>NW_022995380.1:26451530-27651530 GCF_004354385.1 Drosophila innubila
AAAATAGCTGTCTCTGGGGTTGGGCCACGCATAAGTTATAAATTATGCATAGATGCATAATTTACAGCTCGTAAGGTCAGACAGTTGCATTTGCCAGCTCTCAGCACCAGCCTAACAGCCAACAACCCAACAACCTAACAACCCACTAACCCCACCCTATTTCAGCATTTGTACAACTACTATTAGTTGTACTTGCTTTAATTGCAGTAATAAACCTCATGTTGTTACATTTGCAACGTCAAAGTGTTCTTCTGTTATTAGCTTTCAACATATTTATCGAGACTTTGAAGTCTCATATGTTGGTCAAATCCTAACAGTTTCTAAGCAATGTCTTTTTGATCAATTTAATTTGTTTAAAAATTTGAAGTCTCACAACTTTGTCAAAACTTGGCGATTTTTTAAACAGTATACCATTTTTATCATGGACTAGCCTTAAAATTTATTCTGCATTCAATCTAACTTGACATTTTTCACCAACTTTGAATTCTCATAAGTTTGCAATTAGTTAATTAACATATGAATAATTCGAGCGCTCTCATCTTCAAGTTTATTATTATCATAGATACAATAAACTGCTCTGTTTTATTTAAAAACACATCTCTCTGACTTTGCAATCAAAGTATAGAGAACAACACGATGGTATCCACTTAAAATAGGTGTAGTCAATGCACATCGATTGTAGTTCATTGTACCATGGATAGAGAGCTGTGTGTGTGTAGTGTTGTTGTCCTCAGTTCAACCAGCAAACACCTCTTAACCGCCTTTCAGAACTTGTTTTTTGCATTGGTTTTAACCACATCATTTTGATGTATTTTGTGGCTTGGGTTGTTTAGCATTGCTGTTGTTGTAGTTGCTGTAGTTGTTTTTATTTTATTTTTTTATTTTTTAGTGCATCATCACGAGCTACACGCACAGAGCTGCGTCTACAAGTTTTGCATACAGGAAGGATCCAGCCAGTAACTAGGGAGGGAGGGCGGAGGGGAGGAGGGTTGGGGTAGGGGATGCCCAAAGTGCCGACAAGTACAGCGACGGGTACAAATTATCATGCATGTTTGTCTTCATTTTGTCTTATTGCATTTTATTCAAATTTCCTACCGTGGTTTTTACGTTTATATCGTTGTCGGCATCGATTTGCAACCTGCAATCGTAATCAGCCTGAAGGCAACTCTGCCAGAATGGGAATACTATAGATATATTTACATAGTATGTATATTTCTCCTCTTGCTTGATTGAGGCAGACAAAGGGCGAATTCAGCAGATTTGTGTATAGTTTGTTGTGCCAGTTTTCAACAGCTGAGTTGGTGAATATATTTATGTTTGTTTCGATTTCCAGTCAAATGCAACGGGTAAACTGCATACTGAACTAATAAATTACAATATAAAATAAATTTGAAAATGCAAAGTTGCATTTCTCTGAGTTTTAACCATTTCGTTTGTTATTTAATGACTTTGATTTTGATTGAGATGAGACTTTTACAACTACTGTATAAAAAATGAACGACTTGAATATTAAATAAAGAGATTGCATAAGCTTTACTTTGAGATTCTATGTGCATCAAGTTTGAAATACTATTTACCTATTTTGTTAAATATTGACCTATTTATAATAACACAAAAAAATAATTGAACATAAAATCTTGATGGAATTAAATCAAAACTATTTGCAAAATTTCAGAACGGTTAAGCACACATAACAATTTGTGTCTGTGGGTCAAATTCTGTTATATTTACAATACAATACTTGTATGAAAACCACATTGAAGGACCCTAAATTTGACTCTAACTCAGCACAAAATGGCAACCGCATGCATAGTTACAGATACATTTGTGTATTGTGGTCAAAAAGAAAAGACTAAATATTTATACGACTTTGTAATGGCTGGCAAACGATATTTGCATTGGCATCCACTTGAACCCTTTTGACCACCCATGAAATACTTGAATACCTTAACATTTTATAACTCCCTAACAAGTCACGTGTTTTTCCTTCTTGTTTCTCTAATGTAATTTTTGGGGCATGCAACGAAAAAAAAAAAAAAGATGGAAAAAAGAAGAAAAAGTACCTTTTGTCTTTTACTTTATGGCTGGTAAGGGTCGACAGCTGTGTTTGTAACCAATTTGCTACCGAATAAAAAGAGGAAAACACAAGGAAGCAGGCAGATCAAACCCTGAAACATATTTTACACTCATGTAACTGCACTTCAACTCGGCTTTGGCATATTTTAAAAGTTTTTCATTTGCATTTAGAGACCAGCTGTGTGTGTGTGCGTCAAGGGTTACGTTCATAACAATTTTCACCTGTCCGGAAAAGTAAAAACTGCTTGGCAATTAGGCTTGGCTAAACAATGAGACATTTTGTAAGAGGCAGCTTGTTGCCCCTTGAGGCAAGTCAATGCATTGATTTGGCTCAGCCTTAATTTGATGACTATCTAAGTGACTGCAGAGTGCGGGTGAGGAGTCGACGCAGGAGCTGGTTGGGGGCATGTGACACGTTGCGTGCTGCTGGTGACACACGCACAATTGTGGAACGAAGGACGTTTCAAATTGCTTATCAAAGTTGCACAATCAAAAAAAAAAAAGAAGGAAGAAGTTGAAAGCAGCAGCGAATGACGCACCAGCATATAACGAGGCAACTGGGTAATGGGTACTCACATGGCCTGTTTGAGTATTCGTATTCGTATTCGTATTCGTATTCGTATTCGAATTCGCTATTCAAGTTTGGGGTATCGAGTATACTCGACTCTTGACTGCAATGTCATACGCACTCGAGCGAGTACGTGGCATAGACAATCAGTCGGTAATGTGTGCAAAACAAATCAAGCAACAGCGTCGAGCATCAAGGCAAGATATAATCAGCAGCACCTGCCACGTTTTTGCATGCCACCAGGGCTGGTGCATACAAAGCGAAGCAAGGGACAATTTCAGAGAGAAAACATATTTCTTGCATAATTCATTTGCTCTTTATGTTAAGCTACTGTTACTTTTGTTAATGTTAACACTATTAACAGATGTTAAGCTCAACATATCGTAAACCTAAATCATTGCATTTTAAATTATAATAGAAAATTTTAATCATTAATTATTAATCATGCTAAAATCTCTTTTGAATACAAATAATTTACTTGGTTTTTTTTTATTTTTAAACTTTAGCTACATTTTTTTTGATTCTAAGTAAATTTTATGTTAACTGTTAAGCATAACATGGAATTGAAAGTAAAAGCACGCTAATTAGATAAGATATACGAATATCTTAGGAAATTTTGACCTCGTTTTTAATAAAATCCATTTAAATGTTTTTTATTTTAATCATTAATTTATTCTTTCATTTCGAATTATAATTATTTAGCAAAACTATGGCATAAACAATTCTCTTCCTTAATAAGTTATGCTCCAAAATCCGAACCTGTCCATCCCTCGTATTGATACGGTTTATGGCCATATCAGAAATCAGTTTCTCAATGTTTCTCTGCTGTTTTTTTGCCTCAGGCTCATTGCTGCAGGCTCAGTCGCTGTCTTGAGCCGTCTTCGCACTATTTTCATTTCATTGGGTCGATGCATGGCTGTCAACTGGCAGTCGGCGATGAGGACTGAGCCTGAGTCAGTCTACAGGCTAAAGACCATAGACTACAAGCAGCTGCAGCTTCTTTGGCGCGTCCTTAGATGACGACGCGCCCGCATATCGATTTCAGCGCATTGTGCCTGTTTGCATACAAATATCCTAAGGACATGTTACAGATCCCTATCCCCTCGCTGTCTGACTGCCTGCCCGCCTGTCTGATGCCTGCTTTGGTTACCCTGTCCTGTCACACGTACGCATGGAATGTATTTGTGCAGCCCTTGTCGTCGTACTCTGTTAGTGATTCCTGCTCCGGCGACAGTTCCTGCTCCCTGCTCCCTGCTCCCTGCTCCTTGCTCCTTGCTCCTTGTGCTTGATTTCATTTGCTGGGGCAATTGTCTTCAGCGGCGCTTGCATCGACTTTATTTTTGCCAAAACTTCCAGTTCTCCATTCCACATTCAAAATGCTTTGCTCTTTTGCAACTTTAAGCCAAGTGCCAGCCATTTTTCGCTCCATTCTACTTTTTTTTTGTACTCTGATGCATGTGGCAGGACTTTTGCGCTTTTGTGCGTGCCTTGGCCGTCGTTTTGCCTGCTGCTGACATTTGATGTTTAATTTCAATAACTCTGTGCGCAATTTTTTTTTTTTTTTTGCCAACATTTTTCGATTTTTTTTTGGTAGCAAGCATTTGACTGTCTTTGACTGCCAAATAGCTTCGTGCTGTGAATGCTCACACATACATACACTTACATCCGATTTCAATTACAGCTGCCAATGGCGAAAAGTGTTGGTTGTGAATTACATAAATTAAATTTTGAAGAGGACAGACTGAAGTCTGTTGTCAACGTTCTAAGCCTGGGCAAAATGCTTTAGAGAAATCGATGGAAAGAAGCCAATTGAATGTACATCACGTTTTATTGAAAATATTTATCAAGCTACATGTAATTCTATCACTATGTCAATTGACTACAGTAAAATTTGACTTATTTGAAATTGACATCTGTTATAGAAATTTAAGAACTAGAGCATATTTTAATAATTAATATATATTTAAATTATATGTTCCAAATGTTTTAAAATTTATTATTACGAATTTTAATTATAAGTTGAGTATTTATTGAAATTTTAGTTCCCATCTGAGTTCACCTTTTCTCTTTTAATTTTTTCTTTGTCTTGATATCAACTTAATTCCAAATATTTATATTTCAGTAATTATAATTACCTAGAAGTCTTTAGGTAACTTATTTAAGATTCTTAATAGTTCCTATCTGGGTTCAGCTTTTCTCTTTCTATTCTTCCTTTGTCTTGATATCAACTTAATTACAAATATTTATATTTCAGTTAATATAATTACCAAGATGTCTTCAGGTAACTTACTTAAGATTCTAAATACTTATCATATATTATATGTATCGAATTGTTCTTCTTACAGTTTTATATGCTCCCAAGATCTGTTGTTTTTAAATATTTCCATTCAATATCCTTCACAGTAGGGCACTCCCCTTTCCTAAATATGTAATGAAATTTGAGTGAAAAACCAATTACTCTACCACAATGCCCAAAAATAATTTTGATTTCATTTCCTGCAGTCCGGCAGTTTTGTGGTCAACGTTGCAAACACTGCAACATTTACAACAATACAAACAATAAAAACAATAACAAAAAGAAAAAGAAAATAAAAAGAAAGAGGGGAAGGAAACCTTTAGCAGACAGAGAACTCACGTGGTTTGGGCCATTGTTAAAGGTCAGTCAACATTTAGGGTTTTCACTTTCTGCTTTGTTTTCCATAGTCGAAAAACTCAGCGGGAGTTCCAAAATTTTGGGAAACACACGGGAGGTGTGAAAATAATGTCAGCAGAAAGAGGGAGGAGGAAGCAAAAAGAAAAATGACGGCTAAAATGAATGATGATGAGTGTATGTTATGAGTTAGAAGTTGGCCAGAACCCCGTTGCCATTACCAATTCCAATTGCGATGATCAAAAGTTCCGACCGGGCTTAAAGCCGTAGCTAACACAGTTGTCAGTTGTGTTTTGTTTTTGTTGTTGCCGTTGTTGTTGCTGTTGTCTCGCCAGCTGTTAATGAACATTCAACTGGCTAATTAATTTTATACATTTATTAAACTTTTGGCCCCTGCGGAAGCGTGGCATGAGGCATGAAGCATGGGGCATGCCACAACTGCTACGAAACTATTTACCATACAAATCTAATTTTATCAACTTTGTCTTTCGCCTGCTTAACTAGCTACATGGACTATGGTTGTCCTGCGTCCTGTCCTCCATCCTTCCTCTTTTCTTTTTCCCCTTCCTTCTCTCTCTATTCACCTCTCTGTCTGTCTTCTCCTGCTCTGTGTCAAAACATTGTGACACAGTTCTGCTTTTCACATTTTCCCGGTCTATTTTCAGCGTTTGTTACGGCTCAGCCATTCTCTTGGCTCATTAACGTTGGCCTTTGTTTTGGCCCTGTCATCATCTGCCGTCTGTCGTCCTGGCTGTCTTGCCAGGAAGCAGCCAGCCAGCCAGTTCTATTGTAATTTATAAATGTCCACAGTACGAACTTGGCCATTTTAATATCGGTTTGAGCCCTGAGCTTACTGGGATCGGCATAAATCAGGTCAAAACAATGCAACTGACAGTGAATTGTGCTCGGTTCTTGGTTCCGTCAGTTACTTCTGTTCAGTCGTTCAGTCGCTCGGTCGTTCGTCCTGCCACAATGACACATTCAGGACTCTTGCACAGTTTACTTCATTATTGGTTACTCACATTCATTCACAGGACACACCTTGTAGTTGCTCATCCTTTCTATCTATGTCTCTCTCTCTCTCTCACACACTCTCTCGCTTTTTCTGTCTTTGTTTTGCCCTTTTATGGCCATGTCCTTTTGTTTATCCTGGCTGACTAATGACAAGCAGAAGCAGTAGCAGCAGCAGCAGCAACAGCAGCCAGCACATTGCCAATCTGTTCCTGTTGTTCTGGTCTTTTGTCAACTACTCTTACTCGTAGTCATTGGGCTGCGCCTCAACATGCTCCGCCTGCTCTTTCTTTCCCTCCCTGCTTGTGTCCCGCTTCTCTCCTCATCGTCTGACTTCATTCAGTTCCAGTTCTTTGGCTTTAATGGCGTTTGTCTTCTTGCTGCCTGGTAAAAGCCAACCAGGGGCTGTACTCAATCCAGTGGCAAGTGGCAAGTGGCAAGTAGCAGGCCAAAGCAGGTGCGCATTTTATAACAAAGGCATAAATTATTTCTACTGTCAGCATTGCTTTCATGCGGCTTTCGCCAGGACAACAGTCGGACAGTCGGACACCCTGACAGGCTCGTCCTGTAAATGGCACTTGCTCCATTTATTGTTTGGCTATTGATTTGAATTCGCCCAAAGAATAATACAAGTTATATTCCACATCCAATCGCTTTGACAGTGAGGGGAAGAATAACTTGTACTACTTGTTTAATTGTTTTTAGTTGCATTGCGCATTGGTTTCCATAGAAAGTCGACTTGATTTGTTTATGCTGAATAAATTTATAAAATAAATAATAAACAAAGAATCGCCGATGAAAGACATTTCTGGAGCGACTGGAATTATTTATTGGTTTCATAAGCTTATTGACTCCAAGTAGAAATAAAATAATAAAGTTTATTTCCTATCTATTATAGTCAGGGGTTATTTTAATAAGTAAATACTCAGATTTCCGATCTTTTATAATTTATTCAGTCTTAACCGGGCGGCGTCTCTTCAAAAGTGACGCTTGCTGCATTTTCCAATACAATCATGCGTTCTGTTAACTCTTTATTCACGCCAGAGGGCGCTGCTTAGTAATCGATAAATGATTAATTATATTTACAGTGCGATAAATATAATTAATAAATAACACTATTAACAATATAATACAGTCTTACATACTACTTATGACTACGTGTGCTAAATATTACTACACTATTCTTCTGTGCCTTGAGAGTAAGTCTATTAAATCTATCACTTAAATTCTTTAGTATACAAATATGTATATTTATTCGTTAATGAACTAAACTTAAAATTGAATTTAAAGAGAGAAATATTTTGACTGTAGTATTTCCGTTTGTTATATAAAATTTATAGCATATACGTTACTGTATATTTCATTAATAGCTAATCATGTGACTTTATTAGAATTAAAATATAAAATTACAAATTTAATTGGGATTTGCTTCATGATTTCGCTATAATTGTATTATTCCAATTCTCGCCTGACCATAACTAATAACACTTTAGCTTTGATAATTTGAAATGAGAGATAGTGATGAGAGTGACCGAGTGGACAAGTGGAAGAGAGACAGCAACAATCTAATTTCGATTATTATTTAATAATGACCTTGCCGAAATCTGCAATTGTCAGTCTGGCCCAAAATATATGTAGAATTTAAAGAGCCGAAAAAATGTAAATTATATGCAAATTTGTTGGTCAATATGTAAAAAGTTCACAGTAAATTGAAATTGGGAAATGGGCAAATTTCGTATGAATCTGCTGCCCAACGAGATGAATAATTTAAACAAAGGCTTGAACAAAAGCTAAAATTTGCCAGCCGCATACAAATACAAATACAAATGCAACAAATACAATAAATAAATAATTGATTTGTTGTTTAAGCAGACAACTAATTGTGTTCAACTGAGTGTGTTGTGCAACACAGATATGATATGTGTGTGTGCTTAAATTTTCTGGTGGTTATTCGAATCAGACTGGGCCAGATGTATATTGTTATAGATATAGCTGTTAATTTCAAATAAAATATAATTACAATAACCAAAATAAACTAAATATAGAGACGAAATAGTCGACTCAGAGTTTCCTGTAATTATTTTACAATTATTTCTATATGTTCAGCTATGTGTAAAGTTTACAAATGGGAAATGTAACAATGCAGAATACTATTCAGTAATTATCATACCCTTCCTACACACATGTATCGCTACAGGGTATTTTAAAAGGAAATTCAATTGAAGCATTGTGCGTAATCAAATAATGAACAATTGCAAAAACTTTAATTGTTTTAATCACACTCACTTGCGTTCTTCTGGTGACATTATAAGCAGCGGCTGTGTTGGTAATTTATCACAGTCACTGTTGAATCTCGATTGCAAAATGAAGGCAACTCTATTCTCAGCCACTTTGGTCCTTCTCATGGCGGCGGTTGTCCAGGTAACGTGTTGGCTAACCTTAACTGATTTTGGTATATTTTTTTTGTTTCTGGCAGCAGCGATCCGAATTTCCCTCAGCTGATGAAACAGTGCATGGAGGAGACAAAGATGTCGGAGGCGGAGCTGAAGGATTTCATGACTGGTGGCATGAAGAGCACGGCGAATGAGAATCTCAAATGCTACAGCAAGTGTCTGATGGAGAAACAAGGTCACATGGTCAATGGACAGTTCAATTCAGATGCCCTGCTCAATACCCCAAGAATGTGCCCCAAATGAAGGATAAAATGGACGAGATAACCTCTGGTGGAATGCCTGCAAGGACATGAAAGGCACAAATGATTGTGATACCGCATTTAGGTGACCATGTGCCTCAAGGAGCACAAGATGATGGGGGTCATCCAGTTCAGCAAGCAGGCTAAATTTAACCAAAAAGGACTACCTTAACAGTACCCAAGTGTTTAGATGAATTTTCAATAAATGATTTTGTGTTTCATGTTGCAGTAAAGCAAATTTCTGGTTATGTTTTTTTTTTTTCAGAAAGTTAGAATGCTAAGAAATTTTGGAATTTGAGAAAATTTTAAATAATGCTATCGAAGATTAGAGGGATTTAGAAGTTAATTTTTAGAAACTCAAAATGAACAAAATCAAACAAAAATTGTAAGAATAATATGGAATAAACTGGAAATGGTATAAAATTAATAAAAACATAGTCACTTAGACAATATGGGACTATTTCTGGATAGTTGGATAGGATTGACTTTTCTGTTTTTGATCGTTTAAAAAAGAAATATATAAATTAAATATGTTCCAAGTCAAAATTAAATTATTTATATATTTAAAAGCGAAAACTTGTATGCAATATGTATAATACAAGACCTACAATGTGATATTCATATTGAATTCTATTTAGTGAAATCAATACAAGATTGAAGCCTTCATATGATAAAATCGAAAAGTTTAGAACAAATTCCTAAAATTATATGTTGAAAGTATTATAACAATTTATCACATTATAATTGTCTCTATTATAATAATTGAAATTATTAAAATATTCAATGGATCTTAATTAAATTTTGAACAAATAACAACTTTTATCTTGTGTTGCGTTTTGTATCTACAGATCAACTTACGTCATTTGACAAATGCATTTCTGAATATCCACTTTAGGTTTTGAATAGATTTGCTTATCTGTAGTGAAATCGATGATTGTATTTTGAAGATGATAAATTCCAGTATAGGTGTGTGTACCTGGAACAAGCCCAACATCCTAGGTGACAAGCAGACTGACCAGCTAGACAGACCATTGAACATACCAAGTATTCCCCAAATGCTGGTTGTTTTGGATACCCAGATGAACATGCCTCATTGCACTGTTGCAGGGTATTCAGTGTGTGTGTGATTTATCAAGAGTCGCCACAGAATGCGGCACGCACGGACAGTTCGGAAGCAGCCATTGACAACCGACAACCGACAACCAACCTGTTTTAAAGTACAAGACAACGCGATGTTGTCTACGAATATCATTTGTCAATTTTAATAAGTTTAAAATCAAGATAATTAAAACAACGCGCAACCGTCTACGGGTGAAATGCGGAACTCCGGGAAACTCCGGTAACTGGCAGCAGTTGAATACGAGTATGGCAATCCTTTCCTTTTCTTTGGAACATTGTGACACCAATTACCGCTAATAAATCATTTTCACGTGTGCGTCTGTGCCCCTCTCTCTCTCTCTCTCTTCCTTGTTTCTCTCTCTGTCTTGGCGTAACATATGAGCTGCGCTTAATGGCTACAAGCACTGTGTGTGTGAATGTGTGTGGGGCAATATAACCATAGAAGATATAACATAAATCAACGCCGTCAGCCTTGCAACGTCGGTTCATTGCACTTGCAACAGGGTTGAGATGTTGGCCAGAGCATCGCCGGTTGCAGGTTGACAAGCCCTGGCGACATGATGAGACATCGTTTCCTTACGTACATGTGAAAGAAAGCCAAAGAAATTCTTTGAAGGACAGTGAACGCCCCACAGCCTACCTCCCTCCCTTCCTCCCTTCCTGTACCCTCCACACCTGCAACACACACCCTCATACCATTCGACCAGCCAATGACAATTTGAAAAAGTGATTCTTTGCCTGTCTGCAGATTAGAGATGGTTACGTGATGAAGTTTTTCGTTTGTGTTTATCTTATCTTTATCGGTTTTGGATCTCGAATTCAATACAAAGGTTCCCCTCTTTGAATTTAGAAAATTTAAAGTTTTAAAGCACTAGATTTTACTTTTAATCAACTTATTATAACGTACAATAGTTACCATTAAACAACACTTTAAACTTGTTACTGAGACGTTTAATTTTCTTGTATAAAATCATGCCAAATTGTTCAAAAAACTTGAATTGTAAAGTTGTTAGGTCAAAAGCCGCTTCAAGCGAAATGATCATATTATCCTCTAAATACAACCAGGATTCAAATTTAAATAAATTCTTTGATCAATTTGAGCTTCAAACTTGCTCTTTCAATTCGTGTCACGATCGAAAAGCTAAGCACGCCCCATCGCTGGCTTGAATTTTGCAGCCGAGGCTGAGCTACTTTGAATTGAAAGGTCGGGTCGTAGTTGGAGCTAAAGTTGATCGGGCGTAGCCATAGCAGCCGTATGCATACAAATTTGTTGTGACTTTATCTGCGACTCCTTGTCCCTTGCCTTGGCCCCCGTCAACCCGACCTGGACACACCGCACTTGAAATTGTGCAGCTTGGCCATGCATATAATGGCCTGGCTTTTATCAACTAACAAATACAGGCAAAAAAAAACTTTGACGATGGATGACTACAGTCGTTGCCTGCACTGGAAAACTCAATTTGAATATTGTTGAAACTGAAAACAAAAAAGAAGCTCAAGAAAAGCACAGAGCAAGTCGACCAACTCCAAGACACAGATGAAGACGAAAACGAAGACAACGACGACGATGATGAAGAAGAAGCAAAAGCACAAACGTTCATGTGCCACATGCCACATGATCAACCATCCGGCAACGGAAGTTCACTGTGCTGTCCATGCTGATGATGATGATGATGCTGCTGCTGATGATGATGATGAGGATGTGGATGCTGTCGCGGTTGTTGCTGTTGCTGTTGCTGTTGATTCGACATTTTGGTAAAACTTGTCAGTCACTTGGGCGCGCTTTTTTTTATTTCTTCTTTGCTTCTTTTGACGTATCGGTTTCTCTTGTTTATGCTATTGGTATTACTTTGCTTGCTTTGTCTTGTGCAATGTACTACATACAACAACATACTTCCACAGGCGCGATATACGATAGAGAGAGAGAAACAAGCAAGAGCGAGAGAGACTACCAAGGCGCGGGCGCGCTCTCAATTATATTTATTTTCATAACTGCATTCCATTCCAGCACACACAACGCACGCACACACTCACAAGTCACAAGTCACACATACGAAGGTTGTCTCGCGCGACGCGCCATACGATCACTTTATTGTTGTTGGATTTTGTATTGTTGTTTTTTGCTTCTTTTCACTCAAGTCACTTCAAATTAAATTGAAAATTGAAATGCTGTTTATTCGCTTGCTTTTAATACTTAATTAAAACAAATTAAAAAATAAATCAGCTTCTGGTTTTGAGTCCCGAAGTGCGAGAAACCGACCGAAAAATATCAAATAGCGTTCCGCGAGTATAAAATTGATTGTGTTTCTTGTTATGCTATGTTTTTTGTGGGCACATTTCGAACTAGTGCATTTAATTCGAAATATTTGCTTGTGCTTAAATTTTTGTAACTTATTTATCCGCGCAACCGACCGTAGCTTCAACATAAAATTCTACAATAACAAAATTACAGTTTTTCAACGTTGTGGTTGGGAACAGTATGCTGCTATGTTAAAATAACAGCTGCTAAGTCGCTGCATACCAAAATGGCACTGCTAATTAGATGCCAGCTTTAAATAATTAATTATTGCTTATCTATAAATGAAATCGGATTAGAATATAATTTTAATTATAATGCTTAAACAAAATTGCAGTTGTGATAAGCTAACTAATGTTCTTCTTACATTTTGAGTCATGATTAAATTCATGGCGGCATTTGTACATAAATGAGCAATTCTGTTCAGTGTGGAGCAGTTTTGATAAGTGTGATTCGTTAAGTATGTGCGTTCGCTAAGTAAGAAACTCACCGATACTATTGCTACAGTAAATGAAAGCCAGATGGCGCCACTACCGGAAAAATTATTAATATCTGAATAAGGCGAAGAATTCAAAGTGTGAATTTTGGAAATTAATTTATTTAAGAAAATCAGGGACTGAAAACGTAACGGAAATAAATTCTCTGTCAAGAACCGAATACCGAAACGTTTGTACCGATACGGTTGTGGTTAAAGTCCAACTTCAAACTGTCATAACTTGATCAAAACTGAATTGATTATCAAGTGGAATGTCATTTTGATCATGATTTGGCCTCTAAATTCATTCTGTATTCAATTTTTGTTCATTTAGAAAACTTAATTATTTTCGACCAAGGTTCGATTTCGATGCTAAGGGTCCCCCCTTTGATATTTTGAAAATTCAAAATTTTAAATCTCAAGTTTTCACTTTTAATCAACTTCTCATATCGTAATTAGTATAAAACCACACTTTAAACTTGGTTCTGAAACCTTTCATTTTTTGTAAAAAATCAGTGAAATTGAACAAAAATTTGGACTTGTAAAATGGCTAAATCCGCAGTCTGACCAACTTCAAACTGTCATAGCAGATCAAAACTGAACCGATTATCAAGCGGAATGTCATTTTGATCATGATTTTTTTCACATTCAATTTTTGTTCATTTAGAAAACTTAATTATTTTCGACCAAGGTTCGATTTCGATGCTAAGGGTCCCCCCTTTGATATTTTGAAAATTCAAAATTTTAAATCTCAAGTTTTCACTTTTAATCAACTCCCTATATCGTAATTAGTATAAAACAACACTTTAAACTTGATTCTGAGACCTTTCATTTTTTTGTAAAAAATCATGTGAAATGAACAAAAATTTGGACTTGCAAAGTGACTAAGTCAGCAGTCTGACCAACTTCAAACTGTCATAACTTGATCAAAACTGAACCGATTTTCAAGCGAATGTCATTTTTATCTTGATTTGGCCTGTGAATTCTTTCAGCATTCAAATTTAATTAAATTCTTAAAAAAAATATTTTTCCTCTGGATTCTACTAGATGTTGATTTCGATACTAAGGGTCCCCTTTAAAATTTCGAAAATTCCAAATTTTAAATCTCAAGTTTTCACTCTTAATCAATTCCTATATCGTAATTAGTATAAAACAACACTTTAAACTTGATTCTGAGACTTTAACTAAAATAATACGACTTGCCAGATCCGAAATTTGTTTTCTTGGTCAAACCCTTTTGGGCCGGGTGGCAGCTCCGAAGTAGGAGCAGAAAATAAGCGTGTTCTAATAGAAAGTGAAAAAAAAACGACTGACTAAGAGATACCCAGCAACCACGAAGTTGAAGTGGATAAGCAGAGCAGGTAACTAAGCAAAGAAAACTCATTCACTTTTGAGTAAAAGGTACAACAAAAACGAAACAATATTCTTTGTGTCTGTTGTGTTGCTGTTGATATTGTTATGGCAGACTTTGTGGTTGTTTATTAAAAAAGACACTTTTCAACACTGTAATGTAATTTTAATTAGTTCTCACATCTGCTTGAGACCTATATTATTTTTACATGCATACACACACTTACATATGTTGATGAACATGCACAAAAAACATGCACACAATTACATATCGCACATGTAAAGATAATGTAGACATTTTCGCATGTTTTATTCACCTTATTCCGTTCCCTTTCTCTTTGCTGTTGCTCCGTTGTTCGCCTCCTCGCCACTTTCACTTTGTGCTGTCGTCGCCTTTGTTACGCCTTCTCAACCGCATTAATCAGATAAGGCAAAAGTGGAGTTACTGAAAGGCTGCCACGCCTACAAACGATGTGTTTAGCAGCCGTTTTGTTTTGATTTTGCTCTTTGCTCAATTACACAGGAAACAGTCAGATTCTAACTTTTAACATACCCACTTAAAGGAAATTTTTTTTGGTTTTTCATATTTTCTTTTCTTAAAAGCTGTTTTTCAGTGTTGTTCACGAACTATTGTTTATTTCTCGAGAATGTCTTATACGATTTTTTACACATTCTTTAAGAATAATTAAAGCACAATAACGAAAGAACGGATAAGTGAAGCAATCTAATTGTTGTTAGTATTGATTAGCTTTTTTTCTTTAGTAATTTTAAAAAGGAATAAAAGCTTTTTGACTCTAAAACTAAACAGATTTTTACGTGGTTTAAGTGCGTTAAAGCTAAGCCTTTTTTAACACCTTATTTTTATTTATTTAAATAACAATGTATAAGGATGTACAATTGTACAATTTTTCAAAATCTCTTTGCTTATATTTTTTATGATTTTTTGAATGGGATGATCTCAGAAAAATGTTGTACGAAATGGAGGAAAAAGTGGCTAAAATAGTCATTTTTAGCCATTTTTCAAAAAATCATAAAAAATATAAGCAAAGAGATTGTGAAAAAATTCTTTTTGCAGTCACTATTAAAAGCATTAAAACATTTTTTGTTTAAGCCCAAAAAATTTTTTAAAATTTGACTCAATTCTACGTCGACATAAATTCAAAATCTTCAATGGGAAATTACAAAAGGAAAATTTTGTATCATCCAAACAGGATTTAAATGACCTTTTCATTGATATTAAAATCTTCATAAAGTTAGTTCAAATTATGAGTAGATTTAACTTTTTTTTTGTCAAAATAAATATGCCGACCACTGTAATCAATATTAGTTAATGGAATCTAATGATTTTATTCTAGTTATGGTTCGATTTGGATGTAAATTTTGCCAGGAAAACGAAGCCTAAATAATAAGACTAATCATACTGAAAGTAACTCGTATTTTGTTTGGTAATTGAATCTGCATTTTCGGTAGAACTCTTTTTCAAGCCAATACACAAATTCCAATATCATCAAACATCAGCCACAAAGTTTGGGTTGCCGTGAGTGTTTGTTATGCTCCGAATGTAGAAAATGAGTCTGGAGGTTAAAAAATAACTTTCCTCAATGCAGAAATGCAAAAAAACCTGATATTAATGACACACAGACAGAGACGACAGCCACATGCGGTACATAAACCAATAACAAGAGTAACCAGAAAGTTAGAAAACACACACACAGACACACACACATATCTACACACTCACACACAGACACACTCACACACATCTACACACGCACGTGCGGATTGAGAGTGGCATTTAAGGAGGTGGTCAGGACGATGAACACAGGTGACATTGGCATGCAGTTGGTAAAGTGAAACTTAAGCTACAGGACACACTACATACATATGAAAGAATGTTCCCAGGTGCACACGTGGGCGGCACCTGACCAGATCAGGGTCATAATCCGCTTTTTCAAATACCAAAGCAACAACAGTGCGAGTATCAACAAAAAGCAACATCAACAATAACAACAGCAACAACAACAACTAGTGTCTACAGGGTATGGATGAGTGGGAGGGAGGGGGGCAT
Organism: Drosophila innubila; assembly: GCF_004354385.1. Taxonomy (NCBI): domain Eukaryota; kingdom Metazoa; phylum Arthropoda; class Insecta; order Diptera; family Drosophilidae; genus Drosophila; species Drosophila innubila. The sequence continues at coordinate 26,467,836 of NW_022995380.1, forward strand.
GAGTACCGACTACCATCGTATCTATACAGTATGAGCAGCTTGGTAGTATTTGCTGTAGACTCAGGCTTTGAGTATGGCTTTGGGTTTCGTTCTGGCCACAAATCGTTCGCCAGAACCCATTTTGACTTTAGTCGAGCTCTCGGCACGCCCCTGAGACAGCAGACAGCCGACAGCAGACATGGACTGGCAACAGCCACAAATTAGATTTCAGCGCAGTTTTCATTTTGGGTTTTTGCGGCTAAACTGAAGTTGCCCCAAAGAAGCAGCAAAAAACAAGCAAGTGAACCCCTTGGCCCAAATCCAAGGTGACATCGGTACACCAGAACGCAACTCAACCTAACGCAACACAGCCAAAACATTTTAAAAGCATCTTCATCATAAATCCACAAAATGAATCCAAAAGAGTGCTTAAGTTGAGTCTAATCGACTGAGACATACCTATTGAATATCAAAAGTTTACGGGAATAATAAAATACACAAAATAAAATACATTAAATAAATAATAGGTAAATAAATGATTGCGCATAATTATAAATTTAAATATGGACAATTCTCCAGAAATGTCAAACGCAGCCAAAAACGTAAAATTGTTCTTAAACTCACATCTTGTGAAATTTTCTTGTAGAAACATTATCAAGTTACTTGTTTAAACATTTTGCACATAAATTTGTTCATTAGTTTGAGCATATCGACTGCATCTTTGAATAAATTAAGTTTTTCCATATTTTTGTCTGTTTTGCTAAAAGCTGACTTTCAAAATGGAGTGTTTGTATTATAATGATTTTTTGACGATATCTTTCTTTTAGAAACAACAAATTTATAAAAATGCAAAGAAAACACTTCAATTCTAGTAATAAAGCTTTTTGGTGACTTAAAAAGTTAATATGTAAAGTAAACAAAAAACATAAAAAACATGCGACAGTGATTCAAATTAAACTAAAAAAAGAACTACTTAATATTTTTAAATCAGACAAAAAACATTATTAAAAAAAATTATTACATAACATTTCATAATTAATTGCATCAAAATATTCGTTCACGTTTCACTGAAATCAGTATTTGAAGTTCAAATTTTGAACTGGTCGCAAAAAAAATACTTATTTTTGAGTCGCGTGCAAATGCCTTGGTTTTTTTAAATTTGTTTGAAAACGAACAATTGTCTAATATCCATCTTAGCACCAATAACAGTGCTAATCAAGACCTATAAGTTTCGCCTTTTGTCACAATAAAAAAATGTTTTGAAATATGTTTTTTTCACTTTGAATGCGTACGAATGTTGCATTCGATATAAGAAAAATTACCCATATATTGGAGTTATTTTTACATTCCAGGATTTTTTTATGACAGCTTTATCTTGAAATAATTTTGTGCAGTCAAAAAAATTATTTGAATACATTTTCTTTTCAGAATTCTAAAATTATACTTTATTTTACTTATTTACTTTTTATTTATAGGCTTTTTCCAATACTAAAACCAACTATTTTATATAGGGTCACATTCAAAGGGTATTAAATAGTCGGCTATGCAGTTTTATCATTACTTTCTTGTTATCTGTGGGATTATCATCGCTGTCGAGTTGAGGGTATTAAATCTTCGTAGATGGCCACTCTCTCGTTCTCTTGTTTATCTAGATACAAGTCACAAAAAGGATGCAACCACACACTCACACACACACACACACAATCGCACCTACACACACATATATAAGTACACACAGGAGCAGCATACATTTATGAACTATGCTGGCTTGGCACAAATTCAGTTATATATTTTGTTATTGTTTGTTATTCTCTTGCAGATGCCGTTGTTATTGTTGTCGCTGTTGTTGTTGTTGTTGTTGTAGAGTTGCTTCTGCTGCTGGCAAAGTGATATTGGTCCTTGGTGGTTTAACTTGTCATGCGAATGCCGACAAAGGACGACAACCCTTTTGCATTTCTGCTGAGCTCCTCTAATACAGTTAGAGTCACAGTTACAGTTACCGAGTACAGGTGACTAACTGACTACCAACCAATTTGGATGCCATGAATTTATACGAAATGATCGTAATAAATTGCGGGTGCAAACAATTACGCTTGATACTCATACTATCAAACTGAAATGTTTGTATCTGAGAAATTGGTGCTTGACTTTAGCCAACATTTAGTAGCCACTTTCTTAGTCCACTTAGCGGTGTGCACGTTTCGGGTAAAATGTTTTATGAGCTTGGATCCCAAGGATGCAACACTGTTGGCCCATTGATTGCACCCTGTTCACGTTCTGGGAACTGACAGGATCCAGCAGGCAAGTTATTATCTCAAGTGCTGAGTTCTGAGTTTGTTTTTCCGACAACTTTGTATCCTAATTGTGTGGATGCAACTTTGTGTTTGCTCTGACAATGGGCAAGTGTTTTTAATGTGTTTAATTTGTAAACTATTTACCCCACATTGTAAAACGAAAATATTCTTTCATTTCGTATAATATGATCATAAAGGAACTAATCAGGTTTGCTGATTTGCAGTCAAATATGCAATTTCATTTCATTTCATTTCATCTTCCCAAACTGGAAACAGAGAAAATTATAAGCAAGGCTGCAAAGCATCAAAACTGTGGAATAGATTTATATACAGACTTAATGGTATAGTCAGGGGTTATTTTAATAAGTAAATACTCAGATTTCCGATCTTTTATAATTTATTCAGTCTTAACCGGGCGACGTCTCTTCAAAAAGTGACGCTTGCTCCATTTGAGCTAACTCTTATTTACGCCAGAGGGCGCTTCTTAGTAATCGATAAATGATTAATTATATTTACAGTGCGATAAATATAATTAATAAATAACACTATTTACAATATAATACAGTCTTACATACTACTTATGACTACGTGTGCTAAATATTTTTACAATGGTTTAAACCCAATTTTGTTCAATTTATCCTTGATGTTTTAAGTCTGTAAAATAACTTTTTTATAGATAACTATTATGATAATAAATGTATTTAAATATTACTTCAAAATCAAGCATAAATAAAATTGTAAATTGCATTATATAAAGAAGTAAACAATTTAAATAATTAAGTCTACAGTTGGTAGAACTGTAATTGCTGCCTTGATTGAGTGTCGAGATCAGGGCAAAGGTAATGAAAAGCTTTAATCCGCAAGGAGCCAATCATAGGGACACTTGAAAAAGGCTGTAAAAGGACAAGGGAACTGGGCAAAGAACATGAATTCAGGAAATGAATGCGTCAGTAGGAGAATGTGTTCAATGATTGATTATGAACACCGATTGGCACTCAAAGTGCCTAATGGATTAGACTTTGAATAATGTTGGACAGGCAGCTAGTAAACTGAAAGTCCATTACCGCAATGATTGGATCTGTTTTAAACCACAATGATTGGATCTGTTTCAAAGAGGTCATAGGGCAATTGGTATGCTTTGGCAACTGCAAGCGATGAGATATCTGATTCTTGTACTTGCATGCTGTCAAGACTGTCAGCTTGGCTGGTTTATTGAGATGGAAAATCGAGACTTTTTTTGCTGGAAATGGAAAGTTATTGAACAATTGTAACATACATTACATAATTTGCTTACTTGACTCTTAGCAAATTCCGAGAACTAACATAACTCTTTAATGTCGCCTGTAATGTAACTACAATGCATAATGTATGAGCACAATGTGCCGGATGTCCTCGAACTTCCTTCCTTTGGGTCGGCTAATTAGACTACTTCATTGTTCCATTTGTGAGCAACTTGGCAAGCTTGTGTTCGCATTTCAACTAATGAGTTTTGCACAATTTGGCATGCACTCAATTCCAACTAAAGGTGGCTGCCCCAAAAATATCCTCACAGGACAAACACCAAATACAATTTATGGCACATGCCACACACACACATCTTTGTACTGCTGTTAGTGTATTAAAAAATTAGTTTATGTGTGTGGGCAGCAGGGTCTTAAGAAATCCGAAAGGATTACAACATAAACCGTCTGCAACAGGTAGCTCGAGTTTTGGCCAGGTGCGGGTTCACAAAAGGACCTCTGCCAGTTGCTGATTGCCAGTTTGTGGATTGCTCACCGGTCGGGACTAAATTAAAAGCAAATGAAATAACCTTCATCTGGTTAATACACAACGCTCGGCTTTTGTGACTTGCGTCCATTGTTGAACGTCACAAAGGCTTCCAACTTGGCCAAAACACGCACCTTTGGCATTTTCATAGAACTGCTTGATGAGTCTTTTGGGTGAGAAGAATGAAAATTACAAGTAGTCGGAGTAGAAAAAGATATTTAAGGCTAAAAGCAAAGACTTAACTGGTCGAATGTAACCAAAAGTAAATGCATTTCAAAGACCATCGAGGGACGCATTGTCTAATGAACTTTTCTTGACCAGACCAGTTCGATAGACTATAAAGCCCAATTAATAACAATTTGGTAAGAAAAGTTTTGCTCTACTTATGATAAGAGAGTGTCCTCAAGTTCGTCTTGACTGTTGGTTTCTCAGCGACAGCTGAGACGAAATGCTTATAGCCCTTCGTCCTGTTCAAGCCATGAAATTTAATGTTTTATAACAATGCAGCAGACTTCTTGATGTTGTTATTGTTTCGTCTTTCTTGTGGCAGCTTCTACTTCGATTTACCTTTGTTTTTTATGATGCCACTGGGAGCCATACGGCAAAAAAGTAAAAGCCATTTAAAAGCCAAAACTTTTGCAACAAAACAGCAACCATGGTAACGTCTATGGGTGTGGCTGTGTGTGTGTGAGTGTGTGTGTGTGCTGTCTGTCTGTGTGTACAGTGTACACTGTACAGGGTGTGTGGTAAAAGTTTCAGGCAAAGCGCACACTTCCGCATTTATAGCAAATTTTAACGCTGGACTTTTGTTTTTTGTTTTGTTGGCCCTCTCAACGCATTAAGATACACTTGACGGAGATCCATTGAATTGATGGCATCGTCAGTCTAAAATGCCAACACGCACACCATTCTATATATATATACTCTCCTCTTCCCTCACTTACCCGCATTTGATATTCATCAAGCGAGAGGTTTTTGTTTTGTTCGCTTTTGACTGCAACTTTAAGTTTGCCCTTCTGGGTAACTTCTTGGCATAACTGTGAACCCGGGAAGCAGCTGCATTGCCGGATTCCATGCGCTCAGGCAGCTCAGTTAATAATCAATAAATAATTATCTATAATTAATGCACATTCTTTGTGGTATTAAGCGGATAATTACAAATTGCTGCATTGAAAAATTCATAATTGAATTATATGAACATATGAATGAAGGGTTGCACAAGCATAATAAATAATCATATCCTGTGCGGTGGAAGTTAGGGATATATATAATTATGTGACTATTAAAAATTAATATCTATAGTTGCTGTAGATTAAAGTTTATTGTTTAGATCAATGTCGCAATTGTTCTGCAGGTATTGCGTATACTTTATTTGCTTGCATCATTTTAAGATATATATCGCATGCATAAAATTAATACAGGGTATTTCGTCATAGAATCTTTAAATGTAACAATCATTAAGTATTGTCTTAAGCTCAATAGCAAGTAAGTTAATCATTTAATCGCTAATAGACGTATTGTCAAGCCTTTTTACTATGTAATGGAAAATTTTTAATTTCCGCCAGCAGATTTAAATAGCTTAAATATGTTAACTAATTTTAAATAGTTTAACTAAACATGCCAGTTAAATCTTTCAGGAATTCATTGAAGCTGGTAAAGTAATTCTTGTCTCAGCTGGCGATAATCTCATAAGCAGCTAATTTGGGCGACAGAAAAACATTGAGTGCACAATAATAAAATTTTGTTGCGGCACTTTTTAAAATTAACAAGAGTTTTTTTTTTGTATTTTGTATTTTGTTTTGTTCTGTTTGGCTGCAGACAAATGCTTTTAAAAGCGAAACATTTTGCCATGGGACATGTGTCCTTTTATGTTGCAGGACTTGCTACTTTTGATTTTACTTGGATTTCGAGCAGCGCCAACAAAGCAAAGCTAATAAAACAGGATGGGGCAGATGCCAAAGGAACACGAGAAGTGAAGAAAAAGGAAAGAAGAGAGACGAAAGAGAGAAAATGGAAAAAAACAACGCATACCACAAACATGTTTACACTTGAAGAGCGCAGGAGGCGGTCAACATTCTCTCAAGTTCGCCACTTTTGTAGTGTGTGTGTGTGTGTGTGTGTGTGTGTGGGTGTGTACACTAAAGGACATTTCATTGTGCCAACATTGTTGCCTTTATTCTTGTGACTGGACTACTTTTGTTGCCTGCCCCAGATGCTTGTGGCGCTCGACGCATGTGTTAAATATTTGTGCAGCATTCACAAATAACTTTAAATTAAATGCATTAAAAACATACTCAGCTCAAGTCAGGACATCACCAAAAGCAACAAATTGGGAATAACTTTAGCAAGAAATTCAATTTACAACAATGACTTGAAGTCCGCACGGATTACGTATACGCCGTGTGTGCTCATTCTGCAGCTGAAACTGCAGCTGTCAATTTCCGCTAACTAACTCGAAACCTGCTCAACCTTTAAAGTGCATTCCCGATCTCTGCCTCTCCCGTTCTGTTTCCCGTGCCATTACCCGTCTTACTTTCAGTTGCAAGTGTCCATTGTTGCCTCGACTGTGTGTGCTTGTGTGCTGCCTTAGCAATTTTCAGCCTCTTTGACGCTTTGGCTCTTTGTAACTGAGCACACGTTGCATTCCATCCTCACTGCACTATGGGATAAGAGTCAAATATTTTGAATGAAATATAAATTTTGTTTGTTACCAAATATTTTTTTATTTGTTTAATTTTTTTTAACATCCGTATACTTCAAAGCTTCAAAAATTGTTCATAAGCCTTTGAATTTTTAATTTGATATTTTTTTAAATTTCAAGCGATCATAACTTTGTCAAATCTTCACCGATTTCCATGCGAAATGTCAATTTTATCATTATTTTACTTCTTTTTTGATTCTGCATCAAAATTGGAAAATTCAATTTTTTACCATTAATGTTCATATTTTTACTCGATTCTTTACTAGTTTGACCCTTGACATTTTGATGTTTAATATTTCGATTTCCAATTCGATTCGAATTGGATTGGATTTATTACAACACTAAAATATTTATGCAATATTTTTAGATTTTATGCCAAAATATTTAAGTTTTTACCCATAGTTCACTGATGGCACTTACTTCCGACATTTTTTTATCCTTTGTCGACACTAGGCATAAGTGCTATGCAATTTTTGCTTGGCCGAGTTGGCATTCTCATAGTCTTTTAGCCTTTTGATGTTGCCACCTTTTGCACATTTTTAAAGCAAGCGATTCTTACAGATGCTATATGCTGTCCACTTTGTTGTGTGTGCGCATTGAAAAATAAATAAAGTCACTAAACTGATCAAACAGCTCTGCAGCTCTTTATAATAAACGTATTTATGATATTTGATATTGCCTGTTGGCTTGCTCAATCCAATTCCCCGTATAACATAGAAGTAAAAACTTTACCGGACATTCGTTTCCGTCGCGCATTGTTGCACAGTTGCCATTGGAGTTTCTATTTCAAATTTAGTTGATATTATTGTTTCTGTCTGCCCGGAATGGCAGCATCTGTGCAGTTGTCCAGACTTTTATGTTTTTCATTCGCTATATCTCTTAAATTAACTTTAAAGGGGTATACCAATTGTGTGGAAAATCTATTTTTTGCAAGAAAAAGGTTTAGGGTAACTGCTAGACGATCATTTTAGACCAACACACTCTTTTTTGTTAGTTGTAATACTTTTAAAATGTTTGCTTGCTTAAAAAGTTTTTCCTTTTTTTACTATGTTTCCAATTGTTGTAAAACTTTAACTATTTCTTACTAGAGTTCGTATTTTTTTGTTATTATTTATTGCAAAGACGCAAGTTTCATTTCCATTTAAACGACTTTCAACAGAAGATACAGCTAATTTTCTTTTAGTTCGCTAGTTCTATAATCAAATGGTTCTGAAGCTGCAACAATAAACCCTTTGTGTTAATTAAGTGGCCCACTTGACTCTACAGCCACTAATGAGCCACTTTCACGACCTCTCTGCAACGATGCTTATCTAACTTTGGCCGTTTTTACTCTCAATGCAAATACAGCAAGTTGATTCAGTGGATAAAACAACAACATCATGAAACAAATGCGAACAGCTGGCCAAAATACGCGAATTCGAGTCAAATGCAACATTGTGCAGCGGAAGTGAAATAAAAGCAGTCAAAATACACACACACACACACACACACACATTCATTTAGATTATTTCAGTGGCATGAAAAGCGCTGGTTGCATGCCGCAGGAGGTAAATGAATAGAGCATTAATGTGCTTTTGGTGGCAATTATGTGCGCATCAGCATGAGAACATGGCAGCAGAGGAGACAACGTTGCAACTGCTACAATCTGCTGCCAGTTGCAAATATGCCACGCCGACATTATATCCAAATACTGGAGAGTAAAACGTCCACTAATTTATTCTTGTACAGCTGGTTTGACTACTCTTTGGATGAATTTTATACAGACATTTTATAATTTGAATTTGTCTTGTTGTGGGTGTTGATGAACATAACAATTTTGAACCGAAGTATTTAGAAAGAGTGGAAAGATAATTTATACAAAACAACATACTAGTGATATATCTAATCAAAGATTAGTTGACTACGATTTGTTGATACGAATAGAACGTCACAATTGTTTATCTCTAGCTAAAACCCGGCATACACAGAAAAAAAAGACCAACTTCTAAAATCAAGAACATTCATCTTAAATATTTTTTTCTTAAAATAAGAAAATCTTAATATAAGAATAAAAATCTTAAGTTGTTTGGAAAGTATAAATAGGTACTATTTCGTATCAAACAAATGGTGCATTTGTGGCGGCTCGAATCCCACTCGTAGCAAATTAAAATAACATTTATAAAATTACTAAAACAGAATAAAATGTAAATAAATAAAAATTAAAAAAAAAAATTGTAAATTTAAAAAATCATTTTTTTTTATTTTTTGATTCTAATGTTAAGAGCGTTTAATCTTAAATTAAGAACTTGTTCTTATTTAAAATGTTCTTAAAATCAAGATGTGCTCTCTTAATTTAAGAATTTTATGTTCTCGATGCATTTTTTAGATCAAAAATCTGAAATCGGAGACCAAAATCTTGATTTTAGAACATTTTTTTTATCAGTGTAGAAATTGATTTGAATATTAGGCAAGTCGACACTTCCGGAACCAGATGGCCAATGGAATCAGCTAGAGAATTGGCCAACTGGTCGTGCTGCATCATTCAGCAATGTTTGCATTTCAAATTTGGCTGCTTGCATATTTTAAAATCTCACCTGCGCCCACAAACAGAGAGTGGGAGAGAGACAGAGAGAGCTGCAGTTACTCTCATATTCCTCGCTTGTTGAGTATTTGGCTAGTTGCCGTTAGAGGCTGCCAATTGGCAGTGCAACTGGCACAACAACATTCACAGTTACGGCAACTGCTGCCAGATGTTGCATATTTCATGTTTAATTTCAGTTAGTGCGCGTCGTGTGACAATGCAACGTTGCCTGTAGCATAACTTTTGGCACCCAGTCAGCAGTATCTGCATGTGAGCAGTGTGTGAGAGAGTGAGACAAGGTGTGTGAATACCTGTCTGGCAATTTTTGGGCCTTTGACTGGACGTGTCAATTTGAAGCTGCTATCAATGGGCCAACATTGCGTATGCTTTTTGAATAGTGTCAGTTCTCGTGTTGCAGTTTGTTTTCAGATTGTTGTTGTACCAGCTGCAAAGATATGTGTGCACAATTTGAGGCAGCAGAGAATTCTCTAGAGATACGCATTCTCACAAACTTGTCTGTCAATTCGAAGTAAATGCCTTACAAAAGACTTGGCAAAAGCAAAGAAAATTCTTTCATTGTTTTCTGATACTAATTAATTGCCTCTTTTTGCCACAGTTGTAATTCAACTAACACAATTTCTTAGTTACTATAAAATGCAGCCAGGACCACTTACTAATTTAGTTATACGTATTTAAGCTAAAATTGTAAATTTAATAATTTAATTTTATATATTTATACTATTCTTTTCACTTTCATCTTGTAAACACTTATTTGTCGCCTTAAAACATTTTATTTTGCAACTTTTTCCTTCCACTTCACATTTTGCCGGCTGTAAAAATATTTGTTTGTAATTTGCCAAGGGCATTGCCTGCTCGATATACCCTGTTTTTGTTGACGTGCAGCATGCTATACGAAGATAAATATTCACATGTGAATCGTGAACTAACCCACAAAACAGCCAAAGCTCATGGCTTAACTCAAGTGGCATTTTACAGTGCTGGGCACTCAAGTGCGGGTAAAAGCACACACACAGACACACACTCACTCACACACACACACACACACTCACACACACACTCACTCACACACACATACATTTCCTTAGAGTCGGCTCCAGTTGCTGTTAAGTGAAATTCAATAACGCATAAAATAGCAAGTCACTAAACCTTTGCCTCAGTTTATGCTTAACCAGAGTAAGAATTCAGAGGGAAAGGAGTAAAACTCATACACAAAATATACACTCTCATATGTATATACATCAAGTTACCACTTATACATAAGTGAGTGCGTCTCTTGTGTCTATAAGTGAGTATGTATTTAGGCGTCTTGCATGCAAATACCAAACAATTGTTTAGCCTGAAAATATGTCCACAATTTGTAAGTTTCTAAATAGCATCTTAAAATAGCTACGCACATTAAGACTGTTGTCTCTTGTCTCTTTACAGATTAAAGCAGAGTTTTTCGGTTATACTCAAATCTTTTGGCATAAGTTAAGCAAGTTTTCATAATTTGTTTAGCAGTTTCTTAGACCTTTTAATTGGTTTTTAGTATAATTCCGATTTTGAATGTGGAAATCCTCGACTTATCTGTTGCGCTGCCTGTCTCAAGAGATTATCTAAATATGCAAAATATATATTGCTAAAAAAATGTGAACTTTTGTACTCAGCAAGTCAACTTGAAGTCGACAGACTTTTTGCCTAAGACAAATTAAATTTATAAACAAATGGCGCTTGGCAAACAGCAGCAAGCTGAAAAGTTTGACTTTGTTTTGCCTGAGGCTCCCCTGGGTATCGTACTTACCAACATGGCAACCAACAAGTATAACAACAACAGCAACAACAACAACAACTGACATCCTAAGAGCATATGTCAGTTGTTTTCTTATGCGCGTTGCGTACTGTTTTTTTTTTCCATGCTTTACATTAACCAAAAACTGTTGAATGATGTGTGCCTTCTTTTCGCAGTTCCTTTAAAATATCTCACTTAAACAGAAGAGCAGAAGACATGAAAAGGATGAGAGAACCAGATGAGTTACTGGAGCTGCAATAAAAACAAAATGTGTACACGACAAGCAAACATAAAGTTAGAAGCTCGTTAAATTTTGCCAAGGGGTAAAAGTGAAGCAAAAGATACAGATACACGTACTAAACAATATGAACAGGTACCGGATACGCACAACAGGCTTTTGCTCTTAGCGTCTGTCTCGCTGTGTGATAATAATTTTTTTTAAATTTTAAAGTTGTCATGCAACAGCTTCAAGTTAAATCTAGAGATAGAAGTCAAGTGTCTATAGATACGTGTACTTCATAATCCCCATTCGTTGTGTGGGCGCACGTGATGCCATAAACCGAACGGAAGACGCCCACAAAACGATTTAGCTGGAACTTGCTTAGCATAAGCCTAGCTTGCGGAATTTCTCGCAACCCAGCCGGAAAGTCAATGAAAATCCAAATAGATGCTCCCTATATTCCTATTTTGTGGATGTACCAATGTTGTCGATTCAGTGGAGCGCAAATCAGAGGAGGAAAAAGAAAAACAAACGCACGCGTTCACGCGCAAAGGACAAAAAGGATAACTTTAAAAGGCGCACATGACACTTATACCTCGGAAATCCTGCACAGGGTCATGTCACTCCTAGGTGGACAGCTCACTAACTGCAACCGACAGTTGTCAGTCCCCAATCCTCAGTTTCTCCATGCTTCCCACTCACCATATTCATTCGTTTTCTGTCCCTCTCAGTGTACTCGCTGCTGTCCTTTGTGGGTGCGGTCAGGCATTAAAAACAATATCATGTGTTGTTCATTCCCAAAATTTGTTTAACATATTTTAATTAAAACTGCACACCATATAGGAAAACTCCGCGCTTTGTGCTCTTTTGTTCGAAAGGGCTTTGAATATTTGAGCGCACTGGATTCAAGGAAAAATTTTATCTTAAAGCTATAAAAAATTATTTCAGTTTTTTTTTTTAAAGGACTTTAGGTTTTATTGTCCAAATTTAAAATAGTCGATCGAAATATGTAGTGACTTTTACAAGTGATAAATGTTAAGGCTAAGTGGCATTCATAAAGTATTTAGAAAGCAATTTATTTATTATACAAAAATATAAAATATTAAAATATAAATATATAAAAATAACAGCTGCTTTAATTATATAATAAAATGAATTGGCAACCCCAGATCTAATTTTTATTTTTACTTTACAGTTCATAATTTATATTTTATATTAATTTTCTTTTTTATTTTTAACGTAATTTTTATACTTGGTAATTTTTTTTTTTATATAAAATAAAAATAAAACACTTCGAATGCATCTGCTAGTGAAAGAGAGTAATGTGAAGTTTAAGAGATTTTAACGTGCCTTTAAAAATGTGAATCAGTTTGTACATTTTATAGATTTAAAACACTTTATTTCTTTTTAAAATTATTTTAAGACATTTCTCGGAAAGTGTATTAAATTATTCTATTCTCATATTTTTGCGTAACGTAAGTTTTATTTTTTTTATTTATTTTTGATGTGGCTTCAAAGTGATGAAAAAACTGCGGCATTTATATTGAGCATTGTCCTGGTGCCCACAGCAATAATGCTGAATACTTTCTTTTGGCAGGCAAAACATAGCAAAAAACACATATTGCTGGAGGCATAGCTTTTCAGAGCAGCCCGCAACTATGACTATTATCCACGTTCCACTTTAATATGCTTGACGTATGGGAATTGCGATAAGTTTACCTGACAATGCGAACAGGCGTATCTATTATTAAGATCTCACACCCAGCACCTTGTCACATGCAAAAGGCCAAAACGAATGAAAATCGGCTGTAACACATGCCAATTGTCTGCTTGTTGGCGGAATTACCGGGTGGGGGAAGAGACAGGCCTAAGCCGGGTCCGGAATACAGTTCTGATTCAGCTTTTGGGTTCAAGCCATTAACATAAGCAGGTCTGCAGGCGTCAGGCACGTGTCGTGAGCAGCAAGTGACAGGAAAACGAAAAGAAAACTAGGAAAAGCACTTCACGCAACCCATTTAGGCCAGAATCGTGGGATGGCATATGAATAGTGGCCAAAAACTGTCAGCCAGGCAGCGCATAAATCATTTGGGCCACCCGATGAGACTGCTCGTGATCTCAGCAAATGGCAGAGCTGTCATTTTCTAAAGAATTTAATTGACAGTAGAATGTAGAAAGTAGAAAGTCATAAATTATTGAGCAAGCATCGGCAACAATCTCGTTACCCGCTAGTCGCTTTATGCCAAGTTAATTGTAAACTTTCGTTCAACAAAAATAGCCGCAGGCAGTTATTGTCGGGTTACAATCAGGACACGCACAAACACGCACAAACACGCACAGAAAGCACAACAGGAAGGAGGACACGTGTGTCCTGCGTGTCTTGTAAACAAAACTGCTGACTGAGTCGACATCCTCGTTGTCGTCAGCATCGGACTCGGAGTCTGATTGTTGTCGCCTATTTGCTTTGCTAATAAATTAATGATGTACTTCTGCGGGCTAAAGAAATGACAGCAACCATGCAAAGGGCCAGCAAATTGCCACAAACACTTGGTAACAACAACACACGCACTTACACACACACACACACACACAGAACGGACAGTATTACGGCACATGCCAAATCAACGCGGCAAATTGGGAGAATTTGTGGTTAACCATTAAATTCTTAAAGCATAACACAATCAATTATCTTGATTTAACATGATTTTTAATTGGAAATATTATAAACAAGGTAGCAAACCACGAGGGAATAAAGCATTGCAATTAGTCTTTGAATTTTCCCATAATTTTAAAGTCATAATGTAGATAAAATTAATCAAAAAAACAAAAAATATTTTTCTTCCTTTGGAATAATATATCTAAAATTATTGACTTAAATGTCAAACTATGTTTAAATAGTTAATAGATTGTGGTATTTTCAATTCATGATTAATATTGCAAATACACCTCTAAAATGGCTTCAAAATTAAAAACAAATAATACAAAAATTACAAAATTGCAAACCACGAGGCAATAAAACAATACATTTTGTTTTCGAATTTTCCCAGAATTTTAAAGTCAAAAAGTTGCTAAAATTAATCAAAAAAATAAATAATATTTTTATTTTTTTTCTTCAGAAAAATATATCTAAAATTATTGACTTAAATATCAAACTATGTTTGCATAAGTAATAGATTTATTCAATGGTTTTTTAAAGTCGGTTGTGGTATTTTCAAATATTGATTAATATTGCAAATTCACCTCTAAAATGGCTTCAAAATTAAAAATAAAATAATAAAAAAATTACAAAATTGCAAACCACGATATACATTTTGTTTTCGATTTTTTTTTCCAGAATTTTAAAGTAAAAAATATATCTAAAAAATTTGACTTAAATATCAAACAATGTTTGAATAATTAATAGATATATTTAATGGTTTCTTAAATTCGGTTGTGGTATTTTCAAATCAAACTCATTTCTACAAAGGCTTCAAAATTAGAACTAAATTAATAAAAATAAAGTATTTCAGAGTTCAAGACAGGGTATCTCACAGTCGACCAGCTACTATTTTCATTTTCATCAATTGTGACAGCACTTGAAATTTTTGTGTCTTGAAACTGTTTTGAAAGCATTGATTGGATTAACTAAATTAAGTTGGTGGCTTGACGAGATGAAATTTGCGTGGACACATGATCCGGAAACCGTGCAGCAGATGCTGTACATTCATCGGCTGATTCGGAACAGGATTGGCAACAGTGCCACGGTGAGCAGCATGCAACCGCTGTGGTATCGTGGCCTGTCCGACATCCAAATGGCGGCTGCGGATGCTTTGCCGGCGGCGTTGGGAGACGACCAGCTGGAGGGGAGTACGTATCGGGTGTATCATGTGCTGCATCGGTTGGGCGTGCATCCGAGGCCACCAAAGAGCGGACTACGTCGACTGATACCCATGAGTCGTGGCAATGATGTGGCCTTTCTTTGGTTCCTCATGGAAGCGTATTACACGTCGGAGCACGACAATCTCTATGGCAGCAACGAGCAGATCATTATGTCGGCCATCTTCTGGCTGGACCTCTTTCCGACACTTCGTCAGCTGGACCGTGTGCTGCCACTGCCGCATCCCTCGGAGGAGACCAGACGGAAGGAGGCCCAGGCCGAGGCACGTCGCCTCAAGCAGGCAGCAAGAGAAAAGCTCAAAATGGAGCACAACAGAATGCAGTCTCACTCAAAGTCCGAGCAGTTCTCCTATCCCATATTACCATATTTCGAAAGGCCTCCAAAGCGAAAGTTCCGACGCCGAAATCTACTGGCCTCGGCAACAAAGCGACCGGCAATTCTTCCCGTTGTGCCGCCAGAGACGTCAAGCTCCACACTCCGCTCGAGATGGTTTGGGGACTTTGTCTTTGGCGATGGCCAGTGCATAGCCACCAACGTGCTGCAACGGGAAATCGATAACATTTTGTCGTCATTGCATGCGGCTAAGCTGCATCCGAGTCAAGTGGAGTCCATGTGCCAGCACCATAAGATGATTAGGGATATGGAGCATTCGCTCCGACAAAATTTGGAAAAGATCAAGCAAAAGCAGCGGGAGCAGCTTTTACACTCCGAAAACCGCTCGAAAGAGCGGAATCGCCGCCGGACACTGGACCAACTGGACCGAATGGTGGAACATTATCAGGCGAAGTTTCATGCGATGGCAATCAAGACGCGAATGACATCCACTCGAAAGCAGCTCAGTGCGCGAGCTTCTGATCCGGGATTCATTTATATAGGCAATGCCGATTGCGATTCGCTGGAGGACAAGAGTTGTGATTGGTCCGAGGAAGTCAGACTATTGCAAGGATGCGAACCCTTGCCACCAAGTTGTCGGGATAACACGCCAAAGCAGCCGAAGCTCAGATGTAAATGTCAAGTGGCAGTGAATAAAGTGAATAAATCATTACGTCATCGTCCAAGCACATTGATGCAGTTTCTGCGAATGGGAGGCACTGGAAAGATCGATAGAAACGCATCCTCATCCACCAGTCGCAGAGAAAGCAACAATTACTTTGACCATAATGGCAACAACTTTAAGTTCAACTATCGCAGACTTTTCGCACCAAGCAAAAGCACACTTCTAAACAACGATCAGATGCAGCTCAGGGCACAGTTTGTAAAGGCATTGGACGATGATGTGGAGTACCTGAATGCGGTGCTACAGGGCGACAGGCGGGGATCAATGGAATCACTTGTGGATCGTTCAGCAAAGCGCATGTTTCACGATGGCACTGAGCTCTTTCACCAGGAATACAACAAAATGGCGGCAGAGCAGACCCAAAAGGAGCCAGAGCAACGTTTGAACTTTGGTCAAAAGTACTACGATGCCGACAATATTGAACTAATGAAGGAAATGCTGAAATTGGGCTTGGAACGTGTCGCTCAAGATCGTCGCTATATACTGCCAAGTCTGCCCAATGTGCACTCTGTGCCCTTGCTGATCAAATGGATCTGTGCCCGCTATGGCAAACTCTACTCATTGGAGGAGCGCAAGCGCAATTTTGTGGAGGCCAACGTGCTCATGAACCGTCTGATGATCATCTTAAGGAAGGAAATTGTGCGAAGACATTGCCGCAGACCAACACTTTTGCCAAACAAAATGATCAGTATTCAGGATCAGAATAATATGAACCGCTTGCTCATACATTACTGGGATCATTTTATGAAATACTTTGTGCTGTCCATAATGGAGCTGGGTCGCATCTTTCACTCCATCATGGAGGCTGATCTGGGCACCAATTCGACTTCCATATATTATGCTTACATGCCCGCTCATATTCGAGATATTGAGTTCAGCCGGAGAACGCCCTTTCTTGATCGTCGGAAGTAATTGTAGCCTTTTTTCGAAATTAAACTTTTATGAATTCGATTCACAACAAAATATATATTGTTTTTAAAATGTGCAAATATATTTATTTAGAAACATTTATTTCTTTCAACCAAGGCTGCAAACCGGTTCTGTACCGAACCTCGTAGAAACGGTTCGGTTCGGGTTATTAAGCAGCCTAAACCTGATCATCAACCGAAACCGTCAATATATTTACTTTGCGTATCCGAACCTAAGCCGAACCGCTTTCTAAAATAAAAGGTTCGGTTCGGAAAAAAAATAATTACATAAATATTATGGTTTTCTAATATTACGCAATTATTTGACACTTCAGATTAAAGTAAGTCATATTTAAATCTTCAAATAAATTTAAAATATCATCAAAATTTGATTTCTTAAATAAAAAAATTTTATTAGTTCAAAATATAGAGTAAAATGTATAACAATAAAAATATTTTTTTGGATGAAGGCGATACCTATTTATCGTAAAATCCCTGACCTTACTAATACTAATAACTTGTTATGTTACTTTATACTTGTCTAACATTCATACTATTTTTATTAACAATACTAATCTTAATTGATCTGATTGGGTTTTTCTGGGTTTTCCCCAATCCTAGCAACAAATGTTAAATCATTTATAATTTTTGCTTAAATTTTTTTAAATTTTTTTTTCTTTACATTTCATAATTTATTTTTAATTGTATTTGTATTTTTAATCTTTAACTTAATTTTTATACTTGTAATTTTTTCTTTGCCGACTGCTTTTAGTCGTGCATAAATAAATAAATAAATAAATAATAAAATACAAGTATTTTTAATTTGACAATTTAAAAATATTAAAAAATAGCATTCTTAACATATATTTCACACATTTATTAAAATGTTTTTATATTTAAAAAAAATACCAAATGGCTGATTTTCCAACTTGCCTTTCAAGGTATTTATTTTAAGCTTTTCCCAGAAAAAAAATTATATTTTGAAAAGTTTTGTTTTGCCTATGGTTCAAGTCGGTAAATAGCTGAATAAATCTGTTTAAAGTGAAGATTGTTCAACATTGAGTTAATGCCATTCTGTTGAATCATTTTTCGATGAAAATATGCATCATATTCAGTGGAAAGATGTCAGCTTGGTCAACACATACAGTTTTATTCGCACAGAGTCATGTTTTACGTTCATTAAACACTCATAATTCACTGCAGCATGATTCATAAAAGCTTTATACAGTTATGTCTACGTCTGTCCATTCAATGAGGGACGAGACGAGCTGAATTCTGTTGCCAGCCTCGATGACGAGTGAAAATGTTATGCATGAATGCATTTCCGCTTCCGCTTTCGCTTAAGGCACAACATGGTCTTCCCATGGGTCAAGCCTTATGGCCCACACACTTGCACATACACAAACACATGTGTGAATTATTAAAGTTTATTTTTGGTTTGGTTGTGACTCCGACTCCGACTCAGATTCTGACTGCGATTCATGTGCAACGTGGCGCATTAAAGCCAAATTGCGTTATCCGCTTGGCAAACGGCATAAAGGCAGCTTATTAAAATATTAATTGAATGTTGGTCAACGCTGATAACTGGCCGCTGGAATCGCAAACAACCTGGTCCAAGGTTTATAACCCTCATAATTGCACCATTATGAAAACGGTCAGACACAAACAAATAAACGCGTGGGCTTCCGACGTTCACCTGTCCGTATGTCCAGGTATCCGGCTCGTAAAACGGCTATAAATCCACAGATAAAAGAGAAGAAAATAACAAAGATAATGTGCGGAAATGCCATGGATGAAATTGAACGAATTTGGCATACCCAGACAGCAGACAGCAGACAGATGTTTCGGCATATCAAATGCTTCAATTGTAGCATTGTTTTTTCTAAGACCAGTCACCAGGGATGAGCCCTTGCTTTTCTGGTGGTGGAGGCATCCTTTTAGGCCAACTTGCAGATGTGTTCGCAATGGGTCTATGCAGTCACTGTTTTATGAGCCATAAACATGAACAATTAGGCTGTTGTTAGGTTGGCTGTCTGTTTTGTTATAATTTTAACAGCTTGGTTTAATTAGAAAAATACATTAACAAACTCATATAAGAAGAGTGTTTAGCTGCGAGACGACAACGGACAACGGAATGAAAAGAAAGCCTTAGTTGCAATGCTCCGAAAAGCCCTCATCGTTCACAAAGAATATAAAATAGCCAAGTCCAGCACCGAGAACAACAGACAGACAGAGCCACACGTTGAACGTCATGAATACGAGCATTAGCATAAACGATATTGTCACCTGGAGCATATGGAGAAAGGTCTGATACCAATGCATCGGCGCCAACCACGGATAACGCTCAGTGATTCCATAGCTGGCAGGTGTGCCCGCCATAGTCGTTTCATCCACAGAGCCAATGCTCACCGATTTGGAGCGACGATGTCGTTTGCGAGAGGATCGACGACGATGAGCTCCTCCCGACAGCCGGCGACCTTCGCTCCTTTTCAGCCATTCGCGGTAGAACTTGAGCAGCTCGTACAGTATGGCCACAATAAATACGGCCACGCAGGAGCCCACAATGGCTAAGACGGAGTTTGTGTGCCAGAACTTGAAAAGAATCGTCTCCACGTTGCTGATATGAAAATACATGGCCATGCCAGAGCTGGAAGCTTCCTCCGAGGATCGGGAGCTTGCGGTTTCTGATGGTGGCGACACTTCGTGGTGATGCTCGTGTTGTCGCACCTCTTGTGTGTATGGGGTTTCCATTTTAACTACATTATAGCGCAAATCCATCAAGTTGTATCTCTTATTCGGCTTATGGATGCGTCATGAGTTAAAATATTGTAAACTACACATTTACAATTCCTGAAAATGTCAATCGAAATTTGGAATGAAAGTTTAGTAGAAGTTTAAAATGATAAAAAGAAAAATATTCAGTAGTCTCTTTCTATCTCAAATCATGCAGTACAATATAAGAATTTTATTTTTTAGAATTATCGAGTTTTTAAATTAATACGCAATTGATTGTCAATGTAATTAAAATGTATTTTAGCGAAAGTCAAATTATTTTTTAAAAGCTTTCGTGATAGATTACCCGACTCCTGCGATTGTGGACCTGTCTTTGATTTCTATCAAATGTTTTCGAATTTTATTAAATTACATCAAAGAAAGTTGAGAATGCCAAGCTGTTATAAAACTTTAAAGTATAATTAAGAACAGGGAAAAATACCGAAACCGATTCCGGAACCGTTAACCGAAACTAGTACCGGAACTGAAACCGTAACCGAATGAAAATTCTCTGTCAAAAAATAGTTGGTTAAAGAGTTGACCAACTTTCAGCTGTCATAACTTGATCAAAACTGAACCGATTTTCAAGTGGAATGTCATTTTGATTATGATTTGGACTCTAAATTCATTCTGCATTCAAATTTTGTTCATTTGGAAAATTTAATTATTTTCGACCAAGGTTCGATTTCGATGCTAAGGGTCCCCCCTTTGATATTTTGAAAATTCAAAATTTTAAATCTCAAGTTTTCCCTTTTAATCAACTCCTTATATCGTAATTAGTATAAAACAGCACTTTAAACTTGATTCTGAGACCTTTCGATTTTTTGTAAAAAATCATGTGAAACTGAACAAAAATTTGGACTTGTGAAGTGGCAAAATCCGCAGTCTGGCCAACTTCAAACTGTCATAACTTGGTCAAAACTGAACCGATTTTTAAGCGGAATGTCATTTTAATCTTTATTTGGTATTTTAATTCATTCTGCATTCAAATTTTGTTCATTTAGAAAATTTAATTATTTTCGACCAAGATTCGATTTCGATGCTAAGGGTCCCCCCTTTGAAATTTTGAAAATTCAAAATTTTAAATCTCAAGTTTTCACTTTTAATCAACTCCTTATATCGTAATTAGTATTAAACAGCACTTTAAACTTGATTCTGAGACCTTTCGATTTTTTGTAAAAAATCATGTGAAATTGAACAAAAATTTTGACTTGTGAAGTGGCTAGCTCCATAGTCTGACCAACTCCAAACTGTCATAACTTGATCAAAACTGAACCGATTATTAAGTGGAATGTCATTATGATCATTATTTGGCCTCTTAATTCATTCTGCATTCAAATATTTTTAAATTCGTTCAAAAATTAAATTTAAAGATCATGGTAAAATTGCACAGATCCTTAATGAAAAATTTTGGTGTATTATTATTTACAGTTACTGGAAGTGAATGATTTTTTTATTTTAATAAAACAAAATAATCATTATTTACTGTCACTGATTTGAAGTTGCATTAATGTCAGCCTCTTTGCCTCTAAAGTAAATAAACACAATTCAGATATATTTAGGTAATATTTAGATGCAAGTGTTACAAGCTGTAATTGAATAAAATTTATAAAACATTTCAGACTCTGACGTGCAATATCAACATACTTATCAGGCGAATGCAATCAGCATTATTTTGGTAGTCCACAAAATTGAGTCGCGCCAATCAGCGTAGAATTTATGGTTATACATCTGCGAGACGCCCCGCAATTTGTTGGCAACATGAAATTCTAATGCGAATGGCCATGTCAAAATGCCTGGCAAATCATTAACATAAATGGAATCTGGTTTGGGGTTGATGTTGAGGTTGAGGACACATCCACGTGCTGCAAATCAATGCAGTTACTGTGGCTGCTGCGGCTGTGGATGCTGTTGATGCTGTGGCAGAAGCCAAGCAAATTTGCTGGTCCTAATGGTGGCTATTTTTCATTTGGTTCAGTGATGAAACAGGACGAGCTATGGCTCCATGCATATTAATAAAGATTTAAGCAAGGAGATCGTATTCCTTAAAATTAAGTTGGCCGAGCTGCTGGCAAGCTTTACTTCACTGACAGCTCACTTCAAATGGCGCACGAGCTGGCCATTAGATTGTGTAATACAACAGATTAATCATACGCCGTGTTGTGCGCTGCGAGACTGTGTGCTTTAATTTATGTGCCTCTTCGTCCCGTCGATGGTAGCAGACGACTTTTGCACCGAACGTGCAGGCATCTTGAGTATTTGCCAGTACTCGGTAAGTGCCGCAATTTGCTAGAGTTTTGGAACATCTCGCAGTCCTATGCGAAGTGCCGCAGCAAAAACAGCACGTAAAAAATGAAGCTAAGCGTTGGGCATCCCAACTGGCATGCATTCTACTGACCAACCATTAAAGCCTGTCCCTCAGCCTTTGCCTTTTCCTTTTCCTTTGCCTGTGCTTGGCGCTCAGCCACATTAATCATTCTGCACGCCTGCACCAACCAAACCCCTTGGACACAGAGAATGAGTGGGAGCAACAGCAAAAACAGCAAAAACAAAAGCAACAGCAGCCACAGCATATTTTTGAACTGGCTTAAACAATGCGAACACTGCCAGCAACTAAAAGAACAACAAGAATGAAAACAACAAAAGCACAAAAACACAAAAACAATGTAAAAGCGCTGCATTAAATGCTCTTTTTCTATGGCTGTTTGAGGGTTTCCGTATCCGATCCCCGCTTAATTGTCAAGTTGCAAATAGAAAGTAACGCTATCAGGCAAATACTCTTACTAAATACCCTAACTACTCGTAAAGTCTGAGCTAAAAAGGGTTGACAATACACAATAACATAAATATATTAAATGCAGTTCAATTAACTAGGGTTTTCCCTCGGTGAATGCTTTAACTCAATCATAATGATAATGAAGTTACTGTCTTAATACAAATAAATGAGCAGACATTCATCGTCGTGTCGGTTACAAATTTCGCCAGCAAGTTTTCTTTTTTGCCTTTTACTGCTTTTGTGGAACATTTTAGGGATAGCTGCATTGGCATTGTATGGAAAAGGGGGGAGAGGGAAAGCTAAGCTTTTATTTTTGGACTCTGCCTTTTCGTGGGCAGCTGCTGTTCTATTCTTTATCAATTGTCTTGTAGAGCAAAGCGTTAATCATGCGGCATTTAATGGCTCCAAGGCCCACGATTCCCAAGAGACTGAGATTTCAATGGTCAAAGTTTCGCTTCGTTGCTGTTGTTGTTCCCTTGTTCAGTTGTTCACTTGGGCGTCAGTCAATGGCCAGAATGATGAAAAGGGAATGGCATGAAAAATACGCTTTTCTTTTTTTTTTTGCTGTTGAGACTTTTACCATGAAAAGCATACTCTGGTAAGCGCATGAAGCCAGACAACACGCATAGCATTTCAGACCCAAGCCGCAGCAGATTCCCACTCCTCTCTCCCCTCTCCCCATGGGCCTCAGTCTTGCGTGTAATCGCACTGCTAAGTCCATTTAATCAACTTAATTTTGTACAAATTCTAAGATATTTCACTTCGTCTCTCGTTTTTTTTTCTTCTTCTGCCTTTTTTCGGGTGACGCAAGCCCCGTGGGTTGACAACGCATTTACCAAAATATTTTCACAATTACTAAAAGCATGAGAGCTCTAGGGAAAGACAGCGGTCGGGTCTGTCGGAGGTAGCTAATGGCCAGGTTCGTGTAGCTGCTCTTGATTTCAATCGCTGTTGAAATAAAGTTGTTAGCGCTTCAAATATTTTACATAATTCGTTTTGAATACATTTGTACACATCATGTGCGTGTCTGTGTGTGTGTCTGTGTGTGTGTGTGGGTGCAAATGTGTTCGTGTTCAGGTTGCTTGTTTACCATTTCAATGTTCCATACATTTGGCAGCCTTGTTGTGGCCCGGTGTCGTATACGCAATATTCTGTCACATTTTATTTAAAAGAATTTTACCCCATTGTGTTCTGTAATTATCATAAGCTCATCTTTTCATTTTGGAAAATTTGCTTTTTTCGAATGTAAAGTCCCAGACTTGTAATTATACAAAAATCCGAATCATGCCATTTAATCCATACGCGCAATGGGTAAAAATTTGTCGTATTACGTTCTCTGTTAATTAATTAAAAAGGGATTGGATGCCACTACATATCATTAATTTACACCTGTATATTTTATGCCAGAATCAACAAGATGATTGTATGATACAAAAGTAGTTGGAACAGAATTGAAGCATTTTTAAAGTAATTTACTGTAGACTTGAGTATTTAACAAAATTTTTAAAATAATTAATTTTCGCTTGAAAAATTCCAGTATTTAAAACTTTATTTATTTATTAGTTAACAGGTGCTGATTAAAATTTTTAATCAGTATTCCCAGCCCTGATTGTATCTAGTGAAAGTTTAATTTTTATTCAGTTTAATAAACAGCTTCAGATTTGATTAAAGGTGAATGCAATAAAAATTATGTATTTGTTTCAGGTGTCAATAGTAAATAAAAATAAGAGTTTTTCAGCACACTGGAAAGGTGAGTGTATATCGTAGTCGAGTCAATGCAGCAGCGCTCTTTTTTGAAGAAAATACCATAAAGCATCTTGTTCGTAAGATCAAATACTTAACAATACATTTATTTTCTATTGAGAAATTGAATTTCATAAAGTATCAAGTTGCACTTTTGTTGCTGCTCTTATATTTATTGAATTTAAGATGAACATTGAGAGCTTTGCCCTAAATATAATTGAGTGGCCCCTATATCAATTGATGTACAAACGAATGCTGAAATTTAAGCCCATCTCGTTTCGGCCAATTTCAGTAGGGGGTGCTTTGAACAGTTCGATATACTCGTAAATCATCGCAGTTGCCACTTTTAACAGTTTATCGATTATAGAGTGTGTTATCAGTCATTTAAGCGTGTCCCTTTGACACACATGAGCCCAATTGGGATTCCTTTTACGTGACTCTTGTCACTTTTATGTTCTGTCCCTACTTAACTGTGGAATCTAAACGGAATGTAGCAACTATAAACAATAGTACGGGTATCTAAACTTCTACATTCCTCTGTATACCCTGAGCCTATTAAAAAAGGGCGAAAAAGGGTATATTGTGTAGTATATATAAATATATTCTTAATCAGTATCAACAGCCGAGTCGATTGAGCCATGTCCGTCTGTCCATCTGTCTGTCTGTCTGTCCGTCTGTTTGAACGCGTCGATCTCATAAGCCATAAGAGCTAGAGACTTGAAACTTGGTATGTGGGTTCCTGGATACCATACGCAGATCAAGTTTGTTTTTATTTTAGGATCGGACCACCATATCATATAGCTGCCATAGGAACGTTACGTCGAAAATGAAGTTTTAGTAAGAAAAAGTCTTTTGTTTTTTGAGATATCTTAATCAAACTGATACAATATGCATTTTACTTGGGTTTGTACACTCTAACCAAATTTGGTTTAATTCGGATTTATATATCATATAGCTGCCATAGAAACAATTGGTCGAAAATCAAGAGTATCTGGGCACAGGGTATCCTACGGTCGAGCGTGCTCGATTGTAACCGCCCACTTGTTTTTTTATAATCCTTGTGTGAATCTGCTTATGTTCAGATAACATTTCATTGTTGATTTATGATTCGATATAAGTTAGCACTTTGGGTCTGTGGCAATGCTGTCAACTGCAGACAAACTTCCAGAGCGCTTTTTTTCCAAACTGACAAACAGTTTTGTTTTCCATTTTTTTCAATAATCTGCACGTTGCTCCTGATGACAATTCGCTGTTGCGATGTTTCATAAACGTCGCATTAGTGTCACAAAAAAATGAAAAGAAGCCAAAAATGTTCATAAAACTGCAGACGATATGGAGATAGTGTGAAAAAAAAAGCGACGGTAATTCTGCTGCTATCGTCAGCTCGTTTTTTGTCTCTGGTTTTCCTGTGAATAGCTTGCATTGCTATTTAAATATAAAATCCGCTTAGCTGCAGGGAGAAGTGGCCGAAATAAAAACACACATACGCCATGGATGCCATACCGTACTTATACCATATATATATGTATATATATGTAGTTGATATGGCTTGCGCTGCACTGAATGTCCTTGGCATCGTCGCCCTTCAGTCTGGCAGCCGAAGCAGCTCATAAAGTGTGACTGTAACATGGCTGGGGCTGGGCAACAAGCAACGAGCGAGCGTAAAATCATCATTTATCAGCAGACAGCAAGCGGCAAGCAGCCAGGAAGAGCAGAAACAATGGTAGCCGGGAGCAGGAGCTGGCGCCGGAAGATCACTTTGTCATTGTCATACACTTTTAGAGAGTGGCTCCACCTATGTACAAGTAGCTGCACCACAAGCACCCAAAACAAATACACGAATCTTCGTCAAGTGGTTGCTTTAGATTCAGCTCGTCCTTAACTTAACAGTTTACACAGATGCGATACATATAAATTCACATGTGCGATACTATACACAGTTGCATATATATATATATATAGAAATATATGTCCACCTATTTGCATGACATTCAGCTTGTGTGTGTATGTGTGTTAGTTTGATCTGCTCCAACTGTTTGTTATTCCTGTTTGCTTTTTAATATTTTTCAACTTGTTTCACTTAGTTTTTCTTCCGTTTCCAGCTGTCAGTCTCACTAACAAATAAGCACTATATATTTCCATACATTTTTTTAAAGATTTTTTTTACTTCAACTATGGAGTTTGTAAAACTGCACTGAGTTGACATTTGAACATCTGAACAGTTTGTGAGGCGTACAAGCTGCAGCACTTTACTATTTTATTTAATGCGAATTTGATATATACAACGTAGAGTATTTCTTCTGATTAACTCTTTCAGAAAAAAGTCTTTATGGACTGCCTATTTCAATATATCTGTTAGTTGATAAAGTTTTTTGATCTCTGTTCGGCTGATTAAGAATAAACATAAAATTTTGAAACTTCGAAATACACACAATTTTTTTTTTTTTAATTTGGCATGAGCTTTTTAAAAAAATAAATCATCTCAAACTCTATTTTAGAGTGTTGTTTTATACCAATTTCGATGTAAGAGGTTGATTAAAAGTGAAAACTTGAGATTTAAAATTTTTGATTTTTTTTAAATTCCAAATTTTATAAATTCAAACCGAGCTCTATGGAAAAATATTTTTTTTTTTCAAAATAAATTAAAAGTGAAAACCTGGGATTTAAAATGTAAAACTTTTAAAATTCCAAAGGGGGACCCTAAGCATTGAAAATCGAAATCTAGATCTAGGAAATCACTTTAGTTTTAATGCATCATGAGGCTAAATTGTGTTCAAAATGACATTCAACTATTTCGATAATATTAAATTATTATTATTATATTATATATAAATGGTATTAAATATTAAAGTCATTAATATAAGGCAAATATAATTTCTAGTCTTATTAAATAAAAAAAACTATAAATAGTACTTACGTGTAAACTAGATTTTTTTTAATTGTTTAATTAAAAATTGTAAGTATTTGATTTGGTTTTGATAAAAATTAGTAAAATGATATAACTTATTTAAAACCAGAATTAAAAGTTGTGTCAATTCATTCAAATGTATCGATTGTAATATTCTTTCAGATAAATTTGTTTAATATTTAATGAATTACAAATTAAACCCAGTTGGTTGTTGTTGCATGATGACGATGTCAAGGCTCCAGTAAGTTTAGCAACTCAACAAGAAGAACAAATACGTGTATGTTAAGGGACATGTCAAGAATTAAGTGCTTCGAAAACTTGTTAGGAATTTACCTGTTTAAGCTCAGACTGCTGTGGAATGCATAATTTTGATAAAAGTTAGGAAAACTTGCACACGACGATGTTGAGATAATTTGTTGCACTTCGTAGTTTTTCCTGGAGGACAGGGGATTTTGAAACTGTGAATGTTGGAAAGACAAGTAAGTAAATAAGAAAAGCTTTTGGTATTACATTTATATGGTTGCGTTTTATTTGATGCTTTAATTTCTGCTCTTTTGTTTGTATGTATTTCGTGTTTACTTTCATTTTACACTTGCACTTTCAGCTGTGGGAAACAGAATTCAAATGCAGTTTACATTTTACGTTTTACAGTTGGTAAGCTTCACTCGGTTGAGTTTTATCTATATATAGTATGTATATATATATATATGTATTTTAATACCATTTTCATATTTTGGTTTACTTACTGAACTTTAGTTCTAAGTTGCATAGCATTAGATGCGCTTAGTTTGTCATGCTCATTTCTTTGTTTGTTTGTTTGTTTTTAGTTTTGTTTTGTGGGGGAGAGTGGGACGAGAAGAGGAGAGGAGAGGAGAGGGCGATTAACATTAGCTATTTATCTCCCAAATTTGTTCAACATTCAATTACACATTCAGATGTAATTTAGCTTATTTGTTTTGAATATCATGTGCTTAGCCGTAGACATACATTTAAAAAACACGCACACTTAGTAGACTTAACAGACTAGATATATATATATATCTATATATATATTAATATTTATGTATATTTAGGTAGTACTCGTATATAAGTACTACATTAGGTTAAATGTAATTAGTTATTAGCATTACATGTATATTAATGTAGTTTGTTTGTTGTTCTAAACATAAAATTAATGCTTAATGTTTGGTATCACAGAGAGGCGTGACTTTTATACAAATACAATAAAAACAATACAAAATTAATAATGCAGATAGTTTCTTCTTAATTTGTTTTGTGTGTAAATCCATCCATACATGTTGTGTATTAGACTTGAGCTTTAGCTTTAGCCATACGAGTATAATAAATATACGTTTTGAGACAGTTTCGAGCTGCATACATACATATATATGTGTGTGTATATGTATGTATGTATGTATGTATGTATCTTAGCTTTGGTATTGCGGTTATTTACAGTTCGACGGGTTGAAGACCTTCTTTTTGTCATGCTTTAAGACCTATATATATATATACTTACATATATGTATATGTATATGTATTTGCATATGTAAATTAGGTGACACAATATATATTAAATATGCTTGATTTCAATTTGTTTAATTTAATTTTTGGCTCAGTTTTGAGTATCGCAAATGAACTGCGCTCGCAGTGGGCTCAATAGATTCGATATCGATAGTGATTGTGATCGGAAAGGAACCGTGAAAACCTGTCCTTGGATTAACAGTATTACAACCGTCTTTCAGCTGGGTGTGTGTGGGTGTGTGTGGGTGTGTATGTGTGTGTGTGTGTGTGGTTATGTGGGATATTCTTAGCCTTAGCCCACTTCATTGCTTAGCGCTACATTTAAAAGTTACAACGTTTAGTTACACTTAGAGAAGTCGTCTACATATATGTATATATCATATATCGTATCTTATGGATTTTGCAGTATTCGCTATCAACACTACTACATACAAAAAATACTCATTGGTATGACTATGTGTGTGTTTTAATAGTGTAAGTTATTAATAGAGGACAACAGATACAGATACAGATGCAGATACAGATGCAGATACAGATACAGATGATGATGCAAGAAGTCATCCCATTGATGACTCAATGAGCTCACAGAAAACTCTCCCGGGCGCCATGGCGTTCGTCTCCCAGCATTACCCGCTGGGAGGGAGGCTCGCCATACTGATCCTGGTAGTAGTTCTCTCGCATCATGCTGTTGAGACTGGAGCAGCGGAAGAAGAGTATCTCCTGGAAGGGTTTGCGGAAGTCACGATTCAGCGTCGCATAGATGATGGGATTCAGCAGAGAGTTGGCATAGCCCAGCCACAGGAAGAGCGATGACAGCGATGGCGGCACATGCATCGTCTCAAAGGGTCGGATCAGTGCGAGAATGAAGAAGGGCAGCCAGCAGATGGTAAAGGCGGACATGATGATGCCCAGCGTGGTGGATGCCTTCTTCTCCTTGGCCAGCTGAAAGCGCAGCTTCTTGTGGTGCGGCGAACCAAGCAGTCCAGTTGAACCACTGCCATGATGGCCATGTGGAATGCCCACGACACCGCCGCCAGCACCTGCCCCGCTGGTGCTCAGTCCGCCGCAGGTGGAATAGGTGAGCGATGTGTTGCCCACGCTGCTATGGCGATGTCCATGTCCAGCTCCCGCTCCTGCTCCATTGCCACTGCCACTGCCCAGATCCGTGTGGCCCAGGGTCGGAGCTGTGGCGGTCTGCGGGGAACCGGTGCCATTGAGCGCCTGCTGCAGATGCGTCTGGGCGCGCTTCTCCTCCAGGACAATGCGACGGGCGGCCCTAAAGATCTGATAGTAGACGAAGAGCATCACGGACAGCGGTATGTAGAAGGAGCCCAGCGTGGCATATATCTGATATGCAAAGTTCTGGCACACCGTGCATATGGGCTGACCATCCTCATCCTCGTGCTCGTTGCCCAGTATCAGGAGCGGCGGCAGCGAGATGCAAGCGGCCGCCAACCACACAACTCCCACACAGAGCATCATGCGACGCGGTGTACGCTTCACGCCATACTCCAGTGGCTTGGTAATGGCCAGATATCTGTCCACGGAGATGGCGCACAGATTGAGTATGGATGCGGTGCAGCAGAGCACATCGAACGACACCCAAATGTCGCAGAGCAGTGTGCCAAAGCTCCAGCGCTCGAGCACCTCATAGAGCAGGGCCATGGGCATGACGAGCAGCGCCACACAGAGATCGGATAGCGCCAGTGAGACGAGCAGATAATTACAGGGTCGTCGCAGTTTGCGTACCATGCACACGGCAATGCAGACCAGCACATTGCCCACCACCGTGCCCAGTATGACAATTAACAGGATAATGCTCACAATAACCGATTGCAGTGCTGGCAACTCGAATTCCTCTTGCCCCGCCACTTCATCCAACAGTCGCGGCGTATCCGACATGGACTCCAAAGTGCTGCTGCTGCTGCTGCCATTTGGAGTGCTGCTGGTGCTGCCCGGATGGCTGACAATGGCAATGGGGCTGCTGCTGAACGAGCCAACCGCAGCAATGGCGCCCAAAAAGGCGCTGCTGCTGTTGAAATCCTCTGCCAAATCCTCGCCAGCGCCGTTGCCTCTCACAGTCACTGTTCCCGGCTGTTCCGTGAATGTTGCCGTTGCTGTTGTGACTGTTGTTGTTGTGGTTGCAGTAACTGTTGCCGTTGCCGTTGCCGTTGCATAGGCAATCCAACTGCTGAGGAAGAGTATGAGCAGCGTTAAGGTTGCCGTGGAGATCAGTTTGTTGCTGTGCTTCCAGTTGTGTTGTTGTGTTGCTGTTTTGCGGGCTGCGGCTGCTGCGCAATCCTGCCCGGTTGAAGCCATCAAATTATTAATTGCTTTCTTTTGACAAAAACACTTTGCTTTTATCGTGTTCGATTATGAATTTTATTTTGTATTTAATTTTTGTATAACGTGTCGTATGCGTAACGACAATTTCAATTGCTGTTGCTGTCGTGCGGCAACACAGCGGCGACAGCAATGACACCCACTGACCTGCCTTTGATCAACTTCATCATCATCATCATCATTATCACCATCATCATCATCATCATCATCATCATGACTTTATTTAGATGGTATGACAATCGCATTAGAAATTGTGCCATGACAGAGTCATATCATTATCGTCATCATCATCATCATCATCAGCATTAGCTCAACTCGCTGACTATCATGTGCTTTGTCCTTAATTTCTTGCAATTCTTAAAGCGCCTTGATTCTACATTGCTGTCGTCCAATACGCCTGTCATTAATCATAATTTCAATAAAAATGAAATCGTCTTATTAGTTTATCTGCCTTCTGCTTCAGTCGTCCAGCCGTGCTCACTCCGGCTCAGCCCAGGCTTACGGCGCAAACTGTGGATGCCTCAGTTGGCGCTGCTTTTGTGACGCTTGATTACTAATTTCGTCTGCCGCAGGCTAACACGGCGTATGCTTAATAAAGCTCTATTTGCGGACAGCTTAATAAATGTTTTGTGCTCTCGGGCGTTTATTATTGTGGTTGGCTCATTTTCAGTTGTGACGTTAGTGACGTTGATCTTTAAGATTTAGTTTTTAGTGTATTTTAAGCAACTGTTTATCAGGTAGTTTGGCTGACAGTTGGCTCAGATCTGTGATGAATCCGATAGAGTGTAGTTTGAAACCGCAGTGATTGTCGCTCTGCTGCAAAGAGAGTTAAATACACACATTGATTAGTTTTTAAATGCTTTAAGATTTCAATTACAAAAAATTAATAATTTCTTTTTCTTCTTCCCTTTTAGCGTTCTTGCAATTTGCAAAGAAATTTAAAACAATATACACCAGAAGGAAAACCGTGGGCTATAAGCAGATGTTTTATATGGCATTTTTGCTGCTCCTCATCATTATCATCATCAGCGTCTTTTTCTTCTTCTTCTGGGGCGCATATAAAGCAAGTGAAGCAAAAGGCGACCGCACTCGATGCTGCTTCCCTTTGTATTAATTTTTATTTTTTATACTTCTTCTCATTATTGAAATGCTTGCCTTGTTTGTCCCACTGGCCTTAAGACTCCCTCGGACCACGCCTATGCCCTTGGCGAGCACTTGAAAATGCGTTGCAAATAAACAAAGAGCAGCCAAAATGGCAGCCAACATGGCTTTCTTATAGTTGTTGCTTCCGTTTTGTTTACGGCCATTTTATTTTCTCATTGCCGCCCTTCTGTGTGTTGAATGGTCGATGTGAAAGTCGAAGAAAACCGCGAGACAAATATAAAAAAATTTATATATTTTGCTCTTAATTGAATTCCATTTCCGTTGCCACGTGGCCGCGTTGCCACCAATTGTGGCAAGTGGCTGTGAAAAACATTTGGCCTCACGTGTCTCCTACAAATTTATGAAATTCTACAAGCGGCGAATTTAGCAACATGACGACGTTTAAACGCACGTCTAGACGGCCAGACAATGGCGATGTCACACCTGCGACCAAAGAGTCTACCCACTACCTACCTGGTCGTTAGAGTGAAACAAAAGCTGAGAGTGTCATTCTGTCTGAATTATCAAATTCAGTTTAGAAAAGTGCCTGCCAATCGGCAATAGGGACAAATAAAATAGCAAAAAGCAATTCTCGAAAAATAGATAATTAAACATGTGAAGGGAGACTCAGAACACATAGAGAAAATTTTAATTAAGCAAAACAAATATTTGTTTAAAGACTTCAAATAACTAAGCTGCCAAACATGCAACATTCAATACATGTTCTATTAAAATTTGATAGACATGAAAATTCACTTTAAATAAAGAAATAATATAAGTAATATTGTATTTCTATGCTCATAATATTTGTATAATTCATAAGTTTAATTGAAAGTCTGATGATAGTATTTAAGCATGACTGCTCGATAATTTCAATTATTTACTGTTTTAAAAAAATATATAAAATATTTTTGGTCTTATAAATCAATTTATATTTTTATAAATTGCCCCAATTACTTTAATTGAATTTTAAAATTATCCCAAATAATAATTTAATGCAAATCGAGCCACAAAATGCAAATGCACGGCATAGAAAATTATGTGGTCAGTGTATTTGATAAACTGGTAAAGTTTGCTGGAAAATTGGATAAAAACAAATTGTGTATGTGTGTGTTTTGATATGCTAATAAAAGGTGCACGCAAATTTCTATTTATTTATTTTGGTCATAGGTATAACTGTTATCTGTTATTCTAAAATCATTTTCAGTTGTATTTTAATATCAGAGATTATGTCAACAATTTGTTTTGGTCCTGTATCTAAACAGGCGTGTGCGAAAATGGAAAACTAAAATGCAATAAGCTGTTCTTTAAGTATATAGTAAATACAGTGCACATTTTCCAGCATGTGAGTATATTTAAAATGCGCTCGAATAATTTTGCTGGTTGATTATGTTAATCAACCAACAACTGGCAGGCTGATGGAGACGCAGACTGTTGGTCGAAAAGCCAGAAAATGGCACAATTATTTGGTCAACAAACAAACTGTAAGCCGCTTTAAGCATTTGTGGACAGTTCGTAAGCCCTGTGCCAACTGTTGACTCTCATTTGGAACTGACAGTCAGAGGAGAAGCTAATAAATAATTTAATTTAATTATGCATTTCAAATGTAGCTCGAAATAATTGTATAATTTCTTAAAGCTCATAAGGCGCCTTTGGTATGTCATAAATAATTTGGCTTTTCACGTTTCAGCTGCGGTGACAAAGCGGCGTATGAGCGATATTTTGTCTGAAGCTCTTACCTGACTGTCTAAACATTTGGCTTTGGCGACCACGCCCCCGTGCAATTTACCGCAAGTTGTATTCTGTTTGACATTTTGGTAGGAACCTCGGCTCTGCACAACTTTTCAAATATTTAGTAGTTTTCTTGGTTTTCTCTAAAACCCCAAGCAGCGGCTTCGTCTTGGGGTTTGCCGCAGTCGCTCCGAAAGTTTTCTTGTCTATCTGCGTTTCTTTACGGCCAGGAAACACGCAGCAGGCAGCGCAAATACATTGAAAATGCTGTGAGGACGGCAAGGACCTCGTCTTGCCAAATAAGTACAGTTGTACTTGCAACTTGCAGTTTATTCGGCAAACTGAATGCGACTGCGGCTTCGGCTGTTGACGGGAAAAGACAGGAAGGACCAAAGTTCTGTTATTGGTTTCAAAACTATTTTAGTGCGCTTAAACTTTGATTAAGCAACACGAATTGGGTTAAGCTCAAGGACGAACTTGTCCAAAACTATCATACTTCTATTTATAGAGCTTCGATAACAAAATAACTTTTCAGATGTATTTCTAGAATGCCAGTGATTGGCTTTATTCAATTTATTTATATAGAGTAAATATCATAAAATATTGAAATTGTTTTCTGTTTAATTGTACTTTCTTGAGTGCACATTAAAGAAACAATTGAAAGATTTAATTGGATCTACAACTTACATTGTGATTATGTGTAAATAGAAAAGCTGTAGAATTAAATCCCCAAATTGTTCTTGTCTAGTACTGTTCAATTCAATTCGTTTAATTAATAGTATAAAGCCATAATAAGTATAAAGCATTCCATTGTGAATAGTTTAGCAACCTCGAGTCTTAGAGAATAATTAAATTGAAGCTCGTCTGCCCAATGAAAATATCTGAAATATTTACTCACTGCATTTTACTTAAAGCTTACAAAGTAAATAAGCTTAGCATATCTCATGCTGTTTGCAGCTGCGTCTAAGTAAGGGCAAAAAAACCCATCAACTGTAAATAAAGTCAGCAAGCGTAAACTTAATTTTTCCCGATATGCCAAGCAATTGTTTCGACAACACCAAACCCCCGGCAAGGGACTGAAGCCAAGACTTGTAGGGGTAGAAAAGGGTAAGGGTGACTGGCATTCAGAAGGAATGCATTGCAGTCAGTTGGTTTGGTGCATGGTCTGCTGCCCACTGCGCTCTTTTTAAACCACAGCGTCTCGTCTTTTCAGCCAACACATTAAACATTTTCCCATTTTTTTTTTGTATTTTTTTTTTTTTTTTGCTTTTCTATAATGAAAAGCTTTTTAAAGTGACGGGGATTTTTGGCTGCAAACAAACGAGAAATAAGAATTTGGGATAAGACTACATTGAGTCGAGTTGAGAGGCGAGCTATCATGCCAATTAAGCAATACCCGAAATCTGAACAAATCAGAGAAATCACTGCAAGCAACGTGGCGTATACGCAACGTGTCTTGGCTGCGTTTGATGCTCATCTTGTATGCTCGTGCACGCATTTCAATTATTGAGTCATCAAATTTGATTTCTTTAACATGTCTGTAACCTTTTTCAATTTTTTTTTTTTGGCATGTTGCTTATTTATGTTATTCGTTATCCTCGGAGCATTTCTCGTCATTCGCCAGTCGCCATTTGGAAAGTGCCTGATGTAATTTCAATCTGACACTTCACACGAGGGACGATACACAGATACATATATAAGAGGCAAACTGGGGTGGTATGTACATGTATGTTATGTGCGTATTTTAGGCACGGGGATCACGCAAAATTGCTGTAAATGGATGCGAGTTAAAAAGCCAGCAATTTTAAATTGCCGCTGTCGACGTTGGCGCCCATTTGGCAGCAGTTTGCCTGACAGCCACCAGCTTGTCATCCTTCGACAAACTGCCGTCGAATTTTTTTTATCTTTTTTTTTTTTTAAATATGATTTTATTTTTATTTTTTACGTTGAAGGCGTGTTGCGCACTTGATGTTTATGTGTCAAGCAGCTGTTGGTTTATTTTGTTTTCTTGTTGGCACACGACTCTAAATAATGAATACGTTGATTTTGATTATATTTAATGCCAACTCACTTACACCAGTCAACCAACCAGAAGACAACTTGAAGTACAAGGGATTTTATATATGTAGAAATATACATTAATTTTTAGGAAAACGATTGAGTATAAAGATTGAATTTATTGAAAATAGAATTTATGTTAAAAGGAAAAGATTATTAAAAGCTTTATAAGTATTTATTCAAGTCTATATGTTTTCACAATTAGAAACAGACATAGAGATAGTGAGAAAAAGAAAATAAGAGAGAGCAAACAAAGAAAGTGATGAATACATTTATCTAAATAAAATCTATCACTATTTTATTTGTGATGATCACCTCAGCAATCTTAATATATCTATTAATATAGCAATCACATTTGTGCTACAAAACTTGTAGTACAGTGTAGCACAGTTTTTGGTATAAAATGCCTGCACAGTGACATATGTGAGCATTTGGATGCTTGCGTCTGTGTGCGTGCTGAATTTGTGTGCATAATAAAATTTGTGTACAAAACATGTGTAGAGCGACGCCTAACGGTGAAAACATTTGGAAACGAGGAAATTGCTTATCTTTACTGTTATCTTTGTTGCTGTGTTTGTTTCTTGCCTAACATTTTCATTGGTGTTTCATTTTTGATAATGCGTCGCGTATGTGTTTGACTGATATGATTTGCATATGTATCTCTGTCTGTGTGTGGGCTTGTGTATGTATTTGTGATGGGCGTGTATGTCGTAATAAAGCATTAAATCTTACATAAATTGCGGGTACAGTTTGGTAGCTTCCTGCCACCGAGAAAAAAAGGTATTTGTGTTTTCTTTGCGAGCACGAAAGCAGAAAGAGAAAATACTTACATGTTTTCAACGTTGTTTACGTTGCCCTGTACACGAGAAATGGCCAAAAAGGGTATAATCATGTAAAGACAATGTAAAGAAGAAGCAGATGGAGACAATTTCAGACCGACAGAAATCATTTCCACTTATTTCACATTTATTACAATTTTATATCTCGCTCACCTAATGATTTTTTTGGAATTCAGAATATGTTACAGCTAAGAGTTAAAAAAACTCCTACGACAAAGAGTATTCCAAAGTATTCTTAAGCTGAGCACTTTTGTCAACCACATTCTTGCTTCTTTTATGTGATTATTTATGATGGCGACTTTGTGGAAAAGCCAAGGAATTGCGACTTGTGCTGCTGATTTCCACTTGTGCTTTTTATTATAAATTTATGTTGGCTTCTTTGTTGATAGTCAAAGGCATAAATGTTCATTTTCCAAACTCATATTTTATGCAGCCAAATAATATTTTTGCATAGATATTTATTTGCGTTTAAATCATTTTTAATATAGGCTGCGACAACATCAACATACATGGGTCAAACAAATGGTCTTAGAAATGTTTGTAATAAATATCGAGACAAAAAGTTTCCATTTTATATCGTAAAAGAGATATTCTCTTCTTTTGTGATCAACTTTGTAATAAATTTAAAGAATACTGATTGCAAATAATATTAATATTGAGGACATCTCTTATCAAGCCCGACAGCAGTCAAGGAAACAAGCAATGGAAATACGCTGACATCATTATATATGATGTCTTTTAACATCGACATTGCAGCGTTAGAGTTGAGTCTTCGTTCTTTACTGCTAAGTCCCTGCTTTTCTCTCAAAATGTGCAGACATTTTCCCCAAAGCTCAGCTGCTATTCAAACATGTACACATACATTCGCATTCAGCTGTATTTATAGTTGCAGCTGCACACAAATAGTGCATTTTTTGTTGGCAACAATTTTTCACACAATCAACTTTAAGGATTTTATGGCAATGTCCCCAGTGCAATTTTGACCAAGATTGGAGAGTAAGTCATAAAATCTTTTTATGTGCCAAGCAAAATTTACACTGTTAATTGAATTGAACAATTTTCACTTAGTTTTTACGTAAAACACAAAATTAAAGGAATTTTCATTAAATTATGAATTGTAATCATGTAATCAAGAATAAAACCTGCGTGACTAAATTAAATACATTTATTTCAAAAAGCGTAAAGTCTTAACATGTCACGTCACGTCTGATAAGCAGCTTAAAATGCTTAGCTCTATTAAGTCTTCTTAGCAATTAAATATATTTAATGCAAGAGCTCAGACTAACCTGATGTTTAATCTCCTTGTCTGTGATTTTCCGACTTTTTTAATGTTGAGATAGCTGCAATGGAAATAAAATGTATACAATTAAAAAACTTGACATATAATGAAATATACACACATTCAGAAACATCTCAACAATTGTAACCACTTGACGCCTCTTAGCGTTCCCATAGTGTCACGCACTCGTCTCTCTTTCTCTCTCTCTCTCTTTCTCTGTCTCTCTCATTTTTCACACACGCTTAGGCAGGAAAATTTTGTTTTTATGTTAATATAATAAGTTGTCGGCTGTCGTTCTATATGTGTATGTTAGCTGTGTGTTGCTGCTGTGTTTAGCAGGGCAAAGTCTGCAGACGGCATCAATCATACGCCATGTTGTGCTGCGCTGAAGTGTGGTTAAAATGCGGAAATGTTAAAGGCAACACAGACTTACATACACGGCAAAACTTGTATAAGTTGGAAAATTGAAAATTTATCGACTAGAACGCGCACAGAGAAAGACAGAGAGAAAGGCAGAGAGGAGAGGAGAGGAGAGGAGAGGATAGGATAGGAGAGGAGAGGGAGAGGAGAGGGAGAGGAGAGGAGAGGGAGAGGAGAGAGGAGAGGAGAGGAGAGGGAGAGGAGAGGAGAGGGAGAGGAGAGGGAGAGGGAGAGGAGAGGAGGGAGAGGGAGAGGGAGAGGGAGAGCAAGAGTAAGAGAGACAGACGTGAGACAAGCACATGAGTGAAACCACAGCATGAACAGCGCTAACAAGAAATTGTCAGCAACAAATTTGCAAGGGACAACAACATTAGAAACAACAACATTAGAAGTAACTGCAACTGCAACAACGTCTAACCACCATGTCACCCCCTCCCCCTTCCCCTTCCCCTCCCCCTCCCTTGGCCATGGAACAAGTTGAGTTGTTGCAGCCGCTTCGTCAACGTCACGCTTAGCCGCATTCGAGACATTGTAGGCACAGGATACTCGCATGCATTGGAGCAGTCAACTGACTGGGATACGAAACGGATAAGGGGTTGGAGGATGATGTGAGATACGGCATGCTGCGCTCAACAAAAAAGGCACCAGCGACTGTCAACAATTGCAACAACTGCTCCAATTGGGGCAACAACAACCTTCAACTGCACATCAACATGTTCAATTGCTCGCATTACAAACGCCTCAATAAACAATCTCTCAATTTACAGTGATTTTCCATGTACTTTACACTTGCTACAAGAAGACAACATTGATAGTCCTACAACAAAAACAAAAATATTACACAATTATTTGGAATTTACATTTGTTCTTACTGTGTTTGGCTATTAAACATAACAATTTAGACTACTAACTAGGAAAATTACTAGAATTTGAGAGAGAATTGATATATTAATCATGATTTTTCGAAATATCAGATTGTAAAGTATTAGTCTTAAGATTAGATATCCTTAGCTTGAAGATAGATGGACTGAGTTCACTGAAAAGCTAACGCATCTATTATCCTATCACAGTATTACTCAAGTTTAATTTCCCTATCAAAGATATGATAACACTCTTTTAATTCATATTAAATGACTAAAGAGTAAAAAGAAGAAAATTAAGAAAGAAAATGGCTTTTTAATTTGTTGAACAAAAAGTTTGTTAGTAGTTATGCAGCTAATTTAAAAGCTTCTTTATAAGCCAGGATAAAAAAGCAGTACAAATTAGAATCCAAATAAAATCTGCGAACTGAAAAATTCAAAAGCTCAGACTGTATTCACAATGATAAAAAGCCTGCTGCACATTTTATGTGTATGCGGGTGTAAACATAAAATGCGAAAAAAAAATGTGTGATAGAAAAAAGTAGAAAATAGAGCAAACAAATGCATTTTGCACGCAGCAGCGAACTAAGCGAAATGTGTGCCAGGATGTGTAACGTAGCCAGGCACTGGATAAGGATAATCAACTGCTGTCATCGGTCGTGTGCGGTGTGTCGGCAACTACTCGACAGTTTTTAATTGAGTTTACGCTTCGTGTGAGACTGCACTGTGACAGCGGTCGCGATGTGGCATGCAACACGAGCGTTATGAATGCCACGCCAGGCGACGGAATGCCACTCGACCACTCCAAAGATGTGGCAACTTCAGGCAGGACGCTCACTTATTACTCTACATAAGAACTTGTGTGGTGGAAGCTCAGCTGAAAGTGACTCGCTTTGCGGTTCTTGTGCTTACAATTCACACACTCGACATATTCGCAACTCGACTCAACAAAAAGAAACCGCGACAATGAGAACGTTGATGTTGCTGCTACGGATGATGACGGTGATGATGATGATGATGATGACGGTGATGACGGTGATGATGCTGCTCATGATTATGATGCTGACTATTTGCTGCTGCATGCCACAATTTTTAATTAAGTTAATGAAGTGCATCCTGTGGTTTTTGGCAACCGTGCAACCAGAGAGCAATCATCTTACTCATTATGACGTCAATTTGATGCACACCACTGAATGTGCTCTTTGCCAACTCCACTGACTGTGGCTTATTGAAAATAGCTGGCAGTTTACCGATGCCACAGTCTGATACCTCCACTCAAACGATTTCAGGTTTTAAGTTTCCATATAAATGGCAGCTGTTGCATTGCCATCTTTGTTTACAATTTCACTAGCAAACTGGCAAACTTCGCATAAATGAAAATGCCATAACATAGCGATGCTTTCTCTTTCTTAAATATACATTACAAAGATAAATGTGCAGAGATCTTGACTGAAGAGTCGCTTAAATGCTGCTGCTGGTGTAGCAAACATTAAATATTTATGACGTTGCACAAAAAATGCAATCAAAAACGTGAGAAAAGTTTCTATTGCATAAATATGCGCGCAACGAGCGAAAAGTGCTGCAAAAAAAAAGGAAAAATTACAAAAGAATGATAAAGTTTAATCGACTATGCAATACACTGCCAATTGCATAAAATACAAATGTTTTAAATTATTGTCTAAATTATGTTGCCAATTATTAAAATTAATGTGCTTGATGAAAATTTTTATAATCATTAAAACAGCTAATAAATCATTTTTAAATATTTCTAAGAATCTTTTATACATGTATAGTTATTTTGAGACTCATTCAATTATTTAATTTAAAAATATCAGATCCAAAAACAGAGCAGGAGTTATGTTAAGCAACTGAACTAATAAGTCAGATTTATCAACCGATTGTATATAAGAATTTAACATATATATTAATAAAGCAACTTAATAATTGTCTAAATTGCATCACTACGATTAATAGTAATATACTAGAATTTTCCTATTATATAAATATTTTTTTCTATCTTTCTATAAAGGAGCGCTTCATATCTATTGAAATATTCGTCATACACCATTTTGTGAATTTCATTAATGCAGTGTATATTGAATCTGGCGTTCTGTATGAAATGTAATGAATATAAAAGTGTGGAGCTTCTCTGCTCAATTGTTGAAAAGGGCAGGGGGATTGTAGCGTAAGCGTTGGAAACTCTGCCCCAAAATGGGGCAGAATGGTTTTCAATTTAGGTAATTTATGGGCGCGCTTTGTTCGGCATTGAGGCAGCCAACAGAAAAGCAGACCGAGCTGCACAATGGCCATATTTATTGTCGTTTTATTTGGCCATTTCAACGCAATTTCGCATATACTAGACG
The DNA here is from genome assembly GCF_004354385.1 of Drosophila innubila. Taxonomy (NCBI): domain Eukaryota; kingdom Metazoa; phylum Arthropoda; class Insecta; order Diptera; family Drosophilidae; genus Drosophila; species Drosophila innubila. The sequence goes on from NW_022995380.1 coordinate 26,509,741, forward strand.
AATGCTACCCAAAATGTTGAATGTACTATATTATAAATTCAAATAACAACTAGTGGGCCGGTGCTACAGTCGAGCATACTCGACTGTCGGAGACCCCGTACTCACTATGTCAAAAACTAATAATGGAAAAAGTTAAAAAATATTTAGTTAACTTAATTGCATATTCTATCATATTGGTTACAAGGTCTCATAAAACATAAAAGATTTTCATACTAAGACTTGATTTTCGACCGATCGGTCCTATGACAGCTATATGATATAGTGGTTCGATTTGAACCAACTTTAGACAGGATATATAAAAACAAGTTTTATGTAAATTCTATTAGTTTGGTTACGATATCTCAAAAAACAAAAAAGTTTTTTATACTAAGTCTTGATTTTCACCCGATCGGTCCTATGACAGCTATAAGATATAGTGGTTCGATTTGAACCAACTTTAGACAGGATATATAAAACCAAGTCATATTCTTATTGTATCAGTTTGCTTTAGATATCTCGTAAAACAAAAAAGTTTTTCATACTAAAACTTGATTTTCGACCGATTTGTCCTATGGGCGCTATATGACATAGTGGTCCGATTCAAAAAAGAAACAAACTTGACCTGCCTGCAATATAGAAGAATCTACATACCAAATTTGGTGTCACTAGCTTTTACATTGTTCTTATAATTTGGATATGAAATTTTTTTTTTTCGATTTGTGGGCGATAAAGGGGCGCGGCTGAATTCTAAAACAAACTTGATCTGCTTGCAATATAGAGGAACCTACATACCAAGTTTGGTGTCTCTATCTCTCATAGTCTCTGAGATATAGGCGCTCATACAGACGGACAGACGGTCAGACGGTCAGACGGACAGACGGACATTGCTATATCGACTCGGCTATTGATGCTGATCAAGAATAAATATACTTTATAGGGTCTGCCAAGCCACTTTCTGCCTGTTACGCACATTTTCGTTAAAACAAACCCATTAGACCCCTGTACTTTTTTTAAGTACGGGGTCTAAAAACTGCAACAACAACAACAACAGTGGGTAAGCCAACAAACATCTGTGCCAGCTCGAAATGCACTTAATGCCAGCATTTGGAATGAGACAGCAAAAAACTTTGGCACCGAAAAGAATGAAAAACTACAGCAGCCAGAGAGAGAGAGGGAGAGAGTTTGGTATTTAAGTGAGAGAATGTCTCATTTGCACTTTTGAAGCTTATCTGTGCGAGATGCAGTATGAGTATCTGTGAGGTTTGCAGGTGCGTCGCATTAGGACACTGCCTGGCCACAAGTTCAGAAGCATCTAACTCGTTAGCAGCTGCTAATTAGCATAAAGTTGAGGCAACTTTTGAGTCGCTCATAAAACATTAACTTGCTGGCTCTGTGGACGTACAAGTACAAGCATACTCTAGTTGCGTCCAAGGACGTGTCCATTCATTTGGTATGACAGCCTCTGCGAACTTGACTGCGTCACTCATCTTATTCTGCTTCCATGATGCTGCAGTTTAGCTCTTTATTTCTTCGGTCTTCATCTCAGTCTCCATCTCGGTAGCAGTCTCATATTTCTGGGTTTTATTTTCTGCTGCTTTGCAACCACTTTGCCTTGGCGCCGGCAATGCTTTTGTTCACTTTAGAAGCACGTCTCGCTCATCTCTTTGATAAATATTAGTTTAATTCTTTTCAGATGGCAGACACAGCTCGACGTAGCGGTTCCAAGTTCATTTGTCTTACTGACTTTTCTTCGATTTCAATATATCATATGAACTTTCATTTCAAACTTTATGTATTTTGCTTAACTTTATAAAAACAAATAAATTCTTAATTAATTTTATTTTATTGCTCCCTCTGATTTTAAGCACATCAGCTAAACGTAGTGCTTTCTTATAAAGAATATAGAATATAAATAAACTACTTGAAAAAGTACAGGGTATTTTCCCATTAAACATCCCAAGATTTTCGTTTTGCCTTTGATACACTGTTACATTCTTTTCGTTTCTGATTTGGACGCAAGCTAATTTTCATTGATTTTGCTCATATTTTCCTTTTTGACCAAATAGAAAATGTAAATATTGTCATTTGATTGAAATTTGAGAAATTCTGTTGACCCAAACAGATTGAAATGTAATTTAATTTCGGCAGGGAAAACAATAAGTAACGAAAATTGTAATAAATTACTTCAAATATTATATTTTCCTTACATTCCTTAGTTTGATACTGCATCAAAAATAAAAAAAATAAATTTTTTCCATCACTGTCAATATTTTCGATAATTTCCCGTTGACACTGCTTAAAAAAAAAGTGTTTTAAGAAATGCTGATATGCTCGATATGTTACTTTGTTTTATATATCGATTTTAAGCTCGATTCACAGTTTCGAGCGACATCTCTGCCTTAAATGACTGTTCGTTGAAAAGGAGCACAACAAACGAGCAAGAATCCAATAAAAATTTACCAAACTATTTGAAAATTTATCTAACCAGCACATAAGAATGAGGCCATTTGCAATTGTCAAAAGGCATAGAAATCATTGACAGCTGTCAAATGGCAGATCCTAAATGCATTCCTGCTGGTATCCTGTTTAGGAAGGTAAGCTCGCTAAGGTGATTGTCGTTTCATTCATAAGATTTACATCCCATTCACAATGCGCACATTCACAGGCGGCAGTCTGACAAGCTGTCTGACATTTGCCAAATTTGTGAAATTTGACAGACACGTTTCTTGCATTGAATATCACACAACCCCACACACAAAAACACATATAAATACAAGCACAGACACACTGAGAGCGAATTGCTTGAAAAATTATGATTTTTTTTATGACGCGCGAGTGTGACGTTTTTATTGAATTTGAATATTTTTCGCATTTTGTGTGGCATCGCTGGTGTCGCTTTAAAGTTTTACTTTTGTGGCCTGACAAAAAATAACGAAAACTTTTCTAAATATAGAAAAAAAACAATTTCGGAAAAAACGCAGAAACTGATTTAAACAAAAATGATGTTGAAAATGATCATGAAATACTCTTTAATTTTTGTAGTTAATTTATTTACACCATTGCTTTTTATTGGTACTTGAAAATACATTCACAGAGTATTAAGCGAATATTTGTCTTCATAAATGCCCCCAAAAGGTTACATTTAAAAAGAAAGTTAGTCCACACATTTTGACATATTTAAAGCATACAACTTAAATTTATTTTCTGAGTTCTGAATAAATATTTCAATATTGCGCCAAGTGAGTATTCGGTTTGTCTTTGGAGGGAGGCGCAATGGCAGATTCGGTGACAGGTGCAAATGTCATCGACGGGTCACGCAATTTGCCGGAAAAAGTTCAGGAAGTTGCGTTAACGTTGTAACGTTTTGTTGATGGCCTCTAACATGGTACCTTCTGACCACTTTCCGTAATTGTCGGCAGACACAAACTTTTCAACTTGTCATGCAGCCTTTGGTGCTATAAATAAACAAAAAGCCACTTTGCCAGCCAACACCTGAATCCTTGTGAATTATTAATTAATTGAATTCTGCACAGAGAGTAATATTTGCCACTCATTCTTATTAGCTCACGATATCGAGCAAATAAATAAAGCAAGTCGCCGACTAAAAGATACCTTTACTCAATTAAGATATACAGTGCTGTAAACCAATGGAAAATAACTAGTCTGTTGACGCTGATCTAGAATAAATGTACTTTATTAGGTCGGCACAAAATCAATATACTTTTGTACTCCATGGGCTGCAGGGAAATACTTGCACCTTTTTATTTGCCTTTTTAATTGAATTCCATGTTCAGCGCTGGACGTGCCGCACATGAGTCCGCCCTACGTGCGGTTCCACTTGCACGTAGAATATATGCAAACTCCGGGCAATTTATGTACTTACGAATACCATAAAATGTAAACAGCATTGAAAGTTCTCAGCAGGGAACTTGAACCAAGAATTGCAGCATCTCGTTAAGCCAACACAGCCAACGTTTTTTGTTGCAAACAGGCAGAAAGTCACCTGTTGCATCATACTGATGAGTTGGGGGAAAATATTGTATAGTTAAAGCAACTGTTGATTCCACGCACTGCAGAAAATTTGCTTAATTATTTTGCCAGTGAAAAACGCAATTTCATAAGCGTTAAGAGGCTCTTTAGCTAATTGGCTACGAAGGCAACAGGTAGATTATAGTTTAAGAACAATTATTTACACTAGAGTTAAAATAAAAGTATTTATGGGAATATTAAATGAAAAATTGCATCAGAATTCAACTAACTATTAAGAAATAAAGCCTTGCGTAAAAGCTTCTTGCATCTTTTGTTGTAAATCAATGAGGTGTATACTCAAGCGGTAAGTTGGTAACCACTTAACAACTTATCAACTAAAAATATTACCTTGAAGCTGTATGAAAACTTGTCAGCAAAAGATTGCTCTAAGAAACTTAATAAAGAAAAGAAACAAATGACCAATGCTTTCGTACGGAAATTCAATTAAAAAGTTTTTGCGTTCCAGCCACAACAACCACAATAACAACAAAAACTACTGACTGAGCCCTGTAAAGCCTTGTGTACCTATGTATGTGTGGGTGTTACGTTTGTAAATTTAACTTTGTTGCAACAATAGTTGCTAGTAGGTTTCCTCTTTAGTGGCATGTAAATTTGGTGATGCCAGAAGCATACAACGTAAACGCAAATCCGTTACGAACGAATGACGCTGCAATTTATAAAAGTTTTACGACAAACTCTTGAAAATTGCACATTGTTGGCGAAGCAGCAACTTTGCATAAAATCTGCGTAGGCAAAGTCGGATCAAGAGGCCAAATGCTGAAAGCCTTATAAAATATTGAGGAAACAGAAATTTGTATGCGTATACGCCACGTTGTACCACGTCACGACAAAGCTCATAAGAAATGCTGCCTCAAACCTATTGACAACCACAGCAGCTACAATAATGGTTAATAGTAGAGCGTGGAGCACAACAGCAGCAACAACTCAACCACCAGATAAACAACCCATGTGAATGCTGAGCCAAAATTACAATGGCTGCTCAAATAGTGAAAAGCCAACTGCAACTATTAAGCTGAAAATGAAAGCCAAGAAGTCACTTGGCCACAATCCACTGAGTCCAATTGAGTTAGTATTTGTATTCAAGTGCCAATTAGTCGAGGTTTCATTTGGAGCTTGTTCGACATCAAGTGAGCTATCCCCCCCTCCCCCCACCATTCATTCGTCCCCCGACGCACTTGGCTGACTGGCATAATGGTTGGCTGACTATACAAAGTGCTCATCTTGGCCAAACAATAGCAGCTAGAGAGAGAGAGTTCAGTTCACTTAATAGCCAACAATTGACTCAACCAAACCTGCGACCAGGGCATTCATTAGCCCAAAGTGCAATCCCTGCAGTTTTTCCCCCAGCTGATCGACTCATACAATTTCCGTCTCTCATAACAAAAGCCGCAATAAGCTGCATTTGCATTTGTATCTGCCTCTGGGTAATTAGCTAGAATGCAACCTGAACGGAAGCGCTTTAATTGAAGCACTTTTAGAAGGTTTTAGGGTTTTTGTTTGGCTCGAAACTCGATTTACTTAGTGACCAAATGTCCCAAATGGTCTAATAAACACTGTGCAACACAGTTCAATTCTTTGCTTAAATGTGTAGTCTCTGTGTCTTCTTTTTTTTTTAGTATAGTGTAAGGATAAGCCCTCAGGTCTCCCAGCTGACATGTTGACTGTCACTCATTTGACATTAGCACAAATTATGTCACGTACCAAGTTGGTTAGAAACTTTCAAAGGGCTTTAGTTCCGCCACATTCCTGGAGCAGTTAAGGAATAGGTTTTTGGTCTGCTAAGCTGAGTTTCGCTTTGGTTTTGTTTGGTTGGTGAGCACAAAAAAGTTGTGACTGTCAATATAGACACACACTTTGCACTTCGACTGCTGTTTTCCCTGCTGTTGTTGTTGTTGGGCAAACAAAAAAGCACTCATGATGCGAAGGAACTGAAAGACAGTGCAGAGACCATGCAAGTGCCAGCGAATCGCCAATCAACATCAACATCATCGTCCAATGCGACGCCAATGGCAATGGCGACTATAACCGCAGCCCTCACAAATGCCATTAGAGCGGCAGTCAAGCAGGGAACACACCACTGGCATCCAGCAACAGCAACAGCAACAACAACAAGAGCAATGTCCCTGAATTCTCCTGTAACCTCCTTTCTCTCGTCTGCTGCCTGCTGCCATGGGACTCGCGAGACTAACGCGTCGTAAATTGAGATTTCTATTTATTGTTAGCGACTTTAGTGATGCGACGGCCACCGCAGCAAGAGCTCGACAATGGACCTATGCCCATCTCTGGCTCAAATATCTGCCAGTCCAGCTGTAAATATGATACGATGATACGATGAGTTCTGAAGTGCGGCAGGGGGAAAGAGAATGAGTTGGATACGTGACTAACTCGACGCGGTTTGCCAATTTCACAATGTCGCTCGAGCATTTTTAATGGACTTTTAAGTTTGCTTTTATTGATATTTGTTTGCATACTCGTATGCACGAGTGTGGGTGCTCAGCTTTAGTTATTGTCGTCACCACACAATTCTCTATCCAACTAACCATCTAAGTATACGGATATAAATGCTCCGACTAGATATACTCTCGCCTAGGGGCATCTACACTTTGTCATGCAACCACATGTGAAAAATTATAGTCATAAACGGCTTAAGGGGGAACTCTAGATCTCTTATTGAAAAGTAATGCAGTTTTACACCCATACTATATTTTTCTTGTGTATTTAAAGGGAATTTTGTGTTTTAATAGACTTGGTAGCATAGTTAATAAAAACGGTACGGTCATAATTATGACATCGAAGTAAATATCTATGTTAGATCCAGAGGAATAAAATATTTTTTAACGAATTTAATTAAATTTGATAGCAGAATAAATTGTGATACCAAACCATGATCAAAATGGCATTCCGCTTAAAAATCTGTACAGTTTTGCCAAAGTTATGACAGTTCGAGCTTGCTCAAGCCTCAGACCTAGCAACTTTACAAGTCAAAATATTTCTTAATCTTGACATGATTTTTTACAAAAAAAAGAAAGGCCTCAGAATCAAGTTTTAAGTGTCGTTTTATACTAATAACGATATAAAGAGTTGATTAAAAGTAAAAACTTGAGATTTAAAATTTTGAATTTTCAAAATTTCAAAGGGGGGACCCTTAGCATCGAAATCGAATCTTGGTCGAAAATAATTAAATTTTCCAAATGATCAACATTTGAATACAGAATGAATAAAGAGGCCAAATCATGATCAAAATGACATTCCGCTTAAAAATCGATAAAGTTTTGCCAAAGTTATGACAGTTCAAAGTTGCTCAAGCCTCTGATCTGGCAACTTTACAAGTCAAAATATTTCTTAATTTTGACATGATTCATTACAAAAAAATGAAAGGCCTCAGAATCAAGTTTAAAGTGTCATTTTCTACTAATAACGATAAAAGGAGTTGATTGAAAGTTAAAACTTGAGATTTAAAATTTTGAATTTTCAAAAATTCAAAGGGGGGACCCTTACCAGCAACATAGAACCATGGCTATGATGGTCGAAAAATAATAGAATTTTCTACATATAAAAAATTTAAATGCAGTATGGATCAAGAGGCCGAATCATGACCAAAAAAGCATTCCGACTGAAAATTTTAAGGAAAGTTTCTGTTTTTAGCATAGCATAGTTTTTTTGGTAGCATAGTTAAATTTTAATACGACAATAGCAATATTTCAATAATCGAATATAATAATTTGTATATTTAGGAAATGCATCTAATAATTATCTTAAACTGTGTAATATTTATAGGGCATACATAGTTCGTTGCCCTGAAAATAGTTTATTTACTTTCTTTGTTTAGTGTTTGGTTTGTTTTAGCAGCACTTTTGTTCCAAGTTTCATGTGCCAAGCGCTACGCAAATAGAATTAACATTAGTTGCACTTAGCCCAGGACTTTCTGAAACTGATTGTTGTTTATTATTATAATATTTGATCAAAAACGAAAACTTGTTCGTCCTCAACCCTAAGCTCGAATACCTATTGCAGGGTATGCCTAATGGTAGCTTTCTATTCTTAGGCAAGTGTCAATCACAAGCCAAATCCCTGGAGAATGCCCTGTCAGTTGGCCGATAACAATAAATTGGATCGTCCTTTGTGTTTGTCTGGCTGTGTGAGTGTGTGTGTGTGTGTGTGTGTGTGCGTCTGCTTTTAGGGACCTATTATGGAAATTAAATTGATATTTAAGTGACATGGATAAATTTCAGAACGCAGCCACAACAATGTTGACGACAAATTTTTTAGCCGCAATTCTATTGAAAATTTTATGGGCTTAAAGGCTGCTTAGCTGCCCTCTGAAGCTGCGATAAAGTTTGCGAGTTTGCCACGTGTCAAGTCGCTGAGTCGAGCTGAGGTTGTTGCATTGTTCTGACCGCTCCCAAAAGTATGCCACACAATCTAATGAGGTGTCTAGTAGAGAATTGTGACCTTAGTTAGTCTGTTTATATATATAAGTGTGTGTGTGTGTAGGTTTTTGGTCAGCTAATGCTTGCGGTTTAGTCGAGGTGCTGGTATTTGACCTTTTGGCTTTAGGGCTTGCCTGTTAGCTGTTGCCTGTTGTTTTCTTTTGGCTAAAAGGTTTAATTAATATGCAAATGATTGTGAGCACGGCAAGCGAAGGGGGTTTAATTTATTTCAGTTTAGTTTACTCTTGCTAGCTGTTTAATTAAGACGCTTCATTGCAAACTAAACTAGTTGCTGCGCACACTGCGTATGCGTGATGGCAACAAATTAAACTCTATATGAAGCTTCATTTGCCAACTGACCCTAACCAGTTAAAGTTTATACGAATTGTGCAACTTTAAAATATTTATTGAATATTTAACTTTGCACTTTGTAACCGGTTTCGTTGCTCCTGCTCCGCTTCAGCTACCTTCTGCTAAATTCCTGTGGTCAGACACACAGCCAGCTGTGCCAAAGAAGAATTTTCCATATTTCCATATTCATTTGCAACTTTCACATCTTCAGGCAGTCTGAGTGACTGACACACAGACAAACCAACTGACTGACTGTGAAAAGCTGAAGAAATTATAAAATGTCTGGCACTCGGACAGAAGAGACGCCTTTTGCCGTTTTGTTGGCTTGGCCTTTTGCATATGTATGCTCAGATTTATTAAGTTACCTCCTTTCATTTCTCTCGCTCTCGCTCTCTCGCTCTTCCACACCCCTTACGCTCTACCTCAGCCTTTATCTGTCTGCTTCTCTGGTGATTACATACGCTTGGCTTGGATATTGGACAACTCGAAAGTGGACAGTTCATAAATTTTGGAGCTGGTTAACTTTTTATTCGTTTTTTTTTTGTTGTGCGGAAGAATCGAGGGATGAACAGGTGGAAACGCCATTTGCAATACGCATGGCAAGTACATTTCCGGTTTTCGGAAGTGCATTTCCGTTTCCGCCGGCGCTGACAAAGTTTTGCCACTGCAAACTCGGCCGCACATAAATTTCAGTTTGACTAAAATGCCAAAGTGACACGCCCAACAAGAACAACAACAACAACAACATCAACAGGAACAACACACAGCCAGATTATACACATAAACACACACGCAATATCTATGCACGACAAATGCACTTATTGGCCATTCAACCAATTTGGTTACACAATTTTGATGCAATTTATTGCATTGCATGCCTCAGTTGGTTGCCCACTTGGAAATTTATTGGATTTCATTTGATTTGATTTTCATTAGCATATTCATGCTGATTGATTATTGAGTGCATTTCAATCCCGTTATCTATGACAGACCATAACAACAAAAAATGGAAAAATGAAAAAAGCAGGAATGTGCAATCATCATTTACAAATTGAATTAAATTCCAAATTTAGTTTCATTTTAAAGTGTCAGAGATGAAGCCAATTCAATACCACTTACACACCCAAACCACCCGCAACAACTTTCCATTGTTTGCTTGCGGCCACGCCCACCAATTGCGACACAAAAGGCGGTGCAATAAAAACGAATCCTGGACTCCGCATTGTCCTTTGAATGCGCCGTGTTTGCCACTTCATATTTCACACCACTCAGCTCTGTGCCGAGTAGGAGTGTGTGCACAACAAAAAGTTCTCGGCTGATTGCCATTTTATATTTTCGCAGTTTTCAGCACTCATTTTTATTTCCTTTTCTTTTTGTATTGCGAGAACAGCGCAAACGAAAAATTGCAGTGAGACTTCACCTGATATCGCTGTCATCGTCCTTTTAATGCTATTAATGATACCACCCCATAGAAATATTGCAACTGACTGGACGAGAGTTCTTTTTATTGGATTTATCCTCGCTCTTTGCTATCATAAAATGTCGCTTTAAGCCTCTGTTCAAACTTTTTGGTAGTAAATCGGTAAACACCATTAAATGCAGCACATTTATCTCCGATTATTTTTAAATTAATTTTCAGCTTACATTTTTTGTAAATGTGATATAGAATTTTAAAAATATTTAAATGAATGAATAGTAATGGCATTAAATCTCGATAACAGCAAAATATTTGTACAGACCTTGTTCGTCTTTAATTCATATATAAATTTTGGCTGTCTTGCTGTTTAATTTAAATTAAGACAAGCTTTGCGTTTTGGGAATTCCCAGGAACATAATAAATATTTATTAGCTGCTTTGCTGTTGCACAAAAATTAAATTTGTTTTCATCAGGGTAGACAAAGCGTTTAGGCCAAGAACAAAAAAAATATATGCTTAACACATTGCCTTAGTCTCCGGTTTTTACTCACTTGCGCCTAAAGTTAAAAAGGGTGTTGTCTCTGGGGGAAATGCGACGCCGACGCTGCCAAAACATTTCACAAGCTTAATTGCGCTCAAACCAAGCAGATAAAAAAAAAAGAGAGACTGAAGGGAAAACCTAATGAAAAAGTTTTACTCTCCAAGAGACCGAGACGACATGAAGTGTTTTGAAAAGCGCGTTGAACGCGAAAATCCTTAGAAAAACGAAACAACAAAATTTAAGTAAATATGCGACAGAGAGCTGACAAAGTAGCAACACAAACAAAATCCCAAAGGGGGACGAGGGGTGAGTGTCAGGGATGACGGTAAACAAAATCACAATTAACTAAGAATGTCAAAAACTCACAAAAAAATAAAAGTAAAATGTTAGACTGGTCGATTTAAAAATACCCTTACAGCGAATAAACTAATTAAATTATAGCTAGTGGGCCGGTGTTAGAGTCGAGTATACGCGACTGTCGGAGACCCCGTACTTACTATGGCAAAAACTAAAAATTGAAAAATATTTAGTTACCTTAATTGCATATTCTATCATATTGGTTACAAGGTCTCACAAAACATAAAAAAATTTCATACTAAGACTTGATTTCACCCGATCGGTCCTATGACAGCTATACGATATAGTGTTCCGATTTGAACCAACTTTAGACAGGATATATAAAACCAAGTTTTATTCATAATCTATCAGTTTGGTTACGATATCTCATAAAACAAAAAAGTTTTTCATACTAAGACTTAATTTTCATCCTAACCGTCCTATGACAGCTAAATGATATAGTGGACCGATTTGAACCAACTTCGGTAAGGATGTATAAGACAAACTTAAATGCATATTCTAAAAGTTTGGTTACGATGTCTCATAAAACATAGAAGATTTTCATACTAAGACTTGATTATCTCCCGATCGGTCCTATGACAGTTATATGATATAGCAGTCCGATTTTAACCAACTTTGGTCAGGACATATAAAATTAAGTTAAATGAATATTGTATTAGTTTGGTTACAATATCTCATAAAACAAAAAAAATTTTCGTACTAAGACTTGATTTTCCCCCGATTTGTCCCATGACAGCTATATGATATAAAGGTCCGATTTGAACCAACTTCGGTAAGGATGTATATTAATTACTTATATGCATATTCTATAAGTTTGATTATGCTATCTTATAAAACAAAGAAGTTTTTCATACAAAAACTTAATTTTCGACCGATTGTTTCTATGGGCGCTATATGATATAGTGGTCCGATCGAAAAAAGAAACTAGCTTGATCTGCATGCAATATAGAGGAGCCTACATACCAAGTTTGGTGTCTCTAGCTTTTATAGTGTCTGAGATCTAGGCGCTCATACAGACGGACAGACAGACGGACAGACGGTCAGACAGACAGACGGATATTGATGCTGATGCTGATCAAAAATATATACTTTATAGGGTCTGCCACGCCTCCTTCTGCCTGCTACGCTCATATTCTTTAAAACAAACCCAATAGACAACTGTACTTTTTTAAGTACGGGGTCTAAACAAACTTAATATGTGTGTATATTAAACATGAAAATCAAAATACCCTCGTTTCACAAAGGATAAAAATGGCACAAAGCAGCTGCGGCATATGAAAGCGAAACAAAGGACTTTAAGGATGTGCAGCAGTCAGTTAGAAAGTGTTAAAAATAAATTGCCTTGGTTGGAGGCATGACAGTGAAGAGGGAGGACACTGCGTGTGCGACACATAAAACATTTTAATTGCTAACCCTTGGCTTTGATATGAAGTACGAGTTGGTCAGAACAGGACAGGACTTAAAGCTGAACTTTAAGGTCAGCATTAAAGTGTTGCATGGACAATTTACAGGGAATCTGTTGCGGAATAACAAGCTAATTATAGTTTAATTAATTGTGTTAATTAATATGCTTAATTATTTGTAATGCCAAAAGTTTTGTATTTGCTTTGAATAAATGAACTAAATGGTTTTTGTTGTGAAACGCCTTCAACTGCCATGAGATCCGGATTTATAGATTGTAACGATGACGACATTGTCTCAATGCCTCATTAAAGCCCTGACAAACTGATAGATCGCTGTTCTCCTCGCTGCATTTGAGAAACTGACGTATCTCAAAGGCACAGGGTCCCTCTTCGACCAGTTCACTTCGCGGTCTCCTCTCTTCAGCTGGCGGTGCCTGTGGTGCGTGCTGCACTGCTGTTTGGCCACCTCCACTGAATGCACCTGTTATGCCAGCGCCCACAGCATGACCTACAGCCGAGCCGACGGCAACTCCTGCTGCAGTCGCTGCCATATCCTTCATCAGATCCCCTGTCGAACGCCCCGAGCTAGGAGCAGCTGGAGCTGCAGCTGCAACTGTTGCCGGTTTCGTCTCTGCCTTGGGCGGCACAGCTGGCAGATTGCTGCTCGATTTGCGAGTGAATGGAGTGTATCCGCCTCGACTGCTGCTGCTACTGCTGCTCCTAGTGCTGCCAGTGCTATAGCGTCCCGCTCCAGATGTTGGTTTGCTCGACCTTTGACGTGGCATTTTTGACCAAATTCAGAAATATATTTTGCTGCTATGCAAGCGATTTAAATTAACCAATTATTATTGAGGCGATCTCAGTTTGAGAGCATAATTTTGAATATCGAATCTGACTTACTGATGTGGACTGAATTCAACTGAATTTAAAGCCTAGGGTAGCTTTGTGACTTGTTGCAGCTCTTGACACTAAATAAATAGATACAAATAAATTTCCCCAGAGACATGCAATTGCATTTGTTAGCATTTTAACTATCAACTAATTTAAATAAAATTCGCAGCAAAATGGGAAAAACTCATACAGTTATCAGCCAATAGACACGCTCGGGACGCCACCTGCCGGCAGCTTATGGCAGCTGTTGTTTTTTTACTCTTGGCGAAAGAGAATTCCTAGTTTTCATTTGCCACACTAATTTAAAGAGCACAAACTCAAAATATAAAAAATATGTGCAAATAAAAAAGACAAAAAATACAAGCACTCATCTCTCTCTCTTTATTGTTAGTTATACAATACCCTGGAGTTTTCAGCTTAATTGTGCAAGGGGACGACTGTATGTAGGACAACATAAATCATGTATACTCTAATTATCGCAGACCTTTTCCCAATCGAATACAATTCGCTTTTTCTGCCTTTCACTTATTCGCGGAAATTTAACCCCCTCTTTGAAATGCAACGGAAATGCTTTAATTACCGCGGCACATGCAAAACTGCCTTTTCTGCTATTCCTGGCTTAGCTGCAAATGAATAAACATGGCTGAAATTAGCCAAAATGCCAGCGAAAAATGTGAAGTGTAATTCAAATTAGTGAGGACTGCTTATTCGCCTAGGGTGAGCAACTGGGACAGTGACATAGGAGCTAACGTGGCAAACAGAATATTCCATTAAATTATTGCCAACCACAAATTGGGGGCTGCAAATGCCGCATGATTGATGCTGCAGCAGAAAAAAAATAGAACATTCCCAACCCAACTCTGGACCAGTCAGTCAGCCATGTTAATCAGCAGTACATGAGTACTCGAACAATTTTCACTCACTCTGTTATGAATATTTAAGTAAATTATGTTTCGGTATATGGAAAATTTGGCGTTTCTGTTGCCGCTTTCTCTCTGTTATATGTATGGTTGTGACAGCAGTTGCTGTTGTATTTGTTATTTCTGTTGCTATTGTTGGGAATAGAAGCAATATTCATCTGGCGGCTCAAATGCTAATTTTATTTTGTTTATTGTTTTTGCTACTATTTAATTTGCCTGTCTGTGGTGATGAAATGTTTATAAATCAATCAACATCAATAATGCCGTGAAAACCTTTTTCAACTGCTGGCCCTGCTCAAAGATGGATAGACTTCAGCTATTATAGATTCCTTAAGTGGCAAGATGTGGGCATTGGCCTGTCTATTGACTACAAAGACTAATTTAAAGTGCTATTTGTTTGGACCACGCTGCGTATGATGAATATTTACGAATTCTTTGTTGTTTTGCATCGAAAATTGAGGCGCTATCGAATCGTTAAACAGAGAAGAGCATAAACAAAAAGTGAATTAATTACTAATTATAATCTAAAATAACAGCTGAAAGCAAGTGTGTAAATTAGAAATTTGTTAAGAATAGGAACATGAAATTCGTTTGCAAAGTAATTGTTAACTAGCTTCTTCACATTCGATTTACGTTGTTAATTTTCTTTCATTTAGCTTTCACCAGTTTCAGGGTTCTTATTAGTTTGCTTCCAGCGATCTAAAATAACTTTTGGCAGCCACTTTAGAAGCTTGTTAGTTGGAGTTACTTCGTGCACACAAAGTAGCTCATTTTCAATCAAGTTTTACACTTTTGCATGGCTGATAGGCGAACACTTTAGTCTCTTATGTGCTCAAGAGGACTACAGTGCGTATGATTGATGTTAACTTCCTTTTTAGAATGTGCATTAAAGTTTTTCAAAGTTGAATTTTCCTCTGCTAATAATGAATAGTTTATCGAACTTAATATTGCTAGTAGACAAAGAAATACCTCGAATTGTACCTCTAATAAAACACTGCAAGTGACACAACATTATGCATAATTTAATTCCTCAATTACGTATATGCGCAATTTGGCTGAATTTTTGCGGTTGCGGGAATGGTAAACATGTGTAACTAGTGGCCAAATGTAAACGAAGAGAGTGAGAAAGAAGAATGCAATTAAATTTAGATTGCGGCCCGAGGACCGAGCAGCGAGGCCAGGACGATGTATCCTTCATTCATAACCGCATGCAATTTTTAGAATCGCTCGAATGGGAATGAGAATGAAAAAGAATAGGCCACGTTTCGAATGCGGTAAATTACAGTTAACGATTTTGTAGCACAGCAATTTGCTTTATCTTTAGATTTCTATCTATGGGTTTTGTAAATGTGGCGTCGGCGTTTCTGTCGGTTTGTTTTGCATGCCACTCTGGCACCTCCGTGCCACGTTCTGTGTCCACCTTTCGACTTGCCCACCTTGCCACCTTGCCACCAGCCACGAACCTAGCCAGGCAATGGTCATTGGCCAAAGCCATTGTGGTAAGTACATAGGTCTTTTCCTCTCTCTTTCTCCCTTTTTCTTTTTCTATATACGTGCGCTTGTGTGTGTGTGTGTGTGTGTGTGTGTGTTTTGTGGTGGCACACAAATGTTGCACCATAAAGGTGTTGAAATAACTGCCTCAAATGTTGATTTTGCACACTGACGTAGGGTATATCATTCACAACCATGGCTGCAAACCTCCAAAATTTGGTTAAAGGTTCGGTTCGGCGGTTCGAGCCATGGTTTATAGTTTTGGGTTCGAACCTTAGTTCAATTTTATAAAACAAAATATTTGTATTGCTATACTTTTTTCTCTACATTTTGCACTAATTACATTTATTTTGTTTAAAGAAATCAAATTTTTATTATAATTTAAATTTATTTGAATATTTTAATATGACTTATTTTAATCCAAAGTCTTAAACAATTGCGTAATATTAGAAAACCATAGAATTTATGTAATATTTTTTTTATTCTCCAACCGAACCTTTTATTTTAGAAAGCTGTTCGGCTTAGGTTTAGGTAAAAATTTTCAAGGTTTCGGTTCATGATCCGGTTCAAGCTGCTTAAAATCCCCTACCGAACCGGCTCTACGGGGTTCGGTTCAGAACCGGTTTGCAGCCTTGTTTACAACATGTTTCTTGTGAATTTATTAATAAGAAAATGCATTTATTAAAAATAACAATAATCATAATAAATTTTAAAGTTTTTGATAATAAATAATCAAAAAGGAGAGATAGAATTTAGTATATTGTTAACATGAACTATTAAACTAGGGTATTCTATGTTCTATACCCTACAAACTTATGCATCATTGTAGCTGTTTGTCGTTGCGTTGCCGTGTGCTTCAATTGTTATGGTCTTTTATGGCGATTGTGTTGTATGTTGTGGGCGCAATGCAAATTGCTGGCACATAATTATGTCGCTGGCAGCGGGCACAATACAGGTATAATAGAATTCAAGTGGGATTACAGCAACATGACCGGTCTTGCAATACGTGGCAGTTGGACAAACAAACTTTTGGTTTGCTTTGATTTGGCTTTGCTTTGGCCTAAAGTTGTGTCTATAGTTTGAAAACTTTTACCTGTCTCTAATTAGCAAACTGCCGTTTGAACAACTAATTTATATAAAATACACTTTATCCCGACAATAAAGTAGAATAGGTAAAACTTTTAATTTGCTGCTGTCATAAAAAAACACGCAAGCTTTAAGCACAAATAAATGTCCAAGTCGAATGAAACAGTTGTGAATAAAAAATACAAATAGTTAACTAACTTTGTGGAAAAGTATGTTTTTGAAATCAACTGTCAGCTGAGCATAGACAGTAAAGTAATCTAGATTTAGGATCATTCTGGACTAGAAGCAGGAAGCACGGAAGCAGGAAATATCCTTTGGCTAGCAAATGGCGATTTCATTTGCCATGTTGAGCTTTCATCAAGTGAAAAGCAAATGGAACTTTCTTCTGGCTTCTGACTAATGATCGCGTGCCAATGCAATGGCAAACTGCCATTTGGACTTGGACAATCAGTGAGGAATGCTTTAAAGGACAGAACAGGCAAACAAATGAAATTGAGAACTTCAGCAGCTCGGCATAAAATATTACCCAACCAAGGCGCAGGCGATAGAAAAGACCAAGGCTTAAAGAGGAACCATTTTTTTTGTAAGCTTAACACTGGCCAAGTCAGCTCTGGCCGTAACCATTAAAACGGCTTCTTAATTATATTTACATTTTTTGCATATTACGCTTGCCTTTGCTGCTGCTGCTGCTGCTCTAAGCTGAAAATTAATGACTGCATTTTCAAGTGAGGTGCCAAAAAGGATGCAGGCAAGCGGCAGACTGCTTCTTTGTTCGTGCTTCACTTTCTCATTTTGCGAAACTTTGTAATGTGCAGATTAAAAATTTCCGCTGAGTTTACTACTTTTCTTCATCTTCAACTTCATCGCCCTCGACGTATTTTATGAAAAAAACTTTTGCGGCGTCTATTCGCATGTTCGCGGCACAAATTGTGTGTTTAAGAAGCCAGTGCAAAAGTTTCGAGCGTAAATAAATCATGCACATTCTTGACTCGCCTACAGACTCAAGAGCTCGGGAAGAACTCTCAATGGACCAGGCATACGAGCATCCCGGGTATCCGAAGTGTTCAAACTATTCCCAGCTCCGATTTATATTGTCCACTGAACCAGTGCAAATTTATGGAACCCCAGTACTCAATAAATCAAGACAACCTGACACTTGAGCTGCAGCATTTCTGTGAGTTTAATTTGTGTTGGGGAGTGCTACAATTGATCTATTGTCTTGGATTTTGGTTCAACTTAATACTGGTGGAATAAAGTTATCTCTGGAATACAGAAACATAATGCAGGTAGGAAGAAAGAGGTGTTCACAATATTGCGCAGAAATAAATTAAAATTTAAGCCTTTTCAAATATCACTGCATTTCACTATTTTAATATAATCATAATTTACAATATATATTTAATTATAAATACACACACACCTAAATAAGGAATTTGGATTTTCAGCTAAAGCTTCATAATGTTTGCAGTACCTAATTAAATGCATGATACTTTCAATATAATGCTCATTTAATTATAATCAAATTACGATGCGTTTATCTGCATTGTGGTTGTCTCACTATAAACATTGCGTATACGCAACGTGCATGGAATGCATGTGAATATTGATTATGCCAGTATGTGGATTAGATATTGTTATCTCTGTTCCGCTCTCTTTCTCTATCTATCTTTCACGCTCTGTTTTAGCATAATTCAATAAAGTGTCAATTGTATGTGAATAGCTTGGTAAAATATTCAAGATATCTAGTTGTAGAGTAACTTATTCAAAAGAGCTGTCAATTTTCAAGTAAGTAATTTGTATACCAAAGAACTTTAATTAATTGCCTGTCTTTTAAGTTTCTTCTTTCCCTCGTCAGCTCACGAAGTTAACGTAAATAAAGCATGACAAGACATGCAAATAACATACCTGGGCACTGGTAAATCAATTTGAGTTATTGTATTTAGCTTTTAATAAGGCCCAGTAATATAAATATTTTAAAGTAAAACTCACACACAGAAACACACACACACATACACTTTCACTCGTTTAGGAATTGGAAACGTTGAATGAACAAGAGTCATGCAGTTTTGTCGATGATTGATATGCCATTCCTGGATGAGAGGCACAGGGAGACGTTGTCAAACTTTGCACATGCCTACCCCGCCCCTCGCACCTCTTACACCGCACACACAGCTCACACACACACACACACACACACACATACTCAAACACAAACGTCGAGTGTCAAAGTTTTTTGTGTACGCTTAGCGCATTTGATGAATTGTTCAAAGAAAATCGCGCGTATGTGTAAACATGTTGGTCTATGCCGAGAATAGGAACAAGCGAAGGAGAAGAAGGAACGGGAAATGGGGAACTGGTTGGCAACGCGGCAAACGAAGCAGCTGCCGTTGACGATGTGTGTGTGTTGCCCGTTCGCAAACAGGTACGAGTATAACAAACAAAAAGACGGGCCAACGAACCAGAAATTCTCTTGTTAACTACAATTACAATTCATTTAAAATTGTGATACCTTAAGCCTCATGTAACGAATTGTCAGCTGGAAAATGTAAAGTATCATGCAAAGAATTTAAATAGATAAAGGACACTTTTTAGAAATAAGTTGAATGAATTAAACTCAGACAAAATAATAAAGCTGCACATATAAGATCACATAACTGATGAACTAGTACATAACGGTCTCAGTTATCTTATGTTAGCATCAGTACGTATACTTAATCAAAGGCAACAACATCACTGAGACATCACCTTAAAGATAGAGTATAGTCCGTTGGGGACTTTGACTGACAACGTTTTTGCAAGCTCTTCACTTTTAATCTGTCTTCTGCCAGCTGATGAGGGCAGCCATACTCACACACACACACACACACACACACACACACACACACTCTATACACACACACACACTTATAGGCATATGGAGGCTGTCAGTCTGTTAGGCTGCGCCTGGCGCCTAATCCCTGCTACGGAAGCCACATTTTGATTGTGGCACATACACACACACACACACCCACACATACAATCATTCAAATAAGTATATGCTTACTTACTCCCACATAAACTTGCACATACACACACACTCATCACATCCAATCATCAATCACATGCTTTGGTGATTCATTGATAAGCTTCCCTCCCATCCCCTTACCCATTCTCCTCTCCTCTCTCCTGCACTGAGCTCACGTGGGCGTGGCAATCATGTTAATAATGCCGCCCATTCGCCTGGCCCACAACTGGCATTAAAGACACTGCCTTTAAAGCAAACGCAAAAGCTGCCAAATTAAAGAACTAAGTAAAAAAGCAAAATAGAAAAAAAATATATATGGTATGTTAAGTAAATATGCGGTGCAAATCGTTCTGTTTATTTAAAATTTTTTGGAAAATCAATTTACAATTTTTTGCTGTTTATTTTTGATGTGGTTATCCGGGCAGCAGGCACCGGCGTGTAAACAAATGAAACTTTTACGCTGCTGCCACCGACAGATGCCAAAGTGTTTGCCTCTCTCTTTTACTCCAGTTCTCTCTCTCTTTCACTTCATTTTATGTGTGTGTGTGCATGTGTAAAAAGTGCAAAAGTTTTTACATAAAAACGCTGATATTTTGGGTCTTGTTTTTATTGTTGTTGTTGTTGCCGTCAAGAGCATGTGCCATTAATGTCAGAAGTGTAATTGTTTTTCAATCGCTTTGATAACACACACACACACACACACACACATACACGGTTAGAGTGTCGCACACACGAGTTGCACGAATTTATTTCGAGTATGTATTAAAAACTCTCGAAATTGTCAAGTGCTTTGGAAATGACCCAAAAAAACAAAAGTGCGTTAAAGCTGCTTGTAAGATTAATGCCACAAACGAAACGCCGATCAAACAATACACTTATACTAACTAATGCCACAAAGGTGTGGAAATATAAAAGCATAGTCAAATGTATGCCAATACTTCCATACTCGCTTCTCAAGAGGCAGACACTTAACCCCTTCCGATGTCTTGGAATATGGAACACTGCCAGCAAATAAATTGATACAATTGAAATGGCCTAAATGTGAGAATGTATCTTTGCATGAGTCACAACAAACGTTTATTAAGAATTTTTAAAAATCAATTCGTTATCAGTTGATAACAATTAAGCCGATAAGCTTAACGCCGAGAGTCAAAGACTTTAGTCATAATCTCAACTGAACAAAAACTCGTAATAAACAATAATTTAATCTGAGTAATTATTTGAAGAGGCTGTGCTGATAGAAATCCAATCATCAGACATTTATTATATTTCCGAGGTACTTTCTCCTTCCTGGATTTTAAAGAATACATGATGCTGAGATGTCCGTTCAATGTGGAAAGTTGACAAGCTTGTGTTTCCTGTTGTTCCTGTTGTTCCTGTTGTTCCTGTTGTTCCTGTTCCTGACATTCTCTCTGCTTTGTAATGCATTTTCCAAGAGCTGTTTTGTGCCTGCATTTGCATATTATCCATATTATCATAAGTATTTATGCAGTAAAATAAATACAGATTTCTGTATAGCCTGAAGCATCGTTTTAATAAGCAAAGTCAGTCACAGGATGAGAACAGGACGCAAAGACACGGCTGTATAGCATTTGAGAACGTGCCAGAAGCACCACAATGTAAGATTTGATAAAAAATGAAAGACACTAAAAAAAGCTGAAAACACACACAACTAAAACTAAAGTCTCTGAGCGAAGAAGGGCAACTTCTAAAGGTTATAAAATAATAATGAAGTCAATTTCAATGACGTTGAGACGTTGCTGCCCCTTTGTTGATATTTGTTGTAAAAGTTATGTTGTTATTGCTATTAAGATTGTTGTTATTATGGTTCTGCTGTTGTTGTTGTTGTTGTTGTTATTGTTGTGGACAGAAAAGAGCAGAAACAGCAGCAAAAATAAACAAAAGCTACGCGTCACGTCATTTCCTGCAGCCATTTTATGTCTTGCTTTTGATTTTCTTGCTCTGATTCTGATTCAGATTCTGATTTCGCTTCTGGTTCTTGTTTTCATTCTTTAAAAGGTCGCATTCATCGCTCAGGCGCTTAAAATGTTTGTTATTGTACGTTTTTATGGCAATTAGAGGCTGTAAAGTCATAATGCACATCATAATAATACACATACGCCCCGTTGTACTTGCTTTTTAATGGTCTGTGGCCTTTGTTACTCAAACCATGCGAATGTAAACACTGTGACTATTAAAGAGGCCATGTGGCATAGACGAACTACGAGTATATTCTATTTAGCAGTGTAAAACTAGTAAAACTTAAATGAAATCAAGCTTCAATAATAAATTGCAAAATCTATTCATTAAAGCAGACTTTAGACTTTAGGAATTAATTTTCCAATTAAACTGGCTATTTTTATATTTGACTGTCACTCATTCAAAAATCAATTAGAGCTGTAAGCGAAGCATACCTTTTAATTTGTACTCTTTTCGATTTGAGAAAGCATTTCATAGCAAATTAAAAGCCATAAGCTCTTTAAGCGTGCGTTAATTAGACATCTAGTGGACTACTTGATAATTCCCATCTAGCCAGTTTTGTGAATCTAATCGGCAAGTCAAATGCCTAAGTTTTGAAGGAACACAATAACAACAGCAGCAACAAGGATGAAAATATTAACTTGAACTTGTGGCAGCTTTGCAATTTTGCTGAATAGGTGCGGCACGGTCTGCTCATGGGCTTCATTTCACTTGATTTCTCGTGAACTACACTCACACTCACACACACACTCACACACAGACACTCAGACACATAGATTAAAAGAGCGCTTACTTTATGCTTCGTTAGGCAGCTTGGACGGCTGACAGGGTTTCGTCCTGGCGTCAAAATGCCTTGTCTAAGAGCCCGGCAAGAGCAGTCATATGAATGCTCAGGCGCGCCATAAACGAACAATCTAACAGGAAATGGGACTAGAGAGGCAAGGTGAGAGGGAGAGATTGAGGCAGAAGGATAGGGTCTAAGCAGGCTGTAAAGTACGCTTGTCATTCAAAAAGGCAGGCAAACAGGCGGGCTGCCGGCGACAGGATGTGGTCACAGGATGCGAATAGCTTGTCTCGTGCGGGCTGCAAACGGGTGACCAATGACCGTACGAGCGACCGTCAGAATGACAGACACCTTTGTAAACAGCCGCAGCACACACACACACACACACACAAACCACACATACACTTATTGCAAAGGGCTTGAAGGACCAGTATAAACAAATCCCGTCGCATAATGAACTTGCAGACAGTCTTCTATCCAGCTGAGCATCTCAATGCTGAGCTCTCGGACCTGTTGATGGAGAAAAACTGGCGAGCAACACTTTTTGCAAGAATTCTGCAGGTAAGCTTAGCTATTACCACATTCCGTAAGCCATTTAAATGGCGTCCTCTCTGCTCTCCTTGCACCTGCCGCCGTGTGCGGCATAAACCGCAACCGCTTGGCCTGCAGCACTCGGTTTGGTTTGCATAATTAACCAAAAAACGGTGCCCGACCACAGCAAAGCGGCAGCAAAAGGACCAACAATGCTAAAAATGAATAAACAAAATGAATAAACAAATTTATGTAGCACAAACCGCAGGCTTAAACGACCCACTCTATGTTCTGACTTTGATTTAAATTCAACACAGTTTTTTTTAGCAGCTCTCGTTCCGCTGAAAGTCAACAATTTCTTTTGCATAAATCATGGACAACGATTGATTATGACAAAAGAAAAGACAGCAATTGCAAATCCCCTGCACGTAGCTCATTTATTTATGTATTTTTTTTTTATACCACATTTATACATTCAAAGGTACCAAATCCACTTCGTCTACCGCTCTGCTCCTCTCTGTTGCCAATACAAATGACAGCACATTAGCCGCAGCGGATGTTGGCCTTTTCATGCCTGACTGCTCGTCCACTTGGCTACAACAAAAAAAAAAAAGGGAAAAAGAATGAACTTAGTCGTAGAAAAAATCGAGCAAACAAGTGGATGAAACCCCAAAGAACTGACCACTGAGCAGCAAAAAAAAAAAAAAAAAAGTCAGACAACAGCCAGGGGTCATCACATAAACGTCAATAAATTCATATGAAGTTATCTCTGCCAGACAGCTTAATGCGCATTTTTATCGCCCAATCTAGAGTCGAATTTTCTGTTACTTTTTTTGTAAAATTATTGAAACATCTACTGCCTGAAATGGTTAGCAAATGTCTTAGTTAAACTTACCTCAAGTCTCTGAACTGCGATTTAAATTCCAACAGACTGTGAAAAAATTTAAAAAACAAGTTTTATTATTATTATTTTTATTATGTATTTTATGAAACAAGATTAACCAAAAAAATAAAAATGTAAGTTAAGTGACAATTTCATTAATAGACTTAATAAATTTTCACAAATTGTGGTCGTAAGTTTCTCACATCATATATTCCATATAGTATTACCAAGATCAAAGAATTAAACTGTACACATAAATTGAATTCCCCAGTGAACTATGGGTAAAATGCTGATGACCGTGGGCCACTTGGTTGTCATGAGTACGACCCCAAATAATATCGCATATGTTGGGTGCCTACGGCAGTTGATGAACCTAATAAACTCAGAACGAAGTGCCACTCAGGGCTCAGTTGTTAAATAAAACTGAAGTACCAGATACATTTGGAGCCAGCAGTCGTTGCCATTGCCCGACAAGGGCGGCAATTCAAAAATATCTTTTATTGAATCTTGGTAACCCAAAACAAGTCGAATAACTTGTAACTCGAGGTCGAAGGGGAAGGATCGAGCATAAAATAGATTAGTACAGGCCTCAGTAATGGGTCATAGTGAATGTGAATGTGTGTGTCGGTAACAGTCGTGTGTGTGTGTGTGTGTGTGTGTGTGTGTGTGTGTGTGTGTGTGGGTGGTTTGTGTGCCTGGTGAGGGCTAAGATGACAGCAGTCAAGACGTTGATCCACAGTCGACAAAATGCAAATATACCCAGTTACAGACTTGTCAATATAAATGCCATTGCATCTCCTATGCTATATAGTATATACATAGGTATATATGCACTATGAAATCAGCTTCAAACACCGTATGTAGATGGTGTCCCCAAGGCGAACACTTTGTCCCCCATTTGAATTGAATTTCTGTTTGACTTGCCCCACAATCTGCAATGCAACTCAGCAGACATTTCACTTTCATACCCTCGCATGCATTCCCCTATATCCAGAATCATCAACCCCTCCCAACAAGCCCAATGCATTTCGGCTGCTGAATTCTTTATTGTTTTTTATGCCATCGCATACGTGATTTTGCATAAATTGCATTGCCCACACATATCCTACTTTTAATAATAAAAATCTCTCTGCATAGTTTGCCCTTTTCAGTTTATTCCTTTTTTTATTGCATGTACTAAAAGCACAAATTAAGTGGCAGGAGTTGCTAACGTTGTTGTGTAAGTCTTCAATAATTAATGACAAATCCAAATACGTGTAGATAAAATCGCTTTAACAAATGCAGCGGCATGTTATAAACTTGAAAACCGATAGTAAATATTTGAAATCTATTAATGGTGCAACCCATTAGACATTTGAGGGCAAAACTTATGTATTCTGTGAATCTATTGTGGATTGAACAACCTTAAAAAGCAAATAGGATTTATGAGAATAAGATACATTTATACATACATTTATTTTACTAATTAGTAAATATTTAATACTTCAAATACTCTAAAGAAAACCAGCTTGAAATTTTTGATTATGTTTTTTATAATGTAATTAAATGTATTTTTATTTAACGATTTCACTATCGATTTTTATGCAATTTCTTTTATATAAGTAATACTTTATTAAATTGATAATAAATTGTTATATAACAGTTAACTTAGAGTAAACCAAAGTTCCCTACTGTGCAAATTGAATAATATATGGAAGGTCTAATCGCATTTTACGCATTCCAGGAACACACTTAGCTCAAACCAACCACGGACTCCACACACACACAAACAGACACAGACACAGACACACACGCACTGTTTATAAACACATAAATTCTCAAGTAAATGTACTGTTAAGCCGTATTTTTAACACGCGCAGCGACAAAGTGTGAATGGAATATTGTGGATTTTCCATGAGAATACATATGTATGTATGTGGTTTGAGCCAGAGCACATTTAAAGAGAGACAAACAAACAAGAGTGTGTTTAAGAGAGAGAGAGATTGTTGAAGCTATGCATAAGAACAGAACTATTGAAAAAGGCATTATTGCAAACATTACGTAATTTTAAATGCGGTTCCGGCAGACAGCGCAGCTGGAAAATTGTGTAAATAAACGATATTGAATTTGCTGCTAGATGGGCAATAGGTAGCTAATAAACAGCTAGCAGACACGCAGCCACAAATATCGATTACAGGACACGCGACACGAGCCATTCAAGCATAACTCTGGAAACTGTGACTCGAGACCGCACCAGATAGCATAAAGACAAGAAGAGCTTGAAACAAAGTTTCCAACAAGTTGAAGCATAAAAAATTGAAACGCTAGCCGTAAAAAAAAGGAGGCAACATTGGCTCCCCATTTAATATCAGCACACAGCAGGCAGCAAGGCATCGAGGCAGAGGGACAGATAATACGAAATGTAGATAGATAGGAAGGTAGGAACGTAGACACCGAGTTGCTGATGCTGCGCCTTGGCTGGATGCCACTTAGCGCCAGTGGCACACAGCTGCAGCAGCTCCACATTCTATGCAAAAGTTCATTGGGGGCAGAACAATTTTTCGTTTTGGGCAACTTTTGTGTAGCAGCAACTTTTGCCATCACATGCGGACCTCTTCGAATCGTGCCAGCTGAGGCAACGTCAGCATCCAGCTGCCTAGAATTGCCATTATACGATAGTACATACCATAGTACAAGTATGATACGAGTATCCAGTATCCAGTATGTGAGTGTGTTGGAGTGTACTCTTGTAGCACAGTGCCTAATTTGCAGCAGACATTGAGCACATGGACACTGCCAGGCAATTTTGCTGCTGCTCTGCAAACTGCTCTTAAATAATGTAATAAAATGGCATAAAGTCAAGCTGAGAATTGTTATATTTGTAGGTGTTTTCTTTTTTTTTTGAGTGATTGAGCAAAATAAGCATTAGTTTCAAACATTCGAAACGGAGTATTTAAGGCAATAAACGACTTCAACTTTCTGTGGCATACTTTTAGGGGCAAGGCACAAGACAGTGCAAACAAAGAACGGCACACACTTTAAGAGATGGTCAGATGCCTGGCAACTGTCTGTGCATTAACCTATACAAACACAGATAGAGACACGCACATAAGTATGCCCCTTTTGCAGCTTTCGCTTGCCCCTCTTGTCTAGACCTTTGACACGCATACGCTTAGTGCTTAGTCTTAACCCGAGGCTATCAAATCTTGTAGCTGACATTTATGTGTGTCTTACTACGGCAAGTCTTAATGTGCTAGCCAAGGACGAGGCACCAACTGATGTCGACATATGTATATATATATATTTCTATGTACACTTTCTTGGCTACAGCTGCATGCATGTGTGAGTGTGTGTGTGTGTGCGTGTGTGTCTGCTTCTGCTTTTGTTGACATTGATTGCATGTGCGTGTAAATGTGCTTGTGCGTGTGTCTGACAGTTGTCCCAACAAGTTTAATACTCTTAATAGTGCGATTTTAATTGAATAACATGCAATCATTATACCCACAGCAATCCCTGTAATCCACCCATCCCCCTATCCATCCATCCCCCCACCCCCTCACTTGCTGCTAGCTTTCTCAATGAATACAATTTGTGCACATGACATTCCAATGTTTGTTTGTTTTTCCTTCGTCTCCTCTACCAACTGTGCCTGCTATTCACACGATTTAGTAGCCTTATAATTGTCAATGGTCCATTAAGGCGACATTGAATGGCCTAAACCTCTCCAGTGGTTGATGGCGCCTGTGGTTACGTCAATCACTTGACTTGACCCACAGCTGTGGCAACTGAGATGGTAAAAGTATGTAGAAAAATATGAAAATGACAGATTATAGAACATATAGTAATAAATCAAATAAATTAAATTTTATTAAAGACTCTGTTATATATTTATTTATTATTTATATAAATTTCAGTTCACTAGATTCTGCTTCAAGTAGCAAATCACGTTATTGTTCCTATTTTCGTATGGTTGCTCTGCGGGTGTCCTGCTCCTGATGGTCGCTTCAATTATTATGAATTTGTTGTGTTTTTTTTGCTATGAACTGAGGACAACAAAGTCGCTTGCATGTATTTTTTTTTATTGATATGATCTGGCAAGCATAACGCAAACAAAGCGGAAGTCAACGAGACATTCACATGAAAGGGAGCTCTGATCCCTAGTCTGTGTGTGTGTGTGTGTGTGAATGGGCCACATTTGTTGATATATGGAAAATCAATAAGTTAATGTATTTAATACATGTACCCTAAATGATTTCGTGTTACTTCCGCATGACTTGCGGTGACTTGGCGGAGTCCCCGCCTTAAAGTAGACAATACGCTTTGGCATTTCAATTAAAATGCCATATATACACATATTATATATGTACCATATGTATACTGCGTGGATGTACGGTGAGCAGCTAGCAAATATTTGTATTGTGTCTGTGTTGCGGGGCAGCCACACATTGTTATTGTTATAGCCATAAATTAAATTAGATTTCAATTAAGCCATGGTAAAACAAATGTGCCACAGATAAACACAGATAAATCAACGGACACGTCTCTTGCATTTTAAAGGCCCATCGAGTAGAAGAAGAAGACTCTGTTGCAATTTGACAAATAGTTGCAACACAGGGCATCACTAAGAAATTAATTTCTTGTGCTAGTGAAAAGTAATTGGAAGCAACGTAAGACAAAGCCTTGGCACACATAAAGACGATAGAACGGACCAGAAACTGAAGCCTTATTGCAGTTGTCTGACAACAACAAGCTGAGCACAACGACTGAAAACTGAGAAGAGGAAGAGCTGCACAAATGTCACATGAACAATATGTAGCTACAATATATTCAAGCATAAAAATAAAAAAGTAAAAAAAATAAAGAAAACGAACCAAGACGAAAAGGGAAAGCAGCAAGTAACAAGAAATTGAAAACGGAAGGAAACACAAAACAAACAAGCGCATGACATGCAAAAAAAAACAAGTAGGCGTTTACAGTCTAGCACGCTCGACAGTAGGATACCCTGAGCCCAAATACTATACTGAGATTGATTTTCGACCAATTGTTCCTATGGCAGCTTTATGATATAAAAGACCGATCTGATCCAAATTTTTCGATGTATCGTTTCTATGGCAGCTATATGATATAGCGGTCCGATTCAAAAATAAAAACAAACTTGATCTGCATATGGTATCCTGGAGCCTACATACCAAGTTTGAAGTCCCTAGCTCTTATGGTCGGAAATCGACGCGTTCAAACAGACGGACATAGCTCAATCGACTCGGCTGTTGATCCTGATCAAAAATATATATACTTTGGGGTCTGCCACGCCCCTTCTGCCTGTTACATACATTCTGCCAAACACATTGTATACTTTTTTTGCTCATTTTCAATGGGCTCAGGTATAAAAAAAATTACAAAGCAAAAAAAAAATAAATAAATAAAACAAATTATATTTGATATTTTCATCTACTTAAATACAAATTTAAAAAAATTAATTAGAAATTGATAAATTGGTAAATCATAAGTCGTAATCGATGTAGCGTGTGTCAAAGTAGCCACAACTACAACTTTGCTCAGCCTGCAATCTGGCAGCACCCATTTTCCTCTCTCACTCTCTCCTCTTACGCAACAAATTCAAGCCTGCCAAAGGCTGCTGCAGTGCGCGAAATTTGAAATAAAGGCAATGTCTAATTTTATGAGATTCTTAAAGCGGAAAATGCTAAGTTTTTTTTTACAGCGATAATAAGCAGATACTTATTATATATATGTGTAAGGAATCGAAAATATTAATAATTAAAATTATTATTTTGCAGCTTTCAGTGCTCGGCAAAGATGCAAGAGTAGTGCTGCAAAATGATCGCTATTTCTCTCATGCAATTTCATACATAGCTATCAGCTTCTGCTGATTTTTGCCATGCAAAAATACATATTTATATATTAACACAATTATATTTTAATCAAATTGTATATTTGTATATACATAAATTATACATTAACATTTTCATTACATGATATCGATAATATTTTTGCTTATCGCTTAATTCTTATTTGGTACCAAAAAAAAATTGGTACTAATTCGTTCTGTCTTTGTGCGCGCCTTGCATACAAACGTGAACATGCTGTCTCGCTCGCACGTTTGATTTGCCATGCAAATGTAATTATTGAATTAAATGTAAACTCCGAAATAACTTCTTTATTTTTGGGTCAATCGCTTTGAAATTTTCAGGGTCGTTTAATACGCATACTTCTCAACTGATTGTTCAGTTAGGGAGTGCTATGTCAAAAATTGCGCCTGTAAATCGTTTTGTGCAATTTGTGGGCGAAGGGGGCGTGGCACCTAAAATTGGAAACAAACTTGACCTGCGTATGGTATCCAGGAACCTACATAACAAATTTGAAGTCTCTAGGTCATATAGTACTTAAAATCGAAGCCCAAAAGAAAATTGGTACTATTTCTTACTGTGTTTGTGCGCGCCTTGCATACAAACGTGAACATGCTGTCTCGCTCGCACGTTTGATTTGCCATCCAAATGTAATTATTCAACTAAATCTAAATTCCGAAATAACTTCTTTATTTATGGGTCAATCGCTTTGAAATTTTCAGGGTCGTTTAATACGCATACTTCTCAACTGATTGTTCAGTTAGGAGTGCTATGTCAAAAATTGCGCCTGTAAATCGATTTTTTTCAATTTGTGGGCGAAGGGGGCGTGGCATCAAAAATTGGAAACAAACTTGACCTGCGTATGGTATTCACAAACCTGCATTCCAAATTTGAAGTCTCTAGCACTTACAGTCTCTGAGATCGACGCGTTCAAACAGACGGACAGACGGACAGACGGACAGACGGACAGACGAACAGACGGACAGACAGACGGACAGGGCTAGATCGACTCGGCTGTTGATCCTGATCAAGAATATATATACTTTATGGGGTCTGCCACCCCTCCTTCTGCCTGTTACATACATTCTGCCAAACACATTATACCCTTTTTTGCCCATTTTCAATGGGCTCAGGGTATAAAAATATAACAGGCAAACAACCTAACAACCCAGGGACTAGCACAAGTTGATTCCCATTCTCAGTCTCCTTCCAAGTCCCAGTCTCAGTTGCAGTTTCAGTCTCAGTCTTAGTCAGAGTCTGAGAGCATTGAGCAACCCGAACAGCAACTGAAAATGCGCTGATAAGCGAGGCGTGCACACCGGAAGTAAAAACACAACCCACGGGAAACAAAATGTGGCACACCAGCAAACGGAACTGAGGAAGACTAACTGCTAAAACTATTCGACAATTTGATACACTACAGAGAAAATATACAACAATAATATTGTTAATAAATCAAAGTAAAATCACTAGAACTAAATTAACTATTAAATTAAAGTCTATGAAAAGATAAAAAGTAGTTAAACATTTTTTAACATTATATTATTATTAAAGTAAAAATGATTGCATTTTTTTGCTTTCAGTAAATTTTATGCAATTAAGAATTTATTTTATTAATTTTAAATTTGCTATTTTTACAATTTTGCAATTGAGAATATCAAAAAGATTCTAGCTTACTTTAAAATTTATTGAATAGATATCGAAGTATGTCAAACCTAAATATACGAAAAAACTGACAGTCTGTGATTTATTGAAAATAAAACAAGCCCTTTTGTAGGACTCTACTTTTGTGTTTAACTGGAAATTAAAAGGGTAATGTAACATTTCCAACTTAATTGAAATAAATGCATATTCCACATAATCTGTGTGAAACTAGATAAGGTAAAAAAAAACTAAGCTCGCCTTTGTCAACTGAAAGCTGCTTCACATATATTATTATCATTTGAATTTTGATATTTTCAAAGGTATCGGAAAATGCATAGAAGGTCAAAAGGAACTCAGAGGGGACAAGGTTGAAGGTAGCGAAGATGCCGCGAGTAAAATGTCAGCAAAGGCGAAGAACATTGGACCTCTGGGTTAGGTGGATGTCATGGTCTGGTGCCATTAGCACGCCCCGATTGGTGGAAACTGCTCATAACAGGGCAGGAAGCATGTGAGGCAATGGGTCTTTGAGATGGTGATGGCTTTGCAGCGTGAAACAAAGACCTAAAATCAATAAAGACCATTAAAATGCAGCACAGAAAAACAACAACTATAAAATATTATGTACTAAACGCTGATTGCATGGAAGGCACTGATGCAAAGGAATGTTAAGTTCAAGCAGCAAGGTTATAAAGCAACTCAAAGGACCTTTCGTAGCCGAGTATAGAAGTTGCGTGCAGGACACGGATTTGTTTAAGGCGCTGCACTTACATCTATTACAGAAATTACAGCCATAACGCCCATAAATAGAAACCATGGCTAAATAGTAACTAGTGAAGTCGTTGTTTAGTTTCCTGATCGATGCCAAAACGCGTGCTATTTAACAAGGTCGAGGACAAATGTCGCGAATTTATGACATGTCATGAGTGGAAGAAATGGTTGAAAGTGTGGCGACCCACACATAAATGCAAATCTGATGCTAAATTCGCCATAAGATTTATGTGAATGGTGCTGCCGGCACCAAAAACATTTGTAGTCATATTACACAGCGTGTGTCGTTGAGTGTGAGCCACTCGTGTGTGTGTGGGTAGTGTGTACGTATGAAAGTATGTATGCATGTGATTGCACCACCCACGAGAGCAGCTCCAGCTGCATTTCATTGCTGGAGGTGCCACTGCAGGCACTGGCATGTCTCTCGAAGTATTAAGACAGCACTGCAATGTCCAATTAGACGTCGCGACGTCAAAAGAACGAGGTCATCAGCAATTTCCTTTTTGCAACAAATTATTGGCTCTTGAATAAATTTTAGATAATATCCAACTTATATTTCTTTAGAATTTATATGAAAATATTTCATGTGCTTTTAAATATAAATGGCTAAAATATATTTCTACTGCTATACACAAAATTCATTGTATAATAAATAATTAAGGCCAATAAGCAATGCTCGTTAGTGAAATGTATTTAAATATGGATTTTAATTGTGTATACAGTTGGCCATTTGTGAAGAGTATCAATCATTCATGTGAATACACACAGCTAGTTAACAAAAGTTTTAAATGAACATATTTTATAGAGTTTTACATTATTGTAAATGCACATTTATTATTATTTTGTAATACATTATTAAAAACTAATGTTAAATGGCAATTAGAAAATTATTAGAATTGCAGCGTGTAGAATACAAAGCAAGGATAAATTTATGTATCTGTTACTGCATCCCAAAAATTCGTGCATCATTTTCATTAAATGAAAATTTAACTGAGTTTGGTTGTTGTCTCTCAAAACTGCATATAAAATAATAAAATGGGATAACTTTTTTAATATTTTTGACCTGTTTTATGCTGTATATAAATACAACAAGTGCTGTATAAGTTTGTTGCATTAAATCCTAAAGTCATAACAATAGTTAATTACTTATTTTGATTGATTTCACTTTAAAATTATAAATAAAAATGTACTTTTAATGATATACTCATTCAAAGACGGCCTTGGAAAATTATAAATGGACAGCAGTTTTATCAGTGACAAGTGAGCGATAGTAGAGTATCTTAAATAGTTGAGATTACGGATCAGGTCCGGCTAGGTCAGGAAAAGTAAGCAAAAAATAAATTGCGATAGGCATATGTAATTAATATTTTAATATTCTGAACAGCAGCTGCAGAAAAGTCAAATTTTATTCATAAAATATAAGTGTGGACTAATAAATGAATATATGGAATTTATTTTTATCATTTTGTTACCGTGTCAATGACTTTTATGAATTGCGGTCGCGCTGGCTGAGGCGCTAGTTGTTACCGTGCGGCAGGCATTGTTGATATTACGTATACGCACTGTTAGCCGCAGGCAATAAATGCGTAATTAAAGCGTCAAAAAATTAATTAGACAAACATTCCAATGACGTGGTGGGTGTACTACACATATACAATAGAAGTACTCGTACATCCCGATGTACACATTATGCGTGGAATAACACATCAATTTACAATCGAGATACTCGTATTTTGTACACAATCTCGACCAGGTCCTCATAAAACACAGCACAAAATGTGTTTTCTTTGGCACTAAAGGCCAAACAAATCACATGGCTATTACTTTTTATTAACTAAATCTCAACTGTGCACTTTCAGAGGGCCTCAACGAGTTGGCTCCACGCAACCAAAGGAAAGAAAGAAAAAAAAAACCAAAAACAAAGGCCAGTTGACTTCTGATATCAAGACACGGCCAGCGACGAGGCAGCCAAAACAAAAGAAAAAGTGAAATCAGCTTATCAGTAACATAATTAAGAAGTGATAAAGTCACGACCACGCCCCCTCCCCCCCTTCGTCCAGTCCCTACACCTTAAACCGCCAAGCGGCGCCGCTATTTGGTATCTA
This sequence comes from Drosophila innubila, assembly GCF_004354385.1. Taxonomy (NCBI): domain Eukaryota; kingdom Metazoa; phylum Arthropoda; class Insecta; order Diptera; family Drosophilidae; genus Drosophila; species Drosophila innubila. Next base: position 26,544,198 of record NW_022995380.1, read on the forward strand.
TGTGTGTGTGTGTGTGTGAGTGTGTGTGTGTACTGATAAGTGCAGACCGTTCTTATGTATATGTACACATACACTATGATATGTCCGATGGTTATATCAATTTAGATTTGAATTTAATTTATTTACACTGCCAGAATATATATGAAAGACGACCAAATGTTTATTTAAGTCGGCGAGTCAATGAATAAAAAATCAAATGACTGAATCATTTCATTCAGAAGGTGACTAACCAGCTGATGCATATGACAAATAGGTTCTACTTTGGAAAACTGTTTACTTAAACAAAACTTGGCCAAATGATATGAATCTTCTTGCAGTAACTAAGTGAATATTGCAAAGTTTAACCAGACAATATGAATCCGGATTACCATTGTTAACAGTTGGCATGAACTAAATTAATCAATAGCATCTGCAGCCATAGAATTTCTACAGCTGCTTAATTAAAAGGGCTTTAATTAGAATTCCCCAGTGTGGATTACGCATACGCCCCGTTGGACACAGTACAAAATGAGAACATAATCCACTCAAAGGTTAACCAGGCAATGTCCATCTCTGTCTAAACTGTCACACACCGATTTAATCTAATTGAAGTCGTTGTTCTTGCTGTGAGTGGTTGCATGTCTGCAGTTTAGATTCAAATTCGAATTATAATCCATACTCGTATTGAATTGTGTCAGTGTCAATGCCAGACAACAGACAACAGCAGCTGCAATTGTTTTCATGCAAAGAATATACTCTAATGGGAAAACGTTGCCCGGGCATTTTGTTTTAACAAGTGGTCAATAATAAAAACGATATGAAACAACAAGTATTGCTAATCATCATAATAACGGAAAAGCTTTTAATTGCCTGCTGCATTTGATTAGTCTGTTGTGCAAACAACAATATATGCGTTTAATAAATATTTGCCCAGCTATCACACTGCCATCGAGAGCTGATATGCTATGAGAACAACTTATCGTAACTCAACTTAAACTCAATCATAGCCAATATAAGGAAGCAAAGTACTTGAAAAAAAAGTATGAAATAAATATACGAGTGCTCTTAATAGTTGTAAGTCTATAATCTATGTGAAGTATTTCCATATATGAATATAAGAATTTGACTTTGACTTCAGTTTGTTTACAAGCCGCTAATTAATAGCTAAAGCTGATTACATTCAATTAGCGGGTGCTTCAACTTTTGCATTGGGCATGCCAATTATACAATCAGGTAAGAAATGTCTGCAATTAGTGCGACCCCGCCCATCGTCCACCGTCCACCGCCCACAATCCATGGCTTACGGCCATATATGCAATTAGCCAACAGAATGGAATAGCGGCACTCGCGAATGTCTGGCCAGACATTGGCTTTGATTAATGGCAACAGGCAGCTGAAGTATACACATGCACAGACAGACACTGAAACATTCATACACACAGGCACACCTACTTACACACACACACATAAGGAGCATGTACATTGTATGGCCACTCAGGCGGTTAGGCGAACATTAAAAGCCCGACACACACACACACACATGAACAGTTTAGCATGTATAATGCACCCTTGAGACTTGGCCAATTCATTCAAAAGCCTAGAAGGTAGTGGAAAGGTGGAGGGGGATTATTGCAGCCAGGGATGTCTGAGCACTTAATTCCAACATGTTTCGGTTTGGTTTTGGTCTCTGCAAATGTCTAATCAAAACATTAACAATCCAGAGCACAGTGGTCAAGTTAAGGTTGTGTTCTGTCAATTTGCAATTTAATTAATGAGAATGCAAACACTTGAATAATACGAATGCTAGTACAGTGCCAAGAATACATAAAATATATACATAGTTCTTACATAATTCTTCTGCAAATAGTTAAATTAAAGTTAATGTGCCTAAGGTCTAGAAAAAGACATCCATAGATTAAACGCCCACAAAGTGACAAGAGACATTTAAATATTAAACTGATTGCAATTACAAACAATCAGAAATTGCTTAGATAATTCCATGCATTTTATGATATAACTGTCTAAATTGCTGAAGTGTTCGATTGACATTTAAATCATGGGAAGTAGACAAGTGCTCAGTTTAAAATAGTCTATACTTTAAAGTTACTATTAAACAGATAAATTAACATAATTGTTTAGGAATACTTGCAAGTTCGTTTGGTAGATAAGTATGTCAGCTGTTCAGCTGCGCTCAATTACCGCACTTTTTAAGCTAACTCAATAGGCAAAACTTTTAAAGCTGATTTAACAGTATGGCTTGAAGTAAACTTTTGCCAAACACTTAACTCTTTGGCAACGAGCAGGACGGCAGATCCAAGAGTTGCATGAGAATTACCACAGCAGATAATGTTCAACTTTGTCAGCTGGCGGGACTGATGATGAGCAGTCGTCGTGGCGACCGCAGAGAACAGCGCTTAAATTCGCAATTATGACATTTTAATACACTGACGAGACGTAATTGGCAATTCTGTAACTGCTGCCTCTTGCCCAGTGCCTTCTGCCTTCTGCCGTCTGCCTTCTGAATGTTGTCTACTGCGTGTAGACAGTTGCTGTGGCAGTGGTAGATTTCAAAATTTCACCAGGCCATCAATATTGTCTGGGTATGTGACACATTGTTGCCGAAAGCGTTCACGCTTCGTATACGCAATGTGTGATAGCTCGCACATCGAATGGCGTGTGCATTACGTTGCGTATACGCAATGTGCTCAAGTTTTGAGATTGATAGCAGGATCAAATGGTTTAACGCAGCATGTTAAGTCCTAGTCGAGTGTGTTTACGTGTCCTTCTGCTTCTTATTATGCGTGTGCCGTTTTAATTATGCCCTTTGCGGACGCCTGCTACTCGCAGAAGCCGCAAAGCTATTCAATGAGCAAGTCAGCCAGTCCATTCCAAGAGGCTTAATGGCAGGCATTAATTATGCACAAAATTAAGATATATTATGAACGGTGGAAAGTTGATTATGCCCGCGGCCAGAAAACCTCAGCAAGCGCTGTAATTTGAATTAATCAATTTAAAATGTAACTGATAAAGTGCTGGCATAATTGGTTTTTCATAATAATATCTATACAAATTTTACTTTTTTCATTACATTATGTCAATATTGAATTTAAAAATGCCAATGTTTCAATTAACCAGCCGCTTACTGATGTATTCTCACTCTTGGCATAAAGTCATTATTAAGCTTGCCTTAATGCCACGCCCTAGGGCGGAGCCATCGTTGATGCAGTTTTTCCCAATCAATTTAAGTTAATTTAAATGAATTGGTTAAATTGCTTGCCTTTGGGTGGTTATATTTTTGTTTGTTTTTTGTATTAATTATGAAAATTGCACAAAGCGAATTAAAATTTAATTATTTGATGGCTTAAAGAGCAAATCTAATGATGCATTTAATCGAAAGCAGCTTAACTGATTTTAATTCTACGGAAATATATAAATGTACGTCCAGTTTATGCAAACATTATTAACTTTTATGAATTCTGATTGAAATACATTTTTTTTGTGAATGATAAAGTAAGTATAGAATATCTCACACTGGCTCCAATTTCTCATTTAAAAGGAGTTAATTAAACTAATGAGCTCATACCCTTTCTTTTTAACTTGACCGAGCTGGAATTTGCTTTTCTGATTAACTTTTAATTAAGTTCACAAGAACAAGTACAACAATTTTAGACTGCTGTGGCAATTTCATTAATGCAATTAATATATTGATTATAATATAATATTTGAAATTTTCCAATAAAATTATTAAAATTTGCGAATACATATAGATATACATATAGGAATATGCAGTATTCCTATTTTGAATGCAAGAACAATTTATTTCGAATAGACATTGTATTTACATTTGGAGCTAGGAGGCAGATGGAAGCTCAAGTGTAGCATTTTAATTGACTTCGAATATTACTTGACTAATTTTCCGGCCAGAAATCAACAAGGGTGAGGGTGAATAAATATGTTTGTGTATAATCAAGGATTGGACCTTAAACTGAAATTATGACTGCAGGCGTTCGGTTTATTGGAATCTTGATAGATGGATTGCTGGAGATCTGGACGATTTCTCATTAGCAGCGGCAACTAATTAACATAAGTAATTTGCTTGATGTGCGCCCAGAAACTGTCTACTGTCTTCTGTCATTACAAGGACTTTTGGGTGTAACAAGAATTATTGTACCCAAAGCGCACATTTCACGAGCTACAAATGGAGGCGCGACCCGGCGACGGACACAGATGCCAAACAGTTTAAAGACTCGAATGGAAACCTCATCCGGCTGCACAACAATATTATACCTGGCTGCCACAGCTAATCACAGCCAAGTACGATAGGTGGGTGGTTCGTGTGGTTTACTCATTTATCTTTTGGCGCGAATAAACACAAAAGAAAGCCGCAAATGTCAAGCGCACAAAACGCAAAAGCAAACACAAACACAAACCCAACACAATGAAGAAGAAAATAATAAAAACCGCTGGCTTACATGATGGATTTCCAATGGCATTAGATGCCATCCAGCAAATGATATTTTGTAAATAATATAGCGACGCCTCTGCAAGCAACAACTTTGCTGTCTACGTTGGCGTCGCAGTCGACGTCGTCATGATAGCGACCTGGACGGAAATTAAATTTGGTCACGTTAATTGCCCCCGATTAGAGCATTTCGGTCATTATGATAAGCGCCGTGGCTAACTGGCAGCTCGCCTGGACATTGGCAATGACAATGAGACCGAGCATGAGCATGAGAATGAATGTGAGTATACTCATAAGCTTGAGCATGAGCATGTGAATGACACGGGACACTTTATTGACCTCGCTCAATATTTGAAGCTTGATTCTGAGCAATTGAATGGCGGTTAAGGCTGTTAAGTTTCTAGCAATTTCGATATCTATTTTTATGGTTTTGCACGGCAGCTTTGCAGTGATTAATTATTAATTAATTAAGAGCTTTTCGGAGCTTACTTGTCATTACGTTTCTTTTTTTTTGTTTTTCGATTAGCAAAACGTTTATTTTGCTCATTTGGCAACCGTTAAGCTGGGGGCTCGAAATTCGGTGGCGTATGCGCAATATTTGGCAAAGCAAACACTGAGCCAAGCCCACGCTTCAATTACATTTCCGTCATATTGCTGCCACTTCATGCAGTGGTTTTGTTTCACAATTTTCATTTTTCATTTTTTTCTATGTTCTGTTCTTCATTTGCGCACCTTTTGTCCGTGGAAAACACATGGTGATAATGGGGGGTAACAGCACTACATGCGGTGTTCTCTATGAAATCACAGCAGAAAGCAAACAATGCAAGACTGAAGTATGTCAGAGGTGTCAGTCAACTATATCACGCATACGCCCCATTGTCTTTTTACCTTTGTCCTTTTGTCTTTGCGCTCAATTTACAATTGGCAAAGGGATTGTAGTCATAGTTGTAGCTGTTGGCTCTTTTTAATAAGCATTTTGTTAGCAATTGCTGCCACTTTTGAATTCGCTTTGAAATTCAAAACAGAACCGAAATAAAAGCTAAAATTTCATTTATTTCACTGTCGGATTATATGTCAAAGAAATATATTGATGGCAATACAAGCTGAGCTTTAATTATAAATGGAATTTTCGAAAATGTGAATTTCATTTGATTTCGTTCAGTAAATTCGGTATTCAATTAGATATAGCTTTAACAAATTTTCAACATTTTTGGCAGTTTATTTGGCAACAAATTATTCGGTAAAGTAATTTCCAAACTTTGTCACAGCTTGAGCATGCATAAATGGCATGTACCAGTATTATGCCAAAATAATCGTTAAAGCGGTTTGGGAGGACAGCTAAATGGTATTGCACCACTTAAGCACACATGTGACGCCTCATATAAGCGAAAACGAGAGAAAAAGAGTTGCAGGTACGAGCGACACTCCCAGCAATAATAATCTGCACATCAGCTGCAATTAGTGTAAATGCCCACATGAATTGTTTTACATCTCTTGGCAGCGTTCATTTCACTTTTCATGTTCAAGGCTGTTGTGCCGTTGTTGCCATTATTATTGTTGGCATCATTTCAAGACAGCACGAGCCCCCACATTTCTTTCAGTGAGTCAGACAGTCAGCCAACCAGACAGACAGCCAGACAGAGCAGCGAGTGAGGCGCAGTTGCCGCCATTATGAGTTTTATTTGGTTTTTGGGCAATTAAGTTTGTTGTTTTGCAGTTAAGTGTAAATTAAACACACACACACAAACGCACTAAGTGCAGTTGTGTGAGTAATTTCTGCAACTTCAAAGATACAATTGTATCTGCAATTGTCAGACAAACGAAGCGTAGCAATTGACTGGCAATAGTCTCATATATAAGCATAAATCAAGCAAATATTCAGTTCATTTCACAAATGCTGCTACTTAATAAACCGCTTTGAGATCAGAAACTACATGACAAGTTACTTCAGCTTTTTAGGGGTAGAAATACCCTTAATGTGATTCACACTGCAGCATCCGCAGTGGTACAAGTTGAGTTATAAAATACATTTTATAAAGGACCATTACAAATCTGAGAGCAAACTGCAGTTACTCAAGGATCAAGACTTTATCTGCATACTTGTAGATACTGCGCCATTCTTGAAGAGCTGATAAGTGTGAATGAGCATCAGCACTTGTGCTTGTGTGATGGAAATTTCTAAGTGAGAGATAGAAAATGCCACGATAAGCTGAGGTGCCAACACTCTCAGTGTGGATCTCAAGTTGTCAAACGATTTGATTACGAACAGAGACAGCGACAGCGACAGCGACAAAGGCAACGGTTGAGTGAAATACAAGGAAAGAAGAAGAGGAAACTCTTAAGTGCTAGACAATCAAATCTTAATCTAATAAAGAGCATACAAATACTTACATTAGGTCAACGGCTGCTTGTGGAAACCCTGCTCCCTCCTCTTTCCCTACTATCTCTATCTATCCACGTATTTGTCTCACTCGTTCTCGGCTGCTCGGCGTCGTTTGCATAAATAACTTGAAACGATTTTTTAAATGCTTTTTCAAAAAGTTGCTGAACAGGTGCCAACTGTCACGCCTCGCTTAAAGCACACATAATAAAGATACGCCGGAAAATTAAAAAAAAATAAAATATAATAGAAAAAGTAGCCCAAGACTATCTGTAAAGGTGTGTCAAAGTTTGTCCAGTTCGTTTAACGCGTTTATGAACAAATCAGCACTTAACAATCATTTCTTTGTATTATACACTTACAGTATTATTAATAGTTTATTTTTTAAGCATTTTCTTTTTTTGTTTTGCAATGATTTTTCTTGTTTTTTGTTCAATTAACTTGGTATGTATTTGTACAGAGCACTTTTTCATGAAACATATTTGTGTTTCGATATTTTTGAATTTATGACGCGATCCAGCAGCAGCAAAAACAACAATAACCTTTAATTTTGTTTCATTTGGATTTGGAAGTAGCACAAACAATTTGTAGACGGCAAAATTGTTTTGGTTTTAATAATTTCCGTTTTTTCCGTTCGAATTCTTTTTTCTACTTTATATTTATTTAATTCGGCAATTTGAAATTCTCACGCACTTAATTTTCGGTTTTATCGTCTCTCTAACTTTATTTATTTTTTGTTGTGAGAATTTTTTATTTTACTGACCGTTACGCGCAGTCGAAAAATTTCAAAATCCAGAGGAACGTGTGTTGAGCGCGTGGAAATTGCGGACGCGTCGCAGTTCCCGTCCGCCTATTCACTTGTCGCTGCCCTGATGCGCGCACGTTGAAAGTTTAACTGTAAATTCGGAACCCAACCGACCGAGCGAGTGAGCGAGCAACAGCAGCAGCGACAGCGGCAGAAGCAGCAGCAGCAGATAGCAGGCGACAACAGCGTCGGCAGCCAACAGCAGGCGAGCAGCAGCCAAGGCAAAGATGGGGAGCAACAGAGGCGCCAGTACGCCTCGTACCTGTGTCAGCGTAACAGCGTAACAGCGTAACAGCAGTAGCCCAATCAACAACAACAGCAGTAGCATAACATTAGCATTAACATTAACAGCGTCAAAGAGGTGGCCGCTCTCTCACTCACACAGATGCGCACTGTTATCAGCGCCCGAAGTCACGTTATTGTCGTCTGTGTAACAGTATCAGTGTGTCAGTGGGTCGCTCGGACCCCTGCCACTGCTGTTAAATTTTGAGAGCAAGCTTACTTCGTGTTCTATAGCCTTTCTCTCATTCTCTCTCTCTCTCAATTTTCTATTCAGCGTTACGCACACAAAGCGCCTGACTCGTATGTCTATATATCGCATGCGATATAAATGAATTTTAAAGCTTAAATTTTAATTTAAAAAGAATAATATTCCATAGCTTACATTAGAGTGTCTGCATGTAAACAAAGTAAATAAAATCTACCAACAAAATATATAAAAACATACATTTCTTTTAAAATTAAAAATTGCGCCCAAATGTGTAAGCACAGTGCTGGCTACTATAACATGACAAGAGCGAACGAAAGCTCTGTTAAGTCATTAGGTTAACAGTGCCAAGCGGAGAGAGACTAGCGCTAACATGGGCAATGTTATTACTTAACACAAACACTGGGATTTCAGTCAAACACTTGATTAAAAATTAATACGATGCAAAAGCTAAAAAACGCATTAAATTTTGAATCAGCTCTTTTATAAGATATAACAATTTTAGTATAGTCAACTTATAATAATTATCTTGAATGTTTAATGATAAAAAGTAAGCTAAAACTTTACTTTCATAGCCTAACTTTCAAAACCTATAACCTAAATATATATAAGAGCAAAGAGATAAACTTTGCTATGCAATAAATAAAGAAATCTTAAATCGTTTTCTTGCCGAAAGACTCGTACTTTCAACATGTTTCATATCCCATATGGATTTGCGCATAATAATAACCAATAATCAAAACAAAATAAATTAAAGCTTTATAAGCTAAACATCGGCTGTCAGAGGGCAATAGCACATACATAAATCTTTTGGCTAAAATACACGAGCGCCGGACTCGAATAAAATGCTTGGAATTATTATTATCTAAACAGAGGGATATTCATATGCCATCGCCGAAAAGCACTTGTAGTATAGTGCTGTAAGTGTATTGAGTGCATGGTTCTGTGTATTTATCGAGCATTTTTCTTTGTTTTTATTTGTGGCTTTTCAATTTGGAAAACATGAAAAGAAATATTTCCAATCAATTGGGAAAAATAAACTAATAAAAGCTCATATGCGAACACCGAACACCAATAGTAAAATAATAAAAAAAAAAACGCCAACGAAAAAAATGTTGTTCATTCATTAAAAATAAAATTTCATTGAATAGACGAACGCTCAAAAAAACATTCATAGAACAACTTGCCGGATGGCCAGACAGAATGCAATCCATACACGGACGAACTCACAGACTATACATATAAAACAAATGTTTGTTTTCGCACAAAAGTACTGTCGACCAGGAAATACCCACAACGCGTATCTGATAAAGAGGTAGTCAAGATTTTTTTTCACTCTGCTTTCCATGCGAGAACAAAAGTCAAGAAATTTGTATGCTTAAAAATGGGTTTCTCTTTAAACGACCTAATCTATCCAACCACTTTATTAGATATGATTTATGCAGTTGTTTACCGCTAATATTCTTTATATGTTAATGGGTATAGGGTATTTAAAGCATCAAAAACAACAATAACAGCAAATGTACGAGTCGCAACAAGAACACTTGGTGCGATAAAATATGTTTTTTTAATGCAGGCTCGTGTTCAATGAAAGTGCCACAAGTGAAAATACATCGAAAAAGAAACAAATGGGAATGTTGAGGGGAGACTATGCTCGACAAGTAGAATACCCAGCAGAAGACACATTTTATGTGTTTCCCCAAAAATCATAAGAAATGTCTCAGATAGATTCACATGTTTGTGTAAAATTAATTTGAATATCAAATTAGTTATACACTTAAAGGAACAACTTCTGAAAACGAATCTCCCCATTAAAAGTCAACACAGGGTATCCTGCCCACAAGCAATCTTAGCCAAAATTACCGTAAATTGCGATGCGTAAAAATTTAAGTTTATAAATCTAGTCCATAAATATTGCAATTCGAAGACAATAAAAATGATTGTATATACCCGCTTACGCATTCGCTGTTAGGTAACAACAGGCAATAAAAATTGCAATGAAACTGGCAAAATATTCAATAAGAAATACATGTACTTTATCCAAATCAAATATATTAATAATTTTATATACCTGTGAATGTTTGGATGATGGATGAAATCAACTTGGCATAGTCGTAGCTCGCTGCAAGGAATTATGTTTTAGCACTTGTCCTCTTTATTAGCCCGACACAGGCGATTCAATTAGCAGATACGTTGAACCAAAATGCACAATCAACCGAACAGCGCATAAAAGTTTTTTATGATTCCGAAAGGTTGTCAGTTTTGCTGATGGAATGGAAATAGAAATGGAAATGGTCAATAGACCAGATGACATATTGTGGGCTTACCAAGGACTATTAAATCCTCCTCCTTCTTTTCCTCCAGCTCCTGCTCCTTCCCCTGTTATGACCCATTTGCACGTATCCCGTAATAGCGCATGAAGAGATAAGCGATTATTCTCGTAGAGTTGATATCTGAAACATGTGATGAGGACTGATTTTACGGGATGCGAATTGCAACATGGCTAACTCATGACTAAGTAATAGTTCAAGTTTTCGATTGCATTGAAATTAATCTTCAAGCTTAAGAGATCAAAAGCATGACGAGTGAGCAGTCCAATAATTAATTCAATTAATTGTGTTTATTAGCCTACAATGTGTTCGACCTTTGACCTCTGTCGAACACTGGCATTTGTCATTTGAAGAAAACAATTACGAGCTTTTTACCTTAACACCTTTTAGTATAATAGTTCACAGCAAGCTTTTATTAAACGTTTGTCCCCATAAGTTTTGCCAATTTTTCTTTTATCTCTTCAACTTGTTTGTAAGAAGAAGAATCGTGCGATGAATAAGTAAGAGCGCCCAAATATCGGTAAAATGTCAATCGCCGAGCAATTCGAAGGCGCCATTGAGACAGATTTGATTCTCTAGTCAACTGGAAACAATCATAAATAAAATATTTACGCTAAACAAATACATACCAGAAACGGCAACAGAAGAACCAAGCATTCACAAACTGGTCGATTGGGCGGTTAAAGGCGTGGCATTGGCAGCTGAACAAAATTGAAATTGATTTATGATAAATTCGCAATGATTTATGCCCTTTGAACGCACATTTTTTCATGGTGTCCAGAGTCTAAGCTGATCAGCATCGTCGGCGACCGCAAATCGAGGAATCGCATTTGGCATTATTCAATTTTTTATTTATCTAAAATACTTTTGGGTTTGCTGGAATATAAGCGTCAAACGCAAAGAATTCAATTTTTTGTCGATTCCCCTTTCGTGCATATAAATTGCCCACGTCATGAGCTTAAAATCTGCTGCCTACTTTTGGGGGTCCCATTTGCAAGTTGTTGTTATGTATTTTTATATTCTTAAGGTTTCTTTGTATTTGTTTATTTATTTTTTTTGCAAGCGTTTGCAAAAAATATGATAAACCTTTTCCTCTTTGCATATTTTCACATGTTAGTTTCACAGCCATTCATGATAAATATGCTACTTACTGTACTGTGGTTTGTATATTAAACAAATTTTGACTTGAAAAGCTGCTAAACTGTATCCTTAATCGATGAATATTGTCAGACATTCATCAATAAATGGAAAGGGGGCTGGAACCGAATTCCGTCCCTTGTTTCGATTAACAAATTAACTGAATTTGATTTGCTTCTGTGATTTGGGACCTATTGTCAGTTAATGCCCCAGGCAGAGACCTTTCTTTAGGCAGTGTCAAAAATTATTCACACAATAAGGATTAAAGTGAATGTAGTATCAACACAATCAGAAGTTTTATCATAGAAGAGCCCGCAGCATAAGTCAAAAGTAAAGCAAAACAAATTTTAATTAACTTCTATTCCTTGCCTTGGTTGACATTGTAAAATGTCAAGGGAGTTGCCATTTAATTAAGTACCAAATATGTGATAGCACACACACACACAAACTCACACACACTAGCACACATGTATGTGAACTCGTAATCCTGAAAAAGTAACATTAATAGAATAGTCTTGTTAGCTAAAAAACGGCCGATTGAACACCCACATCCACATAACGTATCACGTCACAAATCCAGCCTAATTTAATTGAACCGAGTGCAAAGAGCATGTGGGGTTTGTCCACGGCTTTTTTAAATCGATTCTATGTTGCTTTCAGGTCTCTGTTTTATTTTATTTAAGGCAACACATCAAGCTGTCAATGTTAATTGATGCGCAGCAAAGTAAAAAAAAAATAAGAAGAAGTTCTATAATGCCCCAAAGGCTGGCAGCAATAAAAGCACACTGCGTATACGCAACACGACGTGTTCAAGTCGAGCTGGTGACAGCTAAAATAAAACTTTATAGCTAATTTATTTGATTAAATTTTACGCGAAGCTGTGAGCTCTACCATATCGTCAACTTGGCCAAAACGTTGAAATGTTGTTTTCACTGTCGACAGTTGCTGACACGGCACCTACTCACTTGCTTGATTGCTGCCAATTGATAAGAAAAACAGGCACAAACTACAAATGGGTAGGCAGGCAGGCAGGCAGACAGACTGTGAGTGACAGATCAAAGTAGATCTTTTTGGATTGTGCGCACCTTTACTTTTAAAGAATTAAAGACTCAAGACGAAAAATGTGCCAACTCATGCCAATTCAATTAAACAAATGCGAAACGAGGCAAAAAGGAAACGACAACGCGGCGTATGCTAAACATTACGTATACGACAAAGTATGCAAAGCAAACGTGACAGCGCCAATAAACAGACGAGGGAACACTAAAAGGCACAACAAAATGCAAATGCCAAGCGCATTTAGCATACAAAAAGGTCGGCGATAAATGAAAATGAACGAATTGCATAAGTAGGAAGTATAAAAAATAAGATAAAAGTGCCAAATGTAAAATCGCAACAACACACACACACAGACGCACATAGTCACATATGAGTTGCAAAGCTGAAAAGACAATTAATGCGTCAGAAAGATAGAGGGAGAGAAAGACAGAGAGAGAGAAAGACAGAGAGGGAAAGGGGAGAGAGAGAAAGAATCAGCACATTTTAAACAACACGTGAATTGAAGGTAAAGGCAGATAGACATAAAAGTAAAAGTGGAAAGGGCAAGGGAATCAGTGTGGAGTGCTCTTGCAGATATAATGGCTTGAATTTGAATGACGCCTTTTATGCGCTGCTCCACACTTGTTCATTCGGCAGCCATAAAAAACTTTTCAGTTGAGTTAAAGTTTAAGCCGCAACGCTCCGTGCCACAAGCGTGGCAACGCACGCGTATCTAGTCAGCCGCTTTTTGAATTCTGCACAAGTTAATTTACTACCTTAAAACCTCCAAAACCAACTACACTAACTGCCCACATTCCAGTTGGGTGTTAACGCCCACGCAGCCGTCAATGCAAAAGCAAAAAAAAAAAACACGCAGCGCAAATTGAATAAAAAACATTCATAACGTTGGCCAACCGCAATCGCCTCGGGCAGAGATGGAGAAAATTGCGACAGTAGTAAAAATAAAAGAGGAAAAAAAAACAGAAATACGCAAATATTATGGTCGGCAACACTGTCATATCTTATACGCTACCCAAGTAAAGATATTGCGTGAGACTCAGTTCAATACACCATAAATGATTAAAATTCATTTTTACACTGAGCTTCATCACATTTATTAAATTGAGTTTGAACAATTTTTACGAGTATTATTATAAGTCGGATTGTGTAGTGTAATCAGACAGCAACAGACATAAATCGCGCGCAAATCAAACGGAGAGCAAACTTTATTGCTACTGTCCAAATAATCGACCGTCAAATACTCTAAATTTATTAATATAGAAACTAAAGTATGTGCAAACGAAAGTTTTTAATTTTTATACCAGAAAAATGGAAAAATAAATAAATTTGCTAAATAAAAATAATGAAACTATTTTTAGCCTATTATTTAACTATAAATATATCCAATTAATACAATTTGTCACATTTTCAACAATCAGCGCAAATTTATTACATTGTTGCAAATACCACAGCAAAGCCATTTATAGAGAGCGTATAAAAAATACATATTCAAGTTATAAGAAACTGTAACTAAACAGAAGAAAAAGAAAACACAAATTGAGGCAACCATCAAAGCAGCAGCAGCAGCAACAGCCGCATAGTGATTGAATTTTCGCGCATCAATAGACACAACAACAACATGGACAACAACAACAACAAGAGCCATAATAACAGTCGATAAAACGAGCAGCGCAAATTCCAGCAAATATTATGAAATTGGTTTGCTTTGGCCGTTCTCATTGAAAGTCAGTTGGCAAATCGAATTGACATCAATTGATGCCATTTAAGCGCAATGTTGAATATGTTGAATGTGCCCCAAAAAGTATGCTTCAGATATCTTACATTTAGTTTTACTGATGCCGATTTCAATTTTGCTAAAAAGCTAACCAAAATATAGCCAGAACTTACGAAACTCGACTATCAGGTAACATATATTCAAAATTGTAGCTCAAAAATCACTTTAAAGCAAGCTTCCAATTTTCACAGCCAATCAGTAAAATTGCCTTACATTTGTGGCCAAAAAGCCAGGTCTATGACAAGGCAATAACAGAGGTGTGGCTGCCAAGGCTGCCTAATGACACATTTCATGTGTCCGTCCGAATTTGCTGGCATTTTCGATCGGCAAGCAGAAAGTCACAACAAAAAATTCAGGTGTTGCATGTCATGTCATGCTGAGTTGCCGATTTATGGCTTTAATGAGCAAGTTAATTAGCCGGCTGCTTGCCGGACCCAATGCAAATTGTATCCTGTATCCTGTGGCAAATTGAGGCCCATTCGTTTAACGGCCGTTGGCAACAGTCAGCAATCGATCTCAAATGACGCTCCATGTACTCCAAATACGGGCAATAAAATGCAAAAGGACATTTTATTGAATTGCACACAGCAACATATCGAATAAGTTATTTGAACAAATCACATGACTAAGAAAACACTCTCCAACCGACATGATTTTCCATTCAAATTATCAAACACGGTGCTGAGACGAAAACCAAAAAAAAACTGCCCCAAAAATGGAAGCCAAATGGGACGCTATTCAAACAAGCTGCAAATCATGAAAAATGAGTCATTGGACAGCTGGCCACATGATGCCAAAATAGCAAACACCAAACACACACAAACACACATAAGCACACACATTCTTACCAATATGTATGTTTGTACAACGAACTTTTGAAAAAACGGAGAGCTGAGAAATTCCACAGATTGCACAAAACCAAATGAAATGCTAGTTTACTTAGCTGAAAAAGGCATTCTAGTTTGTTTAGGCTATTCACTGAGTATGGCATTAATTAGCCAATACTTGCAAATATTCATTAAATATTTAAGTACTCTTATAGTTTATAGATATTGCCTTGAAATTGAACTGTTGAGAACTATTTAAATTCATAAATTATGATTAGCTAACCAAAAATTCGAAAGGCTAATAGCCGAAATAATTTGATGTTCTGGTACTTCATTCAACACGGCTGCTCATATTATCAACATTTATGTGGTAATTAATCTCCATATGCATTAGCATGCACATCGAACGGTGAAATGAAAAACAAAACAACAAATTAAAATGAAAATGAAAATGAAAATGTAAATGTAAATGGAGAATGGAGGAAAAGAAATCAACGCTGATCATCATCAATATTAATTAAAAAGACTTACAGGATGCTGGACATAATTAAACGTTGCACCTAAAGGCGATGAGGAAATTCAAATAAATTGATATTTTCAGTGGCACAGAGCACGTTGCATGCAATAATAGCCCGTTTATATTTACATGCAAATGTGCTGTAAATCAATATTACGTATGCGTCGTGTTGGGCAGGCAAACACAGAGATAGAATTATAGAAACATTGTAGAGCAGGCTTTGGGCAGACAAGTGACAAATAGGACTCTCGTTGTAAGCTCTATCAGTCGATGTTTGTCTGGTGTTGCCTGTTAAATTTGATTACTTTGTGGTCGGTGTGAGTATTTGGCCAGAGGCAAAGTATTCAGGTGAATTCAATTGTATTCTCAGTTCTTTGCAGTCAAGTTTCCTATTTGTATGTGTTTGTGCATTGCGCTTTTGTACTTAAGCTCCTCAAATGTTAGTAAATAAAGAAAGCTCTTGTTTGATGGTGTGTACTATTTTGGTATTCCCAAGAAATTGCATTTCAAGGGGACTATTTCAATATTTGATCAATTTTGAGGTCTTCAACTCTCAAAACAAACTGCATATTGAATAAGTTCAAGTAAATCCAAATGCCTCGCAACTCAATACTGAACCTAATTAAATATTTACAAAAATTAGCCCTCAGAACGATCCCAACTTTTGGACCTTTGTGCACATGTTCAACTTGTAGTTAATTAAGTATACGCACCGAAACCTCCGCACGCTTCGCTGCCAATTTACTCAACTCGTTTAGTTTTTGCTGACTTTGCATAAATTGCCAGAAGCTTTTGCTTTATTTGAGCTTCTCCTTCGCCTTCATCCTGCATATAAAGTTGTTGGGCAAAAAATATTTCAAGTTAACGAAATGGGCAAAATTAGTTTCCAACATATGTAAATTATATTTGAATTTATTTTTACTTCTCTTACATCACAGGAGCCGCCTTAGAAATGTTGACTGTATTGTACTATTTAATTACTTTTATATGGTACCACAACATACCATTAAATTAAGAATAAACCATACAATCGCATATGAAACTCCGTCTCTAGTAAACTATAAATACCAAACTTATTTTAAAATGGTTGAGCTTTCCTCTGTAAATAATAGAAATAAAATTGTAATAAATTTTAGAATCTGTAAAGCATTTATTGCATATTGTAAAATGAACTTTAATTGACATAAAGAAAACAAAACATTAAAATTCGGTTGCTCTGTCTTTGACTAACCATTCGTAATTGAAGAAACTTGAAGTATAACATCCGTTGTCTGATTTCCTCTTTCAAAATCAGCAAGACGAGTATTCTCGTTAAGGGGGTTATTACAAATTGATAGATTTCTTATGAAAAGCAACTGGAAAACTCATTAACGCCATGAAAATTTTATTAAATTAACATACAATTGAAAGAAGTTCTCCTTTGCATTCCCTTTGTTATAGCAGTGAAAAATCACTTTACTGGCACAAAAACTTGGCAACTTTCAAAGTCAGCTGTCGATGGCTGCTTTGCTTCCCCTTTTCCCTCCAACATCCCTCAGAGAATAAGAGTTTCAGAGGGTTGCTGTGTTGATGCCGCGGCTTCTAATTAATCTTAAAAGTATTTATAACTTTTGTTTGTACTTGTTCCACTACTACTATTCTGATTGCTGTTGTTGCTGTAGCTCTTGAATTGAAAACAACTGTAAATAATTAAAGCAACATTATACTCAATTACCGAGCAACTTGCATATAAATCACCGTTGAGTTTTCCCTAGAAACCGCCCGCACTGCAGCGTCGACAAAAAGAGGAAACCGAAAATCAAAAGTTTTACAACTAACAGCAGCTGTTTAAGGAACTTCCTTGGGTCGACTGGAAGAAAAGGAGAACAGATTTTGCCGAGCTGGGCCAAAAGTCAGCTTTAAGTGGCACCAAAGTATTCCCAGAGCTGAAGACAGTTGTGGCCATTCGGTTGGTTGACTTTTAGGATGCATTACACAAACGCTAAGCTAATTTTAGTAATGTAAATAACGTTGGGATACGTTAGTGTTAAGATATTTAAATCTATCTAGACTCTTGTGACACATGCATTGTTATTGCTATATAAAAACAAATGCAATGCTTTATATTACAAGCTGCTACGCTGTCCAAACCATGCAATAAATTACAATTTGCATTATTGCAACTAAGCAGCAAGCACCAAATACCAGCAGCAGAGCATGTTGCAGCATCAAGGGCAACAGGCAACGTTGCCACAACTATTACTAACCACAAATGGAGGAGTACCGCTAGCTATGCCGCCCATTCCAAGCGACATTGTATAAACAACAATTTTAGCGGATATTAAAAACAATGTTGCCTCTGTGAGGATTCTTGTTGTTTAGGAAATGGAGATGAGAAAGGAGACGAGGCAGAGACGAGGCAAAGTACGAGGCTTAGCAAGGGAACGAGGATGAGACGAGGGCTGCATCAAATTTCAATTCGTCTTTTGTCATTTTCATTCAGTAAGGTACTTCAATCGTTGACTGGTCTGACATTTTCCCGGCCCACTTTTTGTATTTGTATTTGCCTTCGTTGTTTGCCTTGTTCCATTGCGTGGCAAGCGGATATCCGTTTGTCGCACTTACGAATAGACACTGTAACAATTGTTTCGCCACTTCACTGACTATTTCTAAACATTTCAATGTCACATTGTGCCTCTCAATTAGGTTCTTGTAGCACTGCTGA
Source organism: Drosophila innubila (assembly GCF_004354385.1). Lineage (NCBI taxonomy): Eukaryota > Metazoa > Arthropoda > Insecta > Diptera > Drosophilidae > Drosophila > Drosophila innubila. The sequence goes on from NW_022995380.1 coordinate 26,562,659, forward strand.
CGATGTCGAACTTAGTGTCAGCTGTTGATTTGAGCATTCAAATTGATGAAAATTTAATTAACACAACGTTTCACTAATGTCCCAGCAACAACAAAGCTTCAAAGGCTACACATTGCTCGACTAGAGGATACCTTGCACTTAGCCCAAGCAAAAATTAGAAGTAAAGAGAATTCATAAATGATAACGGCCAGGGAATAAAACCGGAACCGTAAGCCGAAACTAACCGTTTCATTTTTAGTACCAGATCTGAGACCGTAACCGAAATAAATTCTCTGTTCAAAACCGAATACCAAAACGTTTATACCGATACGGTTAAAGAGTTGACCAACTTTAAACAGTCATAACTAAATCAAAGCTGAACCGATTTTCAAACGGAATGCCATTTTGATCATGATTCGGCCTCTTAATTCAATTTGCATTCAAATTTTATTAAATTCTTAGAAAAAAATATTTTTTCCTAAATTCTACTAGATGTTGATTTCGATTCTAAGGGTCCCCCCTTTGAAATTTCGAAAATTCAAAATTTTAAATCTCAAGTTTTCACTTTTAATCAACTCCCTATATCGTAATTAGTATAAAACAACACTTTAAAATTGATTCTGAGACCTTTCATTATTTTGTAAAAAATCATGCCTAATTGAACAAAAATTTGCACCTGTAAAGTGGCTAAATACGCAGTCTGACCAACTTCAAACTGTCATAACTTAATCAAAACTGAACCTATTTTCAAGCAGAATGTCATTTTGATCATGATTTGGCCTGTGAATTCATTCTGCATTTAAATTTTATTCATTTAGAAAATTTAATTATTTTTGACCAAGATTCGATATCGATTCTAAGGGTCCCCCCTTTGAAATTTCGAAAATTCCAAATTTTAAATCTCAAGTTTTCACTTTTAGTCAACTCCCTATATCGTCATTAGTATACAACAACACTTTAAACTTGATTCTGAGACCATTCAGGAAACGAAAGAAAAAACCTAAAATAGAACCTTTTACCGAAATAGTTATCTCGGGACGTACGTTTTATTGGAATATATGGGTCAATACATTGACTTGACACTCTCAGATTAAGTAAACTAATGACACCAATTACAAGGAAAATGGTTAAACATAAGCACGTCAAGAGGACAAACAGCCAAGTTGAAATCATAGACAAATTCAATTGCTGTTAATTAGAGGCATTTAATTTAAATTGAACAGGTGGCCGAGGTTTGTCGACGAGTTAATGTAAACTGCCGTTTGTACTTATTTGGCCATGTCTCTTTGGCCAATTTAAGTCAATTAGTTAGTCTCAAAACAATACCTGAATACACACAGACACACAAACACACATCAAACACACAGAGAGAAGGACAGGTGCAATGATCTGCTAATTGGTAATTGTTATCGCGCCAAATCGAGCATTCAAGTCGGGTATGCTCCTCTGTCTCCACTCTGTATGCTGTCTACTGAGCTGTCAGTTGCTCAAAAGTGTTGGCACATCATGCCCCATAATCATGCCCCATCTTTGTGCAACGCTTTGTCGCTGTTGCCCTGTCAAAAGCCGCTGATGTCAGGCGTGGCGTCAACGTTTGTCTATCATTAAGAGCTAAACAATTTGTGTCAGGACAACATAAAAGGCATCCACCGAATCCCTACGGCGGAGTCTGTCACACGCACGTTTAATGCGCTTTTAAGAGTGCGTGTATGTATGTATGTGTGTGTGTGTGTGTGTTTGTGTGTAGTGTGTGGTGGCATTGCTTAATCAACTTACGACAAAACAAAAGCACATATAAATTATTTAATTAATCCCTTTTGGGTTTATTGGCTGCACACTCTCAACACCATCATGAGTGTGTCTGTGTGTGTGTGTGTGCGTGATTACAGTATACACTTGTGCGTGCTGGCAATCAATGTCATAAACGTAGGTGCGAAAATGGATGCCTTGATTGCGTTCTCGCATGAGTTCGTTGCCTTCGCAGCAAAATGTGTTGCCTACTTTTTGGGGTCGCCTTCAATTTGCAATTAAATACAAATTGATATTTGATTACATGATACCAGTCTGGGCTACAGCTTGAGCGGCATTATATGTATATAAATAGGTTGGCCTAATCCTGAACAATCTCTGATAATCTTCGAAATCGAATCGTTTTGTAGTTGGCTTATGTAAATGCGGCAAGTATGACTTTAATAGATGCAAATTGAGAGTACTGTCAAGGCTATTCAATATGCCAATATCTGTTAGGTAATAGCTGCTTTAAATTCTCTGATAAATCTAAATACCTATTAAGTATATAAGCCCTGAGATTTATTCACAAGCAGCAAAATTCATTGGTGCTGACGTCAATTTTCAACGCAAGCTGAAATGTTGTGTTTGGTTAACTCTTTGCCATATCATGGCCCAAATCTTTAGGTGGTGCTGCAACAATGCTCTAAGTCTGTATAGGATCCAAGTTCATGCCGGCACGCACTAAATCTTTGCTTTCATGTTGAGCTTTTTGTTTGGCAGGGTCGAAAAACTAAAACTGGGAGTGGGACAACATTTTCTCACATAACACAAAAACCTACATACTTGTACTGAAAGGGGCATATAAATCCCAGCCACATGCCTTTTATGCAAAGTTTGGATTAAGTTTGGCGCTCCTGTTGCCAAGCTAAGACCAGACCAGGCCAGACAGGGCCAAGCATACGCTGGGAGACTGGATTTTGTTCTGACCTGAATGGCTGCCCAAATTTGTAAACAATCAGAAAATGTGTCAACTTATTTCTTTGTAAAGGAGGGCTAACAAATAACAATGGCTTGATACCATAAGTAAATACATAGTTTGAATTTGTTTTGTATGCGTGAGGGGATGAAGGAGAAGGTGAGGCGTTCGGTACAAAGGCAGAGGCAAAGTGTTGGAAAATTCATTTAAGCCGCTTAGCCAAATGTGCGCTAACAATAATAAAATTGGTGTCATAATAGAAAATGATTTTAACTTTTAAGTGCAGAGCGCTTAAATTGAATAACAAATTTGTTCATGGGTACACTGCAAGAAGCAACAAAGTGGATAATCAAATAGATAGGCAAATTGTAGTTGACAAAGCATAAAATGAAGTTCCTCTCAAAGGATAGCTGGAAAATTTAAAATAACAATTCGCCGATTGAACGAAAAATACCCAGCTGCAATTTAAATTCAGAGCATATACACACATTCACATTAACACATACATACACTTACACATATATGACAATTGATCCTTTTGACCAGCTTTCAATTGTCTGAAAATAAATTGGATTTCGTTTTCCTGCACGGCTTTGACATTTTCTGGCAAAATACTTTAAAAGTTACTTAAGACAAAAGGTTCGGCCAACTGACTGTCTGACTGTCTGACTGTCACTTTGTTAGCAGTAACTGACATGGCTTTTTTCCAAATCTATACCCTTCCTATTAACACAGTGAGTGTCTTGTCCAGTTCATGGCCAAAATCAACAATTAGTAAGCCAATACCAGACACACGCGCAGAGTCGATGGCCATTGAAGCACTCGCCCATCATTTCCATTTACATATAACGATTGCCACTTTGCCGAGCAATGGTAAAAGCAACACACCACAAAGCACATGTGTTTTTATTCATCTTAAACCATATCACATTCCACCATTTGTCAATTGCCATTCGTATCTGAATTCGCATTGCTACACAAATATTGCAAAACAAATTATAGTCAGTTTACACTTAATTTATTAAGTCCGAACATACACACATGGATTAAAACTTGGCTTAAGTCTGTTTACTTAAGCAAATCTATTTATGAGCTCTGATGAATAAATTTCAGCTCAATCCATTTTAAATAATCCATTTTTTAATAAAAGAAAACATTTTGATTGAAAAATTGTATTTTTTTTGTGTATGTCTTTTTAAATTATCATATTTATAAAAACAAATTTTTGTTTAAGAAAAACAATATAAGAATTAAGAAAACGAGTATTTTTATCAGTGTATTTGCCCAATACGACTATGGATTTCGTTTAAGCCATGCTAAGCTGCAGTTTAATTGTCTGCCTTCCCAATATAGTGGATAACTCACCGCGAAATTACATTCATCATGAAATTCTGGACGCATGAGCGAAGCTGAAAATAAAAACTAGTGGGCGGTTACAGTCGAGCGAGCTCGACAGTAGGATACCCTGTGCCCAGGTACTCTGTACGGAAAGTTGATTTTCGACCGATTGTTTCAATGGCAGCTATATAATATATGGAACCGAATTAAACCAAATTTGGATAGAATGTACCAAAAAAACTTTAATGCATATTCTAACAGTTTGGTTAAGATATCTCAAAAAACAAAAAACTTTTTCTTACTAAAAGTTGATGTTTCACCGATCGGTCCTATGATAGCTATATGATGTAGTTGACCGATTTGAACGTACTTCAGCCAAGATGGACAAAACCAAGTTAAACGCATATTCTATTAGTTTTATTAAGATATCTCGAAAAACAAAAAACTTTTTCATACTAAGACTTAATTTTCGATTGAGTGTCTCTATTGCAGCTATATGATATAGTATACCGATTTTAACCAAATTTGGACAGGATGTATAATATCACCCCAGATGTATATTGTGTCCGATTGGTTCTGATATCTCAACAAACAAAAAACTTTTTCTTACCAAAGCTTTATTTTCGATGTATCGTTCCTATGGCAGCTTTATTATATGGTCCGATCCAAAAATTAAAACAAACTTGATCTGCATATGATATCCAGGAACCTACTTTCCAAGATTTAAGTTTCTAGCTTTTATGGTCTCTGAGATCGACGCGCTTAAACAGACGGACAAACGGACAGACAGACAGACGGACATGGCTCAATCGACTCGGCTGTTGATCCTAATCAAGAATATATATACTTTTGTAGGTCTGCAACGCCCCCTTCTGCCTGTTACATACATTCTGCCAAGCACATTATACCCTCAGGGCTCAGGGTATAAAAAATATACATAAATAAATAAACAGACTTTTGCTGATGTTACGTTTGCAAGCGCTATAAATAAAATGGCAAATGTGTAAAGTTTACCCGCTCTCCCTTGTTTTTTTTAGTATGCGTGTGAGTTTGTACGAGTGTGTGTGTGTGTGTGTGAGTGTGTGTGGGGCAGCTTGTTTTGAATATGTTTGTCATTGTAGAAGCAGCAATGCGCAAAACATTATTACAAACATCGGCATCGACATCACACTTGTGGCACACACAGAGCTCCTGTTCCCCCGTCCGTCTGTCCGATTGTTTGTCTGTCTGTACGTTTGTTTGTAAACTGAATAACACAAGTGAAATTTCCCCAGTGACTGACAGACGATCAGCCAACAAATGTGGCAACACATACAGCACACACACACATACACACATATACTCACACATACCCACACACACGAAGACATTCAATTGAAGCAACCGCAGTGCCATTTTGAACTGGAGGATTGTAGAAGCTGCCAAAATTTTTGCATATATTGGGAAACAATAAATTTTACAGCAATAAGTGTGTGTGTGTGTGTTATGCTGTGTGGGCGTCTACATTTCTCAGTGTGTGCACGTCCGACAGTAAATGACCTTCGACATTGCCGGGATTCGGGGATGCAAAGTCACAAAGGCACCAAATTGCTAGACTGTGACAGCTGCGAGCTATGGATAACTTAAATGGGTTAAAAGGATATGTCCGTACGGCTGTTCGTGCTCCTGTTCCGGCTGATGCTGCTGCAGTGCTTTGTGCGATTTTCTGGCTGCTTGCCGAGGATTCTGGCAACGCTCGCTGCATATTTTATGTCAACAACAATGCTCGACTCAAAGTGACAGCAAAATTGAAATGACACTGGCTGCAGCATTGCAACAAAGGAGCCCCGCGAAAAATAGAAACCCTTTTGTGGCCTGAGCTTGGGAGTTCCTAATATCAGTTTCTCCTTTACGTTGGCCATTTAAATAATTGAATTACTTTAATCAATCTGTGCTACTGACTAAAATACCTCACGAAGTCTTCTGTTCTATATAATTTCATTAATTATAATAATTAATATAACTGAAAGATTAGTGATTTTAATGTGGAAAATTGAGTATAGTAAATTTCAAGTCAGAATCAATAGTCTGGTAATTACACATAATGACGTTATTCACATATTCAGTAGGAATACAGTTCACATTAAATGTAGAAATTAAAGAGAATGAGTTTGCAAGAATATTTGCGAAATTGCCATTTGAAACAATTTACAATTATAATCAATTTGACGTTTTGCTGGCCGCGTTTTTCTTTGCATTGTAAATTGTTGCTGTTTCTCTGTTGCACAAAAGTAATGCAAAAGTATTTTAATGTAAGGAAAAAAGCGTGAATAAAAAATAAGAATATGAAACGTAACGGTAGTGACGTTGCAAAACAAAAAAAGTTTTCTTTCGACTATCTTTTTCATTTGCCATGAACAATTTTTTCATTAAAACAGCAGCAAAAGCGAGCTGAAAGAAGCACTTAAGGTGTATTACAAGTCCAACAAATATTTTGCGCTAAGAGTTTCGAAAGTTTGACTAAGCAATTTTAATAAACATGCTCGAAAATTTAATTATATGCATGGGGGCATTCAGTGAAAGTATTATGGGAAATAGAGCCATCGAAAAGGCGCAAAATAAACATAACCAGATGCAAAGTCAGATAAGTAGACATCAGCTCACACACACACACACGCACACACACACACTCAAAGGAAAAGGGAACCTTAACCCAGCAACAGCTAAGCTGAAATTTAATATTGGAAGGCAATGAGCCAGGGCGCAATAAAAGCCAAAACCCCTAGGGTATCGCTGGGTGCGGGGCTAAGGGCGAGTACCATGACTAGGGCCCAAAACTCGGCATTGTACCACAGGCCGTTGCCTCATGTGCCGCTTTCGTAATGTGCCCAGCAATGTTGTTGGCCATCTTCGTCTGTACACTGATAAAGACAATAACGTTATAAAATCAAGATTTTGATTTCAAGATAAAATTCTTAAAGTAAAAAAACACACGTTGGTTTTGAGAACATATTAAATAAGACCAAGTTCTGATTATTATAATACATTTTTTGATATCAAGATAAAATTCTTAAAGTAAGAAAACACACCTTGATTTTGAGAACAAATCAAATATGACCAAGTTCTTATTATTATAATAAATGTCTTAAAAATGTAAGTCTAAAAATAAAAAAATGGAAATTTTTTCATTTTATAATTTAGAATTATTGTTTTTTATTTTGATATTTTGATTTTTTTTATATATATACATTTTTTTTCGGCTTGGTAAATTTAAAAATGTAATTTTATTGTGGGTTTTTACTTGTACCGAGTGGGACTCGAACCGGCGACTGCTGCTTTCAACTGAAGCGGCGTCTCTAACCGCCACTATACTACTAATGGCTTCAGTTAAAATTTGACATATTTATACTTTCCTAACAATTTAAGAATTTTATTCTTGTATTAAGAACTGCAATTTTTTAGATTAATATTCTTAGTATAAGTAATATTTTCTTAAAGTAGTTTCATTTTAAGAACAAAATATTTAAGATTAATGTTCTTGATTTTAGAAGTTGTTCTTTTTTTTCAGTGTATGACCAACTCTGACTGCCAATAATGTTCACACTGGGTTGGGGCTCTCCTACAATCGTCTCTCTATCTTCAACAATACACAGTATTCAGTCAGTCGCCCCACTTGCCTCGTCGACTCGATCAAGTAGCAAATGTTGGTGCTTTGTTACATAATAGTTGAAGTTTTATTGTCGAAAGCTATTAAACTTTTCCCATCAAAAGCACAGGATGTGGCACATGGTAAAGGTGTGGAGCATTAAGGTTACTTGCAACGACATCATAGACTCCACTCTGAGTAGGTTATCAGGCTATATATATTCATATACGAGTACGTTTCCAAAGTCTGCCACAAACTTCAGCGACGGCCAAAATGATTTTGCAATCAGGCTGATCAGCAATAGAGCAATTGAAATCGAACACTGTCTAAATTGTTGGCTAAACTTCAATGAAATTGTGAAAGAACATTGTAGAAATGTAATGAATATTTTATATATCTGTCTTTTCATAGATTGAATATTGATAATTGAACAAAATATTAAATTCAATGCAGACACCTTAACCACAATACAATTATTGCAAATTTTATTGAAAATATGAATTTCATATTTAATAAAATGTCATTGTAAAAGTAAAGAAAAATATAAATGTCAACTTGAATTCTATGGCAATTACAAGCAAATTAAAATGGAAATAACCAATAAATTTATGCTTTATAAAATATTTTTCATTTAATAAAATTCCCTCTTAAATTTTCCTTTAACAAGCAAATAACTATTTGCAACTTTTGTGGTCAGCTCAAACAATGTCTGTACAAATCAGGTTTCAATGACGGTGCAGCTCATCCCAAGGTCTGCTGCTGATGATGGTGGTGCCAGAGATTGGGCCAATTGACTTTTGTCTTGCCCCCAACTTGCCACTGTGCAAGCTCAACTTTTTGTTGTTAGAGGGGACGCTCGATGTGGCCAGTGGTTAACTTCTGTTGTGCCCCAAGTGTTTGCTTCCTGACAGCCAAAGTCTGGGGGTCGTTTTTGGCCAGCAATTCGACTTCATCTTCGATTTGCTTTTCATGTAGCCAGGGCACGCAGAGCGCATAAAATTGTTTCAATGTACACTGAACACAGTGGCAAAAGTTACACTTTGTCAGCCCCAAACAAACCCAGCAATCAACTCGACGAATCCAACAAACCACTTCCAAGCACTTCAATGTGTTCCATGTGGGTTATGTGTGCATTTTCCACGCAAGCCATTGAATTTTTCTTTTTCTTTTACTTTTACTTTGTTTCGAAAACGGATACGAAATTGAAAAAGTTTAGTTTTTGAGTTGGAGTTCCATTTATGCAACTAGCTCACATTTTGACTAATCCGAAGGGCGTTTTAGATTTCGATAATTCGTTTCGTTTTTGTTTTAAGCCTTGCTAACGAATCTGCTTGTTTGCACTCTGTGGTTGAGCCGCAAAGCCAACGCCAAAGCCACAGCCCCTCCTGCCCTCCCCTTAACCACACTTTAAACAGCTGCCAACTCCAAGGGCAAAGCATTTGAAATGCAATTAATCAGTGTAAATTGCAGGCTGCAGCTTTGCGAGACTATAACAAAATGTACCGCAATGGACTGACACACACACGCACAACTCAAGTTTGACACTTTTATGGCACACACACACACACACACACACACACACACACACACACACACATGCATAACTAGATATACAGAATGATGGAAATAGGGTTAGAGATAGAACAAATAATGTTGATGCAATAACATGCGACTTTGACACTTGCAAGTGTTACGACAGGGTATGTGTGTGTGCGTGTGTTTGTATGTGTGTGTGAGTTACAGAAGTTACATGTACTTAATGTTGATTTGCGCAACGACCGAGCAACCTCATGTCTCCCAACCAGAGCAGACCAGTCGAGCAGCACTTGCCAATTGCTTAGCCTACACTCTGACCCTGCCGAGTTGCTGAGTTTCATTTGCAATTTTCATCTGCAGCTGTTACTTGAGTGCACGGCACACATACAGACACACATACCAGCGTAGCTCACACAGATACGTTTAAGTACACCAAAACGAAATTGCAAAAACATGAGGCATTTTTAATTGCATTGCTACGAAGTCTGGATACACTTTTCTTATCATCTGACTCTTATCAAATTGTTAAAAAGAAAACAACAATACAATATCCATATTAATTTTGTATCTCTACAGCTCTACAAATAAACATTGGCTTAATTCCATACAACTCTTTTCCAAGTTTCGTTCGTTTCTGCTTTTTAAATAATGTAATTTAAACAAATATTTGTATTTTTATTTACTCGACTCTTTCCAAATCAAGTTAAAATGTAAAATAATCAAAGAAAGTGAAATATTAAAAAATATTAAAGTTATGTTACCTTTATAATTTATATTTAATATTAATTTTAATTTGAATTCTTAGCTTAATTTTTACACTCAGTAATTTTTTCTTTGCCGACTGCTTTTAGTCGTGCATAAATAAATATAGAAATAAATAAATAAATAAATAAATAAATAAATAAATAAATAAATAAATAAATAAATAAATAAATAAATAAATAAATAAATAAATAAATAAATAAATATATAAATAAATAAATAAATAAATAAATAAATAAATAAATAAATAAAAAAAATAAATAAAAAATAAATAAATATATAAATAAATTAATTCATTAATTATGTCAATTAAGTAGTTTGGTTAGCTGTCAAATTTGAGGATTAGATAAATTTTAAATGTGTAAATAAGATGCAATTAGAATATACTAAAAGTTCCATATGATATCAGATAAGTTTGTTGTAAAAAGTGAGAGAAATGAGTGAAAAAGTGTAAGAGTAGAAAAGTAAGAGTACTTGAGGAAAACTCATTCTTAGCCTGGTCAAGTACTGCTAGAAATTGTAGCTACCATTTAAGCTGTGCTGTCATTCGAGCCCAAGCTGTATCTCACTCCCAGACCAACATCATGCCATCTCTCAAGTATGAGTAAGGGTTTCTCGACTTGAGCTGAACATGGAATACGTTTAGAAGGAAAAGTGTAGATTGGGGGGACTCACAAACAAGCCAAGCAAACGATTTAGAAATATACAAACAGTGGTATCTATTACTTGACATCTGTCGACTGCTAACGCACTTATTCCAGCTGTCCAATGTAATTACAATTAATAAATAAATATGATTTGGCAACTAACAGCAAACCGCAAACGAGAGCAAAGCAAATAGATATAAATTGGTTGAGTAAGCCGAGGAAAAGTAATTGTAAAACGTGGCTATTAAATTTGTCGGGCCAAGAACTTCAAATTAAATTTATATAACGCGCATTTAAGTTATTTTTAATTGGCTGAAGCGCAAGGTGGCTTCAGGCACCCGGAGGTGAAATTAAATCAAAATTTGAAAAGCACGCTCAACGCACGCGCCTTCAGAATGTTTGCCCCGACCATGTCAAAGGTCATGACAGCAAACGTGGGCGTCAGGTCGCAAGCAACTGTCAAAAGGCAACAGATTATAGTTCCTAATTACTGAATATTGGACTCAAATTTGCTTGTCGTCGACCCTTCACCTTGTTCAAGTGTAGACTTTGATATTATTTGACTGATGTTGTCAACGTCAAAATCATCGACAACCACAATTATTTTGATGATGAATCAATTTCGAAAACTTCAACAAGTAATTAATTAAAGTATTGACAGCTGAGTAGAAACCCAAACAATAATTTATTGTGGTCGAAAGTTGCAATTTAAATTTAATTGCCTAGGTTTCAAGTAAAAAGAGCCAGAGTTAACTGAATGATTAAGTAGGCAATTTTTAATAAATAACATATTTTAAACTTGTAGCTTCTTCATAAATCTGTCACTTAGCGTAAGCTACTTAATAACAGGTCAAGATGGCGAATCCCAACAGCTCAGCTTATAAAAAAAAATAGTTTTGGCCATAGTTAGCAAAGTTTCTACAGCGTCAATCAAAATCATCATTAGCGATGCAAAACTTTAGAAAAGAAAACTATTAAACACATTTTTTTTTTTTATTAAATTATTCTTACAAATTCTTTTAACTTTGCAAAGCACCTTATCAAATATGAAAAGAATAAAGACTAAACATAATCAATGATGAATTTGCAGCAGCAAAATGAAAAACCCATCAAGTTGAAAAATAGGAAAGATAAGAAATACTTATCTTGGCAAGGAAACAAAGGTACAAGGGCAGCAGCCAAGGAAATCAATTAAAAGCATTTCCCATCTTGCAGGAATCTTTGCCCTTTTTTCGCTTTCAATCGCCGTTTGCTGTCGACGTTTATAATTTATGACGCCTATAATTGCAGCAATTTATGTGTGAGTGTGTGTGTGTGTGAGTGTGAGTATGTGTCACTGTGTTTAAGTAAAAGCTGTCCAATATTTGCTCAACGGCTTATACTGCACACTAAGCTATTGCTAATATGTGGGGACTTGTGGGTGAAGCAGGAGTCAAGACGAGACTGTACAAAGTTTTGGCCCGTTTTGAGGTTCAGCCTTGAATGACCTTTTTGTAGTTGCAAGCAAAATGTCGTCGTCGTCGTCGTCGTCGTCGTCGTCGTCGTCCTGTTTCTGGCTGAGATCCTCATCATTGCTTGATTGCACTTTTAATTAACTTTTTTGCGAGCTGGCTGCTGTTGCTGCTGTGGCAACAGCCGCTGCTGTTGCTGCTGCCATTCTCGAATGCAGTTGCCAATTGATGGCAGTTTGTGCTTTTTACTTTCTCCTCCGTCATTAACAAAGTCAAACAAGTCGCGCATGAGGCCATAAATAATTGAAATGACGCCCCGTCTGCCACAACAATTTAAGCGACAGCTACAACAATAGCAATGACAACGCAAACAACAACAGCGTATACATGCCACATCCTGCCACATCCTCTCTACACCCTTAAATTCCCAATATGTTAATTCAATTTGCTTGATTGCAATAAAAAAAAATACGCAAATAAATAGGTAAGGGCAGCATAAAGCCAGCCACAAGTTTGTTTTAGATTTTACCAGCGAGTCGCAGTTGAAGGGGCATGGGGCATGAGGCACATTACCAGCTTAGCATTAGCATTAGCAGTGCAAGCACGCGTAATGTTATGATTGGAAAATGAAAATCATTTACGTGCGTCGATAGCGCACCGTCAATTTGTAGGCCATATAAATCAAATCTAGCAGAAATATATACACAGCATATATACACACGCTGTATGGCCAAGGGGAGCTTGATGAAAGGCGGCAGAAAGCAAATCAGAAGCAGAGAGGGAGGTGTCAGACAGCACAAGCCAGTGAATCGCGTGTGTGTCAATTAAAGCGGCGACGTGCAGTGCATAATGAATCTAAAGAAAATCAAAAACAAGTCATCAGATTTCTGCTGAAATTTGAACTGGTCACTTGATAATTGTACATTGTATCAGAACAGATAAAAGCATACTTGAATTCTGATTACTGAAAACACATCTTGGATTTAAAAACATTTTAAATAAGACCAAGTTATTATTTTAAGAGTAAATTTTCTTAAATTAAAGTCAAAAAATTAAAAAAAATTAAATATTATTTTATAAATTCAAATTTCTTTTTTTTTTTTTTGTTTTGACTTTTATAAATTTTATATGAAATTGTACATATTAACAAACATATCTTAAAAATTTAAGATATTTATTCTTTCATAAAGAACTTTGGTTTTTTAGATTAATATTCTTAAAATTAGTAATATATTCTTAACATGTTCTTATTTTAAGAACAAGATGAATGTTATTGATTTTAGTAGTTGGTCTTTTTTCAGTGTATAAGCTCTCTTGGGAATTCGACGTTTGAAACTGGTTAGATTTTAAAACAACTGCTTTCTAAGATTTATATTCACTTTTTCCATTAATATCGTTAAGGAAAATACACTTCCATTAGTAAATATCGAAACAGACGGCTGTGCAATTTCTTAAGCACTTTAAAAAATAAATAAAAACAAAGACTTGCATACTTTTATGGACTGAAAAACCCTAAATCTCTCCTTAGCCCTCAGATTCTATTCAATTAGAAGCATTTTGATATCTACGGGTATTTGCTGGCAGTTCAAATCGAGTTAAACTCAAATGCGCCTAACAAGGAAAACATTCAATAGAAAAACGCATAATTGAAAACTAAATATTTGCACTGCCTTTTTTTTGGGCCTTGTTATAGCTGGCAACTGACAACAGCCAAACAAAAGCAAAAACACAAGAAAAGGTTTTCCCAACTCATTCTGTCCTCGACAATGCCAACAACAACTACAACGTCTGCCTATGAGGGCAAAAGAACATAGCCTAAATAACTAAGTCAATAAATCAATTCGACATAATTTTACGATGATTTTTTTTTTATATGTAATCTGAAGCATTTTCTTATTGTTTTTGGATGCTCGGCAAATCCCAAACAAACAGAAGGGAAAGAAAAACATTTACCAAATGTTTGGCAGCGGCAGTAAAGGCAGCAAGGAGGGAAAAAAACAATGATAGCAAGTCAAGAGATTGGCAAAAGATACATAAACAATGATAACTGTAAAGTTTATCAATTTGTAAAATGGCTGCCGCAGACAGGCAGCACAAAATGAAGAACAAAACACACAAGCAAATCGCACGCTAACATGAAAATGTTAATATAACAGCGGGCTGTTATCTTAACAGAAAGCTCGCTTGGTGGGTTGTAGCATTTGCTAAGCGCAAAGCTTTAATTTAAGTTTGCCGCGCAGATGAAGTCGAAATATAAATAGCTAACTATATGCAAGAAATTAGCTGATCATATTTTAGACACTTTAACAAAATATCTATCTTGTTTTTGTCTTGTTTTACTAACAAATACACACATACAAATACTGCATGAAATGCAGAAAATCAGCTACGTAATTCAACTGCCAAAAAGAATAGACATATGTGAACCACAACAAAAGAGTTCAACAAATGAATGAATTGTTTTTGCTACGTATCAATATTATGGTTTCTTCTATTTGCTATTTGTTTGGTTTTCGCTTTGCGTTTGTTTATAGGCCAGGAAGCCAAAAGTGAATAAGCGGCAAAACCGTAAAAAACATTGTTTTATAAATAAGTGAATATACACTCTCGTTTAGCGTACGTTCTGTTCATTGTATATTTATTTTTTTGAGGGGGTTTTAAAAATATAATACAAATTGAAATTAAAATTGAAATGCAAACATGTGCCGAAATGAATGTTCAAGTGTCAACTTTGATATGCGAGCGACTTGACTCAACTTGACTAGAAATATTTCAGCAACAATTTTGCACAAAATTAGGCAACAAAATTAGCACCCAGTGCCATCAGAGTACTCGTACAGCAAATGGCAGCAGCCCAAACAAAACATTTTTCTAATCAATTTAGCGCGTGTTCAAATTAATCACATACAGATGACTTCAAGATGAATCTTCAAGTGCGCAGCGTTGACCATTGGTCAGTACCCAACAACGACAACAATAATAATAGCAACAACTACAACTACAACAACGAAAAAACAAAAACAAACGACAACGGCATTGGGGGCCCCTTCTAATTGCCTTTAAGAAATGCTGGCAACGATTTTGCGGTTATAAAAATAAATACTTATAAATAAGTAAAGTATATAAAAACAGTGAACATTGCCAAAGCACCCAGCACCCTCTTTTTCCCCACCTCTCTTTACGCGAATTTCACTGTTCATCGATATAACGAATAATAATAAGTGCAGATGTGTAGACAAAGCCAAAATGGACAACGGACTACGGACAACAGACAACAGACAACGAACGGACAGTCGGACAGACGGACAGACGGACAGACATTGCTGTCAGCGCAGTGCCAAAAAAAAAAGTGTCGATGCATCTCTCCGGAATGTTTCCATCTCCATCTTAATATCTAGTATTTTTTTTTTTTTGGTCGGGTGACTTGCTTTTGTCTCGATATCGATTGTGCTGTGGGCGTGGTCTTGGCCAAATCCCAATGCCATGTTCAGGTTCGGACCCTTGCAATGCACAAACAGTCTAAGCGCATTTTCTTCAGATCTGAGCAGGTGCCAGCTTTGCGGTTGTCAGCAAATATCGCTGAAATGAATACATATATCGTGAGCAAAATATATTCATTTAAGATAAATACATATTAATTGACCATCAAGATCTGTCAACAGCAACAGCAACAACAAAAATAACAACAACAACCTCAACAACAAGTTCCCCTCACAAATTGTTATTAAAATATTGCCACGCTTTTTCGGCTTATGTTGTTTCTCTTCGTAAAAGTTGCATAGCTCTATTCTAATAAAATTAAATAAAAAGCCGAAGCAATAATATTAATTATATGGATATCACGTAGTTTATATTTTTCAATTTAATTTATTTACTTTTGATCTAAATTTCACGTTTTAATAATTTTTTCTATTCAATCTTTAATTTTAATTTAAATGGATTTTAAAATTTTGAGTAATTGTAATTTGTAATTTTGTTGACTCTTAAAATTAAACCATAAATTTTACCATCACTCTTAACACTTCTATTGTCTTAGATTTAATATGTTTTATATATTTTTTCTAATTTTTAAATTATATGGAGATCACGTAGATTCTATTTTTTAATTTAATTTATTTACTTTTGATCTAAAATTACACGTTTTAATAATTTTTTCTCTTTAAACTTTAATTTCATTTTAAATGGTTTTTCAAATTTTGGGTAATATAGTTTAAGCTGTTAAATCTTTCTTTGTAATTTTGTTGATTCTTAAAATTCAACCATAAATTTAACTATCACTCTAAGCACCCCTAATGTCTTAGATTTAATATGTTTTAAATATATTTTTTTTTAATTTTGAAATAATACATTTATATATTCCTAGAAAACCGATTGTATTGTTTAATTCTAAATTAACTGGGCTTTTCAATTATACGACCCGCGTTTCAAAAGCTCGTCAAACATTTAACCCACAGATTTCAAGTGATCTGTTTGAGAAAAGACGAGAGGCAGCAAAGTCTTAGTACGAGCATGTATGTATGCATATAGGATATATATTTTTGCACGAGGCGCGCACAAAGTCAAGACTTTTTATAATTATAGCGACACCCACCTATTGGCGCCTAATTTCTGAGCGAGCAGGCATACACAATATCACGGACAACAGACAACGGACAACGGACATTGGACAAAGAGCGACGGACGACGTTGCCGGAGATATCTTACTCACGGTCAAGTTGAAAAACAATTGAGAGCGTCGACTGTTTGCAACGGATGTTGCTTTGGAGAAGAGTGGAGAGGAGGGCGGGGGGACATGTTTATGGAGGCCAAGTTAACAAGGCAACAACAACAAACCTAAACCGCGTGTGTCACATTAACCCAATAAATAAACAGTTGGTACATGAAATTCTTATGCTAAAGACTGGCGAGAATATTTTATTTTTAACAGGGACTGAGATCAGGCAGCCAGTCAAGGGCAGCTGCAAAGGGAGAGACTGGACTCGGGGCAGAGATCTCGTCAGATCGGAGATCACAGATCGTAGATCGGAAATCGCAGAGCAAAAAGCCGAGTGCCTGCTCGCCGATTGTCGATGCGTTGATCGTTGTTTTTAATGTGTCTTTGATGTTGTCTGCCTTTGGCGAGTCGTTTTGCAAATATTTGTGCCCGAAATTTTCGCTCAGTTTTTCAGTATCGAGGGAAATCACGACGCGCCAACTTGGTGGAAATGCCAGTCCGCGTTCGCGTCAAATAAAAAGCCCACAAGGATAAGCTGCTGCAACGGCGATAAGTGTGTGACGAAACGCATAAATAAATAAATAAAAGATATACATAAATTTCAAATATATATTATATAATTAATATTAGAATTGTGTTTTATATCTTTTTTGGTGTCTTTCTAATTAGTACAAAGTGTCAACAAGTTTTACGGCTCAACTAAAATGTTGCCCTTTGCCAAGTGAAAAGTTAATAAATTTGTGAATAATTGCACAAAATTGAAAATTTAATTGCTTGGCATTTATATTCAGTGTGTGTGTGTGTGTCTGTGTATGTTTTTGTGTGTGTGTTAATACACATTGTCGAGGAGCTGTCTCTATTAGTATTGCTAGTGCCTGGCTAAAAATAAATAAATAAAAAGCTACATATGCCAAATAACAACAAATTTTATTTATTGCCCAATATATACTTACACACATGTTTGTACGTTTGTCTTGCTGTCTCAGCCAAAGGCAAATAATTTTCTAATTTTTAGCGCTACTAACTTTTGTCTGCAGCACCAAAGCACCAAAGCACAACAACAAGAATTTCGTCTCATAAAATTTATATTAAAAAAGTGATAAAAAAAAGCAAAAAAATAAAAATTCGACAAAATTGCCAAAATAAAAAATATACAAAAATTATATCAGCGGCCAGTTAAGTACATATACATAGGAATCTAAAAAAAAAACACAAATTAATAAAAACAGAAGCCAGACAAATAATAGAACAACAACATGTCCACATCGACGCGAAGTTCGCTCACGAGAAAATCGTCGCTGGCCAAAAGTGGCAGCTCGGATAAAGCAGCATCCAAATCATCTGCAACATCAACAGAAACAACAACAGCAACCAAAAAGGTCTCCAGCATAGCTGCAACAACGAAACCAGATGCGACGGGGAGCGGGAACAAACAGAAAATGCAATACTCAAAAACCAGGGAGCGCATTGTCGATGGTACAGTTTGATGTCTATATTAGAACTTAGTACTTACATTACTCTTATCAAATCAATTTCCTTAGCATCTTCCTTTTATGAAACTTTTTTTCATAATAAAATTGTCGTTCCTTTATTGAATTCAATTTTCTCACATCAGATTGCAGATAAATTCAAAATTTTTATTCATTTTTACCGAACTTACTAATCAGTCTAGAAGCCCTTATATCTCTTATATATTGGCTTTTACATTTATTGAGTATAAGTATAATAAAAGAAAGTTCGCGATAAAATCTTCATCTCATAAATCATTCTATCTCAAATTCATTTTCATAAGGAAGTTTCTTTATTATATACAAATGCCAGATCACACTTCCACCTCAACTTGTTCCTTTTAGAATTGTAGACACTTTTATGCTACATAGGATATTATCTAAATATATTACAGATCTGTTTCTTATATTCTTAGCCACATAGTTGGCCCATATCAAAATATATTCTTTACTTATTTCCAGCTTATTCCTAATTTTAGTATTCCGAACAAAAGTCCTTCCTCAATTTGTTCCCATTTGAATTGCAGCTACTTATGACCTTGACCCAGTTGATAAATATATTTTTATATAATTGGATATTAAGGGGATTCGCTATTTATCCAATTATACGGATGCGTTGATTGTTAAATCGCGGTTTATTGATAGATAAAATTGAATTAATTTATATTTAAGCAGCCATAATAAACATCATATGCCTTATATATTACACTTTTATTGGCGCATTGCGCTAAAATTCGAACATTTTCCCTGAGATTATGACAATCCAAATGTGTGCAAGCCGTCGTGTCTGCCTCTGTGTGTGCATGTGTGTGTGTGTGTGTGTTTGTATTTGTGTGTGCCAATCAATTTTCGACTTTTATATTCACTCATTCAAAATTTTCGTAATTAGCGTAGAAAATTCATGTGCATTCGCTGGCAGAATCCACATGGGGCATACGAGTATTTGCGTACCTCATAAATCTGGCAGCTAGGCCAAGTCAAATATTGGCGATAATTTGCTGTTACACAGATATTGCCGTTACACACGTTGCGTATACGCAATTTTTATTTTAATATGAAAATGAAGTTGTTGCATTGTCGCTTTAGATGTGCCACTGCCGCCCACACATAAATTGACCATGTCCGAGGTATACGACGATCCCAAGACGGGTAAGCCCAACTTTGATGTACTGCGTCAGCACTTTCTGCTCGAGGGTCGCATCGAGGAATCTGTCGCCCTGCGCATCATCGAGGAGGGTGCTGACCTGCTGCGCGAGGAGAAGAACATGATCGATGTGGAGGCACCCATCACGGTATGTGGCGACATTCACGGACAGTTCTTTGATCTGGTCAAGCTCTTTGAAGTGGGCGGACCGCCAGCCACGACACGTTATCTCTTTCTGGGCGACTACGTGGACAGAGGCTACTTCAGCATAGAGGTAAGTGAGTGTGCCAGCTGAGTTGTACGACTGACTTACATGTACTCTTACTTCTCTCCCATCCGATGTTTAGTGTGTACTCTATCTGTGGTCCCTGAAGATCACATATCCCGATACGTTGTCCCTGCTGCGCGGCAATCACGAGTGTCGTCACCTAACGGAATACTTTACCTTTAAACAAGAGTGTAAGATGCCTTTACAATTATTGTCGTATTAAGTATAAGATAACAGTAAGAAGTTATAATTTTGAAATACTAAACAAATAGCAACAAGTTTGGAGAATGAAAATGAAAAAAGCCTCATATCAGGGAATTCAACTGGAACAAATATCGGTTCCGGTTGCGGTTCCGGTACGTTCCGAAATAACCATTTCGTTTTGAATATTCTAAAAACATATTTTCTTTGCATAAATTTAAATGCAGAATAACATAAGAGGCCAAAACATGATCAAAATGACATTCCTCCTAAAAACCGGTTCAGTTTTCGTAAAGTTATGACAGTTTGAAGTTGGTCCAACTTATGACCTAGTAACTTTAGTCAAAATTTTTGATATTTAAAAAAAAAAGGAAGGTCTCAAAATCAAATTAAAATTTTTGTTTTATGCTTATTGTGACAAAAAAGTTGATTAAAAGTTGCAACTTCAGATTAAAAATTTGGAATTTTCGAAATTTTAAAGGGAGGAGACTTTGTATTTAAATAGAAACCACGATCCAGAGGGAAGCATTTTTTTCAAACAAAATTATTTAAATTTCAATGTTAAATAATTCAAAACATTTATGATCGTTTTTATTAGAAAATATAATCGATGTATCATATGTTTCACCTATTATATTTTTAGTACACACTTCAAAATCTGCCACTCGATAGCTTTAAATAATGTTCCTTAAAAAGCTGCAACAAGTAGAAGAAGCGTAGCCACTTTTTTTTAGCTTTTTTATTTAATCAAAAGTTGAACAGCAGCTTCAAATAATTTAAAATATTTAGTAACAAAAAAGAAGATATAATTGAGCTTTCCACTTCACAATTCGCCACTTGATAATTATTGGTTTAAGGCTCTTTTTAAAACCACAAGTGCATAAAATGCAACCACCTTTTTCGGTTTCATTATTTTGATTTACTATATATGCATTTGTTGCCCCACTGTTTGTGTGTCTGTTGCAGGCATTATTAAATACTCGGAAAGTATTTACGATGCTTGCATGGAAGCCTTCGACTGCCTGCCCCTCGCCGCGCTGCTCAACCAACAGTTTCTGTGCATTCACGGCGGGTTATCGCCAGAGATTTTCACACTCGACGACATCAAGACGGTAATAAATTTGGCAGGCGAATGTCGAGATGAAATGTTTACAATTGTCTGTCAATTTTTGTTTTGGTTTTCATTTTTGGCTCTGTTGCTGGCAGCTGAATCGCTTCAGGGAGCCACCCGCCTATGGGCCCATGTGTGATCTGCTGTGGTCCGATCCGCTGGAGGATTTTGGTAATGAGAAGAGTAACGAATTCTTTACCCACAACTCGGTGCGTGGCTGTTCCTACTTCTTCAGCTACTCGGCATGCTGTGAGTTTCTCCAAAAGAACAATCTGTTGTCTATTGTGCGGGCGCATGAGGCGCAGGATGCAGGGTACGTAAAAATGTATATGTATATACTAGGGTGCTTCGTTTTTTATGGTCCAAAAAAAACTTTGAAAAATTGTAAACCAAGCTAGTAATTTTGGGTCAATTTTAAGATGTTTTCACCTAGAAATCATAGTTCTAAAATCAATTCCTCGTTCCCGCTTTTTGAGTTGATAAATGTATTATTTCGAAATTGTTATCATGTTATTATTAACATATCTTTAATGTTTTTTACTGATAAGATCAGTATTAAAACTCACGTAAGGATCAGGACTTTCAAAATTATTTAAAATCATATTACATAGAGTCATATTTTTAAACTCAAAAACACAAAATTGTTTAACTCAAAATTCGGGGACTACAAATTTATTTTATTTATTTATTTATTTATTTATGCACGACTAAAAGCAGTCGGCAAAGAAAAAAAATAACAAGTATAAAAATCAAGTTAAAGATTAAAAATAAAATTAAATAAAATATAAATTATGAACTGTAAAGAAAAAAAATTAAATTATAATTAGATTTAGAACTATGGCTTCTTGGTAAGAACATCTGAGAATTTTCCGTAGAATACGAATTTTGTTTACCATTTCTTTTTTAAATACAGGCACTCTAATTTATACCCTTATCAGTATTCAGGTTTTTAAAAAAATGTATATTTCATTTGTAGCTATCGCATGTATCGAAAAAATCAGGTAACCGGCTTTCCCTCACTGATCACCATCTTTTCGGCGCCAAACTATTTGGATGTTTACAACAACAAGGTATGAGTTGGCCAATACGATCTACTTTACTTTTTGCATTTGTATATTGAAATATATTCTCGATGGTCTATTTTTAAAATGCATACGCAAATCTGTTGCTGCATAAACTGCACGATTCTTCTATGGCTTTCAATACACGAGTGCTTTCCGTAAATATTTCTTTTTACCTATTTTTTTCATACTTTTGATGCCGCAATGCGACGCGCACGAAATATTGTCAAAATCCATTGTCAAACATTTGACAAAAGGCAGCTGTGCTCAAGTATGAGAACAACGTGATGAACATAAGACAATTCAACTGCTCGCCACATCCCTACTGGCTGCCCAATTTCATGGATGTATTCACCTGGTCGTTGCCCTTTGTCGGCGAGAAGGTAACCCCTAACCCCCAATAACTAAAGTGTATTATAACTAATCTTCCACCTCCCCTCTGACTTTCTTAAGGTGACTGAGATGTTGGTCAATGTGCTCAACATTTGCTCAGATGACGAACTCGTCGCTGGTCCCGATGATGAACTGGAGGAAGGTATGTATTGATTCTTCCTCTGTTTGTATGTGTATGTGTATGTGTGTGTGTTTGTGGGTGTATGAGTGTCGTATACGTAACAAAAGTACAACACACAAAATTACAACTTAATCTTATATTAAAACGACTTACTATTTTCTAAATCTGTACACAAACTATGTAATAACAAAAAACAACAACAACTATGTATGTACAACAACAACAACAACTATAACTACAACAAACCTACCTACACTACCACCCACTCAAACAAAACCACGCCCCCATCTGCTGGAGCGTAATAGAACTGCGAAAGAAAATTGTGCTCGTGCCGGCGAACGTGAATAATAACAATAACAATAATACGCCCAGTAAGCCAGGTAAGCTCAGTGTTGAACCGACGCCGTTGCCGTTGCCGCTGCCGTTGCCGACGCTGCAAGAGCTTAACGAGAGCTTTGCATAGCTTTGATCAGCTTTGCCGCAATAAAGCTTTGCCTGAGCAGCAGCCAGAGTTGCCACCTAGTTATACATAAACACATAAGCCCACAATAATGACAAGAAACTAATTGAGCTCTTTGAATTCACAGCTTCCATGTCGGCGCTACGCAAGGAGATAATTCGTAACAAAATACGGGCAATTGGCAAAATGTCGCGTGTCTTTTCTGTACTAAGGTAAGCAGAGATTCAACACAATATTGGGTCATTGATAAGGCGTGTACGAACTTTAAAATTTTAAAAACAAAAGTGCTTGAAGTTTACCATCCGCGCCTTGCATTTGCTTTACTTTAGCCAGTTTATTTATCATTATTTTGAAATTAAAGTTATTTCTAAGAAATCAAACCAAAACCAATAAAGGTTAAGATTTCGGTACGTTTCGATACAACTATTTCGGTAAAAGGTTCTATTTAAGTTTTCTTCTTTCGGTTTCTGTATCGTAACGTACGTAACGGTACACCAAATCAATTTTGAAACATTATAAAATGATAAGGTGTCGTTTTATCATAATTATGACATTGAAGTAAATATCTAGATCAAGAGCAATAAAATTTTTTTAACAAATTTAATAAAATTGATTGCAGAATAAATTTAGAAGCCAAACCATGATTAAGATGACATTTCGCTTGAAAATCGGTAAAGTTTTGCCAAAGTTATGATAGTTTGAAGTTGGTCACACCTTTGACCTAGCAACATTACAAGTCAAAATATATCTTAATTTTTACATGAATTTTTACAAGAAAATGAAAGGCTTCAGAATCAAGTTTAAAGTGTCCTTTTATACTATTTAAGATATAAGGAGTTGAATAAAAGAAAAAACTTGAGATTTAAAATTTTGAATTTTCAAAGGGGGGACCCTTAGCATCAACATAGAACCATGGCTTCGATAGTCGAGAAATAATTAAATTTTCTTAATGAACAAAATTTGAATACAGAATGAATAAAGAGGCCAACCCATGATCAAAATGACATTCCGCTTGAAAATCGGTACAGTTTTGCCAAAGCTATGATAGTTTGAAGTTGGTCACACTTCTGCTTTAGCAACTTTACAAGTCAAAATATTTCCATATTTTGACATGATTTTTTACAAAAAAATGAAAGGCCTAAGAATCAAGTTTAAAGTGTCGTTTTATACAAATTTCGATATAAGGAGTTGATTAAAAGTAAAAACTTGAGATTTAAAATTTTGAATTTTCAAAATTTCAAAGGGGGGACCCTTACCATTTACGTGGAACCATGGCTATGATGGTCGAAAAATAATAATATTTTCTAAATGCAAAAAATTTAAATGCAGTATAAACTAAGAGACCGAATCATAATCAAAATGGCATTCCGATTGAAAATCGGGTCAGTTTTCTTTAAGTTATGACAATTGGAAATTTGTCAACTTTTTCGCAGTAAGGGCTAGCAATTTTTCAACTGATTTCTAAACGCTGAAAGTTCGTACATTATATATAAAAGACACTTTATGAGATAAAAAAAGCAATTCAATTGTTGAACACCTTGCAGGGAAGAGTCGGAGAGTGTGCTGCAACTGAAGGGACTGACGCCAACGGGCGCCTTGCCAATGGGCGCTCTCTCTGGTGGACGTGATTCCCTCAAGGAGGGTAAGTTATTCTCAGAGCTGTAAGGATATTAAAATCGTTATAAATATGCTTTTTTTGGCAGCTCTGCAAGGACTGACTGCGTCCTCACAAATTCACTCGTTTGCCGAGGCAAAGGGTTTGGATGCAGTCAATGAACGAATGCCACCACGTCGACCCCTAACAATGAGTGCCAGCAGCAGCAGCATCACAACCATCACCAGCACAAGCACCAGCAACAACAACAACAACAACAACACAGCAGCTAAAAACAACAACAGCAATGGCAGCACCGCTGACAGCGATGCCACCCTGACAAAATCGACCCGAACCACCGTTAGATCGGCAACCACGAGTAATGTTCGCAGCGGTTACACATCGAAGCGGTTCTCATAGTCAATTGAAAGGATTGAAGACTGGAGAGGATAATCTTAGTCATTGTTTTCAGTTCGTTTTCAGTTTAGTTTAAATTATCTGATTTATTTACTGTATTTCCCATAATTGTTTTTGGTTTTAGCTCAAATTTCATACCCCAAATTCACTTGCAATTTTTATAGTCAAAAGTGTAAACCTTTCGTCAAATTTCTATCTGTAGAACCAAAGTCATATGTAATACATATATATATATACTAGTGAAAATTTATACGTGACATGAATAATTTTTAATAAACCTGACGGCAAATAGCGCAAAAAATATTTATACAGCTCTTAGCCAGACCCGCACCAAAAGATACAATAGCGGAGAGGGTTGTGCTTAATATTTGAATTGAATGCTCCAGGGTTGGGGGAGGGCAGGGAGACAATCCAATGCCAAATACAGCTGTCAACTTAACAGTTAGCAGCCAGAGCAGCAGCTCAAGTCAAGCGTAACATATCAACAAGAAAAAAACGCGAGTCATAAAAAAAAAGTACACTGTAATAATTAACCAAGAGTAAACGGCAATCATAATAATTCTATTATCATTACTTAGCGTCAATTCGAATTGAAGTTTTTCTTTTTCGCTTTTCTGTTTGCCTCGCTTTTACAGTGTCCATTAAAAACCTGAGCAGCCAGAATGCAGATAGTAAGTGCTAAGCCCTTAAAAGCTACAGTAAGCACTAGAAAGCATGTACCTGATTAAATTAAAACAATAGAAACTTTTTTATTTCAACAATCATTATGCCAATAATACAGCTATTATAAAATTAAAATCAGCTAAAATCTATGTTGAATAAAGAAGACAAATTTTAGCTTAAATCATTAAAAATTTTAACTTAGTCATTAATCAAAGCTAAACACGGATCCTAGCTGTGAGATATAAATATAAAAATAAATGATGAAAATATGCATAAATATTTTCAATTATGTGCGGAGACTGCACAACAAATAAAGAAACAAAATGATTACTGATTTACGTACTTTAAATGTAAAATTCCGACTATTAAGATAAGACTGAGACACAACTAAATTTTAGTATATTAAGCCCAAACTATCACGTTTATAAACAAACTAACCAAATATTCAAAAGCTGAGCGATTTATGAATTAGTACAAAAGAGTTGAACTAAATTTGTATTTGGTTCTGAAAGTTTAGTCAAAAAAGAACTACAATAGATTCAATTTTATAAGAATATTGCGAGTATAATCAAGCTAAATAGACGTGCAATTTTATTGTATTATTAAGATTGAAGTCAAAGTCGTGTAATACTAATTTATACTTGGCGCCCCATAAACGAATGAAAATTATTGTAGTTGACATTGACCGAGGTTGAACTGGCATTCTGTATTTTGGTGATTTTGGTCTGCAGACAGAGATAAGCCAAAGATACACAAATGTTGCTTAATTTTCGAAGAATGCAAACAATACGCATACGCACTGTGTTGCTTCCGTCATATAGAAAAGTATTATCAATTCAAGAACTAAACAAGTGACAGCTAACTCGTAATAAATTCATCTGCATCACGAATGTGAGATACGACATCCGTTAAGCAACTGATAAAAACAACAGAAATCAGTCAACGGGCAGCAGCCGACGGCAAAAGATTCACGTGCTATTGAAGCCGTAATTCAACGGATTGGCACATGCTTAACTTAAGTTGTAAACTGTGTAAACATCGTATAAAGATTTATGTGTCGAAATGAACGATGCTTTATGGAGGGGACCAGACGATAAGTTTCTGTTTAATGGGTTTATCTGAGCTGCAATTGGAAATGGAGGTAAACCTATTGCATGTGCGCAAAATATAAGTATATACACGAGTACTCGTACTACCGATTCGAATCGTCGTCGTGTGTCAACTTCGTGCACAGCCGATGATCGTAGGCGGTAGTCAATAGATCGTGCTTCCATATAACGGCGCTTCAGGGCTTACTGAGTCGTCAGTCGCCAGTTGTGACAATCCACAGTAGACGGGAGCTCGGTGATAAGTCGCTAATTCTCAAATTCACAAATTCTCAAATTCTGAAGAATAAAGAAACACAGTTTAATGGACTGCTAAAAAGTGTCCAGCACTTTCAACGAATCCACAAATCATATCTGTGATATAAATAAACTTAATTCGGTCGCCTTCTCAATTCAACTAAAATCAAGATGCAGCCACTTGTTCTCTTGATTCTCAGTGGCCTCTTTCTCGGCACCTGGACGGCAACCGTGCAGCCTCCTCCGCTGATCCAGACACTCAGTGCTGGCGGTGATATTGGACCGGAGTTTAAGCTCGATCAGGCTGAACAGGACAAAGGCAGCGTGTTGGAAGGTACTTTCCTTTAATACGATATATTCACATTCCGCATCGAGTATTACGAAAATAGAACTTCTACAAGCTGAGCTAATGGCGCATTCAACTGTCATATTTACTACGTGTTAGTTCTACTTTAACTACTCGCATTCAATTATGCAATTGTACAAAAAATATTATTTGCCCAACCGCAACAAAAATGTTTCTATTTACATACAATTTCAAGGTCTATTTTGAGTGTAAAACTTGTGTCAAGTACAGATCTTTAATTATTTCAATATCTACTTAAAAATACAATCGCTATTAATGATTGTTGATACAATTGACAGTTACTTTAATGCAACAAGATTCGTTATAATCTCGCCGAATATCTCAGTATTTTATTCACATGTTGCATTCTTATTAAAAAAAGCCAGTGTCATTTTTAATAGACAATTAAAAATGTACGAAGTGCAGTTCCGAATGAAATTATTCAAATGTATAGGAAAACCCTGTTATCATATGATTATAAAAAAAAAACTACCTGCATTATAAAATCAAATAGAGAATTAATTATATGTCATTTAAAAATCAAATAGATACTCAAACTCCAATTACAGTGGCATTCACAGATTATATATCAAATATTCTCAAATCTTGTCACAATTTAGAGCTGACAGCATTTCAATTTGGCAACAACAATTTTTAATTGAGATACAAAAAAGCGAAAAGCGTGTTAACCAAATGCCAAACATTTGGCAATCAAATAGTACAAATAGCAATTAATTAGAACACTTTAAACAGTTTCACAGGTGTTAGATTCAGTCGGGTAACGTCACATTTTAACAATTTTAGTGTTAATTGCAGATAGAACCTAACACTATAATAGGTATGCCCGAAAGCCTCTAATTATTATTATTTCGATTTCATTGACAATGCAAATTAACAGTCCGACAACGCGACTTAACTGTAACGTGCGTCAGTGTCGAGGTTTTTGGGCGGAGGGGGCGTGACGTATGGGTCTCAGACAAAACCAACCGAATACTAATGAAGAATTGTTATAATCAGCAAAACAAAATACTAAATAATAAACAAAAATATATTAAGCATAGGTTATAAAGTGATCGACTAGGAGTTTCCATACAACTTACACTTTAAAGTTGAAGCTTTATACAATTTTTTTAATTCTTTTATAAAACTTATTCTATGAATTTTTATTAATTTATATTTTTATTTAAAATTTTTAGATTAAATTGAATTTTGTTCGTCACAAAATTGGATATCAGAAATTTTGGGGCTAGAAATTGCTTTCGTCACTAGACTCTTACCTCGTGTAGAGGTTTTTTTTGTGGAATAAAACTTATTCTATGAACTTTGATCAAAATAATTTTTGAAATTAAGAAAACTCTAATTAAAATTGAAGTTAGGGATTTCTTCATTTAGTTCTATTAATAAGTTGTCTAGTCTTTTTTTTTTTTGAAAATAAAATAAATAAAACAGCAATAAATTTGTATATGGAAATTAGATTTGTCAGACATGTTAAAGTGTATAAATAGCCCACCGTAATAAATAAATTTAAGTGCGGCAAACTTAGTTAATTGCATCAAATTAAATCCAAGTAAACCCCAGATTACAAATAGAATAGAGATGGAATATATTTAAGTTAACATCGGGGAGGTTGACTTATGGGTCCCAACTGAAACTGAAATGGGGAAACGCTTCTAATGGGCCTTGTGTGCTCAACGAGCGACTTCCAGATATTTACGATGACTATATAGCAAAATAAATCTAAATAATTAGTAATAGCGGTTGAGACTAGAAATGATCTGTAGTAGAGGCGAGTGCCAAGTAGGTCTCACTAGAAATAATTAAAAATTATGGGTAGTTATAAATACTTTAGTACGTTGTAGTAAATTTGACCGTGACTTACTCAATTCCATATCCATAGATGCACAATTCTGGCGAAAAGTGGGTCTAAAGCAGCTGGAGAAGATCATTGGACAGGCGAAGTCCGCAAAGGAAAACTCGTATCAACGGAAGGCAAAGAACATTATCATCTTTATAGGTGATGGCATGGGATTGTCAACGATCAGCGCTGGACGCATCTACAAGGGACAGTACCTGAAACATGGCCATGGAGAGGAGGAAACGCTCTCGTTCGATGACTTCCCCTACACCGGTTTGGCCAAGGTAAGCAATCCGCTGATAACAAGTTCGACTCGGTTCGATTCTCAACCAACTGTTTACTCGACAGACCTACAATGTGGATAAACAGGTGCCGGATTCGGCGGGCACGGCCACAGCGATATTTACGGGTGCTAAGAGCGACTACGGAGCCATTGGCATGGATACGACGCGATCCAAGGTGAACGCCAGCCAGGGACGGCTCGAGTCCATCATGGACTGGGCACAGAGCGAGGGCAAACGCACTGGAGTTGTGACCACCACCCGGATAACACACGCAACGCCAGCAGCCACCTATGCCCGCATCTATCACCGTGACTGGGAATGCGATACGGAGGTGCCCAAGGCGTCCGTCGGTATACACGCGGACATTGCACGTCAGCTGGTCGAGAATGCACCTGGCAATAGGCTCAATGTGATCCTCGGCGGCGGTCTGTCACCCATGGGAGCCCTCAACCAAAGCGAGGTGCGAACTGTGCGCTTCGAGGGCGCCACCGAGACCATTTGTGCGAGGGGTGATCAACGGAATCTGGCACAGGAATGGCTGCAGCGACATGCCAATGACAGTACACCTGCAGCACTGGTGAAGACTCGCGAGGATCTGTTGCAAGTGAATGTCAAGGAGGTGGATCATCTGATGGGTCTGTTCCGCAACAATCACATCACCTACTCGATTGCACGGGAGGAGGGCGAGCCGTCGCTGCAGGAGATGACCGAGACGGCCATTGGTGTGCTGGAACGCGGTTCCCAGTCGGCGGGATATGTGCTCATGGTGGAGGGTGGACGCATCGATCAGGGTCATCATCAGAACTACGCTCGCGCTGCTCTGCACGAGGTGTACGAACTGGATCTGGCTGTGCAGGCGGCGCTCAAGATGACGAGCTCGGAGGAGACCCTCATCTTGGTCACGGCTGATCATTCGCATTCGGTGACCTTCAATGGCTATCCCGAACGCGGCTCCGACATATTGGGCGCTGCCAATCTTCACAAGCCCAAAGATCCCATGGTCTATGAGACGATTACCTATGCCAACGGACCCGGCTACTTTGCTCATCTGGCGAATGACACGAAACCAGAGAACAGCTCCAACGTATGGAGGCCATTGAAGCAGTTCAGCAAGGAAGATGTGGAGTCGCCCACATACCGTCACCTGGCCACGCTGGCACTCAAGGATGAGACTCATGGCGGTGAGGATGTCATTGTCTTTGCCAGCGGTCCTGGTTCCAGTTTAGTGCGCGGCGCCTTCGAGCAGAACTACTTGGCCTATGTGATGAGCTATGCCGGCTGCATGGGTCCTGCCAAGAACTTTGATGACTCCTGCAAGCATCGCTTAATGCCAGAGCACGGCAACAATGTGGAAAGCAACGCCGCCACAATGACACTCGAAATGTTCTCTCTGGTCGCATTCCTGATCGCTAACACGCTTTGAGCTTCCACAATTCCTTAGGCATATGTGTATGAGTGCATGTATGTTGTTGTATAGTATTTACGGGTTTGTAGTTAACTTGCTAAACATAATAAAATTACTTAGTTATACAAATGATGCTTTTTAAATGGAACCTACTCTTTTAAAGGGAAGTATTTACATCCGGGAATCAAACCAAAACAAATATATGTTACGGTTTCGGTTCCGGTACGTCCCGAAATAACTATTTCGGTAAAATGTCTATTTCAGTTTATGTCTTTCGGTTGCGGTATCAGAAAAAATCAAATCAAATCAATTTTGAAACATTTTAAAATGTAAAGATGTCGTTTTATAATAAATATGACATCGAAATAAATATCTAGATCCAGAGGAATAAAATTATTATATAACGAATTTAAAAATCATTGAATGTAGAATGAATGTAGAGGCCAAATCATGATGAAAATGTCATTCCGCTTAAAAATCGGTTCAGTTTTGATCAAGTTATGACAGTTTGAAGTTGGCCAGACTGTGGATTTAGCCACTTTACAAGTCCAAATTTTGGTTCAATTTCACATGATTTTTTACAAAAATTTGAAAGGTCTCAGAATCAAGTTTAAAGTGTTGTTTTATACTAATTACGATATAGGGAGTTGATTTAGAGTGAAAACTTGAGATTTAAAATTTTGAATTTTCAAAATATCAAAGGGGGGACCCTTAGCATCGATATCGAATCTTGGTGGAAAATAATTAAATTTTCCAAATGAACAAAATTTGAATGCAGAATGAATTTAGAGTCTAAATCATAATCAAAATGACATCCCGTTTGAAAATCGGTTCAGTTTTGATCAAGTTATGACAGTTTGAAGTTGACCAGACTGCGGATTTAGCCACCTTACAAGTCCAAATTTTGGTTCAATTTCACATGATTTTTTACAAAAAAATGAAAGGTCTCAGAATCAAGTTTAAAGTGTTGTTTTATACTAATTACGATATAAGGAGTTGATTAAAAGTGAAAACTTGAGATTTAAAATTTTGAATTTTCAAAATTTCAAAGGGGGGACCCTTAGCATCAAAATCGAATCTTGGTCGAAAATAATTAATTTTTCTAAATGAACAAAATTTTAATACAGAATGAATTTAGCGGCCAACTCATGACCAAAATGACATTCCGTTTAAAAATCGGTTCAGTTTTGATCAAGTTATGACAGCTGAAAGTCGGTCAACTCTTCAACCACAACCGTACCGGTACGTTTCGGTATTCGTTTCTTGACAAACAAGTTTCATTCGGTTACGGTTTCAGTTCCGGTTTCAGTTCCGGTACTGAAAATGAAACGGTTAGTTTCGGTTAACGTTTCTGGTGTTATTACCTGATTTACATACCATTTTCAGATACAATTAAAAATAGGCAATAGTTAATTACATCTTCTTTATATATATTAAATTAATTCACTATTGTTCACAATTACACGCTCGTTTCATAGCAAGTTCCGTTCTTTATACAGATCCCAGAAGGCTTTTAGATGCACAGGAGCAATCAAATAATAAAACAAATGATAAGTCAACACACACAAGTCTTTAACCAGCTTTGGCAACTGGCACTGTCGCCTTGGGCGCTTCCGGTTGACTGTCGAGCTTCTTGATGCGATGCATGTCCACGCATTGCTTGAACTGGGCCACTTCATCAATGCACCTGAGTGTCTCGCCGGGATTCGCACGATAGCAGGCTAGGAGCTGTGCTTTCAGATCTTGGCATGGTGGCGTCTTATGCGCTGCAGCAGTGCTCACAAAACGCTTATGTACACCCTCGACAGCATTCGCATATTCCGTCTCCATGATGGTGTTTGTCTTCTTTAGATTCTCCTCCAGCTTCGTCATGCGCTGTTTCCACAGCTCATCGTTCTTTAGCAGCTCCTGGTTCATTTGACGCTGCACATCGGCAGCGCTAATGGTTTGTCCGCCTCCCTGCACATAAATGGGCGTGGCACTCTGATACACAACTGTTGGAGGAGGAGCAACTGCAGCAGCAGCACCGTCAGCGGCTTTTACAGGCGCCTTCTTGGCCGGCTGTTGTGGCTTCGACGCCGGTTGCGACTCCTCTGCAACGGCGGCATTTTCGCGAGCTGCAAAACAACAGAGTTGTTGTTATTTTACATATTAAACATATAAATAAATTGCCATTTGACAATTGTTGCATAACACTTGGCCAAACAGTTTTCTTAACTGGGCCAGTGCCACACAAGTGCTTGTATGTGGTTTAAACTTTACCCTGCTGTGTGATACCCTGCTTCAGGCGCTTCACCACATCATCGGATATATCCAGGACGCCTGCAGGATTCTCCATTGAGACGGAACGTGGCTCACGCGACTGTTTTGCGCCCATGTTGTTTATGCTGCTCTGTTGTCGTTGTTGGCCCTTTTTATGTCGAAGCCTGCATAACGGATACAAAATTACAATTCCGTGTCATTATTTATATATTTTGCAATGCACAATTCGCATTTGTTAAATAATTATAAATATATAAACCTTTTCGTTCGCAGAGTTCTTTTCTATCGAATCAATCGTTCGGAATCAGCAGTGCTGCCAACTTTCTAGACAAAAAAAATAGCTGGAAGCATCGAAAAAATAGCTAAAGTCGCGATGCGACATCAGTTTTTTCAGGTATTTGTCTAATTCAATCCTCATCTACCTCAATTTTTTATATTTATTTTTTTTTTTTCATTTATTGCAAAAAAATAATTAAGCATTTGAATTGTGCGGCGCGCCGTCACTATTTCTCACCGGAAACAGTTTCGAGAGAAAACTATCGCACGTTTACGTCATTCCGAATCAGTTCGATTGATCGAGTCACTGAACTAAATGAGCGAATTAAATTCCTGTATGTCGCTTAGCTAGTTCATTGTATAAATATTTGTAAATATTTATCAACATTTTTATTTTTAACAGATAGCATAATAATTCTTAATTAACTAATTTTAAAAAATTTGACTATTGTTCATATATATTTTAGTCTTAGCCAATTCACCACCATGCTTAGTGCAGAGTCTTAAGCTTGACTTAGAACTGTAACGGTCAAAGCTGCAAACCAATCAATAGTTGTGACATTCGATAATATCGAGAGTAAAAATGATCAAATTTCAAATGTAGCCCTATTTTATTAATATAAAACAATATGGAAAATTGTGAGTTTTTTAACTACTTAAAGTGATTTATTTTTTATATTCTTAAATATGAAATCATTAATTTCCTCGAGATAAAATAATCCAAGCATTTCAAAGGCATCTCATGCCTGTTTCGTCTCGTGTGGACTTACTGTTCTTAGAATTTAACGCATTGAAGCCAGGAAAGTGAAATACGAAAATGCGCCCTGTAAAATCTAGTGAAAAACATTTCGTTTATATAACATTCGAACAAATTGTGAATAATTATAACTCACTTTTACGATAGCTTGTAGGGTGACACGAAAGTAATTCAGACCTGTGAGGGAAAAGGGCTTCGAGTTTAACTGCATGGATAATACGATAAGCTTCATGAGCTTCACATTTTCCTCGATATTATGCGAACTATAAATAATCTGCTCCCATTCTCCGCAATAGTACA
This sequence comes from Drosophila innubila, assembly GCF_004354385.1. NCBI lineage: Eukaryota > Metazoa > Arthropoda > Insecta > Diptera > Drosophilidae > Drosophila > Drosophila innubila. The sequence goes on from NW_022995380.1 coordinate 26,597,187, forward strand.
TCATATCCAACGCATTCGTCTATCGAAGTGGCAAAATATACAGATTAACCCAAAAAAGTAAGAATCACTCACTGTTTGATATAGGATTGAACCGATATAACCAAAGGAGAGTTGTTCAATAAACTTGGCTATGAACCAAAAGATGAAGATCATGTTTTCTGCCGGATTCTATGAAAATATACAGGCTGAACAAGGAAAAATAATGAACCTGAATATGCTTAAGTGGACTCACTTGGTAAGATTTGAAAAGTAATACACAGAGAATAACGGAACTGAAGCTGAATGTAATAAAGAGTCGAAAAGTAAATTGTTTCTCGATCTCTTTTGCAAAATGATTAAGACTAATATTGCGACTTAGCACTTTTATAAGCTCTTCACCATATTTTGCTGCAATATTTTTGGTTTTATTCGATCCCAATAAAAGCTCAGCCGCAGATCGCAAATCCTTTTCCAGTTGCAGATAGCAAACATTTAGATGCATTAAAAGCTCTCCAAGTAAGTTGAGATCTACAAAGACCATCGTGACGATTAACAAACTCGCCCAGAAGTTGATACTAATCAGTATTATGTATATGGGAAGTTTCCTATGATCGAAGAAATAGGCTTGCTTAAAGAGCATTTCTCGACGACCGGCCATGATGTTCATCCCGAATTCATAGAAATAGTTTAACAATGTCGCCATATAAAATATTGTTATCAATTTCGGTCCAAGCAATTGTCGATTGATCCGTCTGAAACTACGCTGGTCTGATTCCTGTGACACATAGATCTCCGAGTAGAAATACTTAAGAAGCTTCTTCAACGGATCCTTGTGCATTGCCAGATGAATAAAGCGTATGATCAGCTCAGTTTGAAGTAAAGCGGGTGATAAAGCTGCAAAGAAGTTGTCCATGTCCCGGTAATTATTGAACAAATAATGTATGCCCCCTTGAACCTGGATGCAAAAAGCCAGAAATCCGGAGACAACTATTGCTTGATCTAAATAACAATCTCTTTCAGTTGTATTATCGTCCAACGGCCACATTCCAGGATTAGTCCACCTGAACAAAGCTAATGACCAGGATAATTTCACAAGCTCTCCGTTTCCTAGGCGTGGTTGATACCGCATCGCAATGACTGAATAAATAGAATTCCGAATAACAATTGTGCAAATTTAAATGAAAAATCCCTATTTATACCTTTTGAATACAATTGATTTACGTTCTTTGTCATGTCTATTAGCAGGGAGAAATGCAGGACTCCCCTTCTTTCTTTCCTAAATATATTCTTGGGGAAATCAAAGTCGGACAAAGTTTTTGCATTCAAAATGACTGCTGCAAGTTTTGATTGTGTTTCCAATTATTTATTCCTTTTTATGAGAAACATCTGCTATGACACAATAATTTTCTGTAAGTTAATAATGTTGTCCATTTCTAGCTAATTACTGGTTTATTCATTACCTTAATTTCGATCAAATATACTAAATGTATTAGCTATATCTAAAAGAATCCAAGATTAATCCATTTTCCATTTTAATTTATTTACAGATATTCCAGATCTGATACTTCTTACATATACTATATATACCTAGAAAAAGGGCTGAGACAAAATAAAAGCCATGTTAAACTGTTTTCAAAATCATAGATTTTATTCATTTTAGCGTTTTCTCGTGTTTTTTGTTTCGTAGACAATTAATTACATACAATTACGAGTAAATGTCCTTTGCTCATTTTATTGTTTCATTGCTATTATTTGTTATTTGTTGTATCTAATATTGTTGCAATTTGTTACTTTTCGGATTACTAATTATTTATACTGTTACCCTTTTTGCTTCTAGTACGACTTAAGTACATTCATTGTGATTTTCCATATTATTCATTTGAGTTTATGAGTTGTATTTGTGAAATGACTTGAAGGTTTTTATTGAACATATTGTGTGTCAAATTGTGTTTTTAAAAAATGAAGTTCTACATTTTCGTAAATATTTGATTTTGAAAATTTGTTGATCGTCTGTCTAGTTTCGACATTTTCAATATGATAATAATTCTAATAATAAGAATAATATACATTTAGAATAAATATTTCGGATGTTGGGGAAACTTTTATTCTTCTTATTATGGTTGCTTGTGTTAGTGGCGCGTGCGATTTACGAATTTACGATTCAATTTTAAATTTGTTATTATTATGATGAACTTTATCGTGGTTATTTTGTATCTATATCACTGTTGGTGGTTTGTTAATGTTCATATCGCATATACATACATATCGATTATTGTTCGATTTAGTGTTAATTAAGTCAAAACTTTTATTCTCTTATACATATATATTTAATTTTACAAAATTTTCAAAACTTCTTTTACTTGTTTTTATTTTTAATTTGTTACATGTTCTATTTGCTTATGGCGCATGGACTTCGCATACATACACATATTGTTCATTATCAATTATGTAGTTTAGTTTCATTTTAAAGTTATTATCATATTTTAATTAGTTCATTAGTAAATCGCTTACTGCATTTTATATGTTAAAAGGAAAATCACACGAGGTTATTTTTATAATTTTTTATGTACATTAAGTTATCTGATCATTTGGTTTTCTTAAAATTTGTTGTCATTTTGAAACTTGAAAACTACATTTGAACAGCTCAGCTTAACGGATTTACGCTCTATCTATGGAACTGTTGCAATCCTTATTTAGTTGTTGTTCATTGTTCTTGTGTTTGTCGTGTATATAGTATATAAGTACTTGTATTTGGTCAAAGTACAAGGCGTGCGCTTTTGGAACCAACTTAAGAAAGTCCCACTCGATGGTCCTTAGGTTATTTGTATTGAATATCGAAACTCCGCTCCAATTGATATTAGAATGGGAACAAACATAAGTAAAAAGTAAACTAATAAACAAAAAGAAATGAAACAATTTGTAAGAAATATCACGTAATGCATTTTTATTTAACTTTCTGATTTACTTTTACTCGCCGGCATTTAAACATATAGATATATGTTATACGATTTATTTTTTATTATTCATAGTTTTTTACTGCTATATAAACGGCATATCGGCGCATTTCGTAGAGTTTTACATAATTGTATGTGTTTTATATGCATTTCATAAGATAAACTTTTGTATTTTTGCACATTTCTTTATTTTTTTTTTGTTTTGTTTTTAATTTTTTGTTTCATAATTCATATTCTTGACTTTTACAATTAGAAGTATATTGTTTGTTTTTATTTTGTTATTTTTATTCTTTACGGTTTGGTATTACTTATAAACAAATTTCATATTATAGCTACAATTTATTAGCTAGCGTTAATTTTAATGCGCGCTCGCAGCTCACGCCCCTTAACAACTTTACAAACTAATTGAAAACATATATAATGTTCAATGCAAAGTACATTTGTTATGTAGCGTGTTGTATATGTTATATGCTATTCAGTAAGTTATTAGTTACATATAATAATTTTCTGTTTTTTTTTTATTTTATTGTGAAGAAACAAAGAATGCAAATCATAATGAACACATACATAGATTATCATCGAAATCGCTAATCGCGAATTTAATATAAATGAAGCAAAGTTACAAATTATAAATAATTCCTTTAACTGTTCGACATACGATTAAAGCTAAGGGGGTGGAGGAGGAGAAACGATTGGGGACATTTTCTACGCTGTATTAAAAATGTACTTTCGCCTCCCATTTAAAAATGAATTCTACACTTAATCATAAATGTGGGTTGATTGTGGATTTTATTTGAGGCTGTGTGTGTTTTTGTGTGTTTATATGCTGTGAGTTTTTCCATTTAAATTGTTGGTGGCAAAAAAAAAAAAACTCTTCAATGTCCGTTTCATTACTCGGTAATTTGTATTAATGCTAAGTTTCTACACTAAAAGTTAGAGACACTGGCACACAATGTGTCCTTTGTTTACTTTACACTGAAGCTTACAACGTACATTCAGATTATTTTAATGTAATATTTAAATATTTTATATACCCTTCATTTAATATAAATTTGCCCTTTGTTCAGTTGAGTTGATGTTGTTAAGTTTTTCTTTTTCATCCTATATTTGTTGTTGTTTCTACTTTGCTTGTGATACAAAGTTAGGTTTAACGAAATGCTTGTAACCCCAAAATGTGTAATTTATCGAGTTGATAATGTTCTTGTTGAGCAGTGTAAATGCAAAACACACACATAGCAAGCAAGAGAGCGACTGAGAGTGTGACTCATCATTCTTTTTGTTGTGTTTATGTTTATAATCTTGTATTTTTATTGATGTTGTCGCATTTTCTTGCATCCCAAAAATTGTACAGCTTTCTCTGCGATGCAAGACATGAACCTTTCGTCTGTCATTGTCATTGTCATCTGTCGTTTGTCATCATCCTCTCTGCTTAAAATTAACGCATTACGATATCTTGCAGTTCGACCTGTGGCTTCACTTAGTTGTAGTGCATAATATTTCTTTTTTGCCGCCGACTTGCAATTGTTTATCAACTAAAATTATAAGTTAAATTAAGCATAAGTTAATCATAGGTTTTTTCTTTTTTTTGTTTGCAACATCCATCAGAAGCATCAAAGAGAACGCAAATAATAATAATAAAAAAAAACAAAAAATATACAAAAGAAAAGCGCAGCTATTGGCTTCATATTGCGTGTGTGTGTCTGTGTGTGTGTGTGGTGTGTATGGTCGATCTGTGTATGCTACTTGCAACATGTTGCCAGCGACCAGGTCGCTGACGATACTTTACATATAACATGTTATGTAATTACATATATTTATATAGATATAGATATCTATATATGTATCTAGATATGAACTATACAGCGTAATATACTAAATGTGGTTGTGGGTGTGTGAGTGGGAGTGTGTGTGTGTGTGTGTGTATATATATAGAGTGGCTGGGTTAGCTGCTGCTGGTGTATGTATTTATGCATCACACACACACACAGCATCTAAACAATAAAATATTATTTAGCATTTCGTACATCCCCAACAACTCCGCCAGCCTGTAATCCACCGCCCTGACGCATCCGTATCGAGGGACGCCGCTCGGGCGTATCGTACGGCTGTCGCGACGAATTGGTGGCCGCCATTGAGTCATCCATGTTGAGTCCGCCGTTGCCAATCAGCTGTCCACCGGCGCCGCCGCCGCCGTTGCCGCCACCCAGCATTGCGAGCGTTTGTCCGGCTGCCGAGCTGTTGCCCAGCATTTGTTGTGTGCTGCCACCGGCGGTGGCCATTGTCGTGTTAACCTTGTGCTGTTGATGTTGCTGCTGGTGCGACGTGGCGGCGGCAACGGCTGCAACGGCAGCCGCATCCTGACCCTGTCCCTGGCCATCGGTGCCGTCCTGGGCCTGTTGAATCACCTGAGGGTTGCGTGGACCGCCAAACTTGAGCAAATTCCAGTCGAAGACATAGTCATAGGTGAAGCCCAGGCGATGGAATAGATTGCGGAAGAGCTTACGCAAGTGGCAGTAGTCGGGGCGCTGGTCAAAGTGCATCTGTCGGCAGAAGTTCAGATAGTTGACAAACTCGCTGGGGAATCCCTTGCAGAGCACCACAATCGATGTGGACAGCTTCTTCTCGGATATGCGCTCGTATTTCTGTCGCTTGTTGGCCGCCTTCAGTCCCTGCCAGGGCAGCGCACCCAGATTGAAGTACATGAGCACATATCCCAGGGATTCCAGATCGTCGCGTCGCGACTGCTCGATGCCCAGATGTGTATTAATCGAGGCGTAGCGTGCGGTGCCCGTTAGATTCTTGTTTTCCCGATACGGTATGTGCTTGAGAGAGCGGCCATCTCGGAACTTCTTGGCCAGGCCAAAGTCAATGATGTAGACGAGATTACCCTTCTTGCCGAGACCCATGAGGAAGTTGTCCGGCTTAATGTCGCGATGGATGAAGTCGCGCGAGTGTATATAGTCAATGCGCGATATCATCTGATCGGCCAGCAATAGCACAGTTTTCAGCGAAAAGCGACGCGAGCAAAAGTTAAACAGATCCTCCAGCGACGGACCGAGCAGCTCCATGACCATCACATTGTAGTCACCCTCGCTGCCGCACCAGATGATGTTGGGTATGCCGATCCCGCCCTGCATTGTCTTGTAGAACTTGGACTCGATGTGCAGCTGTGGATGTTTGGTGCGTATGCACTCCAGTTTGATTGCCACTTCCTCCCCGGTGTTGATCGTTGTGCCCAAATAGATGTCGCCGAATGAACCCGATCCAATCTTGCGGCCAAGTCGATATTTGTTCCCAACACGCAGCTCCATTTTGTTGTTGTCTGTTTGTTTGTTTATTTCTAGGATGATACTTTCGCTCTCTCTTTCTCTCTCTCTCTCTCTATGAGTGTGCGTGTGTGTGTCTCTGTCCCTGTAGTAAAGAAACCATATTAATTAAATATATTCGACATAGAAATAAACACTCATTAATATGTGTATAAACAAATGAGCAAATGTAAAAACCTTGCGCTGTCCTTTTATCTGTACTCGATTTGCCTTTATCTCTTATATCTCTTTATGCTGATTCCAATTCAGATTCCAATTCGAGTTCGAATTCGATTTTAAGGCCAGTCGCGGGAGCTGCGGCTGCTGAAATGAAATAAAGAAAAGAAAGAAAGAAAGAAACTTTCAATTAGTTATTCTTCTGGTTCATTTAATTTTTGCCTGTTTGCTTCTTCGGCATTCTGCTTTACCGTTAGTTAGCAATCTGCAAATGTCACTCATAACAAATATTGAAAAATATATTTATTTTTGCATTGTTGTATGCTTATCGATAAGCCAGTTGACAGTTATCGATTTCACTGCAGAACAGCTGTAAATTTGTGAACAACAATGAAAGAAAGATGCTGATAAGAGGCCTTGTGACAATTAGATAAGAATCGCTCATTTATGTAACTGTAACAACAACAAAGTCTATTATAAGTGCAGTTTGCAACAATTTTGAAGATTCAAGCACTTTTAGCTTGGCTTTCTGCGTAAATACATGCTATCTAAAAATAACACAAACATGACGACATGACGACATTAGCATTAAGCGATGAATCAGCTCAAAAAGTTGCAAGGCGGCAAAACACAAAACCCTAACAGCTACAATAAGCGTCGATAGAGATATCTTTATATATATATATATATATATGTATATATATGTGTGTGTGTGTGTGTGTGAGTCAGTGTATGTGTGTGTAGGTAAACAATTAGAGATGTTAACAGGCAAAGGAAAAATAGGCAGCAAACAAACAACAAAAAGTGTCATTTAAATGACACTTTCAGTGGTGAAAAGCACAACACAAAATGGAGTCTCTCTCTCTCTCTTCCTCTCTCTCCAAAACAGACGAATCTTGAAGCGGTTAAGCAAAAAACGCACAGCAACAACGCGATAGAAATTTTCACTTGTTTGCCTTCCGAATCGAGATAAATGACAAAATATTGTTTTGTTGTTCTTGTTGTTGTTGGTTTTGCTTTCTTCAAATACTAGATAATTATGTATTATTGTACCTATTATTATGATGGCGACTGTTGTTGTTGTTGTCGCTGCTGCTATGCATTATTCTTTCTATGTTTTGTCATGTCTTGTCTGCTTCTTCTCTCTATTTTGCTGCGCTTTCTTTTGATACCGTGTTCGTGTGCGTGAGTGGGTAACTCACACACGCACCTTTAACAACGCAATACATACATACATATTTTCATGCATAAGAGTCTGCGAATGTGTGTGTGTGCTTTTGACCTATGAAGCTGGGCCAATTCTAACCTCAAACTGGTTGGGCTTTTTAAATACATACATACATATGTATGCAAGTGTGCACGAATGTGTGTAAGCAGTTACTTTGTAATTGTTCTGCGCTTTCTTCACTTATGCTGATTTATTTAACACTCTGCTCATGTCGCCATACTCAAAAAAAGAAAAGAGTAACGTTTACCGTTTGTTTTTGCTGTCAATTTTAATGCACGTTCTAGTTTTGTTGCTCTCGTCGTTTGGCAGGTGCGCAAGCGAGACATTCGTATGTATGTATGTGTGGGCGTTTGTTGTTGTGTGAGAGCAACAGCTGATCGTGGTGGGAGTTCAGTCATCGGCTTCTTATTGTCGTCGTTGTTGTTGTTGTTCCTGTTCGAGCTCCTTGTTCCGGAACAAGTCATATGCACATGTACAAGCATGTGTAAGTATGTATATTTATAGATATGGATATGTATGTATGTATGTACGTGCAAAGTTTTCTGTTGCGTTTTCGCAATTGCTAAACAGAGTCACGTTGCGTTGGCGGGCGCTAAAAAGACTTCCGTAAAACAGAAACAGAAACAACGAACAAAGAAAAGAAACCACAAAACACGAAGAAATAAAACACAAGAAAAACTAAAAACAGTTGCTCAAACATCAGCCCAATAAGTATATTGCTATGTGCGTACAGTGAGTCAAGAAAGTATTTTGACTAAAAACAATTTCTCTTGCAAAATAAAATATATATATATATACATATATATTTTTTATGTATAGAACAAAAGTCAAACGAGATGAATAATGCACTTTTATGTTGTCAAAACCCTTTCTTGACCAAGTGTATATGCGTGGATAATAAAACAATCTATGCAATTAATTTAGAAGTCAACTACATCGACGTCGCTGCTGCAGTCATTGGCCTCGCTGTCGAGGACGAGGCGACCTAACGTTAAATTTCATTCGTTATGTTTTTGTTACATTTTGTACTTTTTGTATAATGGCTGTCTGGATGTAGTCTGATTGTTAGAGAGGGAGGAGGAGCGAGAGGGAGGGAGAGGGAAGACTGTTTTTCCTACCTTGGCGGGTTCGGGAGTCACTGTTTGACCAGGCTGCTCCGCTGCTGCTGCCGTCGCTGCTGGCGTCGCTGCTGATTGCACTGCTTGCTTTTGCTTAATTTTCCAACTGAAACATACATAATGCCCATCGTTTAATTGGATTGCAATTTCACAAGAACAACAATGATAAGAGCAAACAAGGGAAACAATTGTTGTATAAAATTTCGTTCTTTTGTTTCTATTATTGTTGTTATTAAAACACACGCTCACTCACGTTCACCTGATCAGACACATTATTAGTTAACACCTTGAGCCATTTGGTAATTGTTGTATTGTTTTAAGATTTTTATTTTTCTCGTTTGTTTGCCAGACGCGTTTTCTGACCACGCACGAAAACAGTTATTTGGCACTATCCAACATTTGTATTTACGACAACGAGAACCGCCAAAAAAACACACACAAATATGGGTTTTAAATTGTTAAGATTTTGTTGAGATAAACTTAAACAGAGACAACAGAGACGACAACGACGACGTCGTCGACAGCGACATATAAAAAATACAAGCGAGTCGTTTGCCCTGGCACTCATACACACACACACATTTGCATGCAGTCATTAATATAGTCGTCTTGCTTGCACGGCCGTTGGTTTTACAGCAAACACGTTGCTAGCCTGACTGTTTCAGCGTTTTCACACCAATACCATTAACCAGAGAAACAATACGAATACGACGACGAAGCACACATAAAGCGAGACGAAAAAAGTAGCCACCACTGCTGGCACTGTCCACAGCAGTCTCTTTGCCTTTTTGTTACGCACAATTTTCACAATTTAGCACGCGCACATTGCAAATTTATACATATACATCATTAACTTACTTTTTATGCTTTCATTTGAAGTATTGCGTAGCAATTTTACATTAATTTTAAATTTCTTTGATAAAATTTGCTAGAATAAATCTTTGTTGCCACTGTTGCCAACTTAGCTATTTTATAGCTGAAAGGTGTAAAAGGCTGCCACCCGACCCAAAGGTTGCCACCCTGCAAAATTTTCCTATCTGGTTTGATTTTTTGTACTTAGCAAATTAAGTACATTTACGAAAATGCGTATTCCTCATTTTTGTACATATTTTAAAAAACTTTTGTGCTAGAATTTTTTAAAATTTTGAATAATTTTTTTTAGAATTTTCTTGATTTTTTGATCTATTTTTTTTTTTTAAATTAAATATTCTAGCTTCTCTTCCCGAGGACTGACGAGCTTCAAATCTTGATTAAAATGTTAACCTGAATTTTGTCTAATTTCCAATTTTAAATTTCCATTAAATTATTAATTTATTTCAATTTTTATTTGCATTTATAAATTTAATATTTTCATCTAATTTTTTCCGATTGTGGTGGTCGGTCGACGTATATCGAGATGTTCATAGCATTCAGCTTTCAAAGACAGCATTAGCTGAGACGTGAACCATAAGTTTCAATGACAGTCTTACACAAGACGTGAAAATCGTGAAAAACGCAAAAACTCAATAAAAAAATTAATAAATTTGATGAAAATTAAAATTTAAGTTGGCCCAAAAGTTTTTAGCGCAACACAGGATTTTTTATAATTTTTTCATTGTCTAGCCGTTTGTGAATTTAAACGAGTTTTTGACGAAATCCAATAATCACGAAATAACCTAAGAAGACATTTCACTTGATAAAATGCAATTAAATTACTTTAAATAGGAGAAATATTTGTTTTGAAGCTAAACATTTTAGCGGTGGACATTTGATATTAATTTTCAAATGCGAGCTTTAAAACTAATTAATCAACTCACGCCCCTCTCACACCGATTGGTTGAGAGAAAACAAAGAAAAAACAACGGCGATAGCAAACATACAGCGGTTGCGATCTACACTAAACATGCACACACACACACACTCACACACACCCAAACACACACACATACACACTGAAGCAATTAACGATCGGCGAATAGCAGCCCGAGCCGATGGTCAAACGAACGACAACACGAACGTGAATCAGGTGAGAAACAATAAAACAAAATGCCGGAGCAGCGAGTGCTTTGTTATTGTTTTTATGCTCTTGCTTTGCCTGCTTGTGCGAGCGTGAGTGTGAGTGTGAGACGCGTAATCAGCGCGTGCATGCAAATGAGTTGCGTGCGAGCGAGATGGATATAAAAGTATTTCCTGACTTTTGTTTGCTAAATATTTCCGCAACACATGTCGCACGGCTGGCGCTGACTTCAGGCTACGCTTTGAGTTGTAGCCCAGCGGTGGGGGGGCGGACGGGGCGTGGCGTTTTTCTAACATCGGCAAAGCATCGTCATCGTCGGCGTCGGCGTCAGCGTCAGCGTCTGCGTCGACTTCGACGAAGAACGCACCATTTGGTTTCGTTTAAGAACGAGCTGAGCAGCAAGAGGCGTCCCCTGCCCCTTCCCCTTGCTTGGCGGCGGCTTAGATCAAATAATTTGATTTCATGGCAAGTCGCAAATTGTCAAGCGGTCGTCGCATCCGTTGCCTGTTGCATTTTTCCGCGACCTTTCGGCGCTGCTCCAGTTTGATTACGACACAAGAATCAAACAAACAAAAAGAAAAAAACGATGACAAAAATCGAAATCAGCGAAAAAACAATTTTCATTCGACTTTTTCTATAAAACGCAACAACAAATATTTTTAATTAATTAAATACTTATTTTTTTATTTGCATTTTTTGCATTGCCCGTTTTGTTTATCAACAAGTTGCCACTTTGATGTCTGCCGACAAGGAAAATTGTTCAGGGGAGTGGAGGGAGGAACGGGGGAAATTACGGAGGAGAGGGGTAGAAGAAGAGGCGCGGGCAACTTGTTAGAAGCTGCTATTAAATTGCTAGACTCGATTCGAATTTCTGAAGTGAGAGCATTGCGAGAATTAGTTCGAGTGTGTGTGTGTGTGTGAGAGACAGAGACAGCAATAGAGTGTAGGGGGGGTATTGAGAATAATTTCCATTTTGATGTCTTTTATGACACTTCAGTTTTGTTTTTATTTTGTTTTGTTCGTTTTTCTGTTTTTATCGCATAAAACGCTCATCTGGCAAACGTCTTCGATCTTAGTACCTATATGGTAGGTATTTATGATTCCGTTTATGCATTTTTCGTGTTTTATTGTTTGAATTTTTGATCATTTCAACGATTTTTTCTAACATAGTATGTGAGCCGGCGGCGTTTGAGTTAAAAGTTAATTGAGTTGTAAAAATTATAAAGTTGTAAAAATCAACAAGCGGTGGACGACAATGAAATAGAAGAAGAAGAAGAATAAGCAGCACAAATGCCGGGTAAAAGTCACATTTTGTGTTTTCCAATTACAGCCAGTTGAAACCAGCTAAAAGAAAGAAACAAAAGCCAAACATAAATACGCATCGATTTTTTTTATGACCATGAAATGAATAGCCTCTAGTTTCGGTGAAGTTTTTCTTTAGATTTAATATTTCAATTTTTACGATCCCACGTTCTACGTTCCAATTCCAATTTATTATAAAATAAAAACGATCTTGAAGCTTTAACTTTATTATAATAATTGTTCAATTTGTACAATTTTTTTACATTAAATTTAGAAACAAATCCTGCCGCATTATTTCGAATATTTTCAACACTTTGAAAATTATATTGAAAGCACAGATACTTTTAGTTTTAATGCAAACTATCAATTGTTCGTTCTTCTCGATCATTTTCATTCAATTTTTTATTCTTATTATTCATTATTCATTATTTTGACTCTTTATTTATTCCTGCTCCTTTATCGTTGCCGTTGTTACTCCCATTAGAATCATGAGGGTCTTATCGATCCTCATCTAAATACAGCTGCAACAAGTGGCCACTGATCGCTGTTGCAAGTTCCTTTCGTTTCTCCCGATTCCACCCCCGTTTGTCGAGGTGTAATAAATCCACATGTGGCTGTAAAGTGTTACTGATTTTAGTTTTCTATTTTGTTTTCATTTTTTTTCAGTCTCTCTTAGTCTTTCTCTCTCTCTCTCGCTCGCTGTCTTTTTCTGTGTTGCACGGTCGCCGCGACTGTCACTCGATCGGTGCCCCCGTTATCCCCGTTACTGGGGGCACCCAATTTCACATGAACATGTTAATGTTTACACGCGTACCGCGATTTTTATGTGCGCCCCCGCCGCGGATCGTCAGCCCCAGTTGCAGATAGACGAACAGCCAACCAACGACGTCTTGAGCTTATCTTGCCGATCGTTTAGGCGACCCAACTACACTGATAAAAATAAAATGTACTAACATCAAGATTTTGGTCCCAAAAGAAAACACATCTTTGAGAACATTTCAAATAAGACCAAGTTCTTATTTTAAGAATAAATGTTCTTAAAATTAAAATCAACAAAATAAAAAATAATTTTTAAACTTATAATTTTGGAATTTTTTGAATTTTGAATTATATACATTTTATTCCGTCTCGGTAATTTTATAAATGTTATTTTAATTTCTTACGATTAGTAATATGGTTTAAAAATATTCTTATTTTAAGAACAAAATATTTAAGATGAATGTTCTTAATTTTAGATGTTGGCCTTGTTTTTTTTCAGTGTATCCGCCGAACTAAGAAACCGACCGTCCACAATCCAAAGCCGAGCAACTGTCGCAGTTCGAGATCAGTCGCAGTTTGTCTGTCAGCCTCGTCGCGTCGCCTCGACAGCTGTGTGGGTGTTTCAATTCTTCATTTTTGGTGTATCTGTATCTGTATCTGCAACTGCAACAGTATCTGTATCTAAGTTTCGATTCGCTGACTAACCGATTTACCGTCGGTATTTAGACTAAGCCACATTGTGTATTAAAATGAGCGCTAATTTAAATACGGAGCGAGCCAAACCCGTTGAGACTTTGGTGTTGGCCAACTATGCCCTCAAAGCGGAACAGAAGCGTGCCGCAGGTCAAGGAGGTCGCAAGGAGGATGAGCGGATCACGAGTGCCGTGATGAAGGTCCTGGAGGGCTATGACTGGAATTTGGTGCAAGCATCTGCCAAGTAAGAACAAATGTAGAATAAGTGCAGAGGGCAATAAGCCCACAAAACGAAGATCTAATTAATGAAAGATCAATCCATATTAAGAAGCTATTTTCATTAGAGTATAGAATAAACTTCTCATGGCCCTTTTTTTAAAAACAAGGCTACAAACCGGCTGTGAACCGAACCCCGCAGCACCGGTTCGTTTTGGACTTTTAAGCAACCCGAACTGGATCATGAGCCGAACACTTACAAAACCTGAACCAAACCACTTTCTTAAAAAAAAGGGTCGGTTCGAAAATAAGATAATAATAAATGACATAGTTTTCGGATATATTAATAAAGTCATATATAAATCTCCAAATATATTTACGCTATTGTGAAAATTCAAAAAATTTTTAATAACATAATTGGATTTTTAATGTCAAGAAAAAAAAAAAATTAAAACAGTAAAAATATATTTTTGTATTAAATTGAACCAGGTTCGAATCCGAACCGAAGTTTCAGGGGTACATAAATCTAAATTTAGTTGATTTGCAGCCCTATTTATGAATAAACATTATTTTATTTATTAGGTTTGGTTCTAATATTTAAGAAATGCATATTTTTTAAACTAATTATCAGTGGCAAAAGGAATTAGTTTTATAAACCATAAGCAACTTTAAAATCCGACTCTTCAATCTTTCTATATAAATATTTGTCTGCCAGTTGCAATTCATTGATCTCAGAGACAGAAAGTAAAGCCTTATCATATATTCATATACATAAATACTTTCTTGATTATCAAACCAATATATACTTGATTAAACCATTTAATATCTCCTATTCGATATGACCACAATTTTTATAAATGTGACTATTTTTTAAATTTAATTTGCAATACATATTTAATTTTCTCTAAAAAGAACTATATTGAAGTTTTTCTTTATTTTTTAAATAACCAAATAGACAAGGCTTCAAAATAAATCTAAATTAAAAATTTAACATTTAATCTGTGCAATTTAAATGTGCCAAATAAAAAGCTACATTTGATTATTAGTTTTTTTAGATACTATTTATTTATTCATTTATTTATGAACCACTAAAAGCAGTCGGCTAAGAATAATTTACCAAGTATAAAAATGAAGTTAAAGATTACAAATACAAATAAAATTAAATATAAATTCTATAACAACAATAGATTTTATCTGTAAAAATCGCCTACGAGCCTTAAAAGATAGTTTATTTTATGGAAAACTTTAATAAAAATACAATTTAAAAAGTTATATTAACTGGATTCGTAATATTGTAAGAATTGCTAATCCTTAGAGATTTCTACGGGTCTTCGCACTTTATTTCTGAATGACTAAGAGTGGCGCCTTCCCACCTCCCTCCCTCCCCGCGCTGATTAACACAATTTGATTTTGTTGTTTGTTGTTTTATTTAAATGGATAAACAAACTTGGCAAACCGCAAAAGCGCACAACGAAATGAAAATAAAAATAATAAGAATGAACGAAGCGAGAGAAGAATAGAGGGCGATTGGTAATACAGCGAATGTGTAAATATAACAGAATTTACACATTTGGACAAATATGCGAACCTATAAGATACATTTGTGTGCTTGCATGTATCTAGATACACGCATATTGTCGAGTGTGAAGTATAAAGTGCGAGACAAAGATACAAGAAACAAGATACAACAAATACGAGTGCATAGGACAAGCTACAATAAATGTGCGGAGAAACACGCTCAAAATGAAGACGACGACAAATCAATTCAGGCATAAAAAGCGAATAAATATGTTTTTAGCATAAAGATGTTAACTGCTAACAAGCTGCGTAGACAGTTGGCTTAAAGAGGGAAGGAAAGGGAGGGGAATTGGGAGCGTGAGAGGGAGGGGTGGGGGAGTCTTACAGGTGTAGACGTGTGTGAAAAAGAAAATCGAAATCCAGTTAAAATACCAGCATTACTCAGCAAGAGACCTCGCAGCTCGTTGACACTTGACTTGTGGCAAGTGCAACCGAATCCATAAGTTGACAAGTTGACTGGTTGGCGCCACAGTTGCCTGCGAGTCGTGAGAAAGACAACGGTGCGGCGGCAACTCTGCTGATCCCTGTGATCCTTTAACCAACGGCCAGCATCATCATCAGCTTTTGAATATTTGCCCAGCGATTATCGAAGCTGCAGCTTATCACTGTTTATTTATCTGCTGTGTTAACTATTCCTCCTCCCCCAGTTCTTCCCTCCTTCGGCGGCTTATCAAGGAAGAAGGCGCTCAGCTGTGCACAGACAAACAGACAAACATCCTTGGACCGTGTTGTGTTTATTGTTGCAAAAAGCGCAATCGCTGTCAAGAACACGTGTGTGTTTGCACAAGGATATGAGCACCGTTTCCTTTATCTTCACAACGCCCCTACAAGCCCCTACAACCCCCAACCAACCCCTTCATTTGCTTTGCCCACTCGTCTATGTACATAAACACTAGACCCTGTTTACTCAGCGCTTTATGTGCCAGTTTATTGTTGCTTTAAATCGCTTGAAAATAACCCTACACCCTCCTTACAGAGTGAGAATCAAGGGGAAATCAGGGGGGTGACGTATATCCGGCCAGAATCACATGCATACTCGAGGCAAAATTTTCAAAAATTTATGTAATCTTCTAAAAGTTTCTTAATTAAGTGTTTGTTGAAATAAACTTTAAGCATAGAAATTTTATTAAATTTTTTTATATCCGTTAATTAAAAAATGAGTAAAAGAGTAGATGGGGAGATGGAGATATCTCTGACCCTGTAAAGTATATATATTCTTGATCAATGTACGTCAGTCTGCCTCTCTGTTTGTATGAGCAGAAGGATCTCGGGGACTTTTCGAGATAGAGCAACCAAATTTGGCACACAGACTTCTAAAAGCACCACAAAAATCAAGTTTGTTTAAAATTTCTGCCTCCCCCCTTCCGCCCCCGCGAATCGCGAAGAATCACCATATCCGCAGTTCTTAAGGCTATTTACGTTATACATTAATATTATCTATTATCTCACTTAATTACAGCAAGGTCGGACAAGTAGAACGTCAGTAATAGCTAACCAAAGTTATTAATAATTAAAGCAATACAAGCAACCAAAAGTATGCAGTAGTTTTTATTAGATAGAATCTTCTATGAGGTATTTATATATATATTGAAATAAGTAACGGGTATTCTATAGTCGGGATCTCAGCTATAGCCTTTTCGACTAGATTTTAATTCATAAAGGATTTTGCAACTTGAGACTTTTTCAAACTTGAGACTCAACTAAAAAGAATACATCAAATTACAACATTTTTGCCCGAAGTGTTTTAACTTTCTATAGCCTAATAGACGAACAGTTTCCTTAGATGATTACATGGAATCAGGTGCTTTTAGAAGCTAAAAATGTCTCTTAGATTCGGTGAAAACAATGCGATATTATTTAGTCTCTAGACAATCCCAATTTAAAATCTGCAACTAAAAACTTAAACATTTATTTATTATTTTCTTTAAATTATTCAATGGTAAACTTTTTTGTGGATACTTAAAATGTAAATGCTAAAAAAATATACGCTTCATTGATTTTTATTGCTTTGCGAGCAAAAACCGCAAATTTATGTCAAAAAATATTTATTCAATTTAGTTGAATCAATTAAGCATGACTCAACCATATGAAAACATATAAACAAAAATAATAAAACGAATAATAAATAGTGAAAAACAACAACAAATGCAACAATCACTTGAGGAGCTCGTCGATTGGCGCTTTCGGTTATCACAGAAGCGCAATTTCTTCTTCCCCTATATATGCATAGCTTTATGGTGGTCTTTGAATATACTATACTATATGTAGCATATCACCCCATACACCCCATTTGTACACACTCGTGTGTTGGATTTGAACCCCATTCGGAGGGAATAGCTTCAACTTATTTTATGCGCTGCTCTAAGTATTTACTCGACGATTAGATAAGACATAAGTTGTCGACTGCGAGAAGACATCGGCATTCGACGTTATAAATAATTTATTGCTTATCTGGTTCTGTTTCTGGCTCTGTTGGTTATCAAAGCAACCACCAGGTGGGGTGTCAACTCTGATATCATCGAAGGTGGACTAAAGTTTTCCTTTTTTTTTCTTTCTTTTTTTGGGGTGCGCTTAGTCGACCAGACAATTTACATGCCCAACATCGGATCTCAGTTGCCTAAACCAACACTCGAGCGAGTGTGTGACCCAAAAATGGGAGCGACCAACATGTCCCATCAATACTCAATTCAATCCAACGTACATTGACACAGTTATCATTCAAAAATGCTCCAATTTACCATATTTTCTGTAATATAATCAATCTTTCGTTGAAAAGTTTACACCTATTTCAATTTCAGTGTAGAAAAATGTTTAAGAATACGACACAAACAATAATCAGGAATGCTCTCCGAAAAGAAAAATAAAGGGAAATAGGCATAGCAAGTGAAAGCGATCAAGAAAATTTAAGAGAAGTATTTAATAAATTAATTGAAAGCTAGTAAACTATAAAGCAAAGAATGTTAAATAAAAATCAAATAACAAATCTTGAGTTCCTAGATAGCTAATGAGTCAAAAAAAAATCTTTGGCACCAACTCTAAAACGGCCACAGAATAGCACCTATAAGGGAATTATAAATAATTTTATTTAGAAACTGAAATTAAAGAGCAGTCCTTGAAAATGTTGTTTTATAATATTGTTTAATGTTTAATTAAATTATTCAAATTTCCATCCATTAAGTTAGAATATTAAATGCAGTGTGTGCTTGGGTCCTGCCAATCCCGACAAGTCAAATAAGAGTCATTAGGGTGCATCAATTTGTATGGAACAAAAAAAAAAAAAATTAAAACTGACTACCCAAATTCGTAATCTGCGGTAAATTTTAAGTTTTTTTTTTTTACCAAGAAACCATGGTTTAAAAATCAAAAAATGTATTTGCTAATAATAATATTAATAAATAATAAATAATAATAAAATATCTTTCGTATTTTTAGTCCCATCCTGACAAAATTGGCATCAATGCTCTTGTTAGGATTAAAATTATATAAAATTATATAATAGGATATAGAATCAAAAGACTAATTGACCTTAAAAAATAATTTCGAGATAAAAACACCAAAATTTTCAACTTAAAAAAACGGCGACTAGTAGTTTTGAACTATGATTTCTTGGTAAAAACATTTTACAATTGAACGTAGATTACGCATTTGGGCTACCATTTTTTTTTTTTTTTTCGAAAAAATCGATGCACCCTAATGTTCATGTCTGATGCTCGCAAGTTCGTTCTTCCACTTTGTACTACATACAAACAACAACAACAACAAAAAGAGACACACGTGCGGTTTACAAGACAAATATTGATTTTATTGCAGTTGTTGTTGTTGCCGTGTTGTTGTTGCTGATGTTGTCGGTTGTCGTTTGTTGTTGTTGGTGGTGCTAAGAATGTTGGCGTCGCTGTTGATGCTGTTGCGGTGCCCATAACCACAACAGTCGGCAAAAGTTTCGAGCCCACGTTCGTCGTGTCTGTTTAGATTTTGCATACTTAACGGTTCGCCTCCAACTGGACCCCATCTAAACGACCCCCGAGGCATAGAAGTGCCCCACCCCCCACAAAAAAGTCGTCCGTAAATTTACAAAAATCCTCCCCTTGGCTGCCTTGTCATTTGAGTTGCGATGGTCGCACTCGACCCGTGGATAGCCTGCCAAAGTCTTGGCGGTTTTATGACCAGGTACAGATGCGAGACAATGGTCGAAATCTGGCAATAAACGTAAACGTATGTAGACTTATACACAGAGAGAATAAATGTTCTAAAATCAAAATTTTGGTCTCAAAACTAAGAACATAAAATTCTTAAATAATAACAAGTTCTTATTATGAGAAAAAAACAAATGTTGTATTAAGAAAAAAAAAATCAACAAATAAAAAAATAAATACAAATTTGAAAATTTATTTTTAATTTATTATATTTTATTTATTATTAAAATTTTTTTTTTTTTAATACAAAAATTGAATCTGGCTTGGTAAATTTAAAAAAAGTCATTTATCGTGTTTTTTTAGGACTCGAACCCGCGAACGGCGCAACGGGACCAATATTGCCAATTTCTAAAATATGACATATCAATACTTACCAAACAACTTCAGATTTTTCTTCTTGTAATAAGAACTTGGACCTTTTAGATTTATATTCTTAGTATTAGTAATATGGTCTTAAAATGGTTTTATTTTAACAACAAAATATTTAGGATGAGTGTTTTTGACTTTATACGTTGTTCTTTTTTTTCAGTGTATATATACATATATATTGGGTTAAAGCAGGCGCGCACATTGACAGGATTCTTAAGTAAATCCAGCTGCTACACGTCAGGAAATGAAGTGAAATATCGAGTTGACAAGAAATTTCCTTTTTTTATTTTTACCTCCTCCCGCTATTGCCATTTAATAAAATGTTTTACAAAATTTGCACATAAAATTTTGGGGCGTATCATTTTTTTAAGGCAAAAGGTTTTTGCATTAAGCACATGCCCCGAAAATCCTGTCAATCCGCCATTTGAAAAGGGCAAAGTTCGAGTCATGGGGAAAGATGGGGGAGATTTGGTTAACATCAAATATTGGCCATGTCGCCGTTTCAAATGACATGGCCATGTCCTATGTCCTGTTCAAGTCCAAGTCCAACCCAAAACATGCGAATGCCATTCCTGTTACCAAAGATAAAGTTCCATTTCACATTCTACCTATGTCACACTATGCTACAAAAACGTGTCATCATTTAAAAATATTCTGATGTCTAAAATTTTTTTTTTTCTTAGAGTTTGTTGAACAAACTTATGTAATAAATATCTAAGTATATGCAAATGGTGGCAATGAAAAGTGTTTTGTTGTGTAGTGTTGTCCTTGCAGCAGCAGCAGCTCGAGCAAACATCGATGTCAGAGACATATCTGGCCATATCACATATCATTGGTTGTACTCGGCCAAATGATTGAAGCCACTGCAGCAACAAAAACATTTAACAAGTTTGCTCGGCTTTCGGCCTGAACCCGGGCACTTAAAGTGTCGCTCTTCATTGCGTGGTTGAGTGTGGCACATCGAGAGTGCTTTCCACCCCCGACTCCTACTGCCCCCTTCCCCTTCTCTGGCGTGTTCTGCTCTGCTCTGGACACTGTTGGCCGCATCCTCTTGGGCTCCTCTCCGGCTCGGCACTCGGGCTCTTTGTCGAGTCGGGCTGTAAAAATAAATTGACTTGGAAATTGAAAACAAGTATGAGAGCTTTAGTGGAAAGTGCTCGACAACGCGATAACCGGCGAATAAAAACACTTTGACAATTTTCTAGTCAATTTTGTTTTTCTAGTTTGATAATATATTTTGTTAATCAGTCCACGCTAGTGACGAAAGCATCACGAAGTTTGCAATACACTATTTCCATGTCCCAAAATTGCTGATATCCAATTTTGTGACGAACTACATATATTATAGTCCTCTTTAGCACCCTGCGTGTTGCTTTCGTCACTAGCGCGGACTGCCGTCAGCAGTAAAAGCCAATATTTAAATGATTAAAGGCACCGATTTCTTTCTACGTTTTTTTGTTTAAGAATATTCGCAATTTATTTATTTATAATAGTAAATTTCATATCGTTCGTCACAAATTTGAATGTCAGATAATTTACAGCACGGAATGGCTTTTTTTAAATTAGAAAATACTAAAAAGGTTAAATAAACTTAACCTACATGGGTATATACTATAGACTCTGTATACCAAATTTGATGCTCCTGGCTCTTACAATCTTTGAGATCTGTTGGTTCACATATATATACAAAAATGGCAATATTGACTTGGCTGTTGATGCTGATAAAAAATATAGATTTGTATTTCAAAATATCTGAATGTTACATAAATATCCACAAACTTAATATACTCAATATACAGGGTAAAAATGAAATCAGAAGCGGCGAAAAAGCGAAAAAAGCGGTCCATGAAGTGCGTATGAAGAGCCGTTGGAGTGGGGACCTGAGAGGGGCTTAACTTCGAGTGTATGAAAAGTAAAAGCTGCTGGAATTAAATCTAAGAATATTGGCTTTTGACTCAATGATATGGAAAGGACTGATTCAAGGTCAGCTGCAGCCGATTTTCATCAGATAAACAAGTTTTTCAATTTAAAATCTCACTAAATTCACTTAGTGTTAACATTCCAGTTAAAAAATGGTTATTTATTTCTTTCAAGATATTTTAGACTGCAATGTAATGAAATTTTCAGGAAAGTGGAAAATTTGTATATTGTTTTAAATTTCAAATGAATTTGTCGACTTCCTCAACCTGCCTCAAAAAACGTCAACAAAGTTCGTGGAATATATCATTCAATGTCAATAAGGAGCGCCAACAACAAAGGCCTTGACAGCGGCTGTTAAGTTGTTGTTGTTGCGGTTGTTGTCACAACAAAAGCTGAGCAAATTTAGAGTGCCACATCCCGCATGCAACTCTCACGGTAGCAGATGAGCCACTGAACCACTGCACCACCACATAGGCAACTGTTTTCTTATCGGCTTATCAGTGACTCGCCATGTTTGACCAACTTCTTCTTCTCGTCTTTTTTTTTTCTGTTGAGCTGTTTTCGTTTTCGAGCGAAAAAAAGAGCAGCAGACAAAGCAAATAGACAATGCGGCAAGTTGGAAAGGGGGAAACGAGAGGAGCCACTTGAATGTGGCCAAAAGTGAGAAATATTCCGGCATCCAAATGAAAAGTGTCGTAAAAATCGGTTGCGTGGGAAATTTTGTGGGCAGCGCTGCCTAAGCAAACACGCGACTGCGACTGCGACGTCGACTGCAACCGCAACTTGAGACGGACGAGGTGACTGTTTAGTAATTTGTTTACACGCGCATCTGTAAGATACATTTCATATTTGTGAAATGAACTTGTGAAAATCATTGAGACGTTGCCGCTGCTAATTGGCTGCATTTGTAGTCAACTTTACATGCGCTTACAAATTGAAAATGTGAAAATGGAAATGGAAATTTGTGTTTACTGATTTTTTATGGGGGCAGGGGAGGGGAGGGGAGACCGTAAATATTTGGGATTGCAGCCAAGCAAAGTGATTGCCTTTATTTAATAACAAAAGCGCCAAATGGCCCATTGCTGATAAAAACGATGTGCAACAGCAACAGCAACAACAACAACAACTGCCACAAACACTTTGGCATATGCAAAAAATTGCAAAAAAAAAAAAATATTTAAAAAAAAATAAATGAAAAAAATGCTCATTTTTCATATACTCGTACTCGTACAAGTCGTAGCTAACGGCCACTTGAAGATATCACTTAATGAGATTTGCGCATCTCTCAATGCAACAACAACAACTACAACAATGAAGACAGCAACAAGAACGACAACAACAACAGCAACAAATAATGAAGACGTGCTCGAGTTGCCAAGTGCTTGCAACTGCCATTGGGGGTTGCCTCGCTGCCCCTGCCCCATGTACCCCTCTACCCCTCTACCCCTCTTCCTCCTCCTCCTCCTCCTCTTCCTGCTTCGCCTTCTTGCTGCAAAACGAACATCACTTGATTCTGATTAGCGTGCTGTCAAGCGTGAGAGCTGGCAACAAACACACACACACACACACACACACACACACACGTACACACACACACACAGCCATGCATATATGCACTTGTTGTGCGTCATGTTTGACGTTGAATTGGAAACCTGCCCCACGAAGCGACGATACCAACATTGAGATAAGCAGCTTGCGACGCACCAACTTAATGTCCCATGTCCCATGTCCAATGTCCGATGTCCGTTGACGATCCGCCATTTAGCATTTTACCCTGTGGTCGCGGTTTTAATCGCTTAATAAGCTCAAAACTCGAGCTCGAGTTGTAATTAGGCGCAGGCGGAGATTTTATATACACAACCATACACCCCAAAGGGCAGAAATAAACTACAAAGAGGATTAACCATAAAGACAAATCGAAATAAACAACTGATAAATATTAATTAGTTGTTCGAATTTAAGCTGTATTAAAGGATTTAAGTTTTGCTGCTGCTAAATTGCCAAATGAGTTGCATGAATGAACGTGAATTCTGCACTATTTTATGCTCGATTAACACGAAAATCCTTTAAATTTCCACTAAATGGCTGCTGCTTCTTCTTTAAATATCACATATCCATTACAAGAGATTTTGCCACTCTTGTTACAAAATAATTAGAAAACTTTTAGAAGTTTTTCTTTTTTTTTTTTTTTTTGATTAATATTATGAGCACGTTACATGTTTCTAGTTAGAAAGTACTTAAATTCATTAGATGAGCCTGCTTAGCACAAGAAACTTTTTCAAACTATTGTATTACAATTTTCTGCAAAATTTTTAAAGAGCTTGTTATACGATTTAAAAGAAATTATTTAATTAAAGCAAATTTCTCATCACATTGCATTAGTTTCAGCTTTATTTTATTTAGTAACTTGTTATAACATTTAAGTCTGCATTAAAACAATCACCATCAAATGGCAAATGTGTTTTAAACTCTTAATTTTGTTATTTCCTAACAAAGATTTTATGCTAAGTATTGTTTTCATATTAAATTTGCTTGGAGTGAAGCCAATTGAGACAGACAATAGATGTTCTAAGGTATTCATTGGCAACTGAATGAGAAAAGACAAACACACACACACAAACACACACACACACACACACATATTCACTTATTTTGACACCATTTTACTTTTACTTCAATCGAAATTCATTGCCGTAGCTAGGAAATCTGTTACCAGTTCATGTTTATTTAGGATAAATAATTCAATATACTCGTACAAGAAACGAGTAGATGTATAAAAGTAATCCGAATGGAAGAAACCTTTATCTAACGCCCAATTGCCACGCCCTTGTCTTTGATTGAATTTGTGTCTGAGTGTTTTTTTTTTATTTTTTGTTAACATGCTAAATCACAATAAGGGCAATGCACTTCAGAGTGCGCGACGATTAGATACCCTTTAGACTGCAAAATAAACCAAAAATATTATAATTTGGAGAACTATATTGAGAATTGATAGAATCTCTGTAAAATTGTATATTGTGTATATAATTAAGTAAAATAAATGTATTGATTTTATAAATATATATATGATCCCACAAAAAAAAACCTCTACACGAGGTAAAAGTCTAGTGACGAAAGCAATTTCTAGCCCCAAATTTTCTGATATCCAATTTTGTGACGAACAAAATTGAGTTTTATCTAAAAATTTTAAATAAAAATATAAATTAATATAAAAAAAACGAAAATTTGCATTGTGCACTGTGAGCAAAAATTGTGAGCTCCTTTGTACATACAAATTACATTTTGCGCAGTGCCGATTGGATATGTGTCCTTGTTTGTATGTGTGCCAATGTTTGATTGCCATAAGAGACAGAGAACGTTTTGTAGACTCAAGGGGCATGAAATTATCATGTGCCTAGTCTATTCATTTGAATTTCTGAAGAACAAGACAGGAAAGGTATGAGAAATGAAAGCTGACTGTCATTTTTCTGCTATAGTGTCAGCAATGGAACATGAGATAGTAATATTCTGATTTTCCTAGTAATAAATTATTAAAAGCATATCAAAACTTTATCATTAATTGAACATAACTGCAAATGCACACAGGATACACAATATCAATAAATTGTAATTAGTTATGAGCAGATAACAATCAAAGACATTAAAAAACATTTCTTGGATTTTCTGTTGATATGAATACTGAACAATTTTTTCAGATTCATGTTTAATCGTTTTGGAGTCCAGAAAAAGGATCCACTTGATATCTTCCTGTTTCTTTTGATGTTTTTTTTCTTTTGTTAAATTTTTTTCATAAAAAGTTTCGTCTGCAATCTTGAACTTTTTTAGCCTTCGGTAAAGTTGTCGGTATTTTTCCCCCTGACAAATAAAAGTTTTAATTGCAATTTTCAGTTTGACATAATTCGCGAATTTCACATTGCCGGCGGCTGGTAACAGCAGCAGCAAAGTGCTCCAACGCCTGTTCGTAATTAATGTCAAGTGAAAAGTGGTCAACACAACGGACTAGCAGCAGGATTTCAGTTTATGGAAAAATTCATTTAAATATTTCATTTGTTGTTTGCTTCCAGAGCGCCCTCCGATCGCAAAAAGGAGCACATCAAGCGGCCAATGAATGCATTTATGGTCTGGGCTCAGGCAGCTCGTCGGGTCATGTCAAAGCAATATCCTCACCTGCAGAACTCCGAGCTGAGCAAGTCATTGGGAAAGCTATGGAAGTGAGTATACGATTGTAATTAAGATCACATTTATTTAGGTTCACAAATATGGATACACTCAAAAAAAAAAAAAACAAGTTGTCCGTATTTAATTTGATATATAAAAAAAAATCCGGGATTCATTAATTAATTTAATGCGGTGTCAGAAGTACGGTAATCCCGAATTCTTTTAAACCAAGTAAAAAATACTTAAATCAAGCTTGATTTTTCTCAACATTATTCGAATTTTTGGGGTTCTGTGAAATTTGTTTTTCAGTTAGATCAAACATTATAATTTAAGCTTCTTTATCTTTTTTAATATTGACATTTTAATATCGTTGCCATTTTAATTGCTAAAATCAAGAATTTTTAACTTTAAATTTAAAATGATTTTTTTTTTCTGTGCACAAACGGTTTTAAAAATCTTATTTCCAATTTGCAAATCTTAAAATGTGATTTTTCTGGGATTCTTTAAGTTTTTTTATGTGAAGAACCGCAACATCAAAAATCTTGAACTAATCTCAAAATGTACTTGTTTCTAGTACAAAACATTGTCATATTTAATTTTATTTCAAACTTGAAAAAAATTTATATCAATTTCAGAAATATCTTCAACTTGTTTAGTATAAATAACTTTGTTGTTACTTGAGGTTTTTTTTAAGAGACTCACAAATTTTATTTTTGCCATAGTCTTGAAATTTTAAAAGTATATACGTGTACACTATCTATTGGATAATATACCATTATTTAATGTATAGTATATATTACAGAAGTAACTGTTTTGACAGCTTTAAAAAGTTAAACATGGACATTTGTATGGTACCATTTCCAAAACTTTGTAAAACATTTTCAACTTCCATTTACTTTCTGATGATTTTGTACTTTATCTAAAAGAAACTCTGTTTTCACTGCGCATTTCAACTTCAACTTAAGAGAAGAATTTTAAGTCGCCGTTGCGTCGGCAACTTCATATTGTTTGTAATAAAATATTGTGAGTTTTGAAATTAAAAATTCACAGTTCAGCGCAAGAAGCATCAAGAGATAAGAGCTTGTGTGTTGAGAATGAGCTGATAAGAAGATGCGAAGCATCCGCCTCAGTTTAATTAGAAGGCCGCACCGCTTGTCAGTCAGTTGGTTGCCAATGACTTTAAGCAATTTGTAGGCCAATAAATAACTGAACATTTCACTGGCACAGACAATAAATTAAAGCGTTTTTGCGTCTTCATTTTGTTTACTTATGCTTCGCAGAAATCTGAAGGATAGTGATAAGAAGCCGTTCATGGAGTTTGCGGAAAAGTTGCGCATGACGCATAAGCAGGAGCATCCCGACTACAAGTATCAGCCGAGGCGCAAAAAGGCGCGCATCATGCAACAAACGGAGGCAGCTGCAGCAGCTGCAACATCAACAGATGCAACAGCAACAAGCACAGCCCAAAGACGCAGCAATGTCTCCTCCTCCTCCTCCTCTACAAATGGACAGCGGCGAGCGACAAAGGCCAATAACAACAACAACAACAGCAGCAACAATGTTGCAAGCAGCGCCAATGGGCAACTCTGCCACGCCAGCAGCTCCAGTCCGGATGTGTTCAGCAATGAGGCATTCATGAAGTCCTTGAACAGCGCCTGCGCAGCCAGCTTATTGGAGCAGGGTCTGTCCTTGGGCAGCGAGACGGAGCGCGGACTGCTCGACTCGCCCTGCTCCACGGCCAGTTCACTGTCCTCGCTGACGCCGCCTGCCACGCCCTACAGTGGCGCCACCAAGCAGCCGCTGGCGTCGCTGCCCAACTCCAGCCTGCTGCTGCGCCAGCTGAGCGAGCCGAGCAGTGTCACCGTGGCCGTGTCCGGCAGCAATGATTACGGCGTACTGCTGGATGCTGGACGGGAATATATAGCGCTCGGCGAGCTTAACTATAATGCGCAGGCAGCGGGGGCGGGGGCGGTGGCAGGCAGTGTGCAGGAGATGGATTTTCTGGAGAGCATCAATGGCTATGGTTATGGCAGCAGTGCCACACGTGGCAGCTACTCCAACTATGGCTATGCAATGGCGACGGGCAACTTTTCAGCTTCAACTTCAGCTGCAACTTCAGCTTCCTCGGCTGCTGCAACATCTGTGGCAGCAACGGCGTCACACGCCAATGGAGCGCTAAATTACTTGGGCACGCCGGGCAAGGCGGCCGCCGACATTGATCCCAAGGAAATCGACCAGTATCTCATGGATCAAATGTTGCCCATAACGCATCATGTGCCGACGATTGTGAGTGCTCACCACTCGCCACCACTCAACTCATCTGCCTCGCTCTCCTCGGCCTGCTCCAGTGCCAGCTCCCAGCCCGTTGACTGCTTGGCCTCGCCTACCAACGCCTACTACGACCACCTGAGCTACCCGTCGCAGGCACAGAACAGTGCCGGGTATCCAGCCACAGCACAGTATGCCAATCTGGCTGAGACGTCATCGCAACAGGAGCTGCAGGTGCATTCACATTCTCATTCCCATTCACAACATCAACAACAGCAGCAACAGCAACATCCGCAGCAGCAACATCCACAGCAGCAACAACAGCTGACGCACCAGCAACAGCATCATCATCTTTGGGGCACTTATGTGAATCCCTAAGCTACTTAAATTGGCGCATTTGTCCTCCACTCTCTCCCTTCTTGTTGACCTTTATAGAACAGTCGATGTCTTTCGTTTATTGGTTTATTGTCTGTTAGGACTAACCTCCTGTGTGTGTGCGTATTTGTGTGTGTGTGTGTATCTGTGTGTCCGCTTCAGGGTCACTTGTTCATATTGTGCAATTTAAGCTAATCGCTGCGATTTTCGTTTATGGGCGAATCATCAATGCAGCTTCTATCGAATTCAGCAATCCATTTGCAATGCACAAGCAATATTCGACAATAACACAATGACATGGAAAACATTTCCAATTGAGATAACGGAGGGAGAACACTTTATATTGAATAGATTGAAACGATTGTTAAGTTTCGCCACAAGCAACATTTCCATGCTTTGTGTATATTGTTAAATTATTCCTTAGAATAGACACAAATTGCAAATCCCAAATTCAATTCCTTTAGAAAGACACATGAGTATTCGCTTATAGTATAAATTATTGGCTGATCTGAAGCGTAAACAATTTAAATTAGTTAGTTTACCTAAACTTAAGTTAGTTATTTTAGATGAACTTAGTTTAATAATATTTAAAATTCTGTATTTTCTTTGTGCAAATTTATATTTCATGCAATACTTAAACTTATATGTATTATATTGTACTTTAAATATTTTCTGTTAAACTGTATTTTAAAGCTATTTAATAAATTATAAAATATCTTATGACTTGCTGCTTTTGTTAAACTGTATTTAAATTTAATTTTCCTTGTTTATGGTAAATATTTCGAATAATTCTTGAATGCCTTTTATATATTTTCCCACAAAACCACAACACATATTGACATCTGGCCATGTGTGTGTGCCAGTAACAGCACCTGCAAATTTCATAAAAAACAAAATAAATTCCAATGAAATTAACACCAGCCCCCAAATGGGCCATTTACTGTTTTCTTTTAGTCATTTTTTTTTTTACCAAATGAAAAAGGAAATAAAGCCGCAAAATGTAAATCTTACGCAGCTCTGGCGACGTCGACAGATTTTTTTTTCATTTAGCGCGTTTATTTATTTATTTATTTATGTATATTCCATTTTTTTTTCTTCTTTAAAGCTTAGTTCAATTTGCGCATGTAACAAGTTATTGTTAATTGAAACGCAAACAGGCCAAACAGCGAGAAAACAAATGAAAACGGGAATTAGCAAACCAAACCAATGGCAAATGGCCAAGACACAAAATGGCCGATGCTGAAGTACAGCTTTTATGTTGGCTATCAAATACTCTAACCATAAATTGACTAAGAAATCTCTCATTACATTTGACTCTTAAATAAATGCTGAGATAAATTATTTTAATAGATTTTTATATGAAGCCAAGAAAATTTTGTAATTGGTAAATGAGTGACAAATATTTTAACAAAGTTAAAATAGGACTAACTTTGGCAAGAGTGTAAAAAATTTAAAGTACTTTTAAGAAATAAGTACATGTGAATGTGTACACAATTAGAAAGTTAAAAAACAAATTGGGCAAACGCTTTTGCTAAGTCAAATTAACACATTTCCAAGCCTT
Source organism: Drosophila innubila (assembly GCF_004354385.1). Taxonomy (NCBI): domain Eukaryota; kingdom Metazoa; phylum Arthropoda; class Insecta; order Diptera; family Drosophilidae; genus Drosophila; species Drosophila innubila. The sequence goes on from NW_022995380.1 coordinate 26,627,336, forward strand.
TGTTTATTTATATATATATAATTTGTATACAACATTTACTTATATTATTTGCTTTATTTTCTTCACGCTTTCTTAATGATTTGGAAAATTTTTCTTTAACAAAGATTATATAATTTTCAGTTGTTTTGCGTCTTCAAGTTATTATTTAATGAGCAGCTTGGTTCATCTTTAAGTCAATTAGGAGGTGCTAGATCCCGATTAAAGTGACGCCAGAGCAATATTGTGGAAGGAGGGCAACAAATGTTTTGGTTGGATTAATTTATGCCGTGACAAACATAGTCCATATTGTTGACTGCGTGCGAACTTTGTGGTTTTGTGTAAATGTTATTAAAACTAACGATGTTTACGGAAAACTTTGCTTGGCTTTTTGTCAGCTTCATTCACAGTTTCATCCTCATCCGTATTAATATTGCTGGTCATGCAACGGGTCGTATGCGTAATGGAATTTAGTGTGCTTTGTGCTTTAATAACTCAATTAATGAACACAGTTCTAGACTCTTAAACCAGGTCAAAACTTTTTGTGAGCTCGCTTTAAATTCACTTAAAGGTTTCCCTTTACTGATGGCATTTCGGTTGCTCATTAGGCTGACCAGCAGCTTGGACCTAGCACCTGCCCAGGACTTAGACAAAGGAAAAAATATTTGCAAATTTCAAATTGGGTTTAGAAGATGCTCCTAATGGTCATTGAGAATTTTACGCCGCACATTTGATGCGCTGCGCAACGTCGTTGACCCATAAATAGTGAAGCATAAAAATTCAAATTGGAGAAGCGACGAGGCAGGATGAGGCAGGACGAGGCAGGACAACGATGGCACAAACAGCGTGTCAAGTTGGTCCTTGGACAATGACGGGGCATTCGGGCGTTTGGTAATGGAACATACAATTTTCCTCTTTTTTCTTTGGCATTTTTACGGCAGCAAAGTGAAAACGTCAGACACTCAAGCAGCGGCAACTTATCTGTGGGAAAAACATTTGAATAAAATATAAGGCGAGAAAAGTTAAATGTAATGTAAAAGCCACAGCAGCTACGCTACGTCTCGGCTAAATTGAAATTTCGCTTGCCTTTTGTATACTCTACAACCCACTCGAGTGTATGGCAAAATTCATAAGATGAAACAGTTGCAAAGATTGTAAAGCTGCGACAGACTCGTAAAAGCTCTTCAATGGAGAATCTGTGATTTAATAACGAATATGCTTAGCAATCATTTTAGTTCAGCTACTCTTTGATCATATCCAACTACGCTACTTAAGTTAAGTGTGGCTTAAATAACTAGTAAGAGTATTTTGGATTCGTTACAAGCTCGCTTGTTGTTTTACGCCTGCTGTGTTGGCCAAAACAGAGTCGAGATAATTTAAGTATTACAATTTTTTAATATGACTTAAAAGGGAAAGCGCAAAAAGCAACTGAAATTATACGACTAGCACGGATGCAACAAAAATTCGTAATTTAAATTTTGTTCAGTAATAGGCAACATTCAAAATGTTTAATGTGCCGGCGATTTCTATGACAAATTTTCTATTAATTAAGTTTTTAAATATTTTACAAGGTGACATGTTATTAAAGTTTGAAATACAACTAAAATCAGATATTTCATTTGAATTTCAAAATTTGGTTAATTTGTGGCTGCGCTTTGGCATCCCCTAAAATAACTACAGCATACTTTCAGGCGGCCGCATTAAAGGTCTGAGTGTTGCCATAAATGCTCGCAGCACACTTTGAAAATTTATAGTAACTTTCTGCTAAGCTAAATTGCACTAATAAATATTAGACTAGAGAGAGTACTTGTGTGTCATGACGATGCCTCAGTCGAGTGAAATTAATAAGCGAATACAAGTAGCTAATACGTAAAAATTTAATATTCTTAAATTTAAAATTTAAAAAAAAATTTTCTAATCCGTACTAAGTATTTAAATGCTGTTTGGCATTGTAGCTTGTTGCCATCAACTAAGTCAACTCAGAGATTCGACTCCTGTCATCCATCAGCATCAGTCAGAGTCAACTGTGTGCTTATCCATCCTTATATCATATAATACTGCTTGTGGCCAAAACATTACTCTCCTTGGTGTTGCCATGGATCAAATTGATATTTGTCAATAACTTTGCTGTCATGCGCTAAGCGCAAAGTAAAATGACAAAATATGTAATGTGGCTGCTGAATAACGAACCAAAAACATGCAAATGAAGAAATGCCATTGTATAGACCAGCACATACCCTGGAGGTATTTATAAATACGGACTTATTGTGCCACATATATTTTTTCAATTTAATACAGTCAATAGAATTTATAATTGTTTTCAACTACTCTTCCTCAATCATTTTATTTTACATTTTCATAGTAGAAAATGAAATTGAGAACTTTCTTAAAATAATCCCGTTTAAAATGCGCATTAATTAAACGGAAATGCTTAAAAGTGCATCGGAATTTTAATTGTTTTAACTCCGTTGTTATTTTAATGATAAAAAATTAACCTCATTTGCCACAAATTACGTAATGGAAAATTGACGCATAAGCGGAAAATTAACCATAACAAAAGAGCTGAAAAATGCACATTTTCCTTCCTGTCCTTCGTTCGGTCAGTTACCAGCTGGACAAACAGCTTGTAAATGTCAAATTAATTAGTTCCGCGTGTAAAATACTTAATATTATTAATGATACAATGATAGTTAAAGGCTGTGAAAGCGGTTTGCTGTAAAATTCATAATTAAAAAAAAAACTATGAAATCAGTGTACGCATTGTGATTTTGGGAGTTTTATATTTTAATATTATTGTTGGATCGTTAAGATTTATCACTTTTCTTATCGTTTATCTCATGTCTTTAGCTTTTGTGATAAACGATAATAGTTTAAGTCAGTTTAACTTAAATAAAGGACTTTGTTAAAAATTACACTTCAACTTTATTATTGATGAAAGCGTGAACAAAGAAATTTAATAAAAAGTGCTTTCTTAAGCGTAAACTATAGTTTGTAAAGTAGACAAGAGAAACTGTTAAATGAAAATACGTATGAAAATGTAAAGTTAACTTTATCGTTATCAACTATTTCATCAGCTGTAAAAGCGACTGCCTGACCGATTTTTTGCAGCTGGTTTGCTACCTTGTTTTCAATTATCCGACAACTACGTCGAAGCACGCACAGCTCCTCATTTGAGTGGGTGGTGTGATTGTGTGTGCGTGTGTGATTGTGTGTGTGTGACTGTGTGTGTGTGTGTTGGGTTCATCAATGAACGTTGACTAACTTTTGCTTGTAATGGATTGGGCAAAGTTGTTCTCCATGTGTCTAAACTTTGAAGCACGTCTGCATTTGTCAGTCATGAATGCCGAATAATGTAAATAACTTCAAAAATACCCTGTTTCTGTTTGAGATACATTAAGATCCATTGATAGAACTACTTACATTAAATAATAATAAAAGCTAAATAATTAAATATATTTTCTAATTAATTAAGATTAACTTTTCTATCATATGTGTTTGTGATATGCTCACTTTTGTACAAAATAATGGGTATATGAACTGCTCACCCACATGGAATCGTAGATATTTGGTAGAGAAAACAGCTTGTCAGTTCCTGTGGAAGTAAATCTAGAAATTTTTTATCAGATTGTCTATGTCAATAAAGGAAAAACAGAGCGAAAAAAACTAAAACTCTTACTGACAACCTGCCAGGTACATCGGTTTAAATTCAGACAATTTTCTTCAATTTATTCAATTGGGAATTGTCGACTCAGTTGCTAATTTATTATATGCATATAATATAATCATTGACATTATTATAAATATTATAAGTAGACTGTGGTTTGTGTCGAGATTCGTCAGCAACTTTTTAATTAACTCATTAAGTCCTACAGTGCTTGAAATTTAATTAAAACATTAATTAAATATCCAGAGAACTTGTGGGTTTATTTACAACATAGAGAGAATGAAATTTATTAAGGTATTCATTACAATTAAATTTATTAAATTCTAAAGCACAGATTAAAGTGGATTTAACTCACAAAAACTGATATAAATAACCTTTTGCCCTAGTATGCTAAAATCAAACCCTTTGTTATTTCCCTCAAGTACAAAGTATAAACTATGCCAACAACTATGCGTTAACTTAAGAGTTGGCTATATTACAGTTTAATAAATTGCTCGACAATGAATTTTTTATAAACCTTTAGCGGTTTGAGAAAAGCTTTTAAGCTTTTTCCTTTCATGTTGCCAAGTGTTATGTGTTAAGTGTGAAATATTTTGCATCTTTTACAGCAGTTTTTTGCTGGTGCTTGTCGAGGCTTCTGTCTATGGTAATTATTACTATTATTTTTTTTCTTTTGTGGCAAGAAGAGAATTTTGTGATGCCATGGGCTTAATTAGCTAATGGCAAATAGCTGTAGCACCGTTCGCCAGTCACGAAACAGGGCTCAGTCTCTGCTCGTTCTGCAGGCAAATAAGAAAACTTAATTTTGACCGTGCTTCGTGCTGTCAAAGTGGCCTGATTGGCATGCAACATGCAGCATTCACCTTGCAGCATGTCAGCGGCTTAATGCCATTTGAGCCTCCTGCATTTTCATCACTTACCTGCATTTTAATAATGCAACATTTTCCGGGCTGTCTACCGACTGATTTTCTTTTCAGCGGTTTTAATATATTTTCCGTAAGAACCTGCCACAATGGGCGGCTCAGAAATCGGCCACAAGCTGTCAGCCTTACCTCGTCTTGACCTTGTCCCTGAGTCTACAGTAACATAACATCACGACATATCATATTAGAATGAAAATCAACAATTTAAATCAGGGAATGACAACGTAACCGGTATCGGAAACGTTAGCCGAAACTAACCGTTTCATTTTCAGTACCGGAACTGAACCGGTACCGGTACGGTTGTGCTAAAGTTGCTAGGTCATAGAGTCGACAAACTTCCAACTGTCATAACTCGAAGAAAACTGACCCGATTTTCAATCGAAATGCCATTTTGATCATGATTCGGTCTCTAAATTCATATCGCATTTAAAATTTTTGGCATTTAGAAAATTTTATTATTTTTCGACCATCATAGCCATGGTTCCACGATTGTGGTAAGGGTCCCCCCTTTGAAATTTTGAAAATTCAAAATTTTAAATCTCAAGTTTTTACCTTTAATCAACTCCTTATATCGTTATTAGTATAAAACGACACTTTAAACTTGATGCTGAGGCCTTTAATTTTTTTGTAAAAAATCATGTCAAAATTAAGAAATATTTTGGCTTGTAAAGTTGCTAGATCAAAGGCTTGAGCAACTTCGAACTGTCATAACTTTGGCAAAACTGTACCGATTTTCAAGCGGAATGTAATTTTGTTCATGGATTGGCATCTTAATTTATTCTGCATTCAAATTTAATTAAATTCAATAAAAAAATGTCATTCCTCTGGATCTAGATATTTACTTTTATGTCATAATTATTATAAATCGACACCTTATCATTTTAAAATGTTTCAAGATTGATTTGGTGTACCGTTATTTACCGGTACTGATACCGAAACCGAAAGAAGAATTCTGAAATATGACCAATTACCGAAATAGTTGTTTCGAAACGTACCGGAACCGAAACCGTAACCTTTATTGGCTTCGGTTTGATTTTTTGATTAAAATATTTTCCAACATATCAAATAAATTGTTTTCAGCAGCTGAACAGCTGTCCTTAAAAGACTTCAGTCGAGCATATGTTGACCAAAATAAAAGGCAATTTAATGCAAAATATGTAAATTGGCTTTTGAATTGCTGCTTTAAATGCGGATATACATAAACAATTGACTGTCTGTCCCGTTGCCCACTGGCTGTGCTTTTACATTTATGTAAATGCCCGGCTGGCCAACAGTGCGTATGATGTACGCATAAAATGTCTGCGTTTACGAGTGCCATAATAAAATCAAAACGAAATTTAATGTACAACGCTTTTGCTCTGTCCTCTCTGGCCAGTTTGTCACTCAATGTTTTTGTGTGTCCGTTACGAGAGAACAAGTAAATCGCATAAGGTTTTTATGCGCCTGCATCTATCAAATTGTCAAATGAGCTGTCCGCAGCAGGACACTTGGTTGGATCCGTCTGTTCCTGAATTTGGAGCCAGCTCATACAGCGCCCGTTTTGCATATCAACCGAGAGGGACTTTGCTGGTATTACACGCATCAATCAAAAACATGTCAGCCAGTCCCTTTGTGCAATCAGGATATGAATTACGTCAAATGAATATGCCAGTTCTAGTCCTTTTTGTCCTGAAAGCTTTGACTAATCCATGTAACAGCTTGCATCGCTGACATTTTAAATTTATCTAGCTTATGAAACCGGATGTTTACTTACACCCAAATATGTTTACACATTTATTAAAAAAAAGCTAAAAAAAAAGCTAAAAAAAACTGAGATAAACATTTATCCCTCCATCTCAATCTATGTTTCCGGTTATTTATATTTGCCAACAGGACAAAGAGAGTCAACATTTACGTTTTACTATTTGGATAATGACTTACAACTTGTTCTATAGACATTGCCAATCTTTCTTAACATTTGTTGGCTAACCATTATTTTTACTTTATTTGTAATTAAACCTTTTGTCAATTAATGTCAATTTGCATAATTTTTATAGTAATGAAATGCCTTTCCCATCTATTAATATAGTTGCATATTTAAGACGAATAAATTATCATTTTGTGAAAATAGACTCGACGCTATCCATAAAAGCACAATGAACTTACCTTAGTTGGTAAATTGACTTACCTGACGCATTTTGAAGTCGATTCTCGCAAATAATTTAGAAGCGGATAGCAATTTGCATTTGCGTTTGTTCACATTGAAAAATAGCCTCAAGGAGTGAAAAAGTTTTGCCAGTGCTCAACGTTGATTTGCTCCTCTGACAAGTTTATGAAGTCAATCAAGTTTTAATGACGGGGACAGTTAGCTCGCCCCGTTGAATAATTTAACAAATGTCCTTAGGGATTTTATATATTTTATGTGCTGTTCCTTCCCTTGTTGATTGTGTCTCGTTCTATTCTATTTATTTAGGCGTGAGCACATAAATGCCAAAAATACAGTGAAAACGCGAATAAAACTCTGGCTGAAATATTAACACAAATTAAAAGGAAACATTGAAAGATTTACACGTATTTATTTGAGTACTTAAAAATACATGTTTTCTTAGTCACATGCACATTTAGATTCGTACATAAATATAATAGTTTCACTTTGGTTGACACATATGCATTGTATGATATGAATTCATTTTGCGGCTCTCGTTATAGCTCTTTTTACACAAATATTTGTTATAAATATACAGACAAAAACAAGTACAAGTATTTGTATATATGCTTGTCTATGAATTTGTGTTTGTATTTTTTTTTTTTTATTGTTTTAAGACCATTGCTTAAGGTCTGCTGTAAAACTCTAGAAGTTCAATATGCTTGGTTTCTCATTTATACAATTTAATACTGGGTCGAAGCAAAGTCAACTTGACTTTGCAGCAGCTTTTTGCGACTGGTCGAGCACTCATTTTTCATTGTTATGCGGAGCTGCTTTTGTCAACCGGTTTAATCTATTTTCATTATGGCCACATTCACTCGGTACCCGGTACTCTCGGCTATTTCCGGTACGTCGTTATCCAGTCAGCGTAAGTCCTTACAATTGACGCCGCACGTTGCCACAAATATGCCAGCTTTCAAAGGCTTTGCCTTTGGCTGCAACACAATGGAAATTCGTTCAACATTTTTGCAATATGTTATTGTTAAATATTCGGTGATTTAAGCAACAATTTAAAGTACAGTGAAAATTGTGAGGCTGTTGAAATGTTGTTAAGTATACGCACCATCATCACACGCTTTCCCTCTGACAGCCACAGCTGTGCTGCTCTTCAGGTGCAGCTGTTGTAAGTTTACAACAACCTTTCCAGGTCCTCGCTCTCCGCATCGCTGATGTAGGAGTCCGTGTCCGTGAAGTAGTCGTCATCGCATCGATTACGACGGCAACAAACTCGCCTGCCAATCTCCTCATCGCTCCAGTGCTCAAACTCCTCCTTGTGATGTTCCAGCAGCATCAGCGAGGGAAACAAACTATCGCAGCCACTGCAGCTGTGTGTGTGTGACAACAAACGGCAGTAAGTAGTTTTAGTTAGTAGTATTTCACTACAAAATTAAGCACAATTCATTACCCAAAATGTCGTTTCTTTTGCTGATGTGAAGCCAACTGCCGATGGCAATGAAAGGACCGATCACAAACATTACAGGTAAGCGATTCATCTGAAATTTGAACATGCTCATGAGCAAGAAACAACACCAGCATCAACAGCAACATCAACATCATGACTACACTGATAAAAAAAATGTTTTAAATTCAAGATTTTGGTCTAACTAAGAATTTTTGTCTAAAAAATGCGTCTAGAACATAAAATTCTTTTATTAAGCAAACACATCTTGGTTTTTAAAACATTTTAAATTAGATCAAGTTCTTATTTTAAGAATAAATGTTCTTTAAACTAAAATCAAAAAATAAAAAAAGTCAAAAATGATTTTTAAAATATATTTTCTTTTTTAAAAATTTGATTTATATATATTTTATTGTCTTGTTAATTTTATAATTGTTATTTTTGATTTCTTACGAGTGGGATTTGAGCCGGCGCCAATTGTCCACTGTTTGTTTTATATGAAATAGAACATATATTTACTTTACTAACAATTCAAAATTTTTATTGTTGTATAAAGAACTCTGATTTTTTTCGAATTATATTCTTAGTCTTAGTTATATGGTTTTGAAATGTTCTTATTTTAAAAACAAAGTATTTAAGATGAATTTTCTTGATTTTAGGTGTTGGTCTTTTTTTTCAGTGTACTCCGGATGTCAGGTGAAACAATTTTCTACTCACCATAGTCATCGTCATCGTCGGCCATGGCCAATGCGTGTAGGCGACTTATTGTGCTCTCGTTAATCTGCTTGGATGTGGACATGTTGCCCGCTGACAGCTCCTTTGATGATTTGGCTTTAACCTGGCACAGTCCCAGCTCACATAATGCATTCTCCACCACAAAGTTACCCTGGCAATCATCGTTCGTACATGGCAACAGCTCCAGGCTCTTCTCATTGCCATTGGCCTCGTCATTGCCGTTGTTGTTGCTATTGCTATTGCTGTTGTTGTTGGCGTTGGCGTTGGAGTTATGGTTGTTACGGTTGTTGCTGTTCTTGTTGCCGTTGGTGTTCGTGTTCGTGCTCGTGTTGCTGTTGTGGTTGTGGTTACCATTGCCGTTGCTGTTGCTGGCACCAGGTGCCATCATTTCAAAATCGTCTAGCTCATCGAATGGATCATCGATTTTATGGCCCAGTGACACGGCATCATCGGCCTCGGCACTAAGTCTGCCATACGCCTTGCGGGGCGGCCGTTTTACGTATTTGTCTGTGTGAATAACAATACAAAGAGGAATTTCATTAGTGCCACCAATTTGGGGAAACATTTTGGGGGCCATAATTGCCACAGCTTTAATTTACTGCCTCACACTTTCGCCTGCTTTCTTTCAATATCGCAGACATGTCACAATGTGTGTGTGTCCTTTCTTTAGAAAACTTTTTGCAACATCGAAATTAAAAAATGTGTTTTTCCACTGCAGCTGACAATTTATGGCTGCCTTTGTGTTCAGCCTTCAGCTTTTGTTTTGATGCTCAGGTTTTATCTTACGTCCGTGCAATACAAAAGTTTTGCCGACAGTCCTTGAGCCGTGAAGTGATAAAATAAGATTTATTGTGCCCATTGTCAATATGTATGTGTGTGTGAGTGTGTATCAGTGTGTGTGTGTGTGTTAAGGATTACAACAAATAGTCGCTGCCTATAAAGTTCTATAAAGGCTTTATTTACGATCCAAATTTATGGCATAACGTTTGCCCATAACCGCAATTTATTTGGCCAAGTTTACTTTCAAGCTTTCATTACCAAATGAAAAGGTAGACTTGTAATATCAAATGGCTCTCAAATTGTTAATGGCATTTCGAAAAATTGATTAAGATACATTCAATCGTGTGTTACCATGAATTTATCGAAGTACATTAGATTAAACGAGAACTAAAAGCACACAAGCCGACACTGTTTGATTAGCAAGTTAATCACGACATTGTATGCGTATGTACATGTACATAGATAAAATGAAAAGGCCAAAGGTTATTCACTTTGTTTGTTTGTGCTACGCTCTGATGTTGCAGCCAAAGCAAAGCGAGGCAAATAAAGGCGAGCATGAATATTAAAAACAAAGCATGTTAGCACCCACCCACTTTAACACACTCACACCCAAACACACACACCCACACACTCACACACACAAATGTCACATTCTATAAGCTGCGGGCGAATGCAAAAAATATGTATGTATTGCTGTGAAAAGGCGCGCCAGCCCGTAAAGCGAAATAAAACTGAATTTTATAGCTAAAATGTGTGTGCAACGCGCCAAAAAGTATGCAACAAGAAATCCTGCGCCCAGGCATTTAACTATATGATATGTGGGTGTGTTTTTGTGGATGTGCCTCCTGCCTTTTCTATGCACAGATTGAAATTTATGGCATCAAAAGTAATAAAAATAAAGCGCAGACCAAGGAACATTTAGTTTAGTTTCGACTCAGGATTCAAACAAAAATTCAAAGATAAAGTTTTCGCAATGTACTTGCGGATTACGAACACAAATTATTACAAATGATGCGCTGGCGGCTGACAACTTGTTGGGCTACATAAACATAAATCATGGCCAACAGCAGGCAGTCAGTCTGGCCGACCCGTCGGGCGGGCTTATTAATACGCCAGATAAACGCGCAATAATTTGCCATGCCATATAGAATATTGGCCATTTTTTCAACCATAGCGTGCCAAATCGAAATGCGCCAAAAATATGATTTATTATTATAGTTTTACAGCATTCTTTCTTCTCTGTCTGCAACTAAAGTTTTTCGCATTAGCAACTAATAAAAGCGCAAAAGTGGAATAGCCTTTAAATGTTTGCAGTTTTTAAGTGAGTCAAAACTAATTGCCTAGAAACATATACACAACCAACACACACATACACACACGCATAATTGTGTGTTAATTTGCTTTTATAGAATTGCGTTGAATTGCAAACAGTACACACACACACTTATGTTCTTCCCATATAATTATCGTTGACAAATGGCTGTCATAATTATCGGTTAATGCTGCTGACATATGTTACATTTGCATAATAAATTTTGCAAGTATCTGTAACTGTCTGCCAGTGTGTGTAAATGGCTAAAAGGATTCCCATTAAAATATTGGTTTAATTAGTGAACATGTGCTCACCAAATTAAATTAATAAAATGTAAATATTTAATATTTTAAAAATTCCACGTTAATCAAATATTTTTTACTAATTAGTTCAGCTATTTTTTTTTGATTGAGCGGAAATGTAAATATTTTTGTGGAATTTTTTATGCCAAAAGAGTGGAATCAATTTTATCCATTAATTCCATTACGAACTGAATAAATTAGCAATTCGCTTTTGTTTTTTAAGCAAACTAATTAGTAATTCAATATACATTTTTTAAACGTTTTTTTTTTTGGATTTAAAATTGTTATAGCCAACTGCAACTAAATTTTAATGCAATTGATTTTTTTTTGACTTGATTAAAGAACTCAAATATTTGTAGAAACAATTTCTTTAATTATTGCGTTTCCATTAAATTTAGACTTGCAAGCTGTCACTCAATAAATAAAGCCATTTGTTAATTAAATAGATAATTTAAGTCGTTTGTCTGTCGAACTGTAGTACATTTCTATGCGGAGACATGTGTATGAATACCAATTGTTAGCTACAACAACAGTAGTACTGTTATCACGAGCCTTTGCTTTCCTGGGCATCCTTTTGCTTTTCACTTTATCACGATTTCCTGGCGTTGAAACTGGCGCAAGTCTTAGCGCTTAGACAAAAGCATCTTGGGACAACGCCTAAAGTGTTTTTTTCGACAGTCGCATCCGTGGCACGTTTAAGACGCTCACACATGGACACATACACACATATACACATAGGCACACATGCATACGTACGTAACAACAGCCATAAGGACGAGCTTATTATTAAGATAGGTTACTCGTATTTGCTTTACTTCAGCATCCTAGCATTTTTCCATCGGGCATCGACAGCTCGCCATATGCCAGAGGATTTTGTGCAAACAATACGAATAAGTGCGTACTTGAGTATATGAGTGTATATATAAAATATATTGTTATATATTATGTAATGCTCAGACCATTATGGGAATTTTAATTAACTGATTCTGATAAAAGTCCACAAGGTGGAGTATTATGTTATAGGCTATTTCCACGACAATTCACATTTGCCACATTTGCTCACATTTGAATGTGGCACATTTTTGGCTTTCCACGACCAAATGTGAAACTTTTTGACATTCATAAGCTGTTCGGTTTCTGTGCAAAAATTATAAAATGCTGACAATAACAACATTTCAATATTTATTTTGATATTATAATTGGATTTATTTGGCTTTTATTGAAGAAAACAGCTTGATAAGGTGATAATTGCTTTTTTAACGAGCTTATCGATAAACATGGCTTGCTCGATAAAAAATACTGAAATTCGTCTGGGCGGATGTCAAAAAATCTTAACATTCATTATGAATGAGCCAAAATGATCATTCGGATTTTGTACTGAAATGAAGTCAACATTCGGGCCGAATGATGAAAATGGCGTCGAATGTGCCAAATGTGCTGTCGTGGAAATAGGCTATTAGATGCCAAAGGTATATTTTTGGCATCTGTAGAAGAGGTGCAAAAACATCGATTATTTTGAAAATTGACTTTAGAAATATCAAAAGCCGATTCACTGATTTTTATAAATTCAGTGAGTAATTAAAATAGATATACAGTTAGTCGCAAATGTGTGTTTTGCAATCACTGTATGTGTATATTTTTAATTATAATTATACATGTCGATGCTTAAGAGTATCGATGTTTTTGCAGCCCTAGTCTGTAGTAAAGTTTATGAAAATAAAATGGCTTATCCTTGTATGTCGAAATCATTTAACATGGCAGTCTGAGTATTCGTACAAACAACATTTTTAATTTATATGGATTTTCGAGCACAATGGCGTCTGGTCAATTCAAGTCTTATGTTTCTTGGTCCACTGTGATTAGAGAAGTTCAACGTCAATTTGAGCACATTTGTGTCGAGTCATGTTTCACTAATTAGGCAACCTAATCAATTATGGTCTTGTGTCGAAATATAATAATGTAATTGCCACCTGCAGGCTGAACTTACCCTGTGTGTTGTTGCTGTGGTTGCCATTGCCGCCGGCGCCTCCATTTCCATTGTTTTTGCTGAAGCTGCAATTGTTGTTCAAGGAATTGAAAAAATTGGCAGCGCCCGTGCGACGTAAAATCCAAAACATGTTCAAATTGTTGTTGTTCTTTGATATCTGATATGTTAAGTTTTATTAATTTTGGTTTTTTAACTCTGTAAACTATGCGAAACGCAGCGACGGCATTTTAGCGTCACTGCTAAAAAGCAGTTTCCAAAAAATGCACAAATAACCGTTAAGCGAAGGAGCAAACGATAACGCGAACGTGAATGTGAATGCGAACGAGCGACAAGGATGAAAAGCGCTGCTCAAAAGCTGCTCGGCAACTGTTCCGAATCGTCGCGTTGTCTGCAGCAAACTGACTGTCACTGACACAGCCACTGCCATTTTATACCACAGCAAAAAGAGAGCAAGAAAAAGAGAGCGAGCGAGAGTGAGAGAGCGTACCTTACGTCCTATGTTAACGTTACACTACGTAACGTTATACTAAGGACTGCTCATTTTATGCCGCGGTCGCCACTTCTGTCATTTGCTGCAACTTGTGCTCGTATGCTAAATGCTAAATGCTGAACTTGACCTTCGCCAACAATTGCATGTTCTTTGGGTATTCGCTTTTTTTTTACTGTTAATCCTTAATTCCCGTAAATGATGGTGTATGCGCGCTGGGTTGACAATTCGTTTAATGGAGCTTTAAACTCAACTGTTGCACTAAAACAGCCATCAATCTTGACCCGGAAGATCGGATACTTCCGTCAACAGCGTTTAAAGTTGTCTGTTTGCTTGCCACATTGGCACGCACCATGTCACGCCCATAAAGTCTCTAAGGTCCAGAACCAGGTCCTCGTAGTACTCAAACCATGGCACCACACACTCGCCATGCAGTCATATATTTGCCCAAAACAAGTTCAACCAAATGTTCATGTCCTGCAAGTTGTCGCAACTTTAATATCACAAACAATTTAAAGCAACCTATGAAAAGCATTCTGATGACATAGACTGTGCTTATTTGTGCGGTTTGTTTGAACTTCCACTCCTACGAGTATACGAATATTCAATGCGTAATTTGATATTTCGAAATTATGATTCGCGGTTTGGGAAAGCGGTTAACGACCTAGAAAGTCCATCGAATATTCGACTGAAATATATGTAAATACATACACAATAAACAAATAACATTTTAGCAGTTAGAGATTTGTTAGTGCCTTTAATTTGTATGCCTGTTTTGTTATGAAATTGTTAGAGTACATTAATAATATTACCTGATTTTGCAGCATGCATCAATTTCATTAATTTGTATTGCAATATCAAACAATTTCACTAGGCAAATAATTTGGACTTTTTTCTTTTGAATTTGTTGCCTAGTATTATCAATTGATTTATTTCAAACATAGAAATTGTTCATTAATTATCAATTAAAGCATTTGTAAATTGGCGATTCAAATTACCAAATTAAGCTTACAGCTTTTGGCATTGGGCATATTAAATATTAATTTAATAACATATGGGCAAAAGCCAAATAGTGAGCCCCAGGGCAATCAATATTTAGTTTTGAATATTTTATAACTTTAAAAGATACAAGCCAGTGAGCAAAATTTAATCTTGCCGTAAACACTCTTTTGCCATTTGTTTTATTTGGCTCAAATTGTCCATAATGGAATTTTCAACTACAACGCCTATTTTCAATACTATTTAAGTCTTTGTATGCCATAATAAATTACATATGGTCAATTTGTATGGAGTAAAAAAATGCACAAAGCTCAATATTGATTTTAGACCCATAGTTTCTTGGGTAATTCATCTTAGAATTTATTGTAGATTACGATTTTCATACCCGCTTTGTCGCGAAAAAAAACTCACTCTAATATATATGCTGTTAGCAAAACCATTAGGATAAATGTGGAAGCTTTAAATGTTAGGTTTTCGATGACAAGGTCAGTTTGTGAATCTTGTACGTCACATTCTGACTGAGTGAACAATTACATTTTATGGCCTACAATATTTGATGCCACGCTGGGGATAAGTTGGACTCTCACATTAATGTCATTTAATAACTGAGCAAACAAGGAAGGCAGGGCATAAAACCAGGTAACCTGCATGGCCAGGATAACAGTTGAGCAACTGTGACCATGAGGTGTGTTAGCCTCTATCTTTGGTGCTGCTGGAATCTGGCCGCGGTTATTGGCCAGCTAAAACCCGTAGTGGAAAAAAATAACGAGCATGAACATATACTTCGAATAATATCGAAATATGATGATTTCATGCACTACAAGAGCTTTATCACATTCGTTGGAGACTTGGATGTTGGAGAAGGAGAATCTAAAATTACCCCTTCGATTGAGCATCGCATAATGGAGACTTTTGGACGTCCGGTGATTGTTGCAGGCTCCGAAACAGGTGTATTTCATAATATTATTGGAATACGCAATTTAGCGGTGGTTCTCTTCAGTGGCATACAAGATCCTATACTCAGGGTGGTTCAGAAAACATTGAGTGAAAAAAATCTACTTCCGGTACTGTTTGTATACAAGTCAAAAGATGGCTTTTCACCAACAACTGATTCAATAGAAGCCTTTTTTAGCTGGTGCTCGAAAATCAAATTACTTAACCCAATACTGTTTTTCAAACGCAACAATGACTATGAACTATGGGGTTATGTGGTCAGATCTACTATGCTCATATTTCGAATTACAGAATGGCATATAAACACTTTAAAGTACGCCAAAATCGGATTTTTGAATGAGTATCAAGCATCAATTGCTGTTTTCCAGAGTCCACCATATGCATTTGTGGTAAGTTCTGTTTTAAATCATTGTCTAACTTCCATCAATTGTAAAGCACTGTTTTCAGTACAATTCTACGGAGCAGCGTGACTTAACCGGAGACAATGTTAGCCTTGGTGGTCAAACGGGCATAATGATATGCGAATTTTTGCGCTTTGCCAAAGGAACTATGCAAATTCTACAGATGTCAAGTGAAGATTATTGTCCCGATAGCACACAGTGCCGTATAGGCGAGAAAAGTATTGATATCGGCGCGAATCTGGTATCGAATACTAATCTGAGCCTTTATAGTCCCTGGGTAACATCAACAAAATTTTGTCTGGTCGTGCCTTATGAACGTAAAGTGTCCTTTCGGAATTATGTACCACGTCTCTGGGGAAATTTGTCCATGACAGGGTTTTTTATTTTTTACTTTATGGTCAATGCTGTGATCAAGCGATTAACTAATCCCCGTATGCCACTGTGCCTACTTATTTTCGAAGCATTTGAACTTTCCTGGGGACTGGCAGTCCATAATAGAGTGATTCGTCGCATGAGCCGATCAGAAAAGATCATGATGATTTGTTCGTTACTCTACAGTTTGTTGACCATAAGCATATTTGGAAGCGCTGTTACAACGGCTATTACTCTTGGCTTTAATATGCCTGAGATTGTTGACATTGACTCGTTTGTGGCCAATAACATAAGCATCATGACTTCTACAGTTCAGATTGAAAAAGTTTTGCAAATTGACTCGCTGCCTCGTGCTTTATTTGATCGCATGATTTTTGTAGACCAGAGTACACTCGATCATCATTTGAACAGCCTAAACGACAGCTATGTCTACATATTAGAAACTCACAGATGGGTCCAATTCGAGTTTATTCAGAAGCGTCTGCGGCAACCCAAACTAAAATTGGCATCCGAACCGTTGTGCAGCGTGGAGCTTCATTTAAGGCTACCTATACATCCGGATATTCCCTATACATTTGCTTTAAAAAGGTTCATCGGTCAAGCACGCGAAACAGGTCTCCAGGAGAAATGGATGCGACTGGGATTACAGCAATTGAAGAGAGCCAAGTTAATACGACAAACGCCATATGAGCCTCCAACCCAAGTGACATTGCCTCTGGAATACTTTACTGTGCCCTTTCAATTCTATGCAACGGGTATATTGTTGAGTCTGTTCGTCCTGCTCATTGAAGGTCTCTATATACAGTGGCACTTGCGTCGGATGAATCCTAACAATGTTCTCATAGTATAAGCGTAATTCGGCAACATTTATTATATACTCATATTGTCAATTTGAAGCACTTCAATAAATCTTGCACGGTTTGAGCACTACAGTTTCCTTTGTGTTAGATTAGCCTTGAATTTCTTACTTTTTTGTTTTAAAATTTCCGTATTCAAATTTATTTGTACTTTTTCATAAGTATAGATGTAAAATAGATCTAATCACTTTAGTAAATCGGCATAATGCTGCTTGTGTTTAAGTTTAATGCGCAGAACGCAGCTGTAAAATTTGATAAAAATGAGTCAATATTTGTATTATGCTCAAAAATGTGTCAATAACTCACCCAATGGCCACGAATGCCACTAAAAACAGTGCCGCACTAAGAAAGTTGAATAGACCCGGACAAAAGGTCAAAGAACGTTGGTAGATAAAAGTATAAAGCGGTGCAGCAACTATAGAAATAAAACACATTTTAACTTAATATTTTAAGCATTAATCATATGAAAAGTTAGCATACCAAAAGGCGCAAATGATTGTAGCACATTTTTGATGGAGAATATTTTACCTGCAAATAATTAATTAATAATTATATAGAGCTCTAATGAACTTGATTTGTAATGCTTACCCAAATCCGAAGCAGGAACTATGTTGGAGACAATGGTGCGACACATTGGCCCTCCGATAGATCGGAATACTCCCAAAGCAATCGATAGATACATGTGCCAAGGTAACTCGGCAAAACCCTTAACGAGATTGCTTAATATTTCCGAGAGTAGCGACAATAATGCCAACACGACTACAGATAAGCCAAATACCTATAAATATATATTTAATAAGCATGATTTTTTAAAAGTTTAGGTGTGTAATTTACAATTACCTTGCGTAATATAAGAAAACCTATTAAAGCCCCCAGCATGGGCACCAGCTGACCAACAGTTTCAAAGAATGTAAACTCTCTGACGGACCAATGGAACTTTTGACGCACAAACAAATACATCACTGTCATAACACCATCTATAGAAATTGGCATTAAAAATATATAAGCCCATCATATGTGACATCTGTTAAACTTACCCAATACGAACATGGTCATAAACATGGTCAAAGTCACAAGCCAAATGATGCCACGTGCTTGATGTTCACGTGGCTTGCAGCAAGTTACCAACATTTCCTTTAAGTGTGTCAGGCTAAAGAGCGTAGCCTTATTTGAATCCGTCTCCGTCTCAGTCTTCTCTTTTGACTCCTCAGGACTCCTTTGTTTAGTTTCTATTTTCTCATCCAAATGCACTTTTCCCAACTCAATCTTTTCATCGCTCGTCAGTTTATTAGAACAATCACTAGTAACACATTTCAGTTGGTTATCGCAGACTGAACTGTGTACTTTATTCTCGTCCTTCTCCCGCACATCCTGTTCCAGTCGAATGTGCAAGCTCTCTGGCAAATAGCATACGATATACACTGTAACTATTGTAATAAGGGATGCAGAAATTCCCTGGGTTATAGCAGCATTTGTAGCTGCATACACGTAACTGGATAGTAAGGAACCACTGCTGATGGCTACAAAGATCAGCATTTCCATGAATATCATTCTGAAAGACATGGCTAAATCGTTAATATGGGAGAGAGTCCCTTAAATAGTAACTGCCCACCTGTATGGTCTTGTTTTAATATCTGTTATGTCCGATAAGAAACAAAAGGCGGCCACTGAAAAGACGCACATGCCACCCAGGAAAGAGTGAGGAACTGCTGCCAGTGTATACCACCAGGGATTGATATCATAAGATCTGGATAGAGCACAAATGATGGTCGTTATCACAGCAGAGCCTGTAAAACCTGTGAGATAATTTTTAAATTGATATTAATATATTAAAAATTATAAAGAATTCATTTCTAAGTACCAATCATTGAGACAATGAGCAACGGCTTGCGGCCATAGTGATCCGACCACGATCCGGAAAACAATCCACATATGGCTGGAACAATGCTCTCCAGCAACGTGCGACTCAGAAACATATCGGCGACATATGACTGTATATCAGTTTCAATGGCCTGCAATCCTAATGAAATTTAAATAATTTTCCATCTGCCAACAAATTACATACGTGTATCTCAGGGCCCGCTTCTTTATTATCCAACTGTCTGCAATCGGTTTCATTGTAATGAAAGATAACCTTGCACGTTTGATACATAATCTCATTTCGCATAATAGTGCCTATAATCCAAAAGAATCAAATAGTTCTCATAACACATGCATTCTTTTTAATGTTGTCTTACCTGACAGCAGGTGCGAAAATATCAGTGTAAATACAATTGGTTCTATATAAAACATATAGAATAATTGTCGCCATGGTAAAGTTGTCAGACGCTCGATGGCACCAGAAAATAAAGCTTTTTCCACCATTTAAATTTATTTTATAGTCGTATTCCAGTTTTTTGTTACAGTTTTAATATGATTTGTTTTCGAATCGATCTGTATTTTGACCTTGACTGATTTTCATCTGCAAAGTAATTGTTATAATTTTGCGAATATTTAATATTCAAGCTCTATAATTGTGTTATCGCTTCGCTAGTTCAACTAATCACTGAGCTGACACGAACCAAGTACAGAATACAACTCAACAACGAACTCGATGCAGTTGAAATCACGGAATGAACAGCTACAGCTAAAGCTCGGTTTCTATTTATAGTAAAATTCTGTCGGTATTTTAGTTGTTAATTTATCAGGAAAGTTTTATTGAAAGTTCGCTGCTACCTCACAGTAAAACTGTTTGTCATTATAGTAGGAATTATAATAAATGTATCTAACAGTAGTAATACAAATACGACGAGCACATCATATATTAATTAATTTTATCAATTGTGTAGATTTTGTTGAGCTATTCAAATAATAGCAAATTAAACACATGATCACGTCTATCAACTGTAGCTGATAAACGTTTTCTATAAGCTTTTATTGGTTCATTGCAAGTGAATTTAGTTGTAATTTTGAACAATTAAACGGGTTTATATAATCGTGCATTTGTGAAAAGAACTCTCCGCAATATATCATATATATATTGTATTTACATACTTGTAGAGATGCTGCAAATATAGTATTATTAAAATCACCATTTGTCAGTTATAAAGATATGTTGGATTAACTTAATGATACCTTTTGAATGGTAATTATCATTCATTAGTGCTTGCTAAAATGAAGCAATTAAAAATCCAAAGCTGTTAACTGCTTTGCATATTTGTTTCAGTTCCACAACTTTGGGGTTTCTTTTTTTGTAAGCTTTCAATTTGAGCACAATTTACAGCACAAGCAACTACAACCCTCTCGACTATTTTACCTATTTCTATGCAACAAAGTATAAAATATAAGTTAAAGACTTTAAGTGTTTTTTTCAGCAGCTTTAATTTTCCACTTGCGCAGTGGTTAAAAGTTTACCAAAATGATTTTGTAACTATTTTTTTCTTCTGGAATTCCAGCTTGGTTTTGCGGATGAGGTTTGGGATTGTATGATGAAGAGATCACAACGCTGAATTGAGGTTTTTATGAACTGCTTTGCATAGTTGTAATAATATGCTAGATTGTCTGCCACAAGGCGCACATTACGCATACGCAGCGTATGCTGCCCCCATTTGTTGACAAGCTAATTGTAAACTTTTCCGCCAGCGTTTCATTGTATCTGACTAACAAAAGAGAGAGAGCCCACTTGGGCCAAGTTGGCAGTTTAAAAGATATTCTCGGTATTTAAGCAAAGTATATGATGCAGATATGAAACAAGTTCATGCAGCAGCCATTGTCTAACGAGTACTTCTTGTCGTCGAGATGGCGTCGAGCAACATGAAACAGGAATGTGCCATGGCAAATGTTTGCCCTGTGTGTGGCTTTTGTGCTGTTGACACAAGACGACAACAGAAACAGTCAAGCCGGCCTGAGTAAATTAAACAAAACAAGCAAATGGGTGGAAGTGTACTGAAAAATACCCTGCAGTAACAAATCTATGTTGAAAGTCCTTACTGCCGACTAGTGTAATATTAAAATTTTTTAAACTAATAACTTCTACGCCTATTATCAACTAAAAGTAATCATTAAAGCAATCCTTCAGATACCTCTTTGCTCCATTCCAAGCACATAGAGTATTAAAAGAAAAAAGCAACGAAACACATAAAAGTTCAAAGACAAAACGAGTCAAGTGTCGAAAGGGACGAAGAAAAAGCAATTTCTTTAGCTCAGCACGTGCCTAAACTCATTTTTGTGAGCCTTAATTATTTCGAACTGAAATGACGAAAAGGCCAGAAGTGCAAAAAAGTGGGCGACAATTGTTTAGTTTTTACTTTTTTCTTAACTTGGTTGGGTACCTGCTTTAGAATTTAAATTAAATTCCCCTTCCTTCTGAAAAGACCGTAAATAACACTGGACCCTTTTCGGTTTATATATGTATTATACATACACTTTTTTTAACATTCACATTTTTATCATTTTCTCATGCTGCTGATTTATACTTAACTTAAGCCTGCAAAGTCAAAAACAATGTAAACATTATTTTCTTTTAACAAGATTTTAAGACAATAGGCCTTTCTATCTAATTGTTGTCCCGAATCAACTATTTCGGTTAAAGGTTCTATTTCGGCTTTGTCAATTGGATTCTGGTACGAGTACTAATTAGATCAAATTAGAAGAATTGTTAAATGGGAAAGTTTGCTTAGCAGTTTATCAAACAAAATAATTATTATTTATATTCATTGTTGCTCAATTTTTTTTTGTATTATGTGTACAAAAAACTTTTAAGGATACATTAAATAATTAAATTGTCGTTGACAGCAATCCCAATTTATCGTTGTCCTTTTCATATTTTGAAATATTAAGAACCCTTTGGAAATGAGTTTTTTTTTCAGCGAATATTTGCAATTAGCGCAATGGGATCAACAGACTCAAAGTTTTTAAGCCGCTTTAAGCCATTGCAGCTGTTCCGGTACCATTAAATTATAAATTTCAATTCAGCACCCAAACCTTTTGAATCATCGGTTGCCTTTTTAATTGGGACATCGGCTTTTTGTTGCTGCACGAGAATTTGCCACGAGCTTCTATTTATTTTTGTTTGCTGTTTTTCATTTTGTTAGCTAATTGTTGAAATGGGCCACGAAATGCGGCCAGTAAGCCTATAAATGACAGCACCAAATGGCCAGCTGCATTTTGCGGTGGCTTGGGCATTATTAATGGCAGCGACGAGTGACTTTAAACTAATGGAAATTGTTAGCAGTAGTATATTAAAGTGAATAACATACACAAAGTTAAACACATAATCAAATAATTGAAGTATTCTCATGGATCACGGTTTATAATTTACTTGGTTTCTGCATCAAAATGCTATAGCATATCTAGTACTCGTTGCTGGCAGCTTTTTAGCCTGACAAATTTCCGCACATTTAACATATTTGTTATGAGTGCTTTCACAATTTTACTCAGATTGTACACGCACAACTCGCTGCTCATTACTCAGAATAAATGTAACAATAACGTATATAGGAATATGTTTTTCAAACAAACTGAGCAGAGTATACTATATATATTCATTGTGGTAAATTAATGAACTCATGATGTAAACAAGTCTGTGTTTCATTGAAGGCCATTATTCTTGGTTGTGTTTTTCTTTTTCTTCTGGCAAAAGTTTCCACAGTTTACTGCATTCGGTTAGCATGTTTCGATGCAATTTGCCACTTGGGGTGATAAGTGCTAGCAGAGTTTGCTTTGAGACTACTGATAAATAATTTTAGGAATAACATTTATACAGTTCAATGACTCTGAAATGCGTCGCAAATTGCAGCAAATCCTTCGTATTTATTCTGAATTTCCATATTTACAAAACGCGCACGAGTATTGTAACAATTCTGTAGCATTATAAACTTTTCATAATCATAACTCTGTCGTCTTTTGCCATTATTTATTTCCATTGTCTGGCATTTCACGCTGTGTTCAATTTCATATGCTTCTTGCTGATAAACCCAGCACGTGAAAGCACTTACTGCATTCGCTCCGATGTGAGTTCGTTTGTATGGAACATGAAAAGAAATAGGCGAATGAAAAATCAATACATATTTATGAGTTTATCCTGTGAGAGCACGTACCGAATATCTGGCAAACGAATCCTTACCTACACCTATGTATTGCTAACATTTTTCACGTTTTTAACTGTGAAAAAATATTTTACACACACAAGAAAATACTTTTTTCTTATTTGATATCAGAAAGTTTTTGTATTATTTTATTGTTATTGCTTTGAAGAAGGCAATGATTCAATTCTCAACTTGCGCTTATTTGCCGCTACTCTCAACCGAAAAACATAAAATGGCGTTCGCTGAAAAATATGCTACGGTTTTGTGCTTGTTGTAAGCGGCTTAAGAGCTCAACTGGGAGTGCAATTTGCTGTTGCAAATGGATTAGGATTGTCGAACAGCACTTGCCACTAAACCAGCACACCAAGGGGTCAAATAACAACTAGCACTCGTTCACTTCATTTCAATTGCAGCTTAACCTTCAACCAAATAAATAAGTAACGAAATAAAGCTGAAAATTGCCCTTTTAGAATACAAATATTTGACTTAAATTCTATGTCAAGACTTAACTTTCACTTCAAGTTTTAATGGCTGCTGAAAGCGACCAGGTGCCCAGCATTATTCAGTGGCATATAGTACTTTATGCACTTTAACAAGACTCAATGTCAATAGAATTTATTGCATCAAGTGCAGGCAAAGAAGCGAGACGAACTTGCAAGATATCGAAGCACTCAAATTGCATTTTACCCGTATTGCTTCTGCAGTTACCCTGGACATGGCCTTGGGGTTTTGTCTCAGGATGCAAACTTTTTAGTTGCCAGGACCTGAGTGGGTTTTCAATATCTTGATTGATTGCGATTGAAATGCTTTTGTGTATGTGTGAGTCTGTATGTTGAGTGCTAGCAAAGTAGAGAAAAATCAATTAATTTATTTTAACTGCTAACTCCGTATCGATTGATTTAAAGAGCAACTGTTCGTGGTCTACAGTTGTTGGGCTTTTGAATTTGGAACACTTGACTTAATTGCAAGTGAACCGAATAATGCGAATTCATATCGACAAAATATCCACTATCTGCCACAGGCAATATACAAGTAATTTGATATTAATTCACATTCGCATTTCAAATGAGAAACAGACAGTTGACCCTGGCAAAATGTCGGCTTATCCCATGCTGAAACTGAGACTCGCTTTGATATCAAACACGCCACTAAGAAGCCCATCCATCTATTATGAGATGGGCCATTTCGCTTTTCAATCCAAATGCGCAATTCGATTCAAAGGCTCAAGTCTTTAAGTTTAGCCTTATTCCTAATCAATGTAAAATAAATGGCTGGGACAAAAAGGTTGCCTCTCTTTTAATATTTGTACTAATAGAAGACCACAAATATGCTTCCAATCAGGACGAACTTTCAACTTTGCTTTGGACCCAAAAATGCGTACAAAATGCGCAGTTAAGAATATTTTGGTTTTGTCATCCTGATGTTACTGTGGATAACACTCGTACTTGTTCACCAACATGTAAATAAATAAATAAGCCTTTCACATGGGTCCCTTCGCATTTGCATAATACATTAAATATGCACAACACACTGATTTCGGCGGACTAAAATGGACTACAATAAAATGACCTACGTGGTTTCGACAGTCAGCATAAAGCTGCCACAAAGGAGCCCAACAAAATGGCTACATTAAATTCCGGGTGCTGGGCTTCAGCTCTATGGAGAGAGGGGCGGATTATCGCCATGTCATTTCAGGTACCAGGATCCAGCTCAGCGACTTTTGTTTTTGATAAACGACCATGGAAATCTATTTTTGTGCCACCACAGACATTTGTCACGACTTCGATTTTGGGGTTGCGGAGACTTTTGGCAAATAAAGATTTCAACAGAGCCTAAATCTTGCCTGTTTTTGCCACTCGACGTAATTGAAAATGTGGGCGATAAAAGAAATGGTTCATCATGAATCTCTTTTAACTTGATTGACAGAAATTTTCTTGTCGTGCCATCTGATTGGTTGTCCTTCAAAACTATAATGCTAATTGCTCTATGCAGTTCATTTAAATCAATGTCACATTGCATTCAAATTAGAAATTTGGTCACACAAAGCCTATTCGGGGACAATTCGAGGCCAAACAATTGCTCATCAATGCAGGCAATTTGCTTAAAAGTCAAGGCTAAGAATCAGTGTCAAAATGACATCATAATTGACAGTTGAATTTACATCCAATAGCTGTCAAATTGATTTCACAAAATGCCATGGGATCATTGGCAGCTTCATAGCTGTATTACGTATACGTAATTTTTTGATCAACAACTAGCTTGCAGCAATCGAAACACATATATAATGTATAATATTTCTAATTATGAAATGAGCTGAGAGAAAAGCAAAATACGTTTTTTTCTGCCGGAATGTCGCATTATCATTTGCATATTAATTGGAATTTCGTGCTAGTTGGTCAGCAAATTGTTGATTTATTCAGTAAGGTAAGGAGGCAACAAATTCATTTGGGAAAAAGTTGCCATGTCAAATTAAAAGGCAATTTTCTATAGAACGAGAAGTGGGAAAATCGTGAAAGCAAAAAGCGAAAAAAATACAAATTACTGACTGAATTATTGATGGGGCTCACTGAAATGTGCAAATGAAGCTGTCAAAGCCATTTTCAAGTTGATTTTTCTCCCATTCATTTTCTTGCACGCGCTTTTCACGCAACATTAAGCTTATTCCACCTCTGCGAACGCAATAATAATAAAAGCAAAAATAAATAGAATAAATAAAAATAAAATACCACAAGTTATTTCGACAACAACATTGCCAGGTGACAGATTTGCAGCTTAACCTTTGGGCGTGTCGCTCATTTGACAGACACGAAAGGCACCAAATTTGTATATTTAGCAGTTGAGCAGCTGGCACAATTGATTATTGACCAAACAGACAACAGCTGAGCAATCGCTTTCGTGACCTGTGACAGTTGCGTTTAAATGTTAAATATTTGCTACAAATATAGCTTTTTTTTTATACAAAACAAGCATGTTGGTAGGTCCACTTGCTCATAGTGTTAAAAGGCAATTAGAACTTGGTGACAAATTTGAGTTGAATATTGTAGTGTTGAGCAAATTTGCAAAGCTGCCTGTGGTCAGCCACAAATCCAAGCTCAGCCGCTTACGGATTGAGTGCAATCAGGTTAAGTGTACGCCATATCCGGTTACATATCCGCTTCAGCATCCGGCTGCAGTCACCTGTATTGTTTGAATAATGCATGCTGCATATTGCGTCTTTCGTATTGTCATTCGCATTGTCAGCAGAGTTCATTTGTGTTGTGTAAAAGTGGGTGTGTGTGTGTTTGTGTGTGTGGGTGTAGAATACAGAGCACAAACAAAAGTGAATTGAATTCACATTGTGTAACTCGGCCTGCCGCAAATTCAGCTTGGCATTGGCATGCGACTTGACAGGATTTAACTGTTCAATTGCTGAACAGTCTACACTACACAGGCTGCACCTCTTTCTGCTAAATTATTTTACTCAGTCATACAAGGAAAATCAATATTTACAGGCTGCTCTGGCTTGCAGTTAAATAAGCAAATGTCGAAACTGTAATGAATGCTCCAGAACACAGTAAATAGAACACAGAACCGAATACAAAAACAACATAAAAAAGTAAAACAGATTCAACAGCAACTCACTCTGAATTGTTTGGCCAAAACAGCCACAGGAGTAAAGTAAAAAAATGAAAGCCAACGTTATTTTGGTTTTTTGGCTGCAGGCAGGCAAAAACAAAGTCGAATGCACAGAGCGAGAAAAAGAACTTAGCATACATGGCGTATACGTAATGTAAGTACAAAAGCTGTAAAAAAAACATGCAAATAATGCAGAGCGAGCTGGCCGCAAAGACACCCTGTACCACATAATAAACGATTTCTTTAAACTTATATTTATTGATCGAAATTCATATTTGACTATATGTTATTTTTAAATTATGCTTTGTCTGTATTTATTCCATTTTTATTACACCCTTATCAAACAGTTCGGTGCCAAAAAGACCTTCTGATTTTGAGTCAATTTGGGAACAGAAACTGAAGTGTATGTTGGCAAAGCATTTTTTGTTTGTTTTTTTTTTTGAGCTTGTATTGTCATGTAGCAAGTCAAAAGGCAAAAAAGTGCTCAAAAATTAATGAACCAACTGTTGTTTCATTTGAGAATGTCCTCGTACATAAAAAGGATTGACATTTCAGAGTTCTGTCTGTGAGATAAATGTGTTTGCCGACTGTTGTCATTAGCATTTGGGCAATGTTGGCAAATTTGAATTCAACTTGCTACAGACACAATATTTATGTCTGTCTATGCTTTAAACTTCTTGTATCTTCCATTAGCTTCATTATGTTATTCAGTTAAATATGCACATTTACTTCAATGGAATTTGCTCTTAAATATTTAAACTAAAATTGTTCGTTTATTCAGAAGAGCACTTGCTAATTTAGATCGTGTTATGTTTGAAATTCTTGATAAATATATATTAGATTGTCGTTAGCGAATTTTCAGCAGTAGCAAAGCATTCAAACAATTTAGTAAATATTTCCATGGCATAAATAAATTGTATTAAAAGCTTTAATATGAAAAACTTTGGGCGGCAAACTAAGCGTGTTATGTGCAGCACATACACATACATATACAACACCAGATCAGAGTACACATGTGGTATGGCATGAGTGCTATTTTGACCTATGAACTGATGTGTGCACTGTGTGCTGTTACAAATTTGCAAATAGTACTTCATTTGATTAAGTAACTGCTGTGTTGTTGGTGGTATTTAAGCATGAACTAGTAATAAAAGTGTCCAATTTTTATACGTTTCAGAATCCGATAAAAAGTTGTATTTACTTTAATTTGTCATCCCATTTTTAGAATAAACATAGTTGGCATCTGATTGCTACTCTTCTAATTAGAAGACAGAGCCAGGCCCTAATTAGTGCAGCATCAGCTACCGCAAACAGCAGTTAATGAGAGAGGGGTGGAGGGAAGAAGGTGCTGCGTAACCTTGAAGTCAACTTTACTAGCATGAGTGCCTTTCCTTGCCCTTTCCCGTAGTCGTATTATATTTCGCTATCTGCTTTACTTTTGCATCTCTCATCGTTCATTTTCATTGTATTTAAATGGCAGTAAAATGTGAAACAAGCAAGTGATAAAAGCTGCAGACATATACTATGAAATGATTTAACATCAAAAATGCATCAGCTGTTTGGTAGTGTTGCAGCACACTCAAAGTTCATCCAGAGTGCGAAAGGCTCTTAAGACATTACGAGTATGTTTCCAACATTTTCAACCGTTAAAATGGCATTTCATTTAAAGGGCCTTTCAGGGACTCATATAAATTAATTTTCGGATTGTACACTTGTTAAAAGCAACGTAAATGTGGCCTCTCGGAATTAACCAGAAACATTGACAATTTGCAACATTTAACATTTATGCATGAAAAACCTTAAATAAATTGAGTATAGAAAAATATAGTCGCCTATGTTATTCCCTATGACTGAAAAGGACGAGCAGAAGCTATAAAAAGAACAAATTTCCACGAAAGTATTATGCTATAGCTATCTTTTTTGGGTCTAATTAGAATTTTGCTACTTCAAGAGGAAAGAGTTCACCTTATTTGGAAGATTAATAGCCCTTGAGTATTCCCTGTCATTAAACATTTTATTCTGTGGCAATTACGGTTGCGCCACGTGTCGATTATTGTGCTTCGCTGTTGGACATTTTGTTTGCCTTTACGCTGAATGCGCTGGAAGCATAATGTATTGTAATTAAAAAATTGTTCATAAGTAAATGCAATTGATCAGAGTTGCGTATATGTAATTGTATTTACGGTATATCATTGAAATTTAATTGGCCATCAGCAGTCATAAAAGAGTCAAATGATTGTTGAACTTATCTACTTACTTATATGCAACAGGAATCGCATTACACATACGACATGTACGCCATGTAAAAATAAGTTAAACAAAGAACGTGTAGAACAAGTAAAGCAACATCGTTAAACAGCGTCACGTAGGCAAAAGAGGAAAACGATGTACAGTATTACCTGCCTTGAACGAGTTGTTGAGCTACCAACTTAACTCAACCCAATTGTGCCCATTTAAGGTATTCAAAATGAAGAGAAATTAAAAGTTGTAGCATCAAGCTAAAATGTTTTCAGGTTTAAAATCAAACTATTTGATGTACAACTGTGTTGACAACTTGATGTCCATGGATTACGCTTTGCGGGTACAACAAATTGTAAATCCGGCCACGTGACCGCACGTATCAATCTTCAGTCGCTCGATTTACCTATTTTTCCGTCGTTAAACAAGCTACAAAATGCATGTGCAGCCATCAAAGTTTATGCTGGGCTTAAAGGCTGGAAAGCTTTTATTGTGCCATTAGAAAGCCAACCCCTAAACGGATGTTGAACTTATCGTCCGTCATTGCTGTATTTCCAAGTAGAATTCTTTGTCTTATTCTAAGTGGTTTTTCATTTGAAATGTTTGAGCTGCATTATCAGAGCGTTCTATTGTCGAACTTTTTGTTTTTTGAGCAACTTTGTTTTGCAGTCTGCGTACATGGAAAAGTTCCCACTCAGTGGAAAATTGGTACAAAAAACAAGCAAAACGAATTTGTAATTGAATCTTTTTGTTTAGGTTGTAGAGCATGTGATATGCGAGTGGCTCACGAACCATTCAGAGCTTTTAGAAATTAATTAAAATTGCAGCGAGTGAAACAAGCGTCAAGGATTTTAATTCCCATTTCAATCAGCCACTATCCCAGTTCCACAAATGCCAATGGGATTGCGGTTAGTTAAAGAAGTGTGTCTTGAAAAGTTCAAGCTAAAATGATAAACTTCAACTATCAAATGTAACTGAATCAGCTCATAAATCAAAAGCTGCAGTCAAGTCTATGCAAATGTTGTGGCGTACAGTCTCTGCACTTGAAATAAGCTAGCTAATATAGTTAAGACTTTATGCAAACAGCATCATATGTCAGTCAGTCGAAGCATGGCAACTGCTGGGCCTGGCCTCTTCATCAAATGAAATTAGATTCTGTCGGAGCTGAAGCAGCCATGACTGACACACGCTCTAATTAAATTAAACTGTGTAAAGTTGGCCCAACTCTTACCAAAAACACACACACACACACACACAGATTTAAGACAAGCTGACTGTCTGACTGGCCGCATGTGTGCTTTCGAGCTATATGCCACCTTTGGTATCCCCTTCTAGTTCGACCTCCTGCCGTTGCTTCTGTGTCAAAGTTCGCGTTTCATGTGTGTAAATAATGTCTGCTGCCATGCAAATTGTGTGAAATTAAGGCAGCTAAAAATTGTAAAACCCATATGAGATTAATCCGGCATTCATACAGGGTGGTCCATATCCAGCAGAAATCCAATTAGAGTTAACTGATGGTACCACCTGTGTGGTTATTAGCTCCAGCTTCTCTTTTGCTCCACAATCTCAGCGGAATTTATATTAACCAACAATGTAAATGGTAGAGCCTCAGTGAGCAGCATTCGACACATAATTGGCTTATGATACCACCGAATATCATATTTTGTTTGATAATCCCTTTTGTTTTATATTCTTCATAAAGTCTTGTCTGTGTTATTTAAAATTAACCATCACTGTTGATTGAAGCCAGGTTATAAGCATATTTTCACTAGAATACATATGAATCAGAGAATCAAAACGAAACCAATAAAGATTAAGGTTTCGGTTTCGGTACGTTTCGAAACAACTATTTCTGTAAAAGGTTATATTTCAGTTTTCGTTTTTTATTTCAGAGAAATTAAATTTTTTGAACGAATTTAATAAAATTTTAATGCTAAATAAATGAAGATGCCAAATCATGTTCAAAACGACATTCCGCTTGAAAATCGGTACAGTTTTGCCAAAGTTATGACAGTTCGAAGTTGCTCAAGCATCTGATCTAGCAACTTTACAAGTAAAAAAATTTCTTAATTTTGACATGATTTTTTACAAAAAAATTAAAGGCCTCAGAATCAAGTTTAAAGTGTCGTTTTATACTAATTACGATATAAGGAGTTGATTAAAAGGGAAAAATTTAGATTTAAAATTTTGAATTTTCAAAATTTCAAAGGGGGGACCCTTACCATCAAGTTAGAACCATGGCCTCGACTGTCGGAAAATAATAAAATGTTTAAAATGTTCAAGAGTTGAATACAGAATGAATAAAGGGGCCAAACCATGAACAAAATGACATTCCGCTAGAAAATCGGTACAGTTTTACTAAAGTTATGATAGTTCGAAGATGGTCACAGCTCTGACCTAGCAACTTTACAAGTCAAAATATTTCGTAATTTTTACATGATTTTTTACAAAAAAATGAAAGGCCTCAGAATCAAGTTTAAATGGTGGTTTTATAGTAATTACGATATAAGGAGTTGATTAAAGGTAAAAACTTGAGATTTAAAATTTTGAATTTTCAAAATATCAAAGGGGGGACCCTTACCATTAACGTGGAGCCATGGCTATGATGATCGAAAATTAATAAAATTTTCTAAATGCAAAAATTTTAAATGCAATATGAATTTAGAGACCGAATCATGATTAAAATGGCATTCCGAATGAAAATCGGGTCAGTTTTCTTCGAGTTATGACAGTTGGAAGTTTGTCAACTCTATGACATATTAACTTTACCACAACCGTACCGGTACCGATTTAGTTCCGGTACTAAAAATGAAACGGTTAGTTCCGGTTAAGGGGCTCCGACACCGGCTACAATGTTATTCCCTGATATAAATAAACTGCAAAGTTATAGTATCAAACCAATTTATTATTTATATAAATGGGTATAAGAAGTTGTTAATATTTGAATAGAAAACCTGTCGGAAGAGATGCTTGTCTCGTCAAAAGTAAATCAAAAGGCTACTTAAAATTTTAAGTATCATATGTCTGAACTCAAGACTATAAAAGTAAGCTCATGTGGCTGTTTATCTGCTTACTTATGCATAACCCTGTAAGCATTTAAGCCGAATTGAGACGAGAGCAGCTGCTACTGCTGAGAAGATGCCCAATTTCATTAAATTTCAGCAACCTGTTGTCTGAGAAGGCACCTAAAGCGACGCAGCCAAAAGATTTCAATTTATTTGAGCCGCAGGGTAAAACGAATTCCTTAACTGCAGCTGGCATGGTAAGAGCAACAAAATTTGGTATTGTGTGGTTTTTTAACCTGAGCAGAAGGGACTAATTGAAGAATTTGTATGCACATTAAAGCGACGTCTAGAGCAATTTATAAGGTTAAAAGAAGGACGACTAGACATAATTCATGCTCTTCTTTTGACTTTCATGTAAAATAATTGCGTTTTAGTATATAATATATAACATAAAAGTCGATTAAGTCGTGCCATTAGCTGACCTTAGTGCATAAGCGGAATCAGTCACTTTATCTTAAGATTCTAAGTCGCCGTTTCCCTACTTCCCTATTTTCCTCAACTCTCTCTTTCCTTGATTGGACTTTTGAAGCTCGCACTTCCGTCTAAACACCGTGGAAATGCGTTGGGCTTCACAAACTGTTGTCTGTCCTTTCGAGGGCCGGCAACGTGTCGTATACTTAACGTATAACTTTGACGTTATTAAATGCAGGCGGGGCATAAGACTCTAAGAGAGTGTAACGCATGCGCATTAAATCTAAAACATCGCCTGCCATATAAGATTTCTCTCTTAATGGCACTCTTTAAAAATTTGAAATTGTAATCAGTTGATTTTAATAGAACAACAAGCGTAAGGCCAACTTTGCGGGCAAGTGCCACATTTTCATACGTGAGCAGGCACACTTAAACTCAAAGGTGCAATTAAGATGCTTAGATAACTGTGCGATTCGAGGCTGCCTCTGAGACTGGGAATAAAAACACTGAACATGTGCTTTTCTTTTTACAAAATAAATTCCTATTGAAACAAAGACTTTTGTGAACCCAGAGCAGCATCAGTCAAACTTCAAGCTGTCCCTGAGATTAAACACGGTTAAAAAAAGTTTTAACTAACTAGAAACAAATTTATATGAATTTTAATGCCATGAGTTTATAGCTAAAACTATATAATACATATAATTGGCTACGTAAAGGTATCTGCAACATTATTTATATTAATTGGCTAATTCAAGCGTTGCACGAAATAGCTATAAATATAGTCCCAGACTTAGGTAGAGAGGCAATCAAAGTGTTGATCCAACCCGAAATTACGTATAAATCGCATAATGAGCAAAATTAATGTCAACGAACGCCAAGGAATAACCTGAAAAGCCAAGGAAAAGGCAAGTCACAACTAAGTCCGATAATAAAATGAGCCTTGTCGTCAAATATAACTCATACGCAGCGTTTAACAGGGGTCGCCATCAAAATGTAATGTAATTAGATAGCAAAAGATTGTGACTTCTGAGAATGTTTGTTGCCTTGTTGCTATGTCAGGGTGAATTTAATTTGTTTGGCCTGCAATTCATTTGCCGAGTCGTTGACTTTAATGCACACATCTAAGACATTGTTTGTACATTGTTGACTTGTTGCCAATTTTTGCTCAACTTGACTTAGGTATTGGCTCGCTTTTGCAGTCGAGTTCATTGACTTTGCTGGCTTCAAAAATTCCACAAAAGCATTATTTCAACATACAAAAATTTTATTGGATTTTTAAACCCAAAACACAGGTTATTTTAAGACACACATTAATATAAACATTTAACAGACTGTCTGCTGCTTTCAGCTTCACATATGCTGTCTTTGCCATCAAGATAGGAGCTGCCCATTTGTCAAAAAGTAAAGTTTGCGAAAGTGCAGTAAATGTACATTTCATGTTATGCTAACAGGATGTGTGTTTTTTCTGTCGCCCATAAAGCAAATGTCGTCATCTCAAACACCAAAAAAGAAAATATGTTAAGAGTGATACATAAAATTTTCCTGTTGTTATGTGTGCACTTTCAGATAAAAATACAAAAAAAAAATATATATATAACGCTGAACTATTGAACGGCTTCGGGTTAAACATTTCTCATTTGACTAAGCACTCAGAAAGCAAGACGAGCTCATTTTCTATAAATGGTGAATATATATTTTAAAGTGCTTTTCATTAAGATTTCCATTTCACCTGTAATCTACAATTACATTTAATAATAACATTTAATATCAGGTAATATAACAAAAGTGCATAGGCCTTAAGTATGACGAGCTTTGTGTAAAATATTTCTCATTTAACTAATCAGTCTGAAAGTATGCCGAGGTTTTTCTTAATATACGGTAAATATATATTTAAAATTGGTTCCTATTAAAATTCCTTTTTCATCTGTAATCTACAATCTTTTAGGCTTAATCAAGCTGATAAGTGGAAACTAATGGTCAACACTTAGAATAATAATAATGTAACAAAAGTAATAATGTAAAAGTAAAAAGTTCCAGCAGGCAAAAACACAAAACCTACTTCCAAGGGTCCTGAAAAATCAAAAAGTACACAAATGGTAATGTTTAAGTCAGAATGTCGTTTATTTCTCAAGATTTCACTTATTTAGAACACCGGCAAGAGGAAGAATAAAAAGAAGGAGGCCATATTGCCAGCTTGCAGAGTCGCTTCTTAGCTTAACTTGTGTGGCAACTCTTAACTACAGTGGCAACGTTGGGGTGCTATGTCAAGGCTGCCATTTTCGTTGCAATAGAAATAACATTTAATATTAACATAAATTTTAATTTACTAATACTTTACAAATGACAATTTGTTCGATATGTTGATGAAGCAGGCACCAGTTCCTAATGCACCGATCTGCCTGAGTAGTTGGTTGAGCTTGTAGTCATCGACTGCAGCTCCGTCGTACGCTTCTGCACATCCATTTTCATCTTGGTTGGCCAAATCAGTCCCAGCCAAGCCTTGCGATTGACCTCATCAAGCACAACAAAGTAGATGAACAGAACAAATCCCTGCATTGTGGCCGTGAGGCAGAAGAGATAGGAGAATGCGACGCCTGCCTGCATGAAGGCAAAAATGCCAAAGATCCAGGAGAGACCCAGCAGGAAGAAGAGTAAAATTGAGAGGCGAATCTGCTTGCTGACCAACTTGCGCTCGGCTCGATGAATGCTCTGACTGAGAGAATGGGAAATGCTGTAGAAAACATAGACGAAGATGACGAGGTTGGCAACCGTTATAAGCGTAACTGGTAGTACGACCCCGAAAGTGAGTCCATAGCCAGAGGGATAACAAATGCCCGTGTCTGTATCAAGTTGGAACTTAGATGGCAGATACGATTGCGGATCGATGCAGGCCACCAGCAAAGTGGGAAATAGAGGCAACAACCAAGCTACTAAAGCTGCTTTCAGTATATAGTGCTTTGGTCTCTCAATGCCAATCACAGTTACATAGCGCTGGAACTGCAGAAAGGCGATGATAAGCATCCAGCAGAATAGTACCAGTATAGAGTACTGAAGTAAAGCTCCTAGTACTACACAGGGAGTGATATAACCCTGCGTAACCAGTTGCTCCGAAATGTCGTCCGTGTTGATGAAGACAAAGAGCACCATTTGCAGGGTCATTGCCAGGCAGAGATGCATCAGAACCTTGGTGGAGGCCTGACTGCGAAAACTCTTGAACACAGCCGCCGTCAGAAAGATGCCAAACACCCCAAAGAGGGACAAGGAACAGCCCACAATGGATATGATATCGAGAACTCGCTCTTTGATTGGACTAACCAGCACCTCATTGCCCAGGTCATCGGTGCGATAGCTTCCGCCCACCAGAAATGAGAACTGCGTCAGATGCCGCGTTTGACAGACTATAATTGGATCCCGTAGCATATCCGCTGCATCACTGGTCGTTATTCCATCACTCAGCCAGGTCTGATAGTTCCAATAGCCACAGCCACTGCCTGATATTCTCGCCCTCTCATCCGGCTGTCGATGATTTTCATTGCGAAGCAGAATGGGAAGTGCTTGGGGCAAAGTCACAGCTGGCAGGAGCAGCAATAATTGATTGTTAGCCCAGAAACAGGAATAAATCATCGATTTACTCACCTTCAAGTCCGGGAATTGATATGGATAGTACTTTACTGCGTGGTCGTCGACTACGCTGCTGTGAAGTCTCCACAAAGAGCCCATCATGGCCATAGATCTTGAGAATGAGGTAGGAGGCGCCTTTGTTCTTTAACTGTCGCCACAACTGATCTGGCAAGTAAGTCGCTACCTCTAGATCCCACTCCCGTCTTAACTTATCCACGCTCTCGCTGGAGTAAAGAAACCGATACCAGAAGCCACTGTCGGAATGCTTTCGGTCTGGAGCTGGCACGGAGTAAATAGCCAAGCCAGTAATGTTTTCACATGAGGGATTCACATAGAATACACTCAGATTGCTGCTTATCAAAGCTCGCACGCCAATATTCGCATAGTTGACAATTTCCACACCGGCTTCAGCTGATTCACCAAATATACTTGCCGCTTGAATAGCCGATTTGCCACAGCTCTCTCTGGGCACGAATTGTTGAGATAGTGCATCCATATAGTCCTCAAATTTATTGAGTAGGGAGTTGGTCGCATTGAGTTCTGCTGATAAACGTAGAACTTTTTCATCACTGGACATGATCTCGCGACAAATGCAGACCAGATCAACACTTAAAGCTCCATCTTTGGGCTGCTCCATGAGTTCACTGAACACCTGGCCAGTCAAATGGATATCAGCTGGAAGAACTGTCCTATCATGCTGTTGAAACATGTTTCTCATAAGAGCCGTCGTACTGCGACGTCCCTGAGTATTGTTGGTAAGTCGCTTGCCCTCCAAGATGTCATCATGTAGACTATTTAGATCAACACTGATTGAATGCTGTCGGAAGCGTCGCATACAAACCACTCGCGACCATTGATCAATGGGCTCCCACTGGGCACGCATATCCTTCACCTGACACTTGCGGGTCACGGGAAGACCGTTCCGACGCAGACAGACATCGTGTAGAGTGGCTGACTCGCCAATCCTGGCCCGTTTCCATTTGTTTTTGTGCGGCGTCTGGTCGTGATTGCGCACAATATAATCATGCTGGAATTCTTCTGGCTTACAGTGCATTGAATTGCAGTAGACCAGACCAGCTGTGTCTGATCTGAATCGCTTGTCGAGACAACGCTCTGGTTTACTTCTGTTTCCTTGTAGCCGGCAGAGCAGTTGTTGCTTTGGACAGTCGTCCAGTTCCTCGTCGCTTTCACTGCTCTCGGTGCTTCCGATTGTGATTGTCAAGGTCATGGCCAATGCCAACAGCGTCGCGGCAAACACAAAATTCATTGTCCAAGTGTGACTCAGGTACCGATAAATGCACAACTGTCTGGTAGTTACAGTCACCAATAAACGAGCTTCTACCGCGTCCGACTCTCTGTGAATATCACGCAAAACTGTCAAACAATTGTAACTCAGAGTCATTCAGTCGGTTGTGGATCGTTTTCGTTTTGTTGTTATCTCTTGCCGGCCCGATCGCTTATCGCATTCGAACGTTAATACTTTCGAACATTACTAATTCAATTCCACAAATTTCGCGGTTTCTGGTATTATCTTTGCCCCTGATAACGTTTGGTGCGAACTTCAAACGAGTTCGAATCGATTGTTTGATTTGTCATTAGCACAAAACTGCAAATTTCAACAAAAGAGGAAACTACACGTTTGTAATTGCTCCCCACCGAGGGGGGTATTTACACAAAAGCTTTATTAAATAATCAATTCACACATGACAAGTTCAGTTATATATATTGTAATATTACATTCATTATATTTAAATGTTAAATCGTCGTTGTTTTATGTTAAGATATAATTTTTTACAAAATCACAAAATTAGATTTTAGCATTTTGTGCGACAAGAAAATCCACTGTTCAATGCCTTTGGCTAATCCTTGTAGGTAGCAGGAGCATTCTCTCAATAATCTTTATAGCAGCGTCTCATGGCACGTATTTCTCAAGGACATAAAAGCTGTGCGCAGAGTTTTCTATATGCGGAACTTGTTAAGTTGTTGACACGTTTTCAATTATCAGTCAAAAGCTTTTGACTAGACGCCCACGAGTTTGACGATTCTATGCTTTATTTGTACAAACTCTTATTTATATACATTATTGTCGGTATGAATTTGATTGAGTTGCAGTCAGAACAATTCACGTTCCCACTCACATATGGTTATGTACACATGTCCTTGCTTTCAATCAAAAGTGTCACACTTATTGCTCGGCATTTTCACTTTTCTTTATTGCTGACATAGAGAAAATTTATCCATGTGTCAGACGTGCAAAAGCGAAGCGAATTATCCAATTCTGTGGCTTCACTCGCTTCAAATGTCTTCAAAGCATAGGCATGTCCATGAATCTTAATATTTTTAATATACACGGATAAGGCCATACACTGATAAAAAAAAAACTGTTTTACAATCAAGATTTTGGTCTCAGAACTAAGAATTTTGGTCTAAAAAATGCGTGAAGAACATAAAACTCTTAGATTAAGAAAACACATATTGTTTTTGACAACATTTTAAACAAGATCAAGTTCCTATTCTTATAATAATGAATAAATAAAAATGATTTTTTAAATTTATATGTATTTTTATTTTTTTTAGACTTTTATATATTTTATTCTGTCTTGGTAATTTA
Organism: Drosophila innubila; assembly: GCF_004354385.1. Lineage (NCBI taxonomy): Eukaryota > Metazoa > Arthropoda > Insecta > Diptera > Drosophilidae > Drosophila > Drosophila innubila. The sequence goes on from NW_022995380.1 coordinate 26,666,295, forward strand.
ATAAATGTTATTTTAATTTGGTACGAGTGAAATTCGAACCAGTTTCTCTAACCAGAGCATCAACATTTGTTTTTATATGAAATAGTACATATTTATACTTTCCTAATAATTTAAGATTTTTATACTTGTATTAAGAACTTTGATTTTTTAGATTAATATTCCAAGTAATAGTAAAAATGGTCTTAAAATGTTTTTATTTTAAAAACAAAATACTTAAGATGAATGTTCTTGATTATAGAAGTTGGTTATTTTTTTATTTAGTGTATATATATGAATAGGACCGGATTTCAAAAGCGTCTAATAAAGTGTTGAAATCGTATTTAATTAATGAAACCAAATGCCAATTAGTGACTTCAACAATCGGCTAAGATTTCTATATTGCAAAGCCACCAAGTCAATAAACTATGTCGAGCTCCTTTCATACCATTCCATTGACTATGACCCATAACCCATAACCATAACCCAGACCAGACAGTGGGAGCAACAAGTAACCGACAGTCCGGCAATCCGGCAATCCGACAGCCTGTTCATTTACGTTGCGCAAACAAGTTGATGTTACGCGGCCAAGGAAATCACTCAGCAAGCCTTCAACTGTTGCAAGTTCGAGGGAAAGGTCACGGGGATCGAGCGACCAGCGTAAGTAATAAATTTCCCAGAGCGCTTAACCACAACGTTGACTGAGTTACTGCATTGTTGCATTGCCGCTTGACAAGGTTAACAGCTCGGCTAGATGGCCGAGTAAATGTGATTAGGGTTGATTTTCAACAGAACTTGGGGCTACAAATAAGTAAGAGTGCCCCGTTTCGAGTGTCGGGTACTCAGTGCCAGCCAACAACAGGAACAACAACAACAGCAATAACAAAGTTCAACAAAACTCCAGTGTTGTAAAGCCTGAACACGGATCAAATTTAACTGTCACTGCCATTCAATGATCCGTATCGATATTTAAGCACTTTTAACGACTGTGACACACACACACACACACACATACACACACACACCATTTATATTTAAGCACACGCATTATATTTGCTCGATAAAAATTGGAAAAGTTACGCTGACTTTTAAGTACTTAAACGCCTCGTCAACCATAAGGACTTTATGGGAATGCGTTCAAAATGGGTTTGTCCCATTTGCTTTTATTGAATAAAAAAAAAGTAACACAGACAAACACCCACATACACAGCTACAGATACACAGACAAAGGCAAAATCACAGGTAGACGTATTCATTAAAATGGAACCTGTAGGGATCCATTGAACAAGTCAAAGGAAGATTCTACATTGAAATCTGTGCAGAGCAAAGTTATTGGGAATAATTATAAGAAATTCCAATTTTCTATATGTATGTATGTTTGTTCAATTTGTAAGCTTGAATTTATTCGCCTTTAGTATAAAAACGTTATTAAAGAAAGAAGTTGCTCGCCAGCTGGTGCATTAATTAAAAAGTTAAAGCTTAACCAAGGTAAATGACTTGGAAAGAATTACGGCAGGGAATTCGTATAAAAATGTTTTATTGACAGGCTGTAAGAGGAAAGGGAAACTCAGCAGCACCATTTAAATACCTTGAGAAGAGCAAAAAAAAAAACACACATTGACCTCCCGTTTGGATTCCTAAAAATAGCTTAAAGTTGATACTGCAAATAGAATTATGGTGAAGGCTTTGTTTGGCACCTGTCGTCCAAAAGGTCAACGGTTTAACTATTAACCAGAATAAACCTTGACTTTTAATGAGCTACGTACACGTGACCCGTAAGCCTAACTTAACTTAGGTAATACGGTATATATTAAACATTTATTATTTTATATATTTTATTCATGGAATAACATTGGAACGTTAACCGAAACTAACCGTTTCATTTCTAGTACTGGAACTAAAACCTTAACCGAATAAAAATTCTCAGTCAAGAACCGAATACCGAATCGTTCGTACCGGTATGGTTGTGGTAAAGTTGCTAGGTCAAAGAATTGTCCAACTTCCAACTGTCATAACTTAATCAAACTGATTAGGTTTTCAAACGGAATGTCATTTTAATCATGATTTGGCCTCTAAATTCATTCTGTATTCAATTTTTGTTCATTTAGAAAATTTTATTATTTTCGACCAAGATTCGATTTTGATGCTAAGGGTCCCCCCTTTGAAATTTTGAAAATTGAAAATTTTAAATCTCAAGTTTTCACTTTTAATCAACTCCTTATATCGTTATTAGTATAAAACAACACTTCAAACTTGATTCTGAGACCTTTCATTTTTTTGTAAAAAATCATGTGAAATTGAACAAAAATTTTGACTTGTAAAGTGGCTAAATCCACAGTCTGACCAACTTCAAACTGTCATAACTTGATCAAAACTGAACCGATTTTCAAGTGGAATACCATTTTGTTCTTGATTTGGGATTTTAAATTATTCTGCATTCAAATTTTATCAAATTCTTAAAAAAAAAATATTTTCCTTTAGATTCTACTAGATATTGATTTCGATGCTAAGGGTCCCCCCTTTGATATTTCGAAAATTCAAAATTTTAAATCTCAAGTTTTCACTTTTAATCAACTCCTTATATCGTTATTAGTATAAAACAACACTTTAAACTTGATTCTGAGACCTTTCATTTTTTTGTAAAAAATCATGTGAAATTGAACAAAAATTTTGACTTGTAAATTGGCTAAGTCCGCAGTCTGACCAATTTCATACTGTCATAACTTGATCAAAACTGAACCGATTTTCAAGCGGAATGTCATTTTGGTGTTGATTTGGCATTTTAAATCATTCTTCATTTAAATTTTATTAAATTCTTAAAAAAAAATATTATCGTCTATATTCTACCAAATATTGATTTCGATGCTAAGACCTGAGACCTTTCATATTTTGGTACGCACCGGACCGAAACCGTAATTTAGATTTGTTTCGGTTTGATTCGCTGTTTTTATTTATATATTTTTCTCGAGTCTTACGCTCGTGTCGTTGCGGTTTCTGCGGCAACACTTGCTTTTGTTTGTCTACGTGACGGATGGGTAGGCAAATTAAGTAATACAGCACGCACAGACACGGAAGATGGAAAGGATGGTGAGACAGAGACAGAGACACACTAACACACATCACACACACTGAAAGGACACACTGCTGCTGGGTAATTAAGCGCTGTGCTTAAGCCTGATGAGGTTTTCAACACAAGATAAATACATACGACAAAAAAAATAAGAGAAACAACTGCTGCATTCTGTTTCCCTTTCGCTCTCTCAGTCTCCCTTTCTCTGTCTCCCAGCTGTCTGCCAAAGTGGTGCTTCATAAGTGCTATAATTTCGAGAGAGCAAGAGCATATTACTTTTATTTGCTTAAGTGCGAGCATGATATTAATTTGATTACACTCGAGTCCTCAGGCGTTGGACTAGCGACCAAGTTGCCTACTTTTATGCGGCACTGTATGATGATTATGACCAAGTGAAACAGTTGGCTAGAATGTTGTCGTTGGCATTTTATGTAAATTTACGAACTTTGTTCTTTAATCAAACTTTGACGCAGTAGTATATAAATAATAAATATTAACTTTCTACTCAGACTTATTTCAATGTGTCAAAGAGCATTGCTCTAAAAGTTGAAGCTCAATTGAAATTCAAACAATGTTTAATTGGCAATAGCATGAAACAAATTTAATTAAGTCATATTTTTATCCTATACAAATCACATTTGTTCAATAGAATTGGACCCCTGAATTATTTATCTAGATTTATCACTATTTTTGAATTAATTATTATTATTTTTTATGCATCTAAATGCATTATTTAATTTCAAAAACTGTTTTTCATTTACAACTAAATAGATATTTTAAAATTCAAGCATATGATTTTCTCAGCTAAGCTTAAACTATCTGAGGTGTGCACAACAATACACATAGATTAATACACATGAAAAACTTTTTTACATTCAGTGCAAAACTTTAGCAATTTCAGATGGACAAGTTTGCAGCAAACTAAAACAGAATCCAAATACACAAGAGGGTCATCAACCAGTGGAAATCCTGAAAAGCAAAAAGGTGGTGCAATAGCTGCCCCGCAATTTGATTCAAGCTTTAAGTGTGCCAACACAAAATTGCCAAATAGTACATGATATACATACAACACATAGATAAACACAGCAGTGAGTCGCTATATATTCAGAATTTGCATATTTAATGTATTTATGTATAAGCCGAGAGACGAGAGTCGCTAAAAGCCAAGTGAGTGCTTTGAGCCGGTAAACAAATGCCGCATTAACGTGACTCTTGGGAACTATGTCAAATGAGCAGCATATATTCATATTTATATATCTATATATACTACATTAAGTGAAAGATACTCTCGCAATTCGCCAAACAATTGAAATGAAAACGTCAAGAGTTTGACTTAAAATTCACATTATGATGAATGATGTTTACCTGTGCACACCATTAATTATTCGCAGGTCGAAAGGTCAAAGGTAAATCTGCCTTTGTCAGCTATCCGATTGAGTCGTTGCAACTATTTTAATTAGCTTTTCAGTGTTGATTCACTGCTTATTTGGGTCTTCTTTGGTTTTTGTCTACCTTTTCGCAGTCAAATACGTCAGAGCCTTGGAGAGTAATGAGTTTTTGTCTGTGCAGGATTTCGTGTCGCTGTAACATAAAATCGATGATCCATTTGATTAACCCGATAACTTGAAGTTTATTGGAACGCGTCCTGGACGCGCCCAACAAATGGCAATCGCAACTTGACCGCACCCAGAGATGGTCGACTGTCCAACATGGCCAACATTTTGCGTCTGAGTCCTTGCACGTGAGTACTTGGATGAGTAGTAGTGTGCTCAGTCAATTGGAAAGCATTTCGCCCACTCCACATTCCAGCAAGAACTGGTCATGCATAAAATATGAGCGTGCTAAGGCCGCCTCAATTTTTTGCCATTCCATTCGCCACATCATGTTTAAGGCCCTCATCAGTTCTGGCAAATCCGTATCCCTATCAAATAAAATGCCTCTCTTCAATTGGCTTTAGTTCAAAAGCCCATTTAACTCATTACAGCACAGTCAGTCAGCCCATTTAAAGGAGTTTCCCTTGAAATGGATGCATAAAAAAAGCAGACAGCTTCAGCTTTACGATAATTATGATTTGCGCTTTGTGTATCATATGAAATATATATGAGTATTGCCTCGGTTATTTGCTGGGCGTCTGTGCAGACAGGACCCTCATCAATATGACACACACAAGAACGCGTCGAAGGATGCGAGAATACATCATCATGTATGCCAGGATGAGAGGTAGCTGTTAAATTAATTGCACAAATAATTTACATAGCAATTAAGTGCGTTTGATCGCTTTCATAACACTTTCCACAATTCATTGCATACTTACGAGCAGACGAGCAGCTGACGAGACGAGTAGTTGGCATGTTTAACGAAACACAATCTAGATGATGGCAAATTCTAATTACGACGTAATACACTCGCTTAAATCAATTCCAATGCAGCGCTTTAATTAAGTGTCATGGCTGACGCCATCGTTGCGCATCATTTCCGTTTCCCGTTACCCGTTACCCGCTTTCCGCTTTCCGTTTTCCTTATTTTCCTTGCCTTTTTTTTCCAACTGATTTTCAACTGCGTCAAGGATTCACACCTCCAGCAGAAACTGCGTCTGTAGCAGTTAATGAGTTGCGGAGAAAGACTAGAATAATGGATCGATGAACGGACAAATAGACTGACAGACAGGCGGACAGACGGACAGACAGACAGACAGACAGACAGACAGACAGACAGACAGACAGACAAAGTGCCTGCCACAATACCCACGTATTCATTTGCGGTAACAAGGGGAAACAATTGAAGAGATTGCTTACAATTCAGACAAATGCCATTAGGTAATTGTATTTTGTAATGTGCGATATCAATAAATGCAATTTAAATGCCAAAATCCGATTACTTGAATTTCAGCACATATTTCATATGAAAACTAAAATTACAATTTTATTTGCATCATATAAAATCGTTAAGAGCATCATCATTAGCACAAAACTAACTATTGATTGCATATAAATGGATATTAAACTTAAAATTGATTCACATTAAGTTTAATAAGCTTTTATAGAAATCAATAACAATAGCATAGACAATAAATATCAAATTTCATCATTAATTTCCATAGAACAACTTAGTATGTCTATATGTTGCCATATTTAGTCTACTTTAAAGTAAATACACCCATAATATTTGAAATAAAAACTTCGAAATGAATAAATACGAGTATCTATTATTATTATTGGGCATATGAATATAATTATGAGCAAACTATAGCCAAAAATGGCAAAAAAAAAAAAAATAATAACAATCTTAATATGGTTAAGTTGTCAAACACACTTCTCGACTAACAATTTAGTCGATGAGTGAATAGTGAATAATGTGCAGCGAATTCAGCTCTAGATATAGATGTCGAATCAAATCTCTTTGTTTGTTGGACAATATAAAGAGGCAGCGATTAAAAATCAATATAAAAATACATATGTTTGTTCATCGATTGATCGCTATTGTAGCTCTACAAAGGGAGTGTTAACCTGTAGACACACGTCTTTTGAAATATGAAAAGAAATCAAAAATTATGTAAATTAAATGTTGAAAATTAATACCTACATGGGCGTGTTAAAGGCACAGAGCCACAAAAATGATATATGCAGAGACATTAAGTGCTATTTGCATAATTATAATGCCGTCGCCTCGATGTCTAAGCTCACTGAAAGATCATAGTTGCGAGTATTTCCAAAATAGATCTGCAGATAATACAAATCTGTCTCAAATCTGAACACGTTAGCTGTGAAATTTTCAGTGATTGTCATTGTGTTTTTATGCGGGCTTTGTTTTGAGACCTGGGAATTAGCTACGCGCATTGATCCATTAAATTCAATTGATAAAGTCAAAGTTATAAAAACCAAAACAAAAACAATGGCAAAACAAGATCAAGCTGAAATGGAAGCTAGCTAAATGAAATATAAAAAGCAACATTAAAAACTGATCTTGAGAGGAATATTTGCATAAATCACGTGACGCGTTGGCAGCCCAAAAAAAAAAAGAATTAACTTTTAAAAATAAAGCGACAGCAACTATCTGAACAACTTTGATGCGAACATGGAGCTGGCGAAGTAGATAAAGTTGGAGATGAAGATGAAGATGGAGATGGTTGTTGTCTGGCACTGGCCAGTTTAGAAATTTATGTAAATGCATTTGCCGCTGCTCGGAGCCCCTGAACTTGAAACGCGTTGGCATCCGGAGCGAATGTTTCAGTCACCTAACGGCGTTTGAGCCAACTAGTCTGCGGCTGGGAGAACGTCTGCCGATTGTCGAGTGTCGGGAGTTGAGATTTGAGTGTTGAGCGTTGAGTGTCGAGTGCTCCAGAATTTTGTGAATCATAACAAACGGCATTGAGTGAGTCATGTATAGGACGTGCTTCTGTGTAAGTTGTATAACAGTTTGGCAGCAATTTGTCATTGTATGGACTGTCATTTGTCTTTTAGCTGATATCTGTGCTGAGCGTCGTCTCTGCCGCCAATCTGAGCTACTTACACCGCCAGACACAGGCACAGGGACAGGCATATTATTATAATGCGCCCAGTGCTAACACTATGGCGGCATTGCGTCGCATCGTATTGGGACATCTGCAGCGCTTTCAGGAGGCGGATAGACAGAACGCCAGAACGCTGATGATGCAGGGAAAAGCGGAAGTGCAGCGACAACCTTATTGGCAGCCAGTGATTGCCGCTTCGCTGAATAGCTTGGACTATGCTGTGCCACCCAATACACCCACGCCAAAGAACTATGCAATGAATTTCTTGCCGGAGGGCAGGGATGTGGTACCCGGAACCTCATACATACCGCTGCGGCTGCTGTTGATACGCTGACTCGGAGACGTCAACCGGCAGCGGCTGCGACGTCGGCAGCAGCAGCGGCGTCGGCATCGTCTGTTATTCAAATGAGGCTTCAGTTTGCGGAATGCCGTTCTCGGTTCTGAGCAGCGGCAACCAGTAAATGAGTTTAATTTGCTCGAATCCTACTGCTGGTTATATAATATAATTTAATGATATTTTAATTCTTCATTATACAGTAAAGTCTTAGCTTAACAGTCGGTATTCTAATTTAAGTCGAAACTAATTTGTGCCCCACAAATACAAATGTACGAAAATACACGTAAAATAATCATGAGTTACGGCCTTTTTAGTTTTCAGCCTCGAAGCAACGGAATGAGAAATAATAATAAAAAGGCGAAGCCACGCACCACGCGTAATGTTCACAGACTATTCAAAAATACAGAAACACATTCACCAAAAATTAACTTTGTCATATCATTTACATAATTTAGAAGCTATAAATTAAAAGGCACGGACAACGATACGACAACCGGACAAGCGGCAAAACAAGCCCGGCACAGAATTGCAGTAAATTGCCATATAAGGTCGTGCTTGGCAACATACGCAAAGACCAGCAGCATTAATTTATCATTAAGTGCTTTACCTAAATGGAATTTTCTATTTTTATTCAGTTTTATGCTAGACTTTCTTTTATTTCCAAACGAACTCAAGATGTAAGCAATTGATTTTACTTCCAAGAGCTTAAAACTTCTTTCTCCCGAGAAAACTGGGCTTAATTAATTACTTTCAGATGGGAATTGCGTAAATTTTATTTTAAAAATTACTGGTTAAACAAAATTTTTCTTACATATTCTTATCACAGTGATTTCTAAACTTCAAACCGGTTCAAACGCTTGTGTCTTTGCTTAATAAGTAAATAACGTTGAAGCTATAACTAAATCGCAAACTGGTTTGTGTCCACGCTTTAGCATACAGTGACTCATGAACTGTGCGCTTGGATTTGTGTCTTTGCTAAGTTTCCAGGCTCACAGTGCAAGCAGTTTGAATGCAGCAGAAAGCAGTGCGCTGCTTGCAAATTTAAAATTTAAAAACGAAAAAATCCCAAAAAAAATTAATAAACTCTATGAAAATTAAAAATTCGAAATTAGACAGAATTAAGTAAACATTTTACTAAAGGTTTATTCCGAATACCTCTTTTGGGAAATTTACTTAACTTTTTTAGGTAAAAAAAATCATATCAGAACGAAGTTTTTAATGGAGTGGCAACATTCGGCTTAAGGGGATTAGTTCACTTTGGGGATTAGTTCAATAGATCCTTAGTCCGAACGATTCGGTACAACTCTATTATGACTGAGTTCTTCTTGAGAAATTAGTTGAAGATGTGGTCATCGACTTTAATTCCGTTGAACGCCTCGGCACGTCCATCCTCATCTGATTGGGACAGAAGAGTTTTAGCCAAGCGTGTCTGTTAGCCGTATTTAATAGTACAAAATAGACAAAGAGCACAAATCCCTGAAGTGTAGCCGTGAGGCAGAAGAGATATGAAAATATTATGCCAAGGTGCAGATAACTGCAAAGACCAAAAATCCAGCTAAGTCCCAATAAGAAGAAGAGCAACACTGAGAGACGCAGCTGTTGAACAATTAACTGGCGCCGGGGATTCAAAGCCTGATAAATGCTATACACAATGCAGATCATCATAAAGCAATTGACAATAGTTATCAGAGCGATGGGCAATACAACACCAAAGGCCAAGCCATAGCCCGAGGGATAGCACATGGCTGTGTGGGAATTCAGCTGATACTCCGTTGGCTTGTACGATTTATCGTCCAGCAGCACGACCAACAATGTGGGCAGTAGTGGAAGAGTCCAGGCTACAATCGCTGATATGAGAATATAATGTTGTGGGCGGGCCACGCCTATTACCGTGACATAGCGCTGGAACTGCAGAAAGGCTATGATGAGCATCCAGCTGAAGATGACCAGGACTGAGTATTGTAGAGCTGCTCCCGAAATCAAACAGCGATTCCAGTCCTGTTCCAGTGAAATTTGCGCCGTCCAATCGTCAACACTGAGAACTCCAAACAATGACAATTGCAGGGAGAGTGCTAGGCATAGATGTAGTAGCACCTTCGTAGAGGCTTGATCCCGCCACTTCTTGACCAGTGCCGCAGTTAAAAAGATTCCCAGCAGGCCAAAGAGCGAAAGACCACAGCCCACAAGTGTGAGCATGTCCAGCAGCTGCTCATGTGACTGAAGCTGGACATCATCCTGTTGCTCCTGTTGCCAGTAACTGCCGCCAATTAAAAAGGAGAATTGCGTCAGATGTTGGGCTTGACAGAGCACAGTGGTGTCCCACTCATTGCTGTCGTTGCAAGTCGTGATGCCGTTGTCCAACCACGTCTCATAGTTCCAGTAGCCACAGCCACCAACTGCGTCCAACTGCTCTGGCTTACGTAGCACAAAAGGCAACGCACCGGGTAATTCACCTGCTAAAAGAACGCATAAATCGTACACTCAGAAAAAAAATCAAGATTTCCGTACTTAAACAGGCCATTTACAATTACAATCGATCTCAAAAGCTGTCTAAGTTCGGAATTTCTTAAGTTGAGAACAAAAATCTTATTTCAAGTTCCGTTTTCGCAAGTACGTAAATCTTAAAATGAGATTTTTCGGGGATACGTTAAGTACGTTTTGGGTTTAATTCAAGTCTGAAAAAATTTACATACTACTTTAAGTACAGAAAAATCTGGAACTAAACCCAAAACGTACCTGTTTCTAGTACAAAACATTGTCATAGTTAATTAATTTTAATCTTAAACATACACTAGTATGTCCACTAAAATTAAGCAATATACCAAAATTAAATACCATTAAATTATTGTGTATTTTCTTGTTTAGCGACCTTTTGAAATAGGTGCTGATTTTAGCAGCGATCCAAGCTTAACGTCATATTTGCGTCGCTAGAACCAGTTGAGAATTCTAAAGTTCGACAATGAAAAAGAAATATCCCAAAACGTACTTGTTTTTAATACGAAACGTTCTTATTTTTAACTTTCTTTAAATTTTAATAAAAAACTATTTTAAGTACAAAAAAATCTTAGACTCGTTTAGTACAAATAACTCAGTTGTTTCTGGAGGCAACTTTACGAGACTCACGGATTAGATATTAGCCATGGTCTTATATATACTGACTAAGTTTGGATAAAATCGAACTACTATTTCTTATAGCTGCCATAGGAATGTGATGTCAGAATTCTAAATTTAAGATCGATTCATACTTAATTCAAGATTTTTAGTACACAGAAATCTTAAAATTTTAAGCAAGAAACGGTATAAATTCAAGTACGGTCGTAGCTAACTTTAGGATGGCATATTTTTTTGAGTGTATCGAAAGAACAACAGAGATTCAACTGCTTCAACTCACCCTCAAATCCGGGAATTGTTATGGATAACACTTTACCACCTGGTCGTCGAATGCGCTGCTCTGAAGTCTCCACAAACAGCGCATCGTGGGCATAGATCTTGAAGACCAAATAGGAGGCGCCTCTGTTTCGCAACTGGCGCCACAGCTGCTCTGGCAGATATGTGGCAGTCTCCAGATCCGACTCACTCCTTAACCTATGCACACTCTCGTTGGCATATAGAAAGCGATACCAGAAGTCGCCACCCGCAGATCTTCGGTCCTTAGATGTCGCTGAGTAAATGGCCATTCCAGTAATGTTATCACACGTGGGATTCACATAGAATACGCTCAGATTGCTGCTTATCAGAGCTTGTACGCCAATATTCGCATAGTTGACAATTTGCACAGCAACATTAGCTGATTCAATACCTTCATGGAGAATCGTCTTGCCACAGCTCTCCCTGGGCACGAATTGTTGCGGCAGTGCATCCATATAATCCTCAAATTTGTTGAGCAGTGTGTTGGTCGCATTAAGCTCTGCTGATAAGAGCAGCACATGCTTATCACTGGACATTAGCTGGCTACAAATGTTGACCAAATCCGCACTCAATGCTGCATCATTCACCCGCTGATCCACGAGCAAAACAATTATTTGCGCCGTAGTGTAGACATCAACGGGAGCCAGCTGGCCAAGAGCCTGACTCAATAAGTCTGTGACCTTGGTCAAGATGACCGGTTTGTGCACTTCCCCGAGCATCTCTTCGCGCAGCTGGTTGAGCCCTCTGCTCAGCTTGCTCCCCGCTCGACAAGTCACATTGACGAGCTGCCTCCAGGTGGCAGTTGCATTGTTGGCTTCGCATAATCTCCGCACTGGCATTCCATTGTTGTCCAAGCACATGTCCCGCATTGTCGCCAACTCTCCTATTTTCGTACGTCTAAAGTGATTCACATGCAACTTGATAAAGCGACTTCCATTCGCAGCTTCCATTTCGTAGCCATGTTGAAAATCCTCTGCCTCACAATATGCATTGGGATTCATGACATTCACCAACTCCAGCTGCACGTATTGTGTAATTGTTATGGGTTTCAATGTGGTATGATTCCTTGGCTGCCATTGCAGTTGAGGGAATAGTTGGACACTTCTCCAAGTCGTGTTGGCCAACTCAGCGAGCCTTACAAGGGCCAACACTTCCAGTCCTGGCCAGCAATTGAATATAAGCAAAAACTGCCAATGCATTGCTTCCACTTCTGTCAGAATCTGTTTAAATCTGATGATTGTTTATACTTTGACTCATTGTTGAGTCCGTTAATCTGTTTAACCGTTGATCCGTCACGTTGTTGCCCCTTCAAGATCCACGCTCGACTGTTGGTGCGATATTAAAAATGAACTATCTGGCGAATTAATAGCAATAAATTCACGAACTTGGCAAAGATGCGCTTATCCGAGTTACGTAATTACTCGGCATCTCATTCATAAATAAATATAAATTCATATAAAAAACTAATTATATGCAAGTTTTTCTCAATTGCTTCAGCTCTCTGTGTAGACTGCTCTACGAGTATCTTAAACTCAAGTGCAAGATCAATCGGTAGCTGTTCTGTGTCAAGACAATTAACTCTGGTCCAGCTAAGCTTTGCTTGCCTTTCCCCTACCTCCCCCCTCTGCTCTGCTGCGAGTAAGTATTTATCTGTCGATTAACAACAACAACATTTTATATTCTCGTAATGAGCAACGCGTCCCTTGTTTGAAGTTGTCGACAACCTATTGATATTTTCGAAAGCCTCTTGAGATAAGCAAGATTTGCTGCCTGTCAGGGCAGATCATTCCGATTCCGATTTTGTTTTGTTTTCTGTTGAAAGATTGGCGGTCAAGTGATTTGGTTCATAAAAATTACTTCTCGATGAACAGGTGCGGAATAGGTAAAATCATCCAAATTTATATTTGAGCTATGTGATAATTTATGATAATCATCAGGGCTGGAAATACTGATTAAATATTTTAGTCAGCACCTGTTATTTTAGATATAAATAAATTTTTAAATACTGGAGTTTTTCAAGCAAAAAATAATTATTTAGTTGAGGGTTCAAGTCTACAGTAAATTACTTTAAAGCTGCTTCAATTCTGTCTCAACTTATTTTTGGATTAATTGTACTTTTAGTTGAAATTATTCAGTTGACATTTAAAATGCTTGAAAATTCAAGCTTTTAATAAATTATTACTGGTACTGGTTTATGTTTCAGCACCAGCAAATATTTATTTATTTATTTCCCTACCAGTAGAATTTTAATTGACATATTTTCCAATCATTAAAAATTTACTTGCAATTTTTCTTACCAGCAAATTTTTAATTGCGATATTTATATCCACTTTTTTGTTATTCGTGATATTATACTTCAGCATATTATTACTTGAAATTGTGTACTCCAGCAAATATTTAATTGGGATTTTTTATTTCCAGCATATTTTTACTTGAGATTTTCTAATCAAGCAAATATTTTGTTGACATATTTAATAATCACACAAGAACAGTTTTGTTATCTTTAAATATTAATAAGTTTCTAAATCATTTTTCGTTTGATACTTTCAATAAAAACTATTCTTTTATTTTATCAATACCTTTTTAAATATATTCTTTTTACTTACATTAGGCTTAACAAAATTTAAACATTTTTATTCTATTTAGAATTAAACTTTTAAAATTGTGATAATTTTATTAAAATTCATTCCAATTGCATTTGAATTGAAATTAGCCGAAATCAAGTTAAGTTTTCCTTTACATAAAGTCACAAACTACACAATTTGATTGAGCTGAATGCAAATCATTATTTTCGTAAAGTCATGCTCATGTTAGCCATGTTGTTACTCAGTTGGCATAAACTAATGATACATTTTGTTATGTTGCATTTTGCTCGAGTTACCTTTTGCTATTTTCTATTCTGCTGCCAGTGCACAAATGTGTTCTGTCGGTCAACTTCAGCAGTTGTCCTCCGTTCCCATGGTGGACATTCAGATCAATATGTGTCCTTGGAAATGTAAAATTTGCAATTCTATTCAAATATTTATACACTATAAAAGCGCAAAGGTGAGCATTAAATTCCAATAAAAATAGTTAAACGCATTGAATATACTTTTATTCGACGTTACAGAATAAGCTGGAAGATATGATATGCTTTGAAGTCACTAAAAAAAGTTAAGCCAGTGTGTGATAAATTTGTTGAATTTGATTTAAAAGGAAGAAAAATATGTCACGAAATCTGTTAAGCTTATTATTTAACTTAATAAACTGCAAACGTTGAAATGAATGGCTGCAATTTATAGACTCTTAAAGATATAAGATATATATTTGTTAAAATCAAGCATGTTAAATGCGTATTGTGAACAGCTTTCAATTACTTTCCTTTGTTGCATTTTAGCATAATTAATAAAATATAATCAAGTATTTGCATCAGTTTTCAATTATACAATTTCAACAATTGAATAGAATTTCTCTTTGTCACATTTCAAGAGATATACTTGATACAACACTTGATATTTGACTGTATATTCAGAATAAGCAACTAGAAAATTCTCAGCGCATTTCGCTTGTTATAAATGGTTTACTTGAATTTCATAATTGTAGATTAAAGTGCCAATCGATGAATATTTCTATTGTTAGAAGATTTCGCTGTACTCGTATTGACACAGCTTGACACACATTGATTGATTGATGGCATAAATGGTTTAATGATTATCTTAAGAGTACAGCCGGTCAGCAGAATGCTTGATTAAATATTGAAATTATGGCCAAGGTATTGAAGCGTTACTTGAGGACATTTGCTGTTAACGCAAAGCAGCTGATTACAGCCCTATAATGTGCATTCAGTTAAGAGCTTTGTTCATTAACTTGAAATTGCATTGCTTGAGCTATTTCAATATTCATCTCTATTTTACTCCAAGCTTCTCACTCGCCGTGTTCTTGTGTGTGAAACTGAAGCAACAACGCTTTGTGGCACGTCCATTGAAAAGGTCGAGCTGCCTGTTAGGCTGTGCATCTCAGATAGACAGCTGGCTACAAGTTTGGCTCTGTGAAGTACGCTCTCTGCCTGGCTGCTTCCACTTCAGAAATTTATTTACTCAAGTGTGATGCGATTATCCCGTTGCACTTGTCCTTTGTTTCTATGTGCAAGTTACACACTCTCTCATTTTTCATTGAACTCCAAGTTGCACTTGTATTTGTGTGGAGCTTAATTAAAAGTCAGCCCGGTAGTCATCTGAGAGCTACGAAGTCGATTAGAAAACAGGAGTCCCAAAACCTTTCACTCTAACGCTCCATTTAATTCGCCCAAGACTTTTTCCATAGTTTTGCGCTTCTTCAAAATGAGCTACTTTAGCTAAGTCATCACTTTTGACTGTTCTTTTATATTATAAAGCTCGTCAGGGTATTTGCTTATTTAATACTTACACTTGGACTTTATTATTTGTGCGTGGTTTTAATAGTCTGCCATTTGCCTCTAGCGCTGTCTGCTACCTGTTTGCCCCTTTCTCTTCTAAAGCCCATTCCATCAGTGTCAGCCTCATTGTCGGACTGTCAGCGTCAGTTTTGCCGCTAGCACAATGCTGACATTTATCAGAGAACACAGCAGAATTTTGTTGTGTTTGTTGCGGCTGCACTATCAGCCTTTGACCGTGAGTCAAATAAAAGTTGAATTAAATAAGTTGAAATAACATTGTGACAATAGCAGCCAACGAACGCCACAAGGCATTTAATTGTGTTATTGTTTGACAATATTAAAATGGCAAAGCAATAAAAAAATATTTAGCAACTGATTGATGCACATTCAAAGCAGATTGACGGACGACAATTTCAAGGGCACAAATAAATTCAATTGTGCTGTGCAGCTGCATCAAGCGCAGTTTCAATTGTCAATCAATTTATATTGCAAATATGTGCATCTAATCTAATATACTTTTCTTTTTAAAGATGAGTACCAAACCAATGCCAATTAATCCAACTAGAGTAACTAAAAAAAGAAATATGCTTAAGCTAAATATTGTAATATTTTTAATAATTTCATCCTAGCGACAGTATTGCCATCTATTGGCCAGTAGCTGCACTCAATGTGAAATCGACGCTTTCACATAGCGAGAAAGAGCGAGAGAGATTGAGAGAGAGCTTTATTTGTGCTCGCAGCTTTTGGCCAACAGCTGAGCATGCCAGGCAATTGGCAAGCGGCTGGCAGCAGGCAGCTGGCAGCAGAAAGGCGACAGGAGCTGCCACAAGCAGCCAGTGGCAGTAAGGAAAGCGCACACAAGTGTTCTGGTGTTTACTGTGCCCTTTAATACAGCAAGCACGCAATGGCGGCTGCTCAGTCATCAATGGCACTTTCAAGCGAACTGTTCATTCATTGTCCTCACACATTTAAACGAGATTCTTAAGTAGGCTCGCGTGCGCTTCACTTCGCTTCGCTTATCAAAAAGTTAGACGAACACACATTCGAAAGTGTGCCTGTGTGTGTGTGTGTGCGGGTGTGTGAGTGTGTTTTTGTGCGCCAGGATGTTGGTAGTGATACTGAAGTGAAAGTTAAATCTAAAATACAAAGCAAATAAATCACACGCCAAAAATAACAACAAGAAAACAACCACAAAAATAAAATCAAATCAAAATATAAGAAAAAAAGAACTCGACCGAAAGACGGCGCAAATCGTTCAATAAAACAAAAAAAAAATAGTCTCGCGTTCAAAACAAACGTACAATAAGAAGAAGAAACCCGCCAAGCCAAGTATGACGACTGGACCAATGCGGCGTATGCGCAACGCTTATACAGAGTTCTTCACCAAAAATTAAAGCACACTTTTAAGGCCTCTAATTTATTTCGGTGCGCATATTTTGTCGTTATTGTCTCTTCTCTCTGTCACTGAGGGTGTGCAATAATTTATGATTTCGGTTTTTTGGTGTTTGCAAAAAAATTACAATACTCACAACAATGGAAAAGGCATAAAAAGAACTACTTGTGAACGGGGGAAAGGGAGCAAAACCAGCAGATAGAAATATTTGCCTCAATATGTCAAACTTTATTAGACATTTGGCTTTGCGTGCCCACGGCAATTTGTGAACAGTTGTTCCGAGTTGTTCTAGTTGTTGTAGCTGTATTTGTTTTTTTTTTTTTTTTGTCTTTTAGCTGGACGATAGTAAACGTCCATTATATTTGATAAATGTGCCTGGTCGGCCGAGTAAGCGAGTTGAATATATATCTTCTCGATTCGTCGCCATGGTGGCTCATTATGGTATAACAATGAGCCCACTTAATGACCAACTCATCATTTACTCAGTTATTGCACAGTTAGTACCAAATTGGCAGTCAATTTGTGTACACACAACGACCAAATATCATCATTTAGTTTTCAGTTAGATATCTGGTCAACATTTCAGCAGTGGAAATTGTATGGACGACATGACAAATGTTCATTAGGGTCATGAATAGCGAACGAAGCCTTGAACAAATTGTCGCAAGTCGACATCCTTGCTTAAGCTACAGTAAACAGCGTGTGAATCGCACTTTGACCCTCGACCCTTATTTACACTTTGGAAGACGGGCGACAACCAAAAGCAACCAGACCCATTACCAAAATGTCAAATGTTGCACGTAATTAAAATTCGTTGAATTGGAAGCCACTTGCAAAACTGCGAAGGCAAAGTGTCCGTTGGCCACCTGAAGCGAGTTTATTTATCAGCTAAATTCATCTGATTAATATGCAATAAACGGAAAATCAGCTGGGAAAAAGCTCAAAGCAAACAAAACGCGATGGAGGTTGACAGCGATACGCGATAAATGTGATTGGCCGTGGCAAAAGTTAAGCAATGCCACACTTATTATATATGTATAAAGTTTACCGCTACGCGTATATAAATTTATGCTTATATACTTGTGTATGTATATAAAATATAAATAAGGCATGCGACATCCGGGTTATACACCTTCTGAAGTCCACTAATGGCCAACGCAGCAGCAACAACAAACGGCAGCAGAGTCACACACACACAAACATACACACACACACACACAAACACACACACACACAAGATGAAAATCGATATTTTAGTTGGTTTCATGAGGCTTTAAAACTTTGTGACAGCTTGAGAAATGCTTGTCTTAATTTTAGGCTCAGCTGACTCTACTTTTATGTTGACTCTTTTCATTTCAAGTTGGTAATACTTCGAACTTTGACTCAAAATTGTTCTCTGTTTTAGCCATTTTTAGTTCTTGACTTGTCTCGAAGTGTTCGACTTACATTGAGCCTCAGGTTAAAATAGCGACTTTCTAATTGCTGCACATTCAGCAAGGCGCAGAAATTTCGAGCCATACACACACACAGTCACAAGTGTGTGTAATTAACCAGTCTTATGCATCCTTTTGAGCCAGTTTGTTGTTGCCATTTTAGCTGACTTTCTGCATGCCTCTTTTTGTGACCCAGTTGATGTTTGTGTTGTCGCTGTCGCTGCTGCTGTTGGTATTTGTGTGTGTGTGTGTGTGTGTTGAAAAAGCGCCTTTGGCTTTTGCACGTGTTGCATGTGGCATGCAACAAACATGCAAGAATGCAATAACAGCTGCAATAAGCCGCCAGCAAGCGACACTACAAATGGCTGCCACTGTTGAGCAAATGCTTAGAGCTCCTTGAGTCACTTTGCTCTCATTGGAATATTTGATTAGCAGGTGTCCTTAAAACAGGGCTGCTTCCTTCCATACGAATCTAAATAAAAACCAAGGCAGGCTGAATTCAAAACGAAACACGAATGAAAGTGTAGAGATGGAAACAACGTTAAGCCGATTTCAATGTAAAAACTCATGAAATATTCATGTGCTTTGTGGCATTTTTGATTCTCCATCAATGGCATCAGTGGGACCCAGAACTCAACAGACGCTTTTCATATTTGTCATAGTTTTGTTTATTTAACATTTGTTTTTTCTTGTTGATTTTTGTCTGTTAAGCTGCTAGCTTAACTTCAACGGTGTAAAACAAACTAATCAATCTATGAAAATGTCAAACTGAAATGAAACGTGATTAAATATTGAAATCAAACGCTGAGTTGTGATTTGCATCTGATCGACATATTCATATATGAGTTCATGCATGTAAAAGTGGATTAAAATTCTAACAACGTATTCATTTGAGCAACAACAACAACATCAAAGCAGCAAAAATGGTAAGTTTTCACAGCAAAATATGTCCCATGTGACAGGGCTTTACTGAATAGAAATTCATTCAATAAAATAATAGAATAAATACTAGAGCAATTATCTAAATAACTCCAGTACAATCTTTTCATGGTAATATTAAATGGAAAGCAAATACGTATATACTATTTTCGAGACTGGTTTATAGTTTATATTTAAATATACGCGTTTTTTTATTATTTTATTAAATTTGTTATATGTAGAAAATAATGTAGGTTCAACAAAGAACAAATGCAAAGACGTGTCTAAGTAAAAGATGTGTTTATTTAATGATTTAGACTTTAACATGTTTTCGATTTTAAAATTATTCAGAGCGTATACTTTACACGCTTAGTTAAATAGAGAAACTTAGCTTGTTGTTGCTGCAATATTTCAATGTGCACAACAATGGCAATAAACATCAAGTATCTGTTAGATACATCTTCATCAGGCAACCAAGCATAATAGAGCTAAAAAAGCTAAAGCGAACAACGTCAGGTTGAGGCCACTAGACGTATGCGTAATGTATGTAAATATATTTCAAGTATTTTGCTTGTTTAGTATTACTTCCGGCGGAAACGATTGATTGTGCGCCATCTTGCAAGCCAGCTCTATGGGCATTTGAGTGTCTGACTGTCTGTCTGTCTGTTTGTCTGTCTGTGTATGTGTGTGTGTGTGTGTGTGTGTCTGGGTTTGATTTCGCATAACAAATCAAATTGATTGCTTATAGGGTACATTTGAATGAAATGAAATGCGCAATCGTTATTGATTTCACATTTTTTCACATTTACAATATCAAACAATAAATAAACGTTGAACGCAGCACCCGAAAATCGAGTCCGAAAGAGTTTTTCCAAATTTTTTGTGCATCCTTAGCTGGACTTCATTTTATTATCACTTACGCGTACTCGTATTTCATCTGCAAATGTAATTAAAATGTGCGACCATTCAATTTTGCTGCCATTTTTATGATTTCATTTGAGTGGCTATAAAAAATGTTTCTGTAATTGCCGCTTGGCAACTTCCAACTGTGTTCATTATTAACAAAAAGAGATAAATAAAATGCAAATAAAAGATGTACATATACAACGTATTATAAGAATGATATTCCTCTGTCTTATTAACTTAAACTAATCGCTCTTGTTTATGTTTTTCCATTATTTGCTTTACTTTTAGTATGGCTTTGTTAACTACGCATTGGAGTTGCTGGTACTAAAACATTTCGGCGAAGAAATATGGGAGAAAATCAAGTAAGTAACAAAGAAAACACAGAAAAGAAGACATTAGAAGTTATCCAAAATACCATGGAAGTTAATGTGCTTTTAACTTTGATAAAACTAATAGCAACAAACAGTAAAACTCGTGGCACTTTATTTGTAGTTAGATAAGTTTATTATTAAGTTGTATGATTAGTATGATTAACAGCAATAATTAGATATGCAAGTGTATTTTCGCAACGGAATAGAAGGTCTTGATTTACTTCTTACTAATTAATCGAGAATATTAACCTGAGGCAGATAATTACCACAGGTGTTTGTTGGCAATTTACTACCTGTTCTGGTTTCAAATTCAAATCTTTCACAAATTAACAATTTGGCGCAATTAATTAATAACTAAAATACGTATACGTAGATTTATGCACATTTGTCTGCCACGGCAGTTGCCACAAGCTGCAATTAACTAATTATCCATTTTTCACATTGGCACGCACTGCCACGCCCATTCCAGCCCACTCAAAGTACATAAATTAATTGTGCGTGCGTATGTGTGTGTGTGTGTGTGTTGTTAGTGGCACATAAACAAGCAAAACACGCGTCGCATTAATGCTAACAAAGATTACACTAGGTCTGCGTCGGAGTCTGTTCCCACACCAATTGCAGCTCTAGAATTAACGGATATCCGGGCAAAAATAAGTACACAAAATGGCAACCGGCACGTGCCCTTCTTGTATGTGTTTATATATATCTATCGATGTTGTTGTTGTGTGCTCTATGACTAAATACAATTCACATTTATCTTAATTACGTTATTGATATTGCGTGTGTATTTGCCAAGCCACCATTTGTAAATAGTTGTGCCTGAGTCATGTGCTGCCATTTCCCCTGACCACCCACTGACAACTCAGGCTACCATGACGTCAGAGCTGCCTTTACTAATTGACCATGATTTATATTTTTTGATTGCTTGCCTAACCGCAAGTCAGCTGTCAGAAAGTCGAGCATTAACGGACAGAGAACCCTTTTAATTACCTACACTGAAATGGCAGCGGAGTAAACTTTTCTCATTTACTGTTGTAACAATGGCAACGCAATAGGCGACTATCGCAAGGATTCTTCAACTTGACCCTAGTTTTAAACAGCAACTACTGGCTGTCAATGACATGACTTTAATTACATTGCAGCTCGTTGCCAGTTGGCAGTTGTCAGTTGGCATTGACAGTGAGCAATCAGTGCAACAGTAGTGTCAGCATTGTCCGCTGTTGTTGTTGGTGTTGTTGGCAATGTGGCCGCGTGGCAGTGGCAGGAGAAACACTCATTATCCTTCCACTTGAGTCAACTAGGCATTGGCATTGACGTTTGCCCACACTTGAGCCTTACTTACAAACACAACCAGACTAAGACGGAGACAGAGACGGAGACAGAGACGGAGACAGCGAAGGCAATTGTCCTCGTTAGCCTCTCGTTCAGTTGCACTCGAAGGCATTGTCAAAGCGTTCATTAAAAAGCTGGCAAGACTACGAGTATTGACAGGATACGAGGAGAGACGCATACGTGCGTGCCTGTACTCTGTCTGGCTTTGTCTCTGTCTCTTTCTCTATCTGTCTGTCTGTCTGTCTGTCTGTCTGTCTGTCTGTCTGTCTGTCTGCCCGTCAGTCTGTGTTTCTTTGGCTGAATTCAATATGTATGACAATCACATTTGCCTTGATTGACACACTGCTGACCGCAAAACGAATAAATGAGAATGAAAGTTGTCATTTGGCTTCAAGTTGATTGCTTTTAAAGCAGTTGCTTTGCTCAGCTTTAAATCCAAGTCAAGTTTACTTTCCCCTCTGGCAATTGCTGCTTGTGTTTGCCTTCACTTAATCAGAATCTGTGTGCTAAGTGTTTTATGTTGTTTTGGCTGTTGTGGTTGTTGTTGCCGCATAATTGCAGCACATCAATCTGCAAATGAGCTTCATTAATCTGCCGCAAATAGCAGCGTATTAAGGCTTAAAGCTGCTTTGCCAATTTAAGTATAAATTTCGCCATCTTTTTCTTGCGGCTTGACTTTGACTTTGATGTGCGGCAAGTATCAGATTCGATATCTACGAGGAGGCTGAAATGCTTGACATTAACTCTTGAGACACAGTTGGCCACGGTCAATGTGTCAGTGATTGTTCTCATTGTTGTTGTTACTAATACACAAGCCGGAAATATACACCCATCCACTGTACACCCCTCTCTCTCTTTCTCTCTTTGTCTCTCTGTCTCTTTATCTGTACGCTGTCGCAGTGCCGCTTTATTGTTATTGTTGCGAAAGTCCTTGTTATTGTTATCGCTGCTGTTGCTGTGTCTGTGCGTGTTTGTGGCACTTTAGACAAAAATCGATTTGCCTATAAAATGTTTACATCACACACACCACACACACACATACACACACACACCCAACACAATAAGGCCAAACTGCATGTGTCGGCATGGCGTCTAACCCTCAAGGCCCTCGCCTTCATCTGTCTGTCTAACTGTCTGTCTGTCCTTATGTCAATATGTCAGTCAACTTACACACACATATATCTCTCACGTATTTTTCTGCCAAAAATTCACGGTTAATGCTCTGCTGGCCACAATATGCCGGACCAGCGATTGATTATGCATACGACACGTTGGCATGAAAGTAAATATAGTACTAATGAAATCTGCTTAAAGCTTACAAAAAAAATAAAAACTAAAAATATATATTTTATAAATATTATGTTTAACTTTGCTTTAAATTTGATAAAGCTTTTGGTTTGGGCCAAAGCTGAACTGGCCTTAATTTTTGAAAAACCCGCCCCTGTCATCATTAAAGCATAGCTAGTGGCATGGAAAATCTGAAATATATTGAAGGCAACGAGCATAGGATTAGCTACACGCCCCCCCTGGGCATGGGCCGCATTTTCACTTCACTTATTACGCATACGCCGCATAGTACCGAGCATAGAAAATGCTGTTACTCTTGGGCATATTAAATGCAAATTTGTGCGAATTTTGCAGAACACGTTCCAATGGCTTTTTCTCGAAAAAACATTTTGCGACTTATTAACTTTGAATAAGCGGCAAGCAGCTGGGGCAACTGCTGACAAAATGCGAAGGAGTCATCAATCTTCATTGCGTCTGGCTCAGCTTGAGCTAGTAACGAGCTGCCACGAGCCAAAGGAGAACAGTGGGAAGTCAGTGAAGCTTTTGTCACTCAACTGGGCAAAAATAGGCACAGATTTTATTTGATTGCACTGAAAAAGAGAGAGAGAGAATACTTTGAATCGCACTAACTGCCATTAAAAACGCATTTTGATGTTCATGCTAATTCAAAAGCCGTTCAACAATTTCTGAGGTCGCTTTGGGCCATTAGACAGCGGATTTATGCCCATTCCCATTCCCATTCCCATTCCCATGTCCAAGCTTCATATTACTGGTTTTATTTTCGGTTGCCATTTGTGGCTCTCTTGCCACTCTTTAGAAATACATACACACACACACACACACAGCCATCTTACCTCACACCATGAACTGCCCCGCAGCATTATGTCGACTTTTTTTTCTGTTTTCCTTTTTTTTTTTCGTACCACACGAAAATCGATCGCATTTTCATGGCAGACATTATGGAAATTCGAGTCGCTTTTCAAGTGTTTGTCTGTGGGAGTGTCGGAAATGGCATTTCTCAGGCATGTAACGAGTTGAGTGTGTGAGTGAGCATATATGTGGCTGTGGCCGTGTGTGTGTGTGCGTGTGTGTGTACGGGAATGCGTCAACAAATGTGCGTTGATGCGTCTAAAGTTTCAATCCCAGCAAAGGCGTTTATTTTGCTGTGAACTTCTTCGAGTTTCATCTAAAAGACATCCACAAAATTTGTCTGCGGTGTGCCCCATCTGTGTGCTAGTGTGTATGTTTGTGTGTGTGTGAATGAGTGTGTCGCTTACTAAGATAAATAAACAAGCGTAGGGTTGCCCCAAAAGCAACAAAAAACAATCCTTCGCAAAAACTTGAAATGTTGTTAGTTTGTCTGCAAGTTTTTTTGCATTTACATGTGCGAAAATGTGTCATATTTTCATATCTCTACTCAAAACTGTCGCCGGCTGTTTGTCAATTGTTTTCGACATCTCAATATGCATATCGGGTGTCATGTGCAGGCAGTCCCCCCCTT
This sequence comes from Drosophila innubila, assembly GCF_004354385.1. NCBI lineage: Eukaryota > Metazoa > Arthropoda > Insecta > Diptera > Drosophilidae > Drosophila > Drosophila innubila. Next base: position 26,691,130 of record NW_022995380.1, read on the forward strand.
AACACCCCCCCTATTATCTTCTCAGTTGACACGTTTTCGCACTTATCGCCGAGATTACTTTTAGCTTTGATTGCATCTTCTTTTGCGACTCCTCCAAATCTCTTTGGTTGCTTCTTTTATTATGCGCTTGATTGCTTCATATTCTTACATTTCCTAAACATTGCCTGATTTCAAACAAAGCTCACATTTTATGTTTCTAAGTTTGCGTTTTATGTGCAGCTGTTTTATCGCTTTATGAATTACGCGTTGCGTGCGTGCGATCAAAACTGGTCAACGCGGCGCATACGTAATGGTAAACGCCGCAGTTCCTCATCCACTGCTCACTTTAATCGCCTGTTATAGCTTCTCAATAACAGACATTTGGTCCAAGTGTCCGTTCGTGCGCTCAACTCAAATGAAGTGTCATAATCGACATCAAATAAAAGCCAAGATATCTGACTTTATTATCAATATAGATCCCAAGCTCGATTAATGCTAAAAGAAGAGTCTAAACAATAAATGCTTACTATAAATTTTGAGTAGAAAACAAAGTAACTGGGAAAATGTAATTAGCAAAAAAGTGTTGGGTAAACAATAATGAAAAAATTTGAATAGTCAGAAACTTCACGATTCGTATATAAACATAATATTTATTATAAATTAATAATTATAATTGTTACAAAAATACTCGGAGACTTAAAATTACTTGAATTAAGCAAATTAATTGCTGACAGTTATAAATAACAAGTTTGGCTTAGCTCAGTGTTCAAAGAATATTATAGGAATAAAACTTCGCTCAGCTCAAGTCAAAAGTAACTAAGCCCCAAATTCCCAACTACCAAATTATCTGACTGCGTTCTTATGAATTGAAGTTGAGCACGGACACAAAGTCAAAGCTTTTGTAGCCTGCTCTTAACTTATTTCCATGCCATTTAACGCCAAAAGCTAATTATAAATTTATCGACTTTTGTGCCAAACTAAAGACCACACAAAGCCCATTAATTCATAATAATAACTTGATACAAGGCAAACAACAAATGCTCCCTTACAGACAGTTTCCGTTTGACTGTGGCGCCTGAGGGTAGGCAACCAATATTAATTAAATAAGTTAAATATGGTGGTCGAATGGTAAGCTGGCAATTGGGGCGTATACACAATGACTATCTGGTAAATCATACGCACTGTGTGCATTTCATTTTGTACGGGCAATAAAGTGGCTTTCGTTCGGTATGGAGAAACTTTGTGTAGGCGTTTCACGTTGCACGTTTTACGCACAAACGCATCAGTGAAATTTCGCATTAATTGCATTTGAGAATGGCAGCACATGCAACCATGAGAACTTCGCTGTGGCGCCACGTTCCTTTTGCGACGTAACGCAATGCAACAAACGGCTGAAATGCAATTTATTTTGTGCGCGTGTTGCGGATGAACGAAGCGCAGCTTCGACTTCTTATTTTATTCCGTTGAAAATGTAACTTAAATTTCATTAGAAATTGTTCAGCAAACCTAATTCAAATCGCATTGAAAATGTCATTTGGAACTGCCAAAATACAGCAATGCAAACTTTCGCATTCTCATTCTCATTCTCATTTGCATTGAGTTGCAGATGCCTGCTGACAGCAATTCTATCTGCATCTGTCCCAGACAATTTAACTCGCAGTAATGCTAAGCCAGTCTGTTTGTAGCTAACATATTTGCTCGTTCCCAGCTGATGACATGCAAATCGATGATGTTGGCCGCCGTTGTAAATCTCGGCAAGAAAATTTCTCTTGATTTGCATAAAGCCAACAAGACATTGGCGAACATATCGGCGAGTGTTTACTTCCGCCCCTTACAGCGCACTGAGGACACCAAAAACGACAACGACAACAATGAGGACAACGGGGACAGAAATTCAACAGCCTGCGGCGCCATTGCAACTGTATAACTTGAAAACTGCAGTGGCATGTCAGACCGGAAGTGTTTGCCTTGTGCCACTGTCAATTTGCGACATTTTGTTGCTGCCTCGTTTATGTCACTTCAAATATCGCATTGCTTTGTGTGTGGCTCATTTGCCGTTGGGCATCATTAAATCAAATGACCTTACTAACATAATAATACCCTGTAAAAAAAAAAAAACAACATACATTTCTTATGTTGGGTATCAATACAGACGGACTCTCACCTTATACTACACAATATTATATTTGATGCAAGCATTTATCCATATATTTGTCAATCTATCGTAAAATGGAACTCACATCTATATAGAAATCGCAAATAGTAGTTACATTTTGTACGCATATAAATGTTAACTCTTAATATTTGACTATATAAAAATAATTCTAAAAAAATTATTAAATTTTTACTGAATCTTAACTCTTTTTTAAAAAAAAATTATTTTTATTACACAATACCCCACTTGTTTCAAAAGATATTTTTTCTAAATTTTAATTTGTAAAGTTGATTTAAATTTTTATTCATATATCATTTTTGTCATGTTTGTCATTAAATTTCTATTTTAACTAAATCTTAAATATTATTATTCAAATAAAATATATATTTTTAAATTTTAATTATACAATACACCACTTGTTCCAAAAGATATTAATATTAAATTTTAATTTGTAAAGTTGTTTTTAGTTTTTATTAATATTTCTTTTTGTTTTGTTCGAACTAAAAAGTTTAAATTTAATTTAATGAATAAAATAACTGTTATTTGCGATACCTGGCTTTACTTGTCATCAAATTTAAAGTTACACTTGACTTCTTCACATATATTGTAGTTACAGAGTACTCTTCTAGTCTAGCATGCTTGTTATTGCTTAGTTCTGTTAGCTGAAGGCGACAGTGTGGAACTAAACTTACGAGTAACAAGTGTAACAGGCGTAACAGAGCTTTGGTTGTCGTATCCTTTAGTCTGTATCCAATTAAATAGATTTCTTGATAGTTAAGGAAACAAGTTTGAGTGTTTAAGTTGTAACTGCTCATAGACAAGAAAACGCACATACATGAATATTACTTGTAAGCCTTAAGAAATGTTCCGCATGCCAAAATCAATATCTTCAAGTAGTTACGTGGTATAGCTAACACGAAGAAAAATTCAATTTTGCATTGAAATTATGGTTTACGGCATATTTAGTCATTAATATAGTTTACAAGACTCAAAAAAAATTTAAGAATTAGCACTTTTTTTTATGTATAATAAAGTAGTCGAACAAGAGTATAAAAATTAAGCTAAGATTAATAATAAAATTAATTTAATTAAATTAAAAATTAAATTAAACATTGGAAGGAAACCAACCGCATAGACAGCCTTTGGACATTAACTGAAAACCGCAGGAAAAGGCCGTGTACCGCATTTATCACCGCTCATCGACAGTTGCTAATGATGTCCTAATTTCGGGATGTCACAGAGCGCGCATAGATAAATTTTGCCAGGCAGAAAAAACAAACTAGAGAAACAGAAAAAAACCAAAGAGTAAAGCCCAGGGAAAACAGGCGACAAGACCAGACAAGACAAAACACGACAGGACAGGACAGTACAGAAGAAACTCAATCGATGAGCAGCCGCAAAATTGCTGGTGACATAACAAATGGCAGAGTGAATTGCGATTTGGTTGCTCGGGGCCTTTTCAGACAGGTTCCCGTGACAAAGTTGCGCTTGCCACGCATGTGGACAGTTATTAATGAGCTGCTTGCAACGCTCGAAAAAAAAGTAGGATTCATTAATTTGGTTGACCAACAAGAATCACAGCAACAACAAGTGAACTAACAGCTTTGCTGCTTGATTTTTTATCGCTTCTGCCGTGTTGCGGAGGCAGATTAAGTTCTGCTTTTGCACACACTTGAGGCTGCGTTAAAGGTTAATCATACGCCCCGTGGCCCGTGGTAACTTGGCGACAGTTAAATAACTAAGCCGCAGCTAAATTGACTTGGCTCAGCTAATCGCAATGACAATGACAGCGGCATTGACAATCGTCATGATGATGACAATGATGGTGACAATGATGATGATGATGAGCCAGGCAGACTGTGATTGTCTTCATTCATCATTAAAGACGTACATCACGTCTGCCAGTTGATGCTCTGCATCGACTTAACGCTAATCACAGAATTCATAAACAGTCTCGGTTTATACGTAGTCGATTTAGCGAACTCATTTCATCAAATGTAATAAAATCTTATAATAAGATCTTATCAAAAATAAAACGAGCAACCTTAGCAATATTTTTTTCAAAAAAAACAAAGCATATAAATGTTAATATTACCACTACGTTACCCATCCATAATCCTAGTCAGTCTGCATATAATTTCAATATTAAATTGTGGCCCATTTTAGTGTCGGCAATGCTTATGTCCAATTTATTTGTGCCAGCTTACGCTTAAAAATCGTTTTGCCATCTTATCTCGATTGTAGTAAGTATTATCGATTGTGTCATTACGATTGTATTTGATTGCCTTCCTTTGCCCTCTCTTGCCTTCAATTGGCAGCATGGGTAGAAATTAGAGCAGCAGAGAATGCGTTTCTTATTACCAATGCTAATGTACTATATGACCTGGCCCTGGCCATGGCCCAACTTTAGTCACACACAGACACTCACGCAGATTCAGTTAGAGTGTGCGTGTGTGTGTGTGTGCAATGTTTTCATGTTTCCTCTGCTTCTTTGTGCTCACAATAAAATATGTGACTCACTTGAGTTATGTGCCACATTAACTTGCACAAGTCTTAAGTGGCTTTTAACCTTATTTCGTTTCCGTTTCTTCGCTGCAGCTTTGCACTTGTTCTTTGGGGGTCGCAGCAGTGGCAGTTGCCACTTGAAAATTCCAGCCAAGAAAGCTGCAATCGAGCGTAGGCGACCTACCAAGCACCTAAGAGAGAATTCAAAAGAACGACGAGATTAAATCTAAAAGTCGACAAGATTAACGCAGTATTTTCTACTAACAAGTATATAAGTGTGTTAGTTGATCAAACTGCAAATATTTATGCGCTGTGTTACATTATGATTTTAAAAATGTAGTTACCCTACAGAGCGTAGCCTAAAGACAAATTGTATTCGTTTTATATTTAGCTGAACACAGCCGAGTCGGCGCTCTCTTCTGCTAAGTGCCCAACCATTGAAATGTGCTACTTTCACTCTGCATGTATGTGTATTGAGATGGTATGTGTGTACATTCAAGTCTTAAGATTTGAGCCGTCTACAAAGCGAAGCAACGTTGTGGCAACTGTCATCATGGGCATGGTATTAAAGTTCATAAGCCAAAGCTGGCAGCAGAGGTCGACAGATAGATGTTTCAAACCCAGCCAAATTGAACCGATTGACACAATTTAAAGCTGTCACATAATGACATCCAAAGTTATTAGGGATTCACTAAGAAAACAGGAGTTCAGGAATAGCCACAAAGAGCGAATCAAATTAGCTAATTGATTTTATATCAATTGCGGTCCTCTTGTGAAAAACTTTGTAAGCCAACTTAAAGTTTGAGCGGCCGAAAGCCAACAAGTAGTTCATAATAAAGAGATTTAGTGGTCCGCCATTAAATTGAGAGCCCCCCACATGACAGAACGTCAGACTCAGAGCAAGAGCCGGAGCCAGCTGCGTGTCTGAGGCGAATAAAATCCCCAAGCTGCTCATTTTCAGTATTCACACATACTATACGTGTGCGTGAAAGTAAGTGTGTTTGTATATTTGTGGAAGTTTGCCTTATGGCACATTAAACTATAATATTTACACGCAAGAGCGTCAATAACAAAATCAAGCCAAAGCTACCGCCGACTGTTCAGACTGTAAATATCTAATTGCCGTCGTTGATATGCCCACAAATTTGTTATACAATGCACGTGCAACTAGATAACAGGTGAAAAAGAAAACAAAACAAATGAAATCAAATACTACATTATTGCTGGGCCATTGGAGGAGGACATTTGGTCGTGAAATGTTTTCATATTATTAGCCAGGCAATGGCCAACGCCATTTGCCAGATTAGGCCACTTAGTTGGCCATCCTCTAAGCCCGCGTACACACAATATTTAAATGAGCAGGAAAGCAGCGAAGAGAGAAAATATATTTGAGCTGCGAGCGGAAATTGAATTTGAAAGCAGCTAAAAGACAACTGAAAAGAGAGTGAAAACGAGAAAGAGAAAGAGCTACTAAATGTCGCCTTGCATTTGTTACGCTCCGCTTACATGGCGTATACTTAATGTCATGCGGAGCTGCAAATAACAAGGTGATAAATTGCCTGCTGTATAATTAATTTGTACAGCATAAATTTGCTTAAATGCTGTGGAGAATGTCGAAAATTAATGTTTACTTTTTGACCGAGCATAACAAAAACTTTTTATATTTATCACAACATTTTTGATTAGATGATAAACTTCAGCCGAAAAAATCCAATTCAGATGGCCCATTTGTATCTCATGTTGTTACGTGCACACATTAACTTTTTCAATTAAGTTGTCGATCAAACCCAGAACACACACATTTAAATCAATAAAAATCAATCATACGCATCGTAGACAGGTGTGTAGAGTCTTTTTGGTTGCCCCGAAATGTGTGCCTTTAATTTTATTAATGTTAAAATTTGTTTACATTACAAGTTGTCTTTAAGCTGTAAAATAACATTAGAATGAACCCAATGCGAAATTAAAGCAAGAACTTGTAGTTTAATTTATGGCAAAATCAGGTTTAAGTTTTGTGAAATTTAAAGCAAATATGAGAAAACCATGAAACATAAATCCACTTTGCTGAAAAGCCATAACGATGCACAGCGTCGCCTGCATAAATTCTATTTTAATTCTGAATTTCCTGCAACACTCACACAACCACACGCAAAATTTCATTGAATAATAAATTGCAGCTGAAAATCAATTTCCATTTTCGGACGTTGAAACTACGGAGGTTCACTTGGAGTTTTGCAAAGATGCAGCTGCTTTTGTGTAGGAAATTAAAAATCAACTTATCACTTGCGTGAATATTTGATCTCTTGTCTAGGGCAGAATAAGTTAAGAATTTTATTAAATCAGCGCAATTGCTAGACAAGGGCAAATCGAGCGAAAAGTGTAAGCTCGCATTGGATCTAATCGCATTTGGCAGCGTCAGCTGTTGATATCATTTGCAATTTGCAATTTGACAGCTGCTTTTACTGCAGTCGCTGCACAACTCACAACTCATAGCTCACAGCTCACAGCTCGACGCACATTCGAAATGAGCAATAATCAAGTGTTGTTGCCGCCTTCTGACCACCTGTACACTGAAAAAAAGACCAACTTCTAAAATCAAGTACACTCAACTTAAATATTTTGTTCTTTTAATAAGAATATTTTAAGACCATATTACTAATACTTAGATCGAAGGCTGCAAGCCTCCAAAATTTTGTTAAAGGCTCGGTTCGGCGGCTCGAACCATAGAGCAAGACATCGGCTTGGTTCGCGAATTGGTTTATATACCCCCTGAACCCCAGGTTTTGGTTCGAGCCTTGGTTCAATTTCATACAAAAAAATATTTGTATTGTATTTGTATTGTTATACATTTTGCTCTACATTTTGAACTAATTAAATTTTGTTTTTTTAAAGAAATCAAATTTTGATGATAATTTAAATTTATATTAAGATTTAAACATGACTTATTTTAATCCGAAGTCTCAAATAGTTGCGTAATATTAAAAAACCATAAAATTTATGTAATTATATTTTTTTGAAAGCGGTTTGGCTTAGGTTCGTGCGCCGGTTCGAATCCCACTCGTAACCAATTTAAATTACATTTATAAAATAACCCAAGACAAGACGGAATAAAATCTACATAAATACTAAAATTTAAAAAAAAAATATTAAATTATTAATTAAAAAAAAGTATTTAATTTTTTTATTTTTTTATTTTAATTTTTAGAACATTTATTCTTAAAATAAGAATTTGGTCTTGCTTAAAATGTTCTTAAATCCAAGATGTGTTTTCTTAATTTAAGAATTTGATGTTCTCGACGCATTTTTAAGACCGAATTTCTTAGTTTTGAGACAAAAATCTTGATTTTAAAACATTTTTTTATCAGTGTAATAAGAGCCGCAGCTGTTTTGTGGTGCAAAGATATGAGATGGGACGTGGGTGGCCAGGTAGCTTCGTACGCTGGGGAAAATGGGAAAATGGAAAAACTTTTGCACGTATAACATCTACTTTTCTATTACTTTTTCTATCTGATTTCTGTTCTGTCCCGTTTGTTACTTTCTTTTCTCTTCAATTCGGCTCAGTTTTGCCACGTTTGCTGTTTGTTTTTTTTTTCGCTGTTTGGCATGTTGTATTCAATTTGTTTTGGCAACAGCTTGGCACAAGTTCTATTAAATAATAAATTTGATTTGCACAGTGTTCATCCATTTGGTATTGTTGTTTTTCTTATGCAATGCAAATGCTACTTAGGTTTTCTACGAAGCTACTTTAAAACCATTCATCAAGTTAAACAGAACTGTGTTTAAATCACAAAGAAATGTGTTGAGCAACTTGTTTGTAGTATGATAAATTTATAGACATATATGGGGAGATCTGAGATCCTTTGAGGGATATAAAATCAACACCATATGCGCAACATTCGGCTTTATAGCTGCTTCCAGCCAAATATACACATAAATATACAAATGTACATTTATGCTCGTACACACACGAATACACACTCATAAATTGAAGTAAAAAAACAATTTAATTAAAATTAATGTATGTATTTTCCACTCTTCCTCTCCTGCTGCTCTCACGCTCCTCATATTTCGGCTTCACGTTGACGTTGATGCTGCATTTACCAACACTCCTGCCACATTTTGATGGTCGCTTTTTTTTTGTCCCCTCAACATCAACAACAACAACGACAATGAAACACAAACAGAAAAAAGGCCATGGTCAGCATGGAAGGACAATTTCTGGTGCGACAAATTTACGATGACGAAATAACATATAATCTAATTGGAGCAGCTGTTGAGATACTCAGTAAGTAGCTGGACAATTGTTGTTACTGTATGTTATAGTTGTGTGTGTGGCTCATAAAAATGCTGTTTATTGACATTCCACATGTTTGTATACTCTACGCACACAGACATACCTGCCGATGATATACTGGAGCTGTTTGGTAAGACATTCTTTGAGTTCTGTCAGGATTCGGGCTATGATAAAATACTTCAGGTGTTGGGTGCAACGCCCCGTGACTTTCTGCAGGTAAACCAAGATTCAATCTTTTATTTTTTTTTGTTTTTTAATTAAAGCACATTTCGCATTTTACGCTCATTTCACATTTCACATGCATCTCACACTAGCTCCGAGCAACTCCGAGCATCGCATTTCCGAGCATTTGCCGTTTGCCAATTTTGCACTGAGTCATTTTTCATTTTGACATCGAATCGCTGCTCTCCGTCTCGTTCTTTCGCTCGCTCTTTCTCTCTCATTCTTTCGCATTCACATTGATAAGCATTATTTTGCTTGAATGCACACACACGCCCATTGCCGCCCACTTAAATGCGGTTGCTGTACCCCATCCTTTGTTGCACTCACATTCGATTTATTTGCAATTTTCCACACTTTTCACCGCACCATCAACGACTACATCACCATCACCGTCACCATCACCATCACTATCAGCTTCGACATCGTCATCCATTCCTGTCTCATTCCTTAGTCATAATGAAAAATGAAATTGAATTTCTGCTGCATTTTTATTGAATACAAATGAAAACCACAACAACTTGCTCTCGAACTCGAATTCGAACCGCAAATGCACAAATACAGAATCTGGATGCGTTACACGACCATCTGGGCACCCTGTATCCTGGCATGCGGGCACCCTCGTTTCGTTGCACAGAGAAAGATGGAGAATTGTTGCTGCATTACTACTCAGAACGGCCTGGACTGGAGCACATTGTTATCGGCATAGTCAAGGTAAACACGCTGTCCCTTATTCTTCGATAGCCCCTGCATCGTTCTCTCCTTATCATTTGCAGGCCGTTGCATCGAAATTGCATGGAGTCGAGGTGGAAATCGACATTGTGAAGCGTAAAGGTGAGCCCATCGATGAGGCTGAAAAGCAACGGGCTCTGGCACGAGAACAACAGGAGCTGGACGAAGAAACGACAGCTGTGGGTTTGGATGCATGTCCTGCATCAGTTTTACCTTCGGCGTCCACATCCACAACTGCAACTGCCTCGGTAAATGCTGAGCAGAACAATAATCACAATGCGAGCAACAACAATGGCATTGGCAACAACAATGTCAACAATAACAACAACAACGATGGTCAGCAGATTGCCAGTGAGCTGGGTAAGCATCAATTGAGGCAAACAGATTGATTTAGGCTCATTACTCTTACACACTTCGCTTTAAGCACATGAGCATACACTGAAAAAAAAGACCAACTTCTAAAATCAAGAACATTCATCTTAAATATTTAAATTAAGATCATTTTAAGACCAAATTACTAAAACTAAGATTGCCAGTACCGGTACGTAACGGTGCAACAAATCAATTTTGAAACATTTTAAAATGATAAGGTGACGTATTATAATAATTATGACATCAAAGTAAATATCTAGATCCAAGAGAGTAAAATTTTTTGAACGAATTTCATAAAATTTTAATGCAGAGTAAATTCAGATGCCAAACCATGTTTGAAATGACATTCCGCTTGAAAATCGGTTCAGTTTTAATCGAGTTACGACAGTTTGAAGTTGTTCAGACTGCGGATTTTGCCACTTTACAAGTCAAAATTTTTGTTCAATTTCACATGATTTTTTACTAAAATATGAAAGGTCTCAGAATCAAGTTTAAAGTGTTGTTTTATACTAATTATGATATAAGGAGTTGATTAAAAGTGAAAACTTGAGGTTTAAAATTTTGATTTTTCGAAATTTCAAAGGGGGGACCCTTAGCATCGATATCCATATCAAGTAGAATCTAAAAAAAAATATTTTTTTTAAGAATTTAATAAGATTTGAATGCAGAATGAAATAAGAGTCCAAATCAAGACCAAAATGACATTCCGCTTGAAAATCGGTTCAGATTTGATCAAGTTATGACAGTTTGAAGTTGGTCAGACTGCGGATTCAGCCACTTTACAAGTCAAAATTTTTGTTCAACTTCACATGATTTTTTACAAAAAAATGAAAAGTCTCAGAATCAAGTTTAAAGTGTTGTTTTATACTAATTACGATATAAGGAGTTGATTAAAAGTGAAAACTTGAGATTTAAAATTTTCAATTTTCAAAATATCAAAGGGGGTACCCTTAGCATCGAAATCGAATCTTGGTCGAAAAAAACTAAATTTTCTAAATAAAGAAAAATTGAATACAGAATGAATTTAGAGGCCAAATCATGATTAAAATGACATTCCGTTTGAAAATCTATTCAATTTTGATCAAGTTATGGCAGTTGGAAGTTGGACAACTCTTTACCTAGCAACTTTACCACAACCGTACCGGTACAAACGATTCGGTATTCGGTTTTTGACAGAGAATTTTAGAAATTTTAGAACATTGTTTTCTATCAGTGTAAGGATTTTCTACACGTTAAAAATTTTCCAGTTAGCTTAAGCTAAAGTGTCAAAGGAATATAGATATGAAATCTGAGCAAAGCTAACAGGAAAGGAATCGTTGATAAAATCGCTTGCAGTTCCAGCATAAAAATATACCAATTTATTAACTGGTATACCAATCACAATCAGACTTTAGGGATTGTTGATACATGCTGAGCCTGTAAGCTTTTGTGGCCAACTGTTATTTCTGTTTTCCTGTTGCTGTTAATCTTCAATTGTAATCTGTTTCTTTTTATCCGTTTCTTGGTCTTCAGCCGAGCAATTGCCGGACACATCGAAGGCCACGCCCATGCCCACGCCCATTGGGCCGCTTGTACAGGACAGCTTTGACTGCGATGGCGACAAGGAGCAAAAGTGTCTGCGACTGCTGAAAAACAAAAGCGATGACATCGAGCGCTATGACCATGTGCAGTTTCTGATACGTGAAATCAATGTGGCTGCCAAATCGCAGCTGGATGTGAAGAGGGACGAGCAAGCGGCGGCCAACGATGATATGGAGTTTCTATGCGAAGGTAACAAAGCGACATTAATTTGGCTAATTGCCAGGCTAATCGGTAAACCCGTTAACCCACCTTACAGCGCCTCTCATTTCGCCAGCCACATTCTGCAAGGTGTTTCCCTTCCATTTAATGTTCGATAGACAAATGAAAGTCGTACAGGCTGGCAAGGCTGTATCCCGCGTAATACCCAGGTAAGTTGCTTCCAATTTCCCCAACAACAACTTTTTCTTCCTCTTTCTGCTGCTGTAATGGCCATAGTTGTTGTTGTTTTGCGATTAGCCATTATGGCTGTCCTTCGAATGGGCATTCAGCCAGCCAAACAGCTAACCAGCTAACCATCTTATTTGCCTCCCTTCAGAGTGGCCGAGGAGAACTGTTCGCTGATAGAGGTGGTGGAGGCCATAAGACCACACCTGCAGCTCACATTTGAGAACATTCTGTCGCACATAAACACCATCTATGTCCTCCAGACGAGACAGGGCGCCATGAGCAGTCGACTTGAGCAACGTTTTCTGAGACTGAAGGTAAGTTTTTCTCTTGGCCAGCAATTGTCTGGCTGTCCTGCTTCAGCCGCACTGATTTCAATATGTGGCTAAGGCTCACATAACCAGACTCACCAACATAATGAAATGAATAAACAAAATGGCCGATTACGCACAGCCGACGCCATTGGAATTGGAATTGAAATTGTGCATAAAATTTAATGCCGTTTGCCACAAAAAAGGCAACATAAAAGCCAACTTTATTATAATTGTGAATTGTAAATGCTTCGCTTAGCATTATCTCTCTACATCTTTTTTATTTCAGGGACAAATGATGTACATACCGGAAACCGATCGAATTCTCTTCCAATGCTATCCCAGTGTAATGAATTTGGATGACTTAACCAAGTAAGTGCAAATCCATGCTTTTACTCAAATTTAAGGCACTTAAACTGTATCAAATAGTTGCCTAGGTTTTCAAATTTACTGTCGTTTATTTGAATGTGGATTTATGGAGTAACTGCTGACTGTTTATGGGGTGCTGTTTATTATTTCTGCATATAAATTGAAAGAAATTGCAAATACCCAGCTAAATTTATTGGTGACAGTAAAAATGTTTTTGCCACACCTGGCCAAAAGCACAGACATGCCACCTCTCACGTTAGAAGTGTAAATATTTTATTTTATTTTGCTATTTTGCTGGCTCAGAAGCCAAGCAAATTTAAATAGACTTAAGTAAAATGAAATGCTTGCCATTTCTCTTACTTTTTGTTTTGATTCCCCACTCGCACCACTCACTAGGAAGGGCCTCTACATTTCGGATGTGCCACTTCACGATGCGGCCAGAGATTTGGTTCTGCTATCTGAAAAATTCGAGGCGGAATACAAGTTGACCAAGAATCTGGAAATGCTGACGGATAAGCTGCAGCAAACGTTTCGAGATCTTGAAAGTGAGAAGCAGAAAACAGACAGGTAAGAAAAATGATGCAAAGCAAATACAAAAATAGAAACACATTAAGGCTTGAATCTGTATGGCATTCGTTCTGAAAGTGAAACGAAGAGCAACAAAAATCGTTGCATGCTTTCAGGCGCGAAATTAAAATTACTCGTACATTTTCTTTCCATTTGTTTGTCATTCATTCTGCTGCTGTTACTGTTACCACTCTCTGCTCACCATCTCTGCATCTGTTCTATAACCAGGTTGCTTTACTCGGTGCTACCCAAGTCTGTGGCAAATGAGTTACGACATCAGCGTCCAGTGCCACCCAAACGGTAAGCCAAAGCCGCAGTCAGAGCCATAGCTCTAGCTCCGATCCCAATGGCCATAAATACAAACAATTTGCAATTTATACAATTATTTATTGTACATATTTTGACAGCTACGACTCCGTAACGCTTATGTTCTCCGGCATTGTCGGCTTTGGGCAATACTGTGCGGCCAACACGGATCCCGAGGGCGCCATGAAAATTGTTAAAATGCTTAACGAGCTCTACACGGTCTTCGATGCCCTCACGGACTCCAAACGCAACCTGAACGTTTACAAAGTGAGTGCAAATGACTCTTAACTACATATTTATATTATGAATATCCATTGAATAAAAGCGAATTGCTTTCGAAGCGACAACTACTCTAAATGCCTGTCAAACTGAAGCCATCAAGCCAAAACTTTATTAAAATTTTGGCTTGGCCGCAAAAATAGCATGTGTTAAAACGGGCCGAGCAATTTGCCTATTTGGGTCAACTGTCAAATTGCCCGTTTACACACTTGCCATGTAGACAAACAAAAGCTTTACTTTCCATATTTTCGACAGGTGGAAACTGTTGGCGATAAGTATATGGCCGTGTCCGGTTTGCCAGACCATTGTGAGGATCATGCCAAGTGTATGGCGCGTGTTGCTCTGGATATGATGGACATGGCCAAGAACGTTAAAATGGGCTCAGATCCAGTGGTGAGTATAGTTTACTTTTAATATTGTTGATAGAAAAATAAAAACATCAAATGTCAGAATAACATTACTAGACTAAAGAAAAAAAAAACTGTTTTTGTGTTTTCACACTCCAGCTGAATATTTTTTTTTTTTAAAGTAATGTAGCATTAGGGTTTTGACGATTTTGAATTTTTTTGTAAGGGTCCAAATGTTTCTAGTGGAAAATAAATAAACTTCCTATGCAGGAATCGCTAAATTTTTTCTAATATTTTGTTTTTGGTCTCTGGATTACCAAAATTTTTGCCTTACCATTTTTTTCTCTTAATTAAATTTTGTTATAACATTTTCAGCAAAAATAAAGTTACTTTTAGTGAATTGTATTTTAAATATTGTTTTTAATGAAAGTGAACATATATTAATTTAAATATTAAATATTGTTTTTAATGAAAGTGAACATATATTAATTTTAATTAAAGAATTTTAAGTTAATTAAAGAATTCTAATAAATTGGATTACCAAAATATTTTCCTTACCATATTTTTTCTCTTAATTAAGTTTTGTTATAACATTTTTAATTAATTTAGTTAATTTTAGTGAATTGTATTTTAATTTTTGTTATGAATGAAAGTGAACATACATTAATTTTAATTAAAGAAATTAAAGTTAACTAAAACATTCTAATAAATTGTTTTTGTTCTCTTTTGCCTTAGCATTTTTTTTCTCTTAATTAAGTTTTGTTATAACATTTTCAATTAATTTAGAAAACTTTGGTGAATTGTTTTTTAAATTTAGTTATAAATGAAAATAAACATACACTTAATCAAAGAAATTAAAGTTAATTAAAGAATTCTAACAAATAGTTTTTGTTCTCTTGATTACCAACATTTTTGCTTTACCATATTTTTTCTCCTAATTAAGTTTTATTATAAAATTTGCTATTAATTTAGTTAGTTTTATTGAATTTTATTTTAATTTTTGTTATAAATGAAAGTGAACATAATTTAATTTTAATTAAAGATAATGTTTTTCAAACATTTTGCAAACTTTGCCGTTATGGCAAGTTGTCGGCTATTCTGTCTGTTGCACACTTGGCCCGGCTTGTATGACAGTATTAAATGAATGCTGCAAATTGTATGCACAACTAATGTACAAGTTGTGAAGGGGTGAGGGGTGGAGTGGGTGGCTCACAAGCTTTGCTAATGGCAGTCGCCTGCCTGGTCCCCTGATCCCCCCTCTTGCCAGCCTTCTAATTGTGCGCAATGAAAGCATTTGAAAGTTGTCCCGTTCCCGTTCCCGTGCGCATTCGTGTGAAGCTGCAACTTGAACAAGTTCGCGCAATTTGTTGCTGAGTGCATTTAAGCAGCGAGCAGTGGCAACAACGGATCAATGATGCGTAAATATCAATGGGGCATAGACAACATTGAATCAAGGATTGGCTGCTCACAGACAACTGGCAACACGTAAAAAATATTAAACAACTGTGCACAACAAAAAGTTGATGTGCTCAATGCTAAAACAGTTCGTAACTTCAAAGCTGCTACAAAAACTTGAGCGAATTTGTGAAAATTGCTAAAATTAATTTGAAATTGTTGACACGATATCAAAGGACTGGCATCAAGTTGCGTGACGTGCTGTCCTTTCACATCTCTGCCTGCCTTTCTTCATTTCCCCCCTTCTCGCTCTTTATGCGGACCTTGGCTTCCTGGCCACTTGACCATCAACCGTCAGCTGAGCCGTCGAGCTGCGGCTTGATGCCTTCTTCCTAGGCAGGCATGTTTTTTTCTCTCTCTCTCTCCTCTTTGGGCTTAAACACTTTGGCTTTGAGTGCCTGAGCTTAAAATAAACGACATATATATGTGCATATATGTATGTTTATGTATGTAACATACATGTGCTTGAGTCACACACAGACATAACGGGGGGTTGCCCACTTGATGACATCCTTCACAATTACAGCAGCCAACTGCCAGCTGCGACGTCAGCGTAGGCGTCGACGCTGGCTGCAGCAGCGTTGTACTTCATGTGGACAATGCTTGTGGTATGTTAGTCATATTGCATCTGTGTGTGAGTGTATGTGCAACAAGCCAGAACTACATATACAAACAGAACAGAACGAGAAACCAACTGAGATATGACACACAGAGAGAGAGAGAGAGAGAGAGAGAGACATGGAAAAAGAGAATGCTCAGCTCATGTCGCTTGGCTTGATTGTCAAAATTGTTTTTTTTTTTCTTTGTGCCTTACACTTGAGGGATAACTGTGTCTTAAGCCATTCATCTACCTCACTCTCTCTCTCTCTCTCTCTCTCGTTGCATGCCACCAACGAACGCATAGTCAACTACTGCGGTTGCCTGTATTTCATATTTGACTGATTGCTTTTGGTAATGTAGCCGGAAACACGTACTGCTTTTGATCCTGATCCTTCGTCCTGTTCCTGCCCCTTTTCGGTTGCACGCGTTGTCATCAGAGTGCAGAAACTACGTTGCACGTAAACTTTGATGCATGTGCAACCTTCTGTTGTGCACGAATGAGTAGCAAAAAGTACAACAAAATATATATACATATATATAGACAACGACAGATCTCGTTTTGCCGTTCGACAGGCAACAAGCTTCAGGCAGCCGCAACTTGACAGATGGTTCGAAATGCAATTAACAAACGCTACAGACATCGGTCCATATTCCATTGCCATTTCACGCTTCATTAGCTGCTGATAACAAAAACTGCACAAAAATAGCAGCATCCGTATTCCGTTTCTTCTTTATCTAGCCAATTATGCACAGCTATTTTCCAAGCTACAAGTTTTTACTCCACCTTCTCTCTGTCATCTCTTGGTCGGATTCAGCGCTATAATCAATAAATATTGCCACAAACTTTTCTTACATATTTTCTAGAAAATTTAACTGCAACAATTTGGTCAAGTTTTAACGAAAATAGTGCAGAATCTACTTGAAAGCCTTATTTTGAGAAAAAAAGTATATCAAATTTACATTGTAAATAATTGAAAAAAAATAACTAAAAATCAACAAAGAATCTCTGCCAACTTATTGCCAATACATTTGCTGCTAAACTTTCATTTGCAGTATTGAGTTTACTTACCAAAGTTGCATTTTATGAACTTTCAACAAGACGTTGTTAAGGCTTTTATTTTTTTTTTTTGTGTAACCATTAGTGGTTCAAATAATGACCACAATACTTGTACTCGTATATTGAACTCTTTTGCTAGTTGAACACTTTTCAGCAAACTTTGCCTATTTTATTTTGAAAACTTCTAAAAAATGTTTAATTAGCACATCTTAATGCTTTTCTTAATGGCCTTGAAACGATGTCTCTCCTGCATGTTATGTACCCTATCAATATTTGTGTCCGTTAAGATTCTTTACAAAATAAAAAGAATGCGGTTGCAAAGTTCAGAATAAAATCAATTTTACAGCTACAGGATAACTATACAAGTATGTGTGTTGCTGCCACACATTGCTGGCGTCAGCTATAAGGGATTGTCGCCTTTTTGGCTTTTGGTTCTTGCCACAGTTGCAGTTGCAGCTCATTTCGTTTGAAATTTAATTATAGAAAACTTTTGGCTACCGCAGCAGCAAATGCAACTTTTTCAAAGTAATTGTGGCAACTTTTTGTTGAAACTTGAAACTGCCAACTGAAAACTAGCAACTTTTGTAGATTTTGGAGCTTAGCTTTGCATATTACCAGGGTTACTTAGCAGGTAAAGTTTATTAACAGAATAAAGTGCTGGACACGTGTAATATCTACACTTTATTAACTAATTTTATTGAGTAAATAAATTGATTTAGAAATTGTAACACTAGAGATTCATGGCGTTATAACTTATGTCTATTCCCACAGCAAATCACCATCGGCATCCATTCGGGCGAGGTTGTCACCGGCGTCATTGGCAATCGTGTGCCACGTTATTGCCTCTTTGGCAACACGGTCAACCTAACGAGTCGCACGGAGACCACCGGTGTTCCCGGTCGCATCAACATCAGCGAGGAGACTTATCGGTGAGTGCAACACTTAATAGCTATACTCGTAGCTAAACTCAAAAGGGAAATGAATGCTCGGGGGGATTGTAGCCAGCGCTGTTGTTGGCTCTATTAGTCTTTACATAGGCGGCAATAGCCGCCTCTTTGGCCTCCTCGGTTATGGCCCCATTGCTAGTTTCCACAAAGGCTGCAACAGCGGCCTTTTCTGCATCGGTTACCGCCTCCAGTAGCTGCACATGATTCTCACTCTCATCCTCGCTCTCGCTCTCGCTCTCACTCTCGGCACTGCTTATCGTTTCCAGTCTCTGCATGGCATTTGTCAGCCTTTGAATTGGCTTCTCTGATGACTGTGGTTGTTGCTGTTGCTGCAACTCGGGCCCCTCCAGCTCTTCTGTGAGGTCAATGTAGCGCTGCAGACGCTTGGGCAACCTCAACGTATCGATGCCATTCGGCAACTGATTATGTTCCCGTAGTATATCACGTATACGACAGCTGTGCGATAAGATAAAAACTCATGTTAAATACAAAATCTTTAATATTTGGAATACTTTCTGCTGAGAAAGTTTCTCTTTCTCCCTAAGCTCACAACAGCAGCTGCAACATGCCGTTTGCCACTTCTCTGCCAGTTGACTGTCAATCTTCACAACATATTTCATAAATTAATTTAAGTTTCACATAATAAGCTCACATCGAAACAAAAAAAAAAATGCCAAAGTTCGTGTGCTTAAAACTTTTGTTGTAAGAAAATTTCTATAAACTTTACTTTTACTCAAAGTTACGCTTTTTGCGGCACTCACCAAAACAAAAAGGGAAAAAAGCAGAAGTTCAAGTGCCGGAAACTGTGTGCTGATTTTTCTTTTTCTTCGTTACTTTTTATACTCTTACTTTTTCACTTGATTCGCGAGCAATCAACCTTCTGTAAGATATAGTGAAAGATTTAGTTACGAGAAACGGGCAAAGAACTTTGTAATACTTCCGAGAGTAACAGATTCTAACTTCCACATTCCCCACATAAATTGGCTGCCTGAGCTTCATAAAAACAAAATGCTAATCTACCGTTTATTTAGCCCGCCGCAGTCAAAAGTTGCACTTGAGACAACTTTTTATGTACTTGTTAATTTGGCTTGTCAACATTATTGAGGTGGTAAATAAAGTGCGCTCTTGTTTCGCCTGCTTTTTGGTGCTCGCCAATCAATGAAGCAACTCCCCAAGCGGCAGCTACTAAGCGAGCCGGCCATAAAAAACAAAACAGCTTGCCTATTTGTGCGGCTACTTGGCGTATGCGCAATGTCAAGTATACGCTGTGTTGTCAAACCCCAACCATGATGAGTGACATTAATAAGCGGGAATTGGAATTACAGAGAGAATGAAATAAATTCAATTTGCATTGCGAACTATAAAGGCAAATGACATATAAAATATGAGTAAATAAAATGCCAAGCAGCAACAGCAGCCACTGCAATTGAATTCAGATTGCCAATCGTAAATTCTGCGGAACCTTCATGTGGGCATCAATGCAATTACATACAAACATATTTACTCTTAGCATATATACAAATATTTGTATATACTATATTTACGTCCAGTTGAGCTCTGATATGCAAGTGCGCGTTTATACTAACATTGGCCCAAGCAAAACAAACGGGGAAACGAGCAAATAAGTCTTAACACAAGAATTTATAACTAGAAAATACCCTAAAACTTAAATAATAGAATTTCGAATTTGAAACATAATATTGCAGCTGAGTATCAGGCCTGTTGATTGGTTCACTTATTTTATTAAATTTAATGAAAGTATCAGAACTATTTAAAAATTATCGTTTTTCTCTTACTTGGATTTACCAACTCAAATTAAAATCAACTCGAATAATCTTGCTCGTCTAAAGCATATATGCCTCTTTTATTAAAACAGGGTATTGGCATACAAGTGAAGTGTGTTCGGCACAAAGTCGTTGCCAGTTTTATGTGACACGTGAGTTGGCAAATGGCAAGCATATGAAGCAAATAGTACAACAAGTTGGCTTCCAGTGAAACCCTATCAGACCAAAGTGACACCCGCATCGGTAACCGCACAAACTTTCTGCTAACTTATCAAATTATCAGCTTATCGATTAAATTCGAGCACTAATCAAATTTGTAAGAAATTCAATTAAATTAAGCCAACAGCTGGTGGAGTTGACCCCACAGTATTCCCTCGCTTTGAGCGTTTAGTTCCCCCGATATTTGATACTAGACATTTGCTTAAACTGTGACAAAGTAGAGAATGCTATGATAAAGCCTGGACAGTGGCAAAGAGGACACAAAAGAAAGTAAGCAAGTAAGCCACATAATAATAAAAGCAACGGCATTTTGGCCATGACCAGAACAAAAAGCCAAGACCAAATTAAAGGCAACAAAATGTTTTGTCAAACTGTCTGTCAATCAGAAATTCAGGCCGACAGGCAGTAAAGACAGTCAGTCAACTAGTCAGGAGAGTTGTTGCGACTTATATACTTATTAAATTTTCCGGCTTATCAGAAAACGGAGACAGACCCGTAGAAAGTCAAGCAAGCGTTGCGAACCAGCAGCAATCTTTGCCAAAGTAATTGAATAAAAAAGTTCAACTTGTTGGCAACGTCAGCAGCCATGTGCTTTAGCTGTCACACGATGACAGTAAACCCTACCATCATCACAGTCTCCCAGCCTTCCTATCATTCTATTAAACTTCCTTAGTCCCATTGTCCCATTGTCTCATTGTCGACATCAAAGGCAAGGGGACAACTGATCTCCCCAAAAGTTCTGGAGTTGATAATTACCGGCACAAATGTCGCAGCGTCGGCACGCCATAAACCTGTTCCTTGGCAATAATTTTGTCCATTAAGAGAATTCCATATCGCTTGAAAAACGTTTCACGACGAGATGCATATTCAATTGGCTACAACAGGAATAGACGAAAGTAAGAGGAAAAAGTTAAAAACAGTTAACACTTGACATCTATGCCATATATAGTCTAATTCCACTATACAGATATCCTAATTTCCACTGTACCTAATTGCAATAATGTAATAAATTTTATACATAGTTATGTGTTATAGGAAATTGTCATATTTACAAATATTTAAAATATTAATAAATTTTAATTTAATTTATTTCATTGATTCCCAGCGCTTCAAGTATTATGTTACTTATAATTTTCGTACTAGTCACTACAATCATAATATATAAAAGTATAATGATAACCAAGCCTTATCACAAGGATTGCTTTATCCTTAATTATATAATTAATTCATTGACTTTTGTATTTATTATTCTAAATTGTTTCAGCTTAAATTTAATTTTAGTTTTTAATTATATTGATTTAATTATTGCTAATATATAAGGGTTTAATTTTTAAAAATTTTTTTTTTGACAAAATATTATTTAATGTATAATAATATTTTGTCAAAAAAAATAAAAATTTTAAAAAATATTAAGAAATTGGTTTTTATTGCTTTAAAATAAGATTAATTCTTTAAAGATTCAAATATATTAAGAAATTGGTTTTTATTGCTTTAAAATAAGATTAATTCTTTAAAGATTTAAATATATGATTAGAAAAAAAGTGTTTCATTAAAAGGAAACTTTAAAAAAAAGTAAAGTAGAGTTTTAGTTGACTTGCTTTTTGATAATGTAGGTCATCGTATATATCCTCATATAATGTATACTATCCATGCTTATGTTACTCATAAATATGTAGATATCATGATGGATGGACCCTTGAAACTATTAAGTACATACTTATCATAATAGATTAGTGGAATTGGGCTAAATGTTCTAATTTCTAACAATAAGAGGAACACTGGTCAAAATTCATAGTGACTCACCTTGAATGGCATTTCAATCATGACCACATTTCGCAGCAGTATCTTGAGGCAGAGAACCAGCTCATAGCTGTAATTGCGTCCATTTTCGATGAGTTTGTCGAGCAGCGCAATAATCACGGAGGTGCCTCCATCGGGCGGTTGCGGTGCGGCGCCATATCTGCAATGATAAGCGGTCACGAATACGGCTAACTGTTTACTACGTGCAACGAGCTGCCAGTTGCCAGCTGCCAGTTGCCAAATGCCAGTTGCCAGCAAGCAGATGCTGGGGCACGTAGTTGGTTAGCTTGCGGTCGAAGCAGAGAGCTGGACAAATGTTCTGCGGTTGTTAACAGTAATTTGTAGACGACATTGCTGAGGCAGCGCGGAAGTGAGTTGGGTCGAATTGTATAGGGTTGGGTTCAGCTTGTGAACCGAACTGGGGACAGATTTGACAGGCCTGAGCTAGGTAAGGGGTAATAAATGTTTGAGGCGCTGATAAACACAGTGTGCAAATGAAATAATGAACAGAACACGGGTCGCGGTAGTCTATGTCCTGTCATAAGCACACATGACACACACACACACACACACACACACACACATGTGATGTGCATGTGGTAAATTTGCAAATGAAGTGCAAATTGTAGCAGACAACCTTGTATGACTGTTAAATGGTAAATGGCAAATGGCAAATGGCAACTGGCATCAGCGTTGTCAGTTTTTAAATTGAAAATGTTTGTCAAAATATACATTTCAATTGCTTTGCACAATTTGCATTTCACTCCGATAAGCAGCGTGAAAGTTGCGCTATAAGAATTTTCATATACACATCCGGCATTGTACTTGACGGTTTATTTTATAATATGGCCTTTGGCGGAATAATTTTACCGTACAAAAATTATACGCAAGTAAATAAAAAAGATATATATAAAAAATAAGTAATTCATAGCCACACAATTTGCATATTTTATGGCCAATTTTAAATGAAAATGCAGCAAAGCGAAAAACCAAAGTCAAATCAAAAGCGTAAACAATATCGACAATTTATGGCAACATCAGCAGCGAAATCAATCGACAATCAGGCAACAAGGCGATGATGCAGAAGCAGCAACAGCAGCCGACAAGCGGTCCAGTGGGAGTCTTTCCCGCCTACCCTCTTAGCCATCACTCTCTTGGCCACCTCTTTCAACTTCAATTCAGCCCATCTTTCGACCGTATCTATTGCAATCAATGGTGAGACATGAATATATTTTTGCTGATGCTGCAACTTGAAAACTTAGCACCATTATATTTTCATTTTTTTCTTTCATATCAATTATTAGAAATTGTATTAAGAAATTACTACCTCTAGTTTAATTAGTGGTCTTCGATATCTTTTATATATACTTATTTTTCTTTTTTATAAACTTAATTTCCTGGACTTTTAAGACATTAAATTGAAGTAACCAATTTATAATTCTCTGCTATACATTTTCGATTATTTTCGTACTTCCTGCCAGCTTAAGAGAGCATTTCAACTTCGTCTTGTGTGCAGTAGAATTTAATTTCTTTTCGTTTTTCTGATTTGATTGGAATCGCCATTTCTTGGCTGGCAATCAATATTCATATTTTATGCAAAAGTCTACTTTCTGGCGCTGCATCAAAAATTGAAAGCGCTCCAGCGTTGCCAAAACGCTATCCAAGCAATGAGGCGAAGATGTGCAGCAAAACCACAAGAGCAACAAAATATAGAACAAAAGCACATCGGAGCAATATCAAGTTATAAAACAATAAATTGCCGACCGCAGTGAAAGCCAGAGAGAGCCAAAATCAAGGACGGTGACTGAGTGTTTTGAGAAGTATTCGAAACTGCAAGCGTTTACACATAAATTTTATGAATTTTAGTTGTTATAGTTGTTGTTGTCGTTCTTGTTGTTGCTGAGTGCACACTCATAAGTTGTGTCAAGCTTCTTGGCGACCATGAGACACTGTGGAGACGTTGTGCCTTGTCATGCAAATTCGCTTTGGCAGCGACTTTCATATTTAATGTTAATATTTGACTCGCTCAAGAGTCGGCCGAGAGATGCGTCAAAAGGGAGGAGTGTGAATGGGCGGACTCATGGCATTGTCATTCGGACCTCTTGATTATGCTAAGCGATGCGCAGAGTTTTATGTTGCATACATTACGGCGTCGCCACCAAGTGCCGCACGCTTTGCATAGTTTTCTGCACTAATTGAAGTGCCTGGCATCAGTCGAGTTAACACTCTGTTCCCGCCCAGTAATCGTAGTGCCTTACCTGAGCAGTATTAGCAGCAATTCGGGAGCATTCGCTTGCAGGGCAATGCGCAGGGGCGAGGAGCAGCCACAGGACTCGATGGGCACATCAATGAATCTGCAAAATGGGATAATGAGACGAATAAATTGTTAGTCAGATATGAGAGACTAAGTGGGTTAAGTATTTTGCCAAATGTAAAAAGTTGTCAGTGTAATGTCAGTGTGTGTCTGTGTGTGTGTGTGTGTGTGTGTGTGTGTGTGTGTGTGTGTGTGTGTGCTTTTAGGCCACACTTTGTTGCTTTAATGGACGCCCGCAGAGCTGTCCTTAAAAGGCGACTAAATGACAAGGCTACATTAGCAAGAAACAGAGTGGAATGCAAAGGAAAGGAAAGAGAAGAGAAGGGCAGCAGGGAATTGTGCCAAAACTAAATTAAACTGTTTGCTTGTTGCTTTTTGCTATCTGCTCTTTGCCTGTTGCTCTTTGCTATCTGTTGTCATACAGTAGTTGGCTGCTGGTTTTTTGTGAGCCATAAGCCCTGGTCCAGGCAAAAGAGAACTTCAATATTGCGTATACGCAGCGTTGTTAGGCTTCTACATACATTGAGGCATTAGCATGTGCACAGTGTGCACTTGAAGCGCTTTGCGGTACGTTCGAGACAAAGACACACACACACACACACATACGTAGAAATGTGACATTGTTTGTGCTTCTGCTGGTTTTTATGTCTAAGCATAAAAGTTGGCAAATAAAAGCCCACAAAACCACAATAAAGCAACACATCAACGTGCATACAACTACACACATATACGCACATACACATATAGCCAGGTAATTTGCACACACACACACATACACACACACACAGAGAATAGCTCTGCTGCTCAGGCGATAAGCGCATTTTCAAGTCCTATTGTGAATTTCTGACAAATTCATTTACAGTTTATTGGACAAGCAACGTCGACAATTGCAGGTTCACTTACTTGTAAACTAACATTTACCTAAGCACATCGTTAATACCCAACAGTTTTCATTCAAAACTCTTGACGTAATTCGCACAAATCACTGGCAAATTTAATTGAAAACTCTCAGCTTATAAGCTAAACTCGAGATTGTTTTTCTGTCTATTTCTTTTGCTGTATATAACAATGTGGTACTACTTTTAAAAGGAATATGAGTGCATGCTCTAATTGTCTTGGTCTTTCGTTTTGAACATGTTTCCCAATAGATTTGACATGTATGAATTGGTGTACTTGTTATATGATGCGAGCTAAAAGTTTGTGACATTGATTTTTGTTTATTATCACATTGCATACTTTTTTACTTTCTTCCACACACACACACACACACACATGCTCTTACATTTATACAAGCTGCTATTAATGCCCTGCAGTACGGCTGACCGGCGAAAGCCTAGCGAATTGCTTAGGGAATCGGTGACTAGGACAACATGGAACAACAGCATTGGAATCTTCTGACAAATGTATTCGTGCGCATTAGCTAACGACTAACCTAGTAAAAAGTGCCTTGAATATTCATTAGGATAAAAATAGGCAGATTTAAGATATATAATATTTTTATTGCTGTTTTTTACTTTGATATTTTAATGCATTTTTTCTGGATTGAAGCTTAGAGATTAAGAAGAGATATGGTGGGGGAAAGCGTCTGAAAATGCTTGAATTGTAAGTTTTTTATTTTTAAATTAAATTTTCAAATCTGCCCTTGTGGGTATTCGAACTCCCATTTTTTGAGACTGAAGCGGCGACTCTGACTAGTGCGCCACGGACCATCATTGAAATAAAAATTGATAAAACCGAGATAAAATGCGAATAGCAAAACGTACATATCAAATCACAAATATCACTTGAATCTAACGATTAAGCTTACTACCAGTGCTGCATAACGGGGACAGAGCTACTAGTTACTAGTTCTTGAACCTATCGACTTAGTTAGCTACTAGTTGCTAGCTCTACCACGGGACTAGAACTGGGTGATGCCTCACCACCAGACGTGCCACAGGGTGCTTATAGTATTCATCTGTGTTGCCGTGACTAAAAAGCAAAAACAGAGTTAGATGAAAGCGTCGTGTGAAAGGGCGTCATAAATGTACTCCTAATGTTTGTTAGAGAGCTTCTTTTATACTACTTACATGGGCATATGTGTGTGTGGGTGTGTGGCTGTGTGGGTGTATGGGTGTGTTGATATTGGTATAAGCATGTATCAGCGCTTGAGTGTTAGCCTGGCAGCAGCTTTGTGCGCTTATTACACGCATTTTTGACTTTAATCCTCCGGAGTGCTGGCAAACAAAGCCAAAATAACAAAGGTTCACATTGTTGTCTGTTGGTTTGCAGCTTATCGCAATATGCACACGCACACACTCACACACACACACACATACTTACTGGGACACTGTGTTCATAAATCTCCGGGTAGCTAAAAAAATGAGACAACCAACGAGCTGAGCTCGTGTTAAAAGTGAAAATCTTAATTATACGTATACATGACACCAACAGCAGCCCAAGGAACAAGCAGCTGAGATTGAAAGCCGCAGTGGCTATTGTTTAAATGAATGTGTGCGTATCTCTGCATGTATCTGTGTGTAATTTGTGTGTCTTGTGTGCTTGTAAAGTGTCGCCATCTTTTACTCAATTATGTCTGACAAACAGGCACGGCAAACAGACAATGCCATATGTATTAATTTAATTAAAATCCTTTTATTTGCAATCTTCCCATTTTCTTGTTGCTCTCATAATTTCCCAAGAGTCTGCAACAGTTTCTGCAACTAAATTAAATACAATTTTCAAGGTTACTTCTGCAATTTGCATTGTGGTTAACAGTTAATTACACTTTTGAGTTCTGTTCAAAATTTAATGACTTTTATTTTTACCGACAACTGTTTGTAGGAGCAAACATGGAAAAAAGTTTATAAATTCGAAGTACAAAATATAAAGGGGTTTCGGTTGAATTTCCAATTAGCTTGACAGAATATGACACAACTTTTGCAGCCGCAAGGCAATCAAGCAACAACAAAATAACAAGCAACAAAATGTTGTTGCCATTGTCAACTGCAAAGTCGACCGTCTATGGGGATATGAAGCATTTTAGACCACTGTATCCCAACAAAATGTTTGTGCAATTTTTGGCACACAAATAGCAGCCATAAATTCGGCGTGCTGTCAACTCACCTGAGCTGATGCTCCTGCTCGAAACGTGGTATCCACACCGGCAGCTTGAGTTGTTCGCGTGTTGCATGCTTCAAAAAATATACCATAGCCCGCACATTCTCATGCTGTCACAAACGAAAAGAATCTGCGTTACTTTCACCATGTATAATAATATATATACGTATAATAGAGTGGGTCAATTTTTTTGCGACTAAGCGGCTATGTAAATCGTAATCTAAGAAGAATCCTAAAAAGAATTGCCCAAGAAACCATGGGTCTAAAATCAATATCGAGCTTCCACTTTTTACAGAGAAGTTATTTGTATTTTTTATACGGGTAACTGTCTGTAAATTGAAACTTACCTCAAAAAAAAAAAATAAATATAAAAAACCTCCCAGACAGAAGACGAATTCTGATGAATTTATAGATTAGAGTTAATAGGCGGTCCTAACTACTTTTTTTAATTGAATTTTAAACATAAGCCCTTTGGTCAAGTTTCTTAGAAGATTCAATAAAAAAGTTCATTTTGCATTAATTTTAAAATTTAATTGAAAAGAGACCGCCAACTAATTCTTCTCTAAATTCATCATTAAACGTCCTATATTTTAGTTTTTAATTTTTTTTGTTGTAGAGATAAGTTACACCTAACCGACAATTACAACAACAACAAAAAAAAAAATATATATATATATATATATATATAATATAAGTATAACTTCTCTGTAAATAGTGTAAGCTCGATATTGATTTTAGACCCATTGTTTCTCGGGCAATTCTTCTTAAAATTCATCGTAGTTTACGATTTTCATAACCGCTTTTTTACTCCATACAAATTGACCCACTCTAATATATAAGTTTGCAAAATATGGCTCACCTGATCCTGAAAATCGCTACGCCAGCCGGCAATAAAGTGCGGTGCATGTGGCCCAAACAACGCGCCCAGAAAAATGCGCTCGAACGTCTTTTCGCACTCGTAAATCGCCACTGTGGAGCAGAAACACACAAGTCAGAGTGTTAAAATAGTATTTCATAAATTCTACAAAGTTCAACCGTTACAAGGGAACCAATTAGGCAGCTGCACTTGTTGCCGTCTTTCTTCTCTTGCTATTATGTTTTTTTTTTGGCAACACACATGCTAAAAAGTGACTGCCTGCAGCGTTAGTGGCTGCCACAAAATGGAGTCGCTGCGGCAACGGGAAACGGAAACTTGCAAAAATTGTTGGTAAAAGCCAGAGGCAGACTATAGCGGCTGAGAATCATAACTGCTTGGTGGAGAAAAGGCCAACAACGGCAGGAGGAAGAGGAACAACAAGCCATGTCGTAAAATTCGTGCGATCAAAAACCGAATTTTTTATCGCCTGGGAATGCACACACAAAAAGTGAGAAAGTACACAGGCACACACACACACACACACACAACCTCCATTAATTCGGTCTACAGGCTGGCAAATTTACGCAGCGTTTTAATTAGAGGCAACACGCACAGGCAACCAAACGAGAGAGCTCTTAGAGGCATGGCCCAAATAACATGCAACACTTTAAGGCACTTTACAAGTTTCTCGTTTTACGATGCAACATGGAGAACTATGCTTTCAACAGCAGCAGCAGCAACAGCATTAGCAACACTTTACTCCTTTACCTTTACCATTACCTTTACGTAATTTCAGCTGGCAATTAGCAGAAACACGTGATTAAATGAGATCTTGAATTCCTCCTACTTAAGGGCGTTATAATCTGATGCGATGTCATAAAATTCATTAAAATATGCAAAACAAAAGGGCATGCCCCAAAGCAGACACACACACACACACACAACTTATACACACACACACACACACACACATGCACATACGTGCATGTTTGGGAATTAAATTATTAAGTTTCTGCCTTTGACTTACCCAACAGTTGAACAACCACCTCAGAGTCTCGCACTCCCCAATCCCAACAGGTGCGCAGCGCAATATACAAAATGTTGTGATACTTTCCCATGAGGCAGACCTGTGAGAGATTTTATCCTCGTATATATAGAAGTTTTTTTTGCATAAAGCATATTTAAATTTAAATGAAATGCTAGCCAAGGTTTTTGGCTACCCATTTCAATGGGATTATGCCAAAGGCAACAAGATGGATATGTTATCTTCGGCACGCCGAAGATTTGATACCCTGGCAGAAGCAATTTATTCAATTATACACATCTCGTTTCGAAGATATCAAAATTTTTTAAGAATGTATAAGAAAATTTTAACTACAAAATCTGTGACATTGGTTCAGATACTATAGCCAGGATATCAAACGAATACAAGTTCTTTTTCGGTTTTGTCCTTTTGGTTACGGAATGAATACCGGTAGTTACCGGTACAACATCCAAATTTTAAAAAATTTAAAAATTTGAAAGCAGAACGTTTTTAGACTCTCAAATTTGATTAATAGGCTATTTCCACGACCACTCACATTTGCCACATTTGCTCACATTTGAATGTGGCTCATATTTGGCTTTCCACGACCAAATGTGAAACTGTTAAGACATTTAATATTCACCCAAAGCAAATCAGCTTTTCGGTTTCTGTGCACAAATTATAAAAAGCTGACAATAACAACATTTTAATATTTATTTTGATATTATATTGAAGAAAACAGCTGGTGAAAGTGATAATTGCTTTTTTCACGAGATTATCGATAAACATCGCGTGTTCGATAAAAAAAAACTGAAATGCGCCTGGGCGTATGGCAAAATATCTTCACATTCATTATAAATGAGCCAAAATTATCATTCGGATTTTGAAATGAAGTCCACATTAGGGCCGAATGATGAAAATGGCGTCGAATGTGTCAAATGTGCTGTCGTAGAAATTGGCATTATAACGTTATTTCGCTTGAAAATCGGTTCAGTTTTGGCAACGCTATGAACATTTAAAGTTGGTCAGACCTTTGACATAGTAAAAAAAATGTTATTTTAAGACATAGCTGAATGAAATACATACAGAAAATTTAAATTAATTTTTGGTTTTTAGTTCTTGAAAAACAATTTAATTTGGTTTCGGTCCTCATAATGAAACGTTTAGTTCCGTTAAAAGGTTCCGGTACCGTTTCCGGTATAATTTCATTATTTTAACAAACCGCGAAGTATTTCATTCTAAAGCTTGATTTTTTAACTATTGTTTCTATGTTATCAAAATGATAAAACAGACCGAGTTTTATTAAGACGACTTTAAAACTGAGAGACTAGCTTGCATAGTAACAGACTGGCGGACACACAAACATGATTTTTGTATCTCTCTGATCATGAATATATAGAATAAAGTTTATGGTGTCTACTACACCCTTCACATGCTTTACACATTTGTTGACATAATTAATTTAACATCTGCAAGGGTATAAAAATGTGAATTTTGGCACAAATCCTTACCTTTCCATTACCCTCTTTGGCCAGCCGGTGATACCTCATGGCTGCGATAACGGCCAAGCTGGCAACCTCGTCGGTCTGCACATTCTGACCCTCGCTGCAGCCCTTGATGATTGAGCTGAGGTGATCGAGTATGTCACGACGCGATTGACGATCCTGCAGTCCGTTCCGAGTGATGTGCTCGAAGGTGTCATCAAAGAAGCACTCGAATATGTAGTCCATGACCAATTGCCGGCGTGGTGCTCGACCGCAGCGCTGATAGCTGGCACGGCTGGTTGCCCGTGGCCCGTCCAATGGCCGGAAGCCGTACAAGTGTCGTGGTAATGACAGCCACAAAATCGAAGCCAATTGCTGTTTTAATTGACTTACAAGCCGCTGCAATGCCTCCAGCAGCTGAAAAAAACATTTTACCAATCACTTTTCAATATAAAAACGCTAATATTGTTATCCGAAAATCAACTGAATATCACAACAAATAAACTCAACACAACACAACAAGTTTTAACAAAGATACGCGAAGGAAGCGAATAAATTGTGACCATCAAAGATATTTTCTCTGGGAGAGTGCACGATTGAGGGTGAGCGGCCGATAGGAGAGAGCGAGATAAAGAGAGCTCAAATTACACGCTCTTTCTCTGCGCTCTCTTTATTGATTTTTTCATGCTAACAACAATGCGAGGGAAAACCAAAAATTGAGTTATGTATATAAATTTCAAAGTGAATACAAATAAATAACAAACAACACACAATAGTTGACTGCCAATTAAATAAATTAAATATTTTTAAAAGTGGCAAAACAATAAACGAAATAATAGTATCTGTTATATTCATTTAGTTTTTCACTGCCTGCAAACAGGTGTCCGAAGCGCCGTAGAAACTTCAACTTCTCTTTGTATTGTTATTTCTTCGACTTGCCTTTACTTATCTTAATTTATTTAGCCAGATTGCTTTAAATTAAATAGCACTTTTCACCGAGACACTTAAGAACATTAATTTCAAGAATCACGCGTTGTTCAACCCGCCGTTAGTCAACTGAGAAGCCAAAACAAAACAGAGCCAATTTTTCAAACAATACGCTCAGCTGTTTACCTGTATCGACTCTCTTTCTCTTATCGCTCTCTCTCTCTTTGTCAATCTATCTTGCTCTCAGCTACCTTTACTCTCAGCTCATTCCACCACTCGCAAACATTCTTGAACTCTCTCGATATTTTATACTGCGTGGAATTTTAGCTTCAACAAATTTACTTAGTTAAACATACAACGGCTGAAACTATTTAGGTTAAATTATGAAACACGCCTTCTCTGATTCAATATAGTAAATTGCTCTTATCAAGGTAAATTTATTATATTTAAATTACACATGCTGTAATAAAACGTTAAACAGCGATCTCAATTGTATTTTTGTAAGATAATTTAAATTTTGTATTGTTCAGCAAGTTGAAAGTAATTGCATTCAATTATATTTATATTCATCGCTTTAATTGTTTAATTTAATTTGAATATGAGCTGGCCGATTAAATATTCATACGCCGAGTTTTATATTTGCACAATGTCTTAAATATTTGCTTGGCAATTACGCAATGAATAACATTGCATTGGAATGAAAACATGAATTAAACACATTTCAGTTTTATGATACTTCTGAATCAGTTGGGCACACAATAAAATGACAAAGCAATAGGCATTAAAGGAAAATAAACTTATAAATTACAAAAAATAAAAGTGTACACATCACCTGTGTGCTTCACATATTTCCGTTGACAAAATAAAACGCTAATTAAAAAGGAATGCCAATGGCAATGGTAGAATTGTGGCCAACATGCAGGTCGAGTTCTGGGAAATGCTGTAAATAAATTGAGTTAAATGTGTATGCAATCAGTAACTGTATACTACAACCTGCTATATGATCCATACGCACACATTGAATTACATATGTATATTTACAAAGTGTTGTGGCAACACGAAACGGAAACGGAAATGCGACCGCAACAAGCGCAACGCATCCAGAGAGACAAATTCAATATTATTTTTAGCCAGAAAAAAATACATAAAACTCGCTCAATGTGTGAAAATTTGATTGCAATGCATACAATACAAAAATTAACGTAATTTTATGACAACAAATAAGTGCAAGGAATAAATTGGCATAAAATATGTAAATATTTAAACATTACAGTTGAAAAGTGTGTAAAAAAGAGACTACATTCTTTGGCAGGCATGTATAAAATGACATACTTATATTTAAATTTATTTTTTAAAATTATTATTCATAAAAACCACATTGTATAATGTACAATTCGGGTTGTTAAATAAAAACAATTATCATGGTCATATTTAAATTCTTTGTGAGTAATTGATATTTAAGTATTTGTTAACGACTTTCGGGCCTAATTTACTAGCTAAGATGAACGATCAATTTTGTGTAAATACGAACTCTGAAATCGTTTATGCTGATCGGCGGAAAACACAAGATAATGGTTGACTTAAAAGTAACTTTATGAACATAGCATAAATATATAATTCCACTGTTCTTTGTCAATATGAATTGCTCATAATTTATGTGACTGTGTGCACTTTGTGACAGCGACACGCGACAGTCTTAAATCATATTCAAGCCGAAGTATTTTTGCTTGTATTAATGCCTCTCTCGCTATTTTTTGCTTGCTTTTTTACAGGCTGCTGTGCCAAGAGATCAACCAGGACGATTCATTTCATTTGGAGTACCGTGGCCCAGTCATTATGAAAGGCAAGCCAACGCCCATGGACTGCTGGTTCCTGACACGTGCCACCAGTGTGGCAAATGCCAGCGGTAATGGCAGCCTCGATTCGCCGCTGCTGCAGCCTACAACGCCAACAACCACACAGCGTCTGGCAATGGGCATGGGACATGCCAGCGTCTCACGTACCTCCTCCGCGGGCGCCAGCACCAGCGTAGGTGGAGGAGCAACGGGCTCTAAGGCTGCCTAGGATGCATAAGAGTCGCACAAGGATTCGACTCGCTGCTGTTGAAATACTATATACTGTAAAGTTGGCGCTGCAAATCTACGTGCACTCCTGACTGTCGTCTATCTAGCCGTGTGTGTGTGTGTGTGTGTGTGTGTGTGTGTGTGTCTGGCTGTGTGTGTCTGGCTGTGTGTATGTGTCTGTCTGTGTTAGTTGGCCACTTAACCACTTCATTGCTATGACTTTGTATTTGTCCTATCTTGGCCTGCATTTGCTCCGTGTGTATCTGTGTGTATCTGTGTGCTGCGTGCGAAGACATTGCGGTGCGGTCGGAGTTGGCATCAGCATCAGCATCGTTGGATCGTTGTGCAAGGTAATTTATGTTAATGCTCTTCTATCTGTAACCACTCAGCCAGCATTCAAGTGACTTTTGTTCAGGTCTAACTTATTTTACAAATGATTTACATTTCTTCAGCTATTACGCAGGCGTATACGTAATTTATGGCATATTTACTTCGCTTATTTGTACTGCATAAATCATAGACAGTGTATCGGTGCTTGAAAAATAAGCATTATATTTGATTTTTATGCCCCTTTCTAGGCAAAGTGTTGTGCTCGTGCTCAAACTCCAAACAACATTTGATATCAGCCATATAAAAAATAAATGCTCTGATAGAAGTTTCATGTCACTGGAACGTTGTTTGCAGAGTCCTCTCGTTGTTGCCAGTTGACAGTAAACTAGATAAGTCCAAAACAACTCAATATAAAAGCCATAATATGGCAAACAGTTAAATATATCTACTTCAGTAGCAGCCCAAGTCAGGCTCCTCATTCCCCTCCTCATTCTCGTCTAACATTTTGTAGCATACTTTGCTGGGCTGCAAAAAGGATTGTCAACAGTTCACAAGCCGCTGGTGCCGAGCGAATTGTTTGCATTTATTTTGAGTGTGCTTTTTGTTTACAAAAGTTCGGCTAGCCGAGATGCTGCAAGCGAGTCCAAACGCTTTATATATATTTCAGGAACCACAACAAACCAAGCAGAGGAAAGTGCCGAAAAGAAAATAGGGATGAGAGATGGAATTTAACACATATTTTCGTATCAAATATTTGGCACAAACAAACAACCGCAGAAGCAGAAAAGCTTCCAGACAAACTACAGATATATTTTCGCGAGGGCAGCTTCAAAAGTAAATATATAGATATACGTACAAAAAGTTGCTAGAATTTGTACTAGATTCTAAGCCTAACACTGAAATTCTGGACTCTTCGTTTTAAACTACAATCAATGCATACACTTTAAAATGTCGACAGTTTTGCTGTGATGCAGAAACTTCTGCTACAAATTACCAAGCGACCCTCGTATGAATGTAACTCAAGTTTATCTTTAGCCCGAAACTTTGTTAATGTATATGACATTGGGGCAAAGCGAATCGTATTAGACGCCTACACGACGACCCATGCACAGATACAGATACCGATACAGATACAGATACAGATATAAATACGGAGACAGATACAAATTTAGAGAGAGTTGTAGACTTGCATACAGATTTTGTTTGGCTCTGATGTCGTCCCCTTTGGCAGACACTTTATATTGGCCTTCAATGTCTGTTTATGGCCTCGATATGTGCACATTATCGTTAAATGCCAACAATGCCAACCATAATAGCAATAACAACAACAACATTGCAATTTGATGACTTGAAAGTTGGAAGGCATTTTGATGATGATGCCATTTCAATGTATGTATATGTGTGAGTGTGTGTGTGTGTGTGTTAAGCCTAACGACGTCTCGTTAGAAATGGATTAACATTGATTAGTTGTCGCAATTCTCTTTATAGTGAAATATGCTCTCATATTGCCCAACATAAGTTTGACAATTAAAAGGATAAAAACAATTATTTGTTAGGCACATTTCAAAATTTAAATATATCATATTTTTGGTTAGCAGCTGATTTGAATTTATAACGAACCCCAAAATATTTGGCTCATTACAGCAATATTGTTGGCATAATATAATAAAATGCGAAAATGCCTCGCTGGGTTGCTCAAAATCCGGCAACACTTTCGTTACGGTCCGCTGAAGGCATCCGGTGTCCATTTCCATACCCAAATCTCCGTTTTTTTGTTCTCCGTATCCTTTAAATTTTTCTTCATTTCTACTATTTGGCTTTTATTCATTGCTCGCATCCGGCTTATTTGTACAGCATGTTGCCGCTGGTTTGTTGCTTTTTTTACTAGCAAGTCGCATTTTTTATTTAATTTTTCTTTGATATTAAAGCTGAACGGGGGAGCTTTAATATAATTGCAAGGGATTTTCAATTGAATTTTCAGGCATAATGACTGACGTGGTCGTTTTATCTCACTTTACAATGATTTCGCAGGCTTAATTTATGTTGGTGACTGCATATCTTATTCACTTAAATCACAACTTTAATGAGCACTTAATTAAGTAGTGCTGCCTGACTGCCTTATTAAAGAGTTTTCCAGTTTTTCCCTTTATCAACTTGCAACTTGTGTCATTCAGAATTCGCCATCTCTGCTTTCGTGTCATTTATCATGTGGCGCCTCATTCAATCATTTTCTGTCTGTTTATACGTTCTCTTTCTTTACATTTCGATATCCAGTGAAGCTTGCACATAATTCAAGCATATCCATCAATATACAAGTACATATATATATTTTCATTTTCATTTTCCTTTTTTTTTTTATTTTTCCTCGCACAATTTCCTTTTCTGTTCGCATCGCTTACAGCTCAAATACGCAAATTCAAATCACAAAACCAATCAAATAAATATTTGCTCAACTAAATACAACATAAACTTGATGCTCTTAGCTGAACAGACTTAAGGCGTGACCTGGATTTGTGCCTAGGTTCAAGTCTGGGTCTGGGCATCCTGTCTTTTTTCAAGGCCATTGCGTGTCAGCCTTATAAAAAATTTAGTTGGAATTGCAAGTGACAGGCACTGCTCTGCTGTGCTAAGCGGCTTCTTCCAGTTCGAGTTGGTTTTTTCTCATTAAAAATTCATATAGATGGAAATTATGATTACGATGAGCCGCTGACGACAAAATGTCAGAGGCAAAGCTCATATCGCTAGGCAAGCCTGAACAAAAAGGAAAGTGAGAAAAAAGCAAAGAAACTTTTAGGCTCAACACGCCGAAACTGGCATACTCTAAGACCGGTCAAATTATTCAAAAAACAGAAAGAAATACGAAAAAAATAGCTGGGTTCGAACCCTGCCATGTTTAAAATAAATCTGTAACTTACCTGTTCTGTTAATTCTTGAAATTGCACTGAAAATGCTTTAAGTAGCATGTAGCGTGCTCATAATATAAATAAACGTATCAAAAAAAAAAAAAAAAAAAAGTAAAAATTAAAAAAAAAAAAAACACGTTTTGGATGGAATTAAATTCAATCAAAAGCTTTTGAAATACATACAAATGTTTATTTTTAAAACTCTAAAAATATAAATCTTTTAACTCGGTTGATTACAAAATCAAAATCTCTAAATAAGTAAATCTTAGCTTTAATATCAATATTCTTTAAAATTATATTGTGCAGAATAAGCTTCATTTCGTATCCCTTCTTGAATATGATCTTAATAAACTCAAAGTATAATGATAGTTTGACAACAATTCCAATTGCACAACAAAGCTGCTATACTCGCTCTGCATTTAATGCTTGAGACAGATGCTAAAAAAAAGAACGGAAGGCAAAAAGTTTAGCCAGATAATAATACGTCTAACGTTAATGCTGATGACAACGCCAACACCAATGATGATGATAATCGCATTGTGCTTGGCCGCTGTTGCTTCCGGTGCTGCATACTTTCAGGCGTGACATGTTATATGTCAGCGGGAAACAGGAAAAATTACGCATACGCTGTGTGTGTAATGCCAAATTAGTTAGGACCTTAAAAGGGTTTCGCCTCTGTTAAGTGGCGACAAACTTCTCTGACATGTGTTGCGCATCTTAATAGAAATTTCTCGCACGTTGGCACACGTTAAATTCGCATAGAAAAGATACTTTGTTTATTGAATTATTTCATCTTGTGGAATTTGCTTACCTTAAGCAAACAAAGACTATGAAACCAAAGGCTCTTCCGGTTACTTTGTGCCTATGTGCCACAACAGAGGCAAGGACAAATATAACATACACGTACACATTACAAAGTGATTGTCCCTTTTGCTTATTTAAGACAGCCAAAAGTTTTTCCAAAGTGGTTAGTTTTCCAACTAGAACTTTTTCTATTTGATCTTTTCTTTTTATGTTCATACACTGCTGTCGCCTGGGAGGACTTCACTTCCATTATAATCATACCCGACCAAAGTCCCCAAAGCAAATGTCCACTAAATTACGTGAATCTAAATGGAACCGCAAACCGAGAACATTTACAAACATTTGTCTATGCCAAACAGAACATCTTCTCTAAACAGTCGAGTCAAGTCTTAATCGAAAACAAGGCACTAATTTTAATTAAAGCGGAAACGCCTGCAAACACAAATACAAACACACAATGCACAATTTAACAACAGCATTAACTAAACGCCCCCCTCTGCATAGTCAGTTAGTCAGACAAAGAGACAAACATATAGTGCGAGAGAGAGAGGCAAACAGATGCGAAAGACAGATGACAGCGTTGGCAAACAGACGCCTTTCATTTGCATACATTGGAGAGCATGCACCGCACTCCACCAGCCTCATGCCACATGCCTCATGCCACATGCCACCACTTGATGCAGCCACATCTGCAGCTGGTTACAAAACAAATCCACTTCCTAATGCCACAAATGTTGCCTGCAACAAATCAATTCGAATCGAGCTTAGCATAGTAAATTGAGCTCTGATACGATTTATTATTTTCTCAGTCCAATTTATTGAACTGAACTGAAAATGGTTTGACTATGCAAAATATTTAATTACAATATACGGGTTTGCTTATATATTTTCATATAACTGAATTTGTTGCAAATGGTTCTATCCAAGCCATACAATAATTACGAGTATTGGCCACAAAATGCATTGTCTCCATTTACAGCTCTTTGTTTCATGGCCACAAACAATGAAAGATGAAAGTGAAAAAACAAAGCTTTACGCCCCCCACATCAACAACAAACAACATTGAGGGCAGCTGTTTTTGTTGTCCTTTTACACCACATTTTGTCACGACATGCACAACGGTTACAGCTGAACAGGCAGACAGACAGACAGACAGGCAGACAGGCAGACAGTCGAGTCCAGTCGAGGGTAGGTCAGTTGGCCAACGGAGCGTATGGGCAACATTTGGCATGGCAAAATGCGCAGCGCAGTCACAGTTTGTGCATTTGATTTGTGGGCCATAAAGTTCGCGCCTGAATGTTGTGATATTTACAATTTTAATTCAATTTGTTATATACTCTGCCCATCTGTGAACCTGACAGGAGCAGCCTCGATTCCTTCTCCCCCACAACACTCATGAGCTCGAAGTTTGCTCGTATTTTTTGCGCATTAAACTAATCGATAGTTTATGTACAGACCAAGGCAAGTACATTTAAGCCATTTTGTTGAGCAGCAGCCAATTCAATGACAGTCCCAGCCAGCTAACAAAGTACGAGCTTACACCGTCCTGTGAGCAGCCAAAACCGGACAGAATGTTGTTGTTTAATTGTCTGTAAAATTGTTAAATTGCTTAGCGTGTCATCTGTTTGTGTGTGTGTCTGTGTGAGGGTGTATATTTGATGGGAGTGGGTGCTTGTCAACAGCTTACAGTTTACATGCATGTGCAATTACGATCAACAGATCCCCTTGCTGCTCTCTCTTCGCATTTAAATGCCAGAAATTTGTAAGCTTTAAATAAATTATTTATTCCACCTCGACTTGAATATGTATGTGTTTCTTGTTTGTTTCATAGTAAATTGAATTTATTTGCTGCTCGTATTTAGAAT
Source organism: Drosophila innubila (assembly GCF_004354385.1). Lineage (NCBI taxonomy): Eukaryota > Metazoa > Arthropoda > Insecta > Diptera > Drosophilidae > Drosophila > Drosophila innubila. The sequence continues at coordinate 26,731,061 of NW_022995380.1, forward strand.
TTAGTTCTCGCTGACCGCAGGACAGAGCATAAAGCAAACCCAAAAAATTCTTCAACTTGCGTTTGCGTTACAAATAATCGTTCGTTGGCAGACCTTTGAGCTTTCTAGATGTTTACGTGATTGCAATTTTTAATTTTCTATGGGAGTCAGAGACCCAACGAACAGATAACCGTGATCTGGTTTTTGGCAATCAAAAGTTGTTTTGCGCCTTTGTAGTTTGTTTTGGCCCACGCACTTGGCATATAAAACGAGGCAGCAAAAGTTACCACAATGCGGCCAGGTTTCAACTTTGACATTGACACTGTTAGCCAGCCAACTCGGCTTTGGCAACGTAATTGCCCGTAAAGGGTTCAAATTGAATTGCATGCGCATAGAAGCCCAAAAAACACAAAAAATAAACAACAACAGAAACAGAAATCGAAACGAAACGAAAACAAACAAATTCAATGGTGCGTAACTGTAAGACGGCGACTTCTTTGGACTTTGATTTTTTATTTAACCACATTTTATGGCAGTTTGTGAGACATTCAAGCTGAAAACCTAATGAACTTTTTATTTACATAACGCTCAATTTCTAGTATATAATAATATATTGGTTTTTATTTTGTTTTTTCTCTATTTAATATTTTGTCAATTTAATTCATTTTCAGAAATCAGAAATGTAGAGGATTCAAAAGCATTCTCAAGCTGTAACTACTCGTATGTTGTATTTAGATAAAAATATATAATGAATGTGATTATGAATGTTTTACCTGTAAAAAAAAATGAGTTAAATGATTATTCGTGAAGCTTTTCGAGTGTTTGTGAATATAAACTAAATGTGTTAATATTTATTTTTCTACTTTGTGATGGTTTCTTAGGCTGAACTTTTTGTGCTTTGTACTATAGATGTAATTTATGTAGGCACTACACACATAATTCTAATTATACAACACTAAAGATTCTTTTCAAATGTACTCATGCGAATAAGAACTGTATAAATATCTATAAACAGACAATGTAAGGCAAAACATTCTAATCCACAAAGTTTTTGGAATATATTTAATTAAGCAGAACACGTAACTATATCTAAGAATACTACAAAAGGCACCAACAATTGTAGCATTTACAATTGTAGACCACAACCAGCAAAAGAAATGTTAGAAACTCAACTGCACCAAGAAGTACTAATAAACAAGTTAATAACCAGATAACCAAATAACAAAATAACCAAAGAATTCTCAAATATATATATGTATATATCTATACTATATATATGAACCAAAGTAATCAGTGGAATAATGCTTACAGCATCCGAAACTCAACCAATTATATTAAGCAAAGATAAAGTCATGAAAAAAAACACAAAATAAACATTGGAAGAGATAATACATATGTTTATTCCTTTGTGAATTTTGATGTACATCTATTGAATCTATTGGCAATATATACACGAATACGTGCGTAAGTATGTAAGTGTTATGAAGACAAATCTGTACAAGTACTACACTTAAACTGAAAATAGCTTTATAGTTCTTAAGCCATCATATTTCACAAAGTAAAGCATTATAACCACACAATATCAGTATAGAAAGCAGAAATTCATGCCTAAAAACCAATAAGATACCAATACGATAACTGCAATCTATTAGATACTTAACTGTTCAGCTGAAAATTCTTGTAAGTCACGTGTTTATGATTAGCTTAAGATGCAAATTTACATAGTTGGATAGTACGAGTTGAAAGTGTTAATAGAGTTGGGAGAATATCGAGAGTTCATAAGTTGTATTGTATATTAAAAAGATAAGCTGAAATCACTCTGTTCTTTTTCACTGTTTCTCTCTCCCTATTTCTCTGTCCTGCTATATGTAATGTGTAAATGTTAAATATGTTAAAACTATGATATAATATAAATACACATGTAACCTAAAAGTATAAATAAAAACAATATCTTATTGAACCCTGAACATGCAAAGTCTATAAATTTATTTGAATTGGGAAATGACAGAGAAGTTTCTAGTTAATTTTTTTATAATAATATGTACTTAAATAGGGGATATTATAGTATATTAAATAATCAATTTGAGTCTAAATTTGAAAACTTTTAAATGTTGTGTTACATTTCGCAAATTTTTTAATTTTTTTAAATTCATGTTGAAAACCACTTTAATTTATTGCGGTTTGCAATATTGCTAATATATTATTTTTTGAAAAAAATAAAAAGAGTTCTAGTCTAATACTATTAAAAATAAAAACAAAACAATTTTTTTTAAGACTTAGTAGTCATATTTTTGTACTTTAATTTATTACGGAAGTCGCTTTCTCCTTCTAGGATGGCAATATTTATTTATAATAGAAACTGTTTACATAAATTATACTTATAACTATAGTTAATAAAAACCATGATCAGCTCTCACAACCCATGTCATTATGATTATTCCTGACAATCATTAACGTAATAATCAGATGTCCTGGATCTGATTCTTGTTACCATTTTGCACCCGCTAAGGTCGCTTCCATTTGCGATTCGGCAATAGAGCAGCGGCTGCTTCGGCCTCCTCCTTGGCAATTCGCTCACGTATCCAATAGTTTGCACCACAGACGAGCAGCAGCAGGCAGGGAATCACAATAAGGAGCACCATGCCCAGAGAAATGCTCGCCACGCGTGCCGAATGCTCTTCGTGACCTGCAAGGGCGTAAGATAGAGGTGCAGTTGGCATAGACAAAAAGCAAATGGAATGTTGGCCACGTGTTTTGCCATTTGAAAAATTGTATTCATAAATTAATCAAGCGGTAAGACATTGATGGTCATCCATTTTGGCATCGAGAGCATAAAACTAGTTGCCTACTTTTGAGCGCATCGTCATTCTGTAAGAATTTGAAACGTTTCACACACACACACACACACTCACACTTCCTCTCACACATTCACATAAGTAACGGCAACTTGTCCATCAATTTGCTCAAGATTGATTGACAACAGCGTAATGCACACAATACATTTGCTATATTCCCAGGACATACCCCAGTACGGGGGCGAGGGGCGTGTCCAAGGCGTGCGAAACACGTGACAGTTAGCTCAAGATTAATGTCTTTGGCTTTGGCCCTATTGCTTCGATATGCTCGTACATTTCGAGGCAGTCACTTTGCGCTGCAATGCACATTACACTATGCTACAAGAAAATCGAAGCTTACCAAACAAAATCTTAAGAATCAAACATTTGCTAAAGCACGTTGTAAAAAAGTGTCTATTTGAATCAAAATTTAATAATAATTATGTCAGAAATTTTTTGGACTGAATGTCATTATTTTTCAAGATATTTAGATGAAATTTGAGTACTTTCAAATCATATTTAGAATTTTTCTATTAGTTCAATTAAGATTTATGTTTTATAGATTAAAAGTTTTTATAACATATGAACACATGTAAGAACTTTAATATATTTTTAAATATAATTTAAAAATGTGAACTGCAGATGGAATCTTTTGTTATTGTATTAAAATGAAGAAAAAATTAAAAAAAAATCTTTTGTTAATAAGATATGTGTATGCAAGTTAATTATTTTGAAGTGATTGAATGATATTTTATTTTCTGAAAAATAATATTTGATTTATTTAATAACAGCAATTTTTTTATGATGTAGAAGTATTTAGATTTAGTATTCGAACTCGCAATATCTGACTGAAGCTGAACTCAAATGTGCTGCATAGTGTAAATTGTGAATGCAATTTGGTTTCGCTCGTTATGCAAATTATTACAGAAAATTGACAGGCATTCGCTGGATATCTCAAAGGCGTGTTCTAAGAAAATTTTCCATTTACTATATTTGACAAAATTGTGCGAGGTGTCAACTTTCATGTAACAATTGGCATTATCTGAGCACGCTGAAAATGGTTGTGAATTTAACATAACGATTTTATAGTATTAACAAGTTATGCTTTATTGATTAAATGATGAACTTTACAATTGAAAAACGAAAAAATTGTCAACTCGTAACCAGAGGAAACTTATACAAACTGCAAGCAAAACATTGTGTATGAGTTGTTTAAATATTAATATGCTAATTATATATGTTTTGTACATATTCCTGGGCTATTTGTTAAACATTTATGTTTTTAACAGGTGATAATTGCAAGAGTCATGGTCGAAGAACAACAACAATTACGAGTACAAATTACGATGACAGGTGGGTAATTAGCAAAGTTAAACAATAATTATTAAGTATAATAAGTAGATACGTATGTGTGTGTGTATGTATGACATTAGTTATACAAATTTGAACTTTGTAGCCTGTGCATATGTATATGTTGATGTATGTTAATGGTATATGTTTGTGTGTGCTTGTGAGTTGGTGCATATTAAATGTCAAGTCCTAAACCTCTGTGGACTTTTGCACTGATGGCGTTGGCGATGTGGCAAGTGGTGGCGGTGAGGGTAGGCCGCTGTCTTGCGTCAGCTGTGTGGCAGGCAGTGTGGGCGCAATGCGCAACGGCGTTGCCGCTGCCGCTGCCGCTTGTGGCACGCCCGATGGTGGCCCATTGTAATATTGCGTGTTGTTGGGCAACACTGGCACGCCTCCGAAGCGATTCTGTCCCGCTGCCTGGGGATTGTAGTTGATGGAGCTGGCGGCACTGGTGCGACTATCGACGCCACTGAACGTGGGACTGTATTGCTGGCGATGCAGTTGGTCGGCCTCCTCCGGCGACAGCGGATGATGGTAGCCGGCTGGATGGAGTGTGCCCGTGTGTACATCGCCCTCATCGAAATCATCGTCCTCGGCATCGTGGTGGCCAGCGGCGGCTGGATCGATTGGGGTGCCATCGTGGTCCAGTTCGGTGGTGGAGCCAGAGCGGAGGGAGCGACGACCGGACTGCTTGGGTTTCTCACCTGTTGCGTGGGCAACGTTAGTTTGATTAATGTAGGAAATGTCCTTGGCAAGTTTTGTGCTAGTTCTATTATCACTACCTTCCGATGATGTCACATCCTCATCGTTCTCATCCAGATCCCATTTCTTAGCTGGAAAATCAATTTGCGGTTTGCCGGGTAATGGTTCATTCGTGCGATATACTTTATCGTAGGACCTACTTTTTTTCAGCGTGCTCGCATCGGTATCGCTATCGTCTTCGGGGTCATAGTTCAGGGTGCGCAAATTGCGAGTCGAACCGGCACGTGAACGGGGCAGTACGGGCATCTGCCAATGGGGATCCTCCTTCAGCTGCTTCTGACGATAGCGATAGACGCCACAAACGATGCACAGCATCAATGGGCATATAACGAGTACGATAATGCCAATTGCTATGAAAGCGACCCGACGCGTGTAATAAACTTCACCTGTACGAGGTCAAAGAGCAACAGCAGCACACAAGCTGACGGTGAGCAAATCCAAAAGGACAAAAGAAGATGCTATATAAACTTTGTTTCAACTTACGCAGACACTCCGTATAGCCGTATTCGGGTAAATTCCACAGACCACTCGACAGGCATTCACGACGCTGATCGCCCACCAAAATGAATCCCTCATTGCACTCAAATGCCACCTTTGCTCCTGGCATGAAATCAAAGCTAAGCTTGCGACCGAAGCGCGGAGTTTGCAACACGCCGCAGGATACCACGCGTCTGGAATTAGTCAAGGAGTCAAGGATTAAAAAGTGAACAGATAAGATAAAAAAATGATAAATACTGTCTTATATTAATTATGACAAAAGAAGTGGAAACAGGAACATGTGCATTCTAATCAAAATCAAGATTTTGGGTATAATTTTTATTTGTTTTAAATAAATTAAATTTGAATGCAGAATGAATAAAGAGGATAAGCCATGATCGAAATGAGATTTCGCTTGAAAATCACTTTCGTTTTGGCAAAGTTATGAAAGTTTGAAGTTGGTCAGACTGTGGACTTAGCCACTTTACAAGTCAAAATTTTTGTTCAATTTCACATGATTTTTTACAAAAAAATGAAAGGTCTCAAAATCAAATTTAAAGTGTTGTTTTATACTAATAACGATATAAGGAGTTGATTTAAAGTGAAAACTTGAGATTTAAAATTTTGAATTTTCAAAATTTCAAAGGGGGGACCCTTAGCATCGAAATCAATATCTAATAGAATCTAGTGGAAAATATTTTTTTTTAAGAATTTAATAAAATTTGAATGCAGAATGAATAAAAATGCCAAACAATGATTGAAATGACATTCCGCTTTAAAATCGGCTCAGTTTTGATCAAGTTATGACAGTTTGAAGTTGGTCAGACTGCGGATTTAGCCATTTTACAAGTCAAAATTTTTGTTCAATTTGGCATGATTTTTTACAAAAAAAATGAAACGTCTCAGAATCAAATTTAAAGTGTTGTTTTATACTAATTACGATATAAGGAGTTGATTAAAAGTGAAAACTTGAGATTTACAATTTTGAATTTTCGAAATATCAAAGGGGGGACCCTTAGCATCGAGATCAATATCTAGTAGAATCTAAAGGAAAATATTTTTTTTAAGAATTTAATAAAGTTTGAATGCAGAATGAATAAAAATGCCAAACAATGATAAAAATGACATTCCGCTTAAAAATCGGTTCAGTTTTGATCAAGTTATGACAGTTTGAAGTTGGTCAGACTGCGGATTTAGCCATAACACAAGTCCAAATTTTTGTTCAATTTGGCATGATTTTTTACAAAAAAATGAAATGTCTCAGAATTTAATTTAAAGTGTTGGTTTATACTAATTACGATACTAGAAGTTGATTAAAAGTGTAAACTTGAGATTTAAAATTTTGAATTTTCGAAATTTCAAAGGGGGGACCCTTTGGTATAAAAATCGAAAAACCATTTCCAAGATGAAAATTTTTTTCTTATGAAACTAATTAAATTTGAATGCAGAATTAATAAAGAGGCCAAACCATGATCGAAATGCAATTTCGCTTGAAAATCACTTTAGTTTTGGCAAAGTTATAAAAATTTGAAGTTGGTCAGACCCTTGACTTAGCAACTTTACAAGTCAAAAATTTTATCCAATTCGAGATGACATTGGATGATTGAAAGGTCTCAGAAGCAAGTTTAAAGTGTTGTTTTATACCAATTTCAATGTTTTAACTTATTGATATTTAAATGAAGAACGAACTTAGAGCTTGTTTAAATTGACGATAAATAATAAATAAATAATAAACAAATAAATAGAAAAATTCTCAGTTACTCACTGGGCATTCTCCGCCTGCATATTAACCAAACTATCGTAATAGTTCTTGGTGAAGTGCGCCAAGTCTCGATTGAGAGTCATCGCATAATCATATTGACACTGTGAGCACTCGCCGCACAGTTCCTCGGCACGCTGGAGATCGAAGCTGCGATTGGAGGGCAGGAAGTCGGCTGGATCCATAACAAAGTTGGGCAGGAATGATGCATTCGAATAATAGCTGGCCATGCGACCGAATTCTCGAGTGAACAAGGCGGCACCCACATTGGGTACATCGCGATCCGTGAGCATCCATTTGAGGCCAAAGTTGTTGTACAAGCTGCGCTGGTCATTGAGATTGATGGAGGCCACCTGGCCATTGGGCAGCGTGAAGTCGTCCATTGGATTGAAGCTCCAATTGCCAAATAGTCCAGCAGTTTTATTCTGCAAAACACATGATTAGCCAAGCTCAGAGAAGGCTGCACTGCAACTTACAATAAACTTCCAGGGCAGGAACACACGACCCGTCATAAAGCCCTCATTCTCGACGATCTCCACACCAACGCCTGCGTCGAACTGAACCACAACCTGAGACTGATTCAACAAGGTGGTTGGCGTATACACAGTCACTCCATCAAAGTGCTGGAACTTCAAGCTCTCGCGATCAAAGTAAACCTTGCGTCCATCGGCCAACACATCCAGACGGTAGCGCCAACGAGCGTGAAGAGGACGCAGACGCACCTCAATTGTGGTTGTGGTATTGCCCCTCATGGCCACCGATGTCAGCTGGGTGGCCATCACCTGGCCGTAGTAGTTCGGTGGCAGCTGCTCGAAGCGTCCCTGCACCTCAAAGCGTTCGCTTTGATCTGTGCTACGCGTTAAAACAAACTCACCCAGTCCATTGAAAGTATAAGCGCTGCCATCGAACGTTATCAAATGGGGATCGCCAAAGACGCCGGCAATACCTGGTGCCTGATAGGCAACACAATCCTGTGAAGGGCGACGCTCGAAGCGATAGGTTTCACAGCCCACCGCCTGTTCCTCCTGCCAGAAGCAGCAGGAGTAGAAGGGACGCATATCGTGGAACCACATGGACAACGAGGGCACTTTGCTGGCCTCATTCCATGGCATCTTGCCCAGATTATGAATACGACGTGGACGTGATCCCCACATTTGATCATAGGTCAGCATCAAGAAGCCATAGCGATCATAACAACACTGCTGCTCAGCACCCTGTGCACTGCAAAAGGAGTTTAAGAAGTACAGATAAAACAAGTAGGAAAGGCTGTAGTCGAGTTCCCGACCATAGGATACCTATAGGTTACTTACATCAATATATATAAAAGTTCTTTGAAGAAATAACTAACTAAAAAAAACTACTGCATACTTTTAGGAGATTGTATTAAAATAATAACTTTATTAATAACTTTGGTTAGCTATTACTCCCGTCCTACACGTCCGATCTTGCAGCGGTTTAGTGAGTTTATAGATAATATTAATAGATAACGTTATTTAACATAAAAACTGTATTAGATGGAAAGAGGCGTGGCTTAAATTTGAAACAAACTTGATCTGCGTGGGGTCTATGAAAATCTGTATGCCAAATTTGGTTACTCTAGCTCTTATAGTCTCTAAGATCCTTGTGTTTGAACAGACGGACGGACGGTTTTTCGCAATTTACGGAGGCGTGTCAAAAATTTAATTTACCCTTTTACTTATTTTTTTAAGTAACGGGTATAAATAGTTTTAATAGATCAATGAATTGGTTTGAATGGATACTTACACTGGCGTTCCACTGACCACACAATGAATGGCGCCACGATGACGCAGACAGCTGGGATTGGAGTCCTTGTCGCACTCACGATCCGGCCGGAAGCGACCCTTATCGAGCACAGCCTGTTCCAGGGTGCACGGGCACAGCGGCAAGTCGGCAGCAAAGTTTCTGCAATATAAATAGGCATCATATTTAAGGTTATTTCATTGAGGCAGCCAAAACTGTGAGCTGTTTGTCTAATTAGACATTCGCCATTGGTCATGAGGCAGCTTTTAATTAGCACAGCATTTAATTGCTGGCACCGACTGCATGGCTTTTGCTTTGGCACTGCCTTAATTCGAAGCCTTGACTTACCTGAGGAATCGGTCGGCGCGTATCCAATTATCACATAAAGCACGGGGCCAGCGTTTGCCATGTTTCTGCTCCCACTGGGGTGCCATATACCAGGCCAATGGAATTGGGCGTGACCACAGAACTCTATGAAATTAACACAATTTGAGCGTTAGTTAAATTTAACTATTGATAATAATCATACGCCATGTCAGCCAACGAACACTTGTTACATAAAATAATACATTTTCTAGTGCACACTGTCATTAAAAAAATTATTCCCTTTCTGATATATTATCATTTTCTCAACAATTTAAAATAATATAGATTAATTAAATGTAAACATGTCCAAGGGTCTGAGGTTGAATTCTTTTACCTTCAATAATATCACCATTTCTATTTAATAAAATATATGCAGTATAAGATTATAGAGTGCAAAACTAAAAATCATTCATATTTAATAAAGAGAAAAAATTAAAATCTCAAATTAATAAGTTTTGAAACAGATACGCTTTAAATTTAAAAAAAAAAACACGCCTATTCCTCATTGAACAAAGATTAAATACTGAAACTGATATAACACATAATGGTATAAGCCACGTCGACCGAAGTGAAAGTAACGACACCCAAAGGTATAATAAACTCAAATCCCTAGCACTAGAGTTTTAGCCTGGTGAAAACACAGCTGCCAATTGTGCCAATTTTCACAAAAAATTATTCGCTGTAAATTTAATTTCCACTACGTTTAATATTAAACTTAACAACAGTCTGCGAAAATATTCATTAAAAATTCAGCAAACTTTTTTCCAACTTTGCGTTTATAAGGCAAAAACATGTTAAGCTAATTTTCTTAGTATTAATATTGCAGTTCGATTAAGATTTTCTTTACTATGCGAGCTCTTTATGAAAGTTAAGCAGCTGCAAATACTTCGAGTTTAAGTGCAAAATAATTACAAAGCGATTAAAAAAATTAACTAGTAACAAAGCACGACTGGAACATACCCTAAGCTGAACTAAATGAGGTGATAATTTTTAATATTTTATAATTTAATACATTTCAGACATTGGCAACAATTTATAATATCGTCTTGAGTAACTTTGCAGGCACAGGGTATTTAAAAGGGAAGCGCAGTAAATTAAGATAAAGGTTTCAACCAATCTATGCAAATGAGGATAACGTAGATGAACACTTTGAGTTCAATGGAAAGTGGTAGTGGCCATAGAAAACACATTTCGCTAAGCTATTGATTAGCCATTGCCCGTAATTATAGACTGTCATCTACGGCAAGCCAGAGCCGGAGACAGAAGCGGCGCCAGAGTCATGGCAAACTGATTGGTCCCCGAGGCACGAAGGTCAATAGAGAGAGAGTTGACACAGGCAGCTCTTTGAAATTGCTGTTGCAAATTGAATAAAAATATGAACGACACAAGGGGCAGCGCAGCTGATACAACTAAAACTCAATTAAAATATAATAAACAGTGGACAGTAGACAGTGGAGCGAGCTGTGGACAACGTGGCGTATAATGGATAACATCAGCACTTAGTGCACTTACGGACTGAGCGCCAAGCCGGAGTATTGTTCGGGTTGGGTCAGATTTATCTGCAGGAAGCCAAACTGCATGTCATTGTTGATGTTGTGGCGAGTGAGGTAATTGGAGGGCGTGATCACGTAGCTGCCAGTGTTCGTGTAACTGGCCTCGATGACATCAATATACTGCAGTTGGGGTTCGATTTTCGTCTCACGATAACCCCATAGTGAAATCATGACATTGGCATTCGAATTGGATGTCAAATTGAAGGCACTCCACGTAATGCGAATCTCCTTGGGGTTCTTCTTGTGCACATCATCGGTGGCAAAGAAGATCTTCTCGGTGGCTGCTGCCGGTGTCTCTACAAAGTACTTGCCACGCCATTTGAACCTCTGTGTGCCCATCGAGATCTGGAAGCGTATGTAACCCTCTGCCTTGAGGAACGGCTGTACGCAGATCACACGATTCCTATCCACATACGTTCCCAGCACAGATTCCGTGTCAAAGTGACAAGTCACACGTATATTGGGATCAAAACAGGGTCCGGTTATGTTGACCACCTGACCACCCAACATGTTGCCAGACTCCGGGGCAAATGTCAGTGGCAGCAGCGCGGCGTCTATCAGTCCAAAGTGTTATCAATATAGAAATCAATTCAAATCAAATCAAGTATACGCACCTATATCCTTGTTGCAAGAGCCGATCAGAATTTGCTCATCAATGCGGAAGATATGCCTGCCAGGGAATCCATTACCCCATCCCCTGTTGGCCAAGTCTCGTATAACCATGTTCTGGCTGTAAGGTGAGTATTCATAGGCCTGAGTTCCGTTGCCAGCATTAAAACCAACCTGCAGAAAAACAAAAAGCTTTAATAAGATTCGCTCTCTCTTTCTCACACTATCTATCTATCTAATTGCATGTGGTATAAATTTGAATTTTAATTAAATTATAAACAAGTGTGTGGTATGTGCAAATTGCAACTTTTGACCAAATGTAATAAATTGTAAATCTAATTTGCACAACAATTCGAAATTATGTTGGCAAACTTCTAACTGGTTTGCTAATTAATATAAGTTGTAATAAACAAAATGTACACGACAAACTCAGATATGACTTCAGTTGATTAAACAGCAGGATACCCTGTATATTTTTCATCTATTCACTGGGGGATCAACTATCAGAAAGTTAAATCAAAATGAGAACACCTAATAAAATAATTGAGAAAAATTAAAACCAAAATAGATAAATACAATTTTAAAAGACATTGCAGGTCGAATTTTCCAAAACGCCGCCTTATCTTCCGATGAACTTATCTTAAGATTATTGCTGCCAAGCTTCTAGGTAGTACGTCAAATCGTTTGACTAGTTTATGACCAGTGCATTAACTTATTTTGATATCCTTATAGCACTTGGAAGTAAGATTAATAAAAAATTATATCTAATAAAAAAGATTTAACTAATATTATAATCTCAGCTAAAATTAAAGTGCAATTAGAATTTGTTGTACTTTCATAACTAACACAGATGACAATATACATCCTATAAAGAGCAGTCACATTAAAGATAATGATGCACTTCTGTACTATTCAACTGAGCATACCCCACCAACTATCCCACACAAGAGGAAAAACATGAAAAAGGCATTGCATATTTCCATGCATCATGTTGAGTTAATTTTAGTTTGCAACACAAATTATAGCATTCATTTAATGCATTAAATAGGAAAATGAAACTGTGAAAAGCACAGAAAACTTTTCCATTGCGCGGCAACCATTAATGAAAATGGCGTCGTTTCTTACTTGCGTACTTTGTACTCAATTACTTATGTGTGGCTGTGCGAAAGTGTAAGTGAATTTTCTTTTGTGTAAAGTGTTTAATTAAGTGCGACGACTGCCAAGACTTTACCTAAATATCAAAAGCTTAAGTATGTGACTTACATATGCTGGAGTACCGCCCTCACCCTTGGTCGTATCACCGCCAGCTTCTGTGTGGGACAACCAATTAAGCACCGCGTAGTTCCAGATGGCATAAGTGTAGACCTCATCGGTGGCGAGAACCATTTGAAAGGTGTTTGTCTGTAGGGAAATGTCAAATAAGTTTACAGTGAATAAAACCACAGCTGACAATTGCAACTTACCGTAAAGAGGGAGTTGTCAATGCCGCCGGCAAAGGAAACATTTTTCCAGGTGGCGATCACAACGTGCTTGGGCACAAAAGTGTCAGCACCCACAACTCCAGTACGTATATCCCACATGGTGCGTTCCCTCACCTCCACTCCGAAGCGGTCTGTACGTCCCATCAGATCACGTACCACACTGAAAGTATGCAGATATGTATGAATATGTGTCTAATGCAAAATCAAATCAATGACAGGTCATGTTCTAAGACTTTGGAGTTTTCTGTATGAAGATAAATGGATTTGATGTTTGGCATATAAATCAGCACACGGCCAGACTGCTGATTTTGAAGTATATTTTGGTCATATTTTACGAGTTTTTCGCTTTTCTTGCTCACTCTCTTTCTCTGTGCACACACTTTCAAGTGGTTTCTGGCAACGTTGCGTATGAGTTATTTGCTTTAATTATTCATTACACAACACCACACGCCAAAGGAGCTTTCTCTTTGTTTAATTCACTGCTGTTGCTTAATTTACAAGCTACAATTTGTCCAATTACATTTTGTACAAGCTTCAAAATATTATTTTAAAGACTTCTGTTCAAAATATTAAAGTCGATTTCAAATACATTTGTTTCCTGAGAATAATTTGTATTTATTGTAATTGAGCAATTTATCAACTTTCAGTAATTGAAGTCTATCTATAAGCGGTCAATTTATATAAGACAATTATATTTAATGAAATTAGCAGAAGCTTAAATGCTCTGACTAGCTATTGGGCTTTTATTTATAGTTTCTAATATTAATTATGTATAAAAAGTATTACAACGAATAATTTATGATGACGCTGATATATACATTTTATTTCATTTGCAGTTCTTTGAAGCTCTTCGCTCACAAAGAAAAGAATTGACAAACAAAGAATGATTGCAATTAAATGAAATATTTATGGCAAACGAAGCGAATGAAAAAATCGAAATGTTTGTTGTTTGTGCAGCATGTGTTGAGTAAAAATGGCAACATTGATAAATGTGTATGCAATATTTGCATTTATGCAGCCATGCAACAATTTATTCATTCCAATGGGCAAAAACTACGAGTAAAGCAAACACAACAGCATCCAAAGTGGGTAAAACTTTGAGTATATTCATGAATGTGTGCATTTATCACACAGCTGTATCGTTACATGTGGCGTATGAGCAACATTTATTTATTTACGTTTCAACGCGTAAAACGCATGGAAATAAATTCCAATAAATGTTGATAATATACAAATTGGCATCATATTATTTTCTAAAGAGAATACGAGTGCCTATAAACTGCCACACCTCCTTTGCGTATTTTGATGCAATTAGGTCCCTCATAAATTATAACTGACAGCAGATGGCAATGGAAAATAAATTGCATTTTAGCACCAACTGACTGAAAACACATGCTGTCCACATTGTTAGCGCAACCAACAGCCAAAAAAGGCCAACACATAAGGCCACAAAAAGTACCAGCATGATGTAAAAATTGAAGCCATTCAGCACAAACAAATTGCACACGAACATGAACTGTATTCGACTAGAGTATACCCTACAAGTAGGGTGAAAATATCATAACAGACAGCTCACTAGTTGATGCTCATAAACTATTTTGGAAAGACTTGTGTTTAAAGAAAGAGTATCTACTTGCTCTCATTTCAACGACTTTTTTTAATTTAATTCTGAGAGGTTAAATTTTTTTGTAAAAGATCATGCTTTAAACTTGCATAACTTTCTTAATAAATAGCCAGATTTTTATGCGAAATATCATTTTGAATATAATTTAGTCTCAAAATTTGTATAAAATTTTTTCTTAAATACATCAATTTTTCAAATTAAAGTTTCAGCAGAAGATATTCCATTCGGAATAATATTTTGATCATTTTTTGATTTTAATGTTTTATTCTATATAAAAAAACATAATTAAAAAACACAAAGAGATTTTTCCACTTTTAAGTTTCAAGTTTTAACAGACCTCAAATTTGCACAGCTTTGTCAAAAATAACCAGATTCTTATGCGGTTATATTATTTTGATCATTATTTGAGCTCTTATTTTAAACGTAGCAAGATTATTTAGTTTATACCATAGTTATAAGCGTTGAGTTTCACTCGATTATTACAAAGAGTATACATTTATATATAAGAAGAAAACACAAAAACCGCACAGTATAAACCGCATGCCACAAAGACACAACTGTACACACACACACACACACATACTCGCATACATTTAGATAGTCCACATGCAGTGCATTGCATAGTTTATCATTTGTTTGCCCCACCTACCACCTGAGCTCAATGCTCAGCTGCCTTTGCCATGAAACTTTAAATGTCTGCAATTGACATTCAAGTCAAAATAGACAAAAAAAAAGACTAGCATGTAAAAAAGCAGAAAAATAATAAAAGGAAAAAATTGTCACACAGCCTACAAATGCGCGCGCAGCAGCCAAATCAACCCAACGAGTTCCACGTGTAAGTAAGCTAAAAGCTAAATATACACTAACACACACACACACACACACACACGCAGTCACACACTAGCAGACACACTTATACAGGGACAGAGTAACAAAAGTAATGGAAATTCGCCAGGCTCATATATAACCACGTCGGGCTGCTCGTTTTGCGAGTCGTCAACCAGCGTCTCTTTCAGGCAACCACCTCCACTGTAGCCCCGCTCTCCACCTTCCCCGTTCCCCTACTCAGTTCTTTGCAGTGTTCTGGCGTGCCAGTTGTTGAACTACGCCATTATGTACTTTATTGCATACATTCGGGCGCCGTCGCCGTCGCCGCAACCGCCACAGTTTGTCTGCATTTTGGGTTAAAATGCCTTTTTCACAGTTTTGCATGAAACAGTCCGACATCCTCATCCTTGTCGTTCGCGACGACGTCTCTGTCTAACTTTTCTTTTACTTTTGGCCCAATTTCATCTTTCTCAGTGTGTACATGAAAGTGAAACAATGGCCATACTTAAAGAAAATGGCGAAAATTGCATATACGTTGCAAGAATGCTTTGACTTTGGGCCAGAATATGTTACAACAGAGCATAGACTTGTAATCGTAAAAGAAAATAGTTCAACAAAATAGAGCAATAGCAGAGATAGAGATATGCATAGACTAGAAAGTTGATCAACTTAAGTGTTAGCTGTATTGAGCAGGAATTTTAAACAGTTGCAAACCAATTGGAAAAGTTCAACTGCAGTCAATGGACATATCATATGGCTGTATGTTGACCCACAGTCGGTTGGACAGTTTAAATGTGTTGAACATTAAGTGAAATAAACGTGCAACGCCCATTGCCATAATGTTTTAATCACGCCACGCCCATCACGGTTGCACGCCCACTTGGAATTCTCACTGTGTTGTTACGCTTGCCCTTGACAAACAACAATTAAAAGCTTAACGCCGCTGATTTACCCACTTGAACGCTTAACAAACACTTTTGAAAAAGTTTTGCCAGCCAAGGCAATAATTATGAATACCCTTACCGAACGTATACCATTAATTTTACCATCAAATGTGTAACAAATGCAAATTCTTAAAGAAACAAATCTTTGATGAACTAAACTGTCGAATGAACAACTTTAACTGTCTGTAAGGGCATCTAATCTTCGACTATGCAGATGCTCTTGAGAATCTTTTTATATCAGAGGCGTGTGTAATTAATTGCGCGTTCATCGCGAATTTAATGGTCAAGCCGCATTTGGATGAGTGGCAAGATAACAGGAGTAGAAGGAAATTCACCAGATTTACGTGGCGTATACGTAATGCAGCTGCCAATAAGATTCTCCCCCTACAGTACTTTGGCTAATCCTGTAAGCAGTGTTAACAATAAGCGTGTAATTAAATTGATGTGAGTATGTATGTGTTGGAATGGGGTAAATGCTGTTAAGCAACTGGAATTTACACAGCTTCCATTACAACGTTCGCTGTTTCGCTATGAGAATTCTCCGTCTACACTTTATGCAAAGTTATTTAAATTAAATTCCAGCCAATGGCCGCCCTTTCACACACACACACACACAGACACACCCACACACATCAAAGTTTCGACCAGCATTTTTGCCAAGACAATTAAATGTCAGAATTTGAACCCATCTATACCCAGCCAGCTGGCCAACTCAAACCCCAATTCGTGGCTCTTTAAACATTTCAACGGGCTACGCGTCGGCGTTGCTAGTATGACATATTGTTCACATCTAAACGAGAACTATGAACTATGAAAATGGAAGGAAAATGCATTGGATGTGCCGTAGATACTTCTATTGTCATATTTGTCCTCTTTTCTCGGTGTTTTTCACTAGTTTTCGCTCTCTCAGCAAATGCGATTTACAGTCCGTTAATTGCTTTGTCGCACCAATTTGTCGTCCACAGAACATTCTCTTGGCCAAGAAGCTAGAGATGGTCGCGTGAGCTACAGAATTATTCAAATATTTCGGAAGGTCTTTTAAAAATTTATTACTTAAGTAATTATTCATTTATATTCATCTTTGTTCTTCCCTTGTTTTTTATACCCATCAGGTTTAACTATTTAAGATAGAAAAAACTAGCATGTAAATTATTTACTTTGACAAAACAATTACCCTAAATCAGCGTTTACAGACTGTGACCGTCCCAACATTTCAAAGTTATTTATGTGCTCTCCATATATTTTTACCAGTTTCAGTAGCATAACTAAAACACAGGCCAATAAATCATGTCAGAAGTGGTGAAATTTCTCTTGTTTTCAATGTGTTAAATGCTCTCAAGCATAAAGCAAATAAAAGTCAAAAGAAATGTGCCATGTAAGGACAACAAATAAAAATGTGCTCTCGTTGGAAAACTTTAAGTGGATTTTAACTACTGACAACGTTGTGGCTAATTAATGCAATTTTTTTTCTTTTCTATTTCGTTTACAGGCTCTGCTTTATTTTTGGTAATTACAATACAAAGCTAGGAATCCCAAAAGTTTAAAGAACATTTGTGGTAAACAAAGCCAACAAAACTGAATATTCATTTGCATAAACAGCAAAAGTAAAGTTGAACGCATAATTCTATACATGTGGCATGAAAAGTTTTAGAAAATGTGCAGTGACAAGTGAATTTAATTATTTCGAAATTAGTAACAACAAAAATATGAAATGAGCTTTATGTAAAATATCCACCTAAGCCGTAACAAACACATTACAATGGAGATGAGCAAGCGTGGAATTGGGTATTCAATTTCCCAATTTTATGACCATGAAAAATGCAATAGCCTGAGCCTGAGCCTCATCCAAAGTCCCCAATGGCGTCGACATAATGAAATTGGCTCGTATACTCGTTCTCATACGTGATGGACTCGAGCTGACATCAATATCAGGTGAGAACAGTGCAGGCGATGCGCATTTATATTTACTTACTCCAAATTTAGCTTTTTTTCTTATACTATACAATAGTTAACATTTTTTTTTTTTATTAACATACCCATGAATATTTAACTAGAAGTTTCTATAGGAATTTCTATGACAGACTTGTAGATTTTTGTTTTAAGCAAAGCTGCAAACAAGCAAAAATTTTGGTATGGGATCGGTTCGGCTGCTCAAACTATAAATGAAGACTAAGGTTCGAATCGCGAACTGGTTTATATACCCTTTAAGCCCGAGGGTTAGGTTGGAGCCTTGATTCCATTTAAAACAAAAAAAAAATATTTTTTTTTTAAAATTTTTTTTTTGACATTTGAAACCAAATAAAATTGTAATTTAAAAAAATCAAATTTTAATAAGAGTCCAAGCTTTTTGAAAATTTAAATGTGATTTTTCTTTTCTTCGAAGTCCCGAATTAAAGCATAAAATTTTTATAGTTATACGTTTTTTTAAGCAGTCTCATCTAGATTTTCCTCTTCTAGAGTTGAGCTTCGATTTATATAATTTTTCAGTGGCAATCCTTGTAACTATTTTAATTGCAATTTGGCCACATTTACCATTTGCAATTGGCCATTTTTTGGGCTCTAGCTAGCCAGCTCCAACTCTATTGCCACATTTCTGTGGCCCGTGTCGGCGCCATTTTGAAATGGATGCACGCATAAATGACTGTTGCTGCAATCAGCAACACTGACAGCTCACTGAGTAACAAATGTGAGGCAGATAGCGGAACAGCGCGCAGCATAGCAAAAGCCAGGGCCAGAGTCAGGTGGATGTGGTGCAAACAATGCAAAAATTCTATGGCAATAAATGACAGTAACTAGTCAGAAACAACAATAACAACGAGTATACGATGCGAACGTGAATACGGCACAATGTGCAGGCGGAAATGGAGCTCGACCATTGCAAACATGGCGCACAATGTGTGCAGATTGGGGATAAAAAAAAGTGCTGCATAACAGCAGGCGCATGTGTGTGTGTGTGTGTGGGTGTGTGTGTATATTTGTGTAGCCTGAAGTGATTTTAAATATGCAAATGACAAAAGAATCCAACAATAATTGTAATTATAAATGCAAACGGACGCATGCAAATAGATACTCGTCATCTAACTCACCGGAAGTAGACGCCAGGCGTGCGCTGGTCGAGATCGGATGGATAAATGCGGCCCACACGGCATTTGCTGAAGAAGATGCCCATGAAGGAGGGATCCCGTTTGTGCGGCCAGTCCTTAATGGGAAACACCAACGGATATGTGAGATACTCTGGCGGATCTGAGAACTCCAAGTAACCATTAAGCGACAGCTGCAATCAAGATATATTATATTTAACATATTGTGAGTCATCAGACAAAGTTAATAATTCTAGACGGGGAGGTCGACTTACGCGTGTGTAGTTGAAACGGAAACCATAGAAGGGCATCTGAAAGTTCAGATTCTTGTGCAGCTGCGTCATCGAGGCATGAATGTCGAACTGATAGTCGCCACGACCGCCATAGTTGTCCTTGTCGTAGAACCAGTACATGAAATTGCTGCGCAGCTCGGCGAGCCGAGCGGGGGTAATTGTATAGCCGCCAGCTGCGGTTGAGGGCGTATCCGGTGGCGCCACATTGTTGTTGGGATCTGCAACACGTAACGATAAGTACACATTAAATTCAAGTCAACGCCAAAAGCGCAATTATTATCATTTCAGATTTTCAACACCTAATCCTCGGAGATTACGTATTCAATTCCGCAAAAAGCCGCACATTTTTTGCCCAACATTTCAATTTAGGCCGGATGCACATAAACTTAAAACTTTGCAGTTGCCTTGCAATTTTCGCCTGCCTCCCACTTCCCACTTTTCGACCCATCTTCAGTTGTTGCAGCTTCCTGCTGACTCACTTACAAAATTGCTTGCAACTTCGCACTCTGCTCTCCGCTCTCCGCATCTTGCCACCTCCGGCTGCTTGTGCACTTAGCTATTAAAGGTCACAGTTAATATTCATTTCAGTTTTGCTAACTTGCCAGCTACAATTTTCCGTGTGTTCTCTTTGCTTCTGCTCTTTCTTTATTTCTTCCTGCATTCTTATTTTTTTTTAACACACATTTTTCTTGCTAATTTCTTTTTGTTGCTGCTTGTGGCACTGCCTTTTTAAAGGCAATTTAAGCTGACCAATTGCCAAGCATCTCTTCTTTTTGGCCACAAGTAAACAGTGCAAGTCAGTTCCTTGAATTGCAATTTTAGTTTAAGAGGCGCTTATGAATTTTCTACATTTCTGATTTAAAAAAGTCGTTGGAGTTTCGAGAATATAATCAACGTAGAAGAATTTATTGTTGAATTTGCGTTTTCAACTGCTTAATTTTCATATTATTTCTTTTATATAAGAACACTTTAATTTCTGCATTTTATCATTATATTCTTTCTTACCGATTTTTAATATATAAACTCTTTCTGTAGTATTTTCACTAATTAAAATAATCTTTATTTATTTCCAACCACTCTAGTCTTTCATTGGCTAAGACTTAACAATGTATATATAAAAATCTTTGTCCTCATTCACTCACTGATCATATTATATAACTTTCAAATATGTGACGTCTTAGCTGAAACTTCTTCAATTCCTTTAAATTCATATTTTTATAATAATTCTTAACTGAATTTAATTTTTTTATTTAACTATAAATTTTAAAATTTCATAATTTAAAACTTATAATTTTTAAATGCAACTTTTTATACAAGTTTTATATTAATTGAATCGACTGCTCATAGTTGACAATAATGTAATAAAAATGCAATTAATTTACTTAAGCAGAGCAAATCTAGAAATATTAAAATTGATAGCTCAACTCGTAGCTGTATTATCTCACATTATGATATATTATGCTTTAATTGCGTACTTAAAATTTCATTAACAGCCTTATGACAATGCCATTTTTGTGCCACGACCATGTCCATTCAGGCGGCAATTAATGCATCAATATGCAATGAGGCATCATTTTTTTATCCATTAAACTGAACTCTTTTGGCCGTCAATTACGAGTATTGAGAGTGCTTTTCCACTGCGCATTGTGAATCCTTATAATGTGCTATAATTGTCGATGACAGCAGTTGGCTAATTAAAAGTCGTTTGATTCGCTGTCAAGGCGAGTTGCGAATACCTAACTAAACCAGCACAAAGCAGAACTCATAAAATTTTGCAAAGTTTTTTCCGAGCAGCTGTCGATACGTTTTTGAGTTTATAATCTATTTATGAATCAGTGTCAGGTCATAAAATATTATCATGGCACGCTAATCCTTTTTGTGAAGTTCGACAAAAACTAGAAACGGAGGATTAGCCGCAGGACAGCTCCGGCATTTGACTGATTTATGATCCTGCCCATCGGTTTTGGGTAAATTGGTGCGCGGAAAATACGCAAAATTCGCGTGCTCGGGTTGCAATTCATTGGAAACATATTCAGCTGAATATTTATTACATTTTTTTTGGGCAGGCTGTAAAATTCTTGGAATGCAAAGCAAGTTTATGCTAAGGATTTATGTCGCATTAATCTGGGCAACTTTTTAGTTCACCGCAGCGTCATTGTCAGCTACCTGATACGGTCGAACAGGTAAGTTGATGTGGCAGGTAGAGAGCATCACGTATATAAGCTGCTCGACTCCTTCGAGTGCCACACATTCAGTTTGCAAGCACCGCAGCGAAAGGACCTCGAAATGAGCATCAGCACGTTCAACTTTCAGTTCTACAACTACAAATTGCCAGCGGCAGTGCCGGTAATGACCGCGTCCAGCTTCAGCGAGCTTGAAATGGACATCGATGAGGAAATGGGAGCGACGACACCCATTACCTCGACTCCACTGCCATCAGCGAAGCAACAAACCACGCCACGTTTCACCAGCGAACTGGCATTGGCAATTACCGGACCCGGCTCAGTTGTGAGCAGCCCAAAGCCGTTGGCAAAACCGTTGCAGGCGCTGCGCCCGCAACTGCACAAGTCTCAGAAGCGCCTGTCCATGGAGCTGCGCGAAAAGGTGTTGGAGATGTCCAAGCGCAACAACGCCTCCGATAGGGAGGAACAAGCAGAACCAGAACCAGAACCAGAACCCCAACTAGATTGCACCTTCAGTGGCGTCAACAACAACGAAGCCAGCAACGATGAAACCACACGCAGTGTTAGCGACAAAATCAACTTCTTCAACAAGCTAACCAACACCTTTGAATTCGCTCGAGGCTCTGGCCAGAGCAATAACAACAACAATCGCTTCATCTCTCTGCTACGCTCCAGCCGGCCAATGAGTGTGGCATCCACGGGCGCCAATGGACAAGTGCCGCCACCGAAACCCAAGCGCTTAGGTGCCACACTAGTCACGGATCCGGTGCAGCATCAACAACAGCACCAGTTTGCCACGCCCCACCCAAAGCCGCCCACAGGCCACAGCAACAACACAATGCAACGCAAATGCTCGTTACGCCGCAAGCCATCCATGGAGAAATCACGGGCCACCATTGCTCGACAAAATTCGAATGCACAACTGAGACCACAACGTCATGCCATGATGGAGGATCTGAGTCTGGTGGTTCCCGTTCGACTCCGCATTGCCGAATACGAGCAGCGCATTTCGATGAGTGCATAGTAATGCAATTAACATCAATGCAACAATGCAACATTCAACACTCAACATTCCAGCAGACCACGATTCTGGTTTTGTTAACAATTTAGTGCTAGCTCCCAAGGATACCCTAACTTTTAGTTATTAGTCATATATTAGTCATACGCCATGCTTAACATAAGAAAATTTAATTTGACAAACGTTTTGAGCAATAAATCAAATAAATAAACAGCAAAAGAAAATTGTGACTTTCCTTTAACTTCCATAAGCGTTAAACTTTTATCTACACAGCAAAAACCTCATACTAAATACATGTTTTAAATTCTTGATTTCAGCATGTATTTTTTAAGTAATTATTGTTAAATTAAAAAGGTCAAAAAAAGCCTAAAATATTTGATTTAACTAAAGAATAATGTGTAAAACCTCAAAAATCAAAATATTCGACCTTTGAAAATCCGATATTACTGAACTTTTGACACCGTTTGGGATTGATTTTATACCAAAATTTTTTTCTGTGTAGCTATAAAATTCTTAACAACTACTTATAACTCATTATTTAAATATGACTCAACTTTTTAATAAGTTTCAAAGGATATACCAGTTCTGTTGAAAATATTAAAGAAAACTTGAAAAGAAAAACTATTGAACAAATCTTTGATTTGTAGACCTTTATATAACTAAATTTAATCAAAGTGTGTAATCAGCACACTGACTAATGCATTTACAAAAACCTGTCTTTATAGCATTCATTTCGATTACAAGGCTCACTATCATTTATCACAATTGCTGTAAACTGAATCATACATTGGAAGCGTACAATAAAAGCCGTTAACTAAATAAAGACCCGCCTGTATTTCCAATGATCGTAAACACTGCTCAATGCTCTCAGTGATAACTAGTCACTTGTTTTGTTTGGAAAGCAAAAACAAAACAATCGTTAGCTTTTAATGCCAGAATTTGTGCTTTATCTTATCATGGTTGTGTATGTGTATGAGTTGCGAGAGCTAGCGAGAATCTACACACACACACATACACACACTGACACCTGCTGGGATTGCGTCGCCAAAAGTCGAACAAGTTATCGAGCAAATATTGTGGATAAGATAAGTCAACGCTGCGTATGAGTAATATGTGAACTGATTCAGCGCTCAAGTTGGACGGTTTTTACACTTACCCCAATTGTAGCCACTGGAATCCACATCGTACAGCTCACCAAGGTATTCATATGGCATGACTAGCGCACCGGACATTGGCTGTGGCTTTAGGCCAGAAACGGTTAGAATATCATCTGTGCCACGACTGGAGGCAACGGGCACCAATTTCTGTGGCGTTGCCACTTTCACGGCTGGCTTGGCCACTTCGGGTGCGGCTACTGCTGCGGATGCGGATGCGGGTGCGGATGCGGATACTGGTGCGGTTGCGGGTGGCGACACTTTTTCGACCTTTTTGACAGCGGGTGGCGTTTTGGGCTGCTCGGGAATCTCGACAAATTCGGCAGCTTGTGCAATTTTGGGCGCTTTATTCGCGGGCACGGCGTTCACAAATAGATCTTCCACTTCCGTAGATACATTCTCGTTGGCCAGAACATAGGCCATAAAGCCACAGGCCAGTGCACAGGCCACAAACAGTTTAAAGCGCATTCTCACTGTGCCTTCTATCACCTAATTCTATTATCTATTATTTAGTTTTCGATTCGTATTCGTATTCGTATTCGTTACGTATTTTTGCGTAGCTCACTGTAAAATGACACAAAAAAAGAATGCAAATTATGCAATTAGCACTAGAATTATTGTTAACATAGAATTTTCTTTGAGTTTTTCACTTGCAAATTGGGCAATTGAATGGTTTTTCACTTGATGACATCATCAATTTGTGGTGCTTATCAGCGTTATTATCATTATTCTTATCGCACGGAACACTATTGCTATTGCTTCACCATCAGAGACCACTTTACCAACCTTTAAAGCCAGAAAATACGTTCGATTCAGCGCCACGCTCAGTTAGGACTGAAGTCGGGGCGTTGCCAAAACTCGTTAGCTGCCTCGCCTGTCACCGTTTCGATTGTGAAATGTCGCCGTTATCTGTTTTATGCTCCGCACTTTTATCTTATCAGTAAAACCACCACGCACTGATAACGCATTCCTTTAGGCGCTCCACATTTTGTTGGCCAGGTCTTGAGTCGATTTCACTTGGTTTTCATATTGTGCAAGTAACCAGTTTCCAAATTCTATTGTTTATTTAATGCTCTCCCATTTCTTAACCCTCTCTTTCTCTCTCTCTCTCTCTATTGCTGTGTTATCTGTGCTCGCAGCTTTTGTTGACTTTGGCTACATTACGATTTGTGATTCATTTCCATTACAGTTAATCACCATTCCTGCCTGTCATCAATTTAATGGACAGAGCTTGAAAGGCGTTAACCATAATAGAGTCCCATTATAATTATAGACAATGAGCCATAACTGACAACAAGGCGGCATTTCCGCTCAGCCTTTTGTTTTATGAATGAAAGCAGCACGTGAATTGACGCACTTCATTTCGACAAACTATGAAAATCCCATAAACAAACTCATAAATTTTCATTTTCAAATGAGAGAAGACACAACAATAGCTTATTGAGAATTAATAATGTGCATGAAATATTGGCAACAGGACAAATCAAATTATGTGCTTCCCTATTTGTTGCTAAATTCCAAATCAAAATGTTTTAAAGTAGAGTTGTTTGGTGAACTTTGTTAAATTACATGCACATGAGATTTTAAGCTCATTACGGGCATTTCCACAGAGAGATCCAATGTAATCAAATACTTAAAATCAGGGAATAACTCCGTAACCAAAATTTTGAAAATTGAAAATTTTAAATCTCAAGTTTTTACTTTTAATCAACTCCGTATATTGTAATTAGTATAAAAAAACACTTTAAACTTGATTCACTTGAAATAGATCCTTTTACCGAAATAGTTGTTTTTGAACGTACCAAATTCATCAAAAATAATCATGATAATATCCTGCTTTGGAAATGAACATTTTCACGTAGAGTTAATGCTGAGTATAGTATTTCAAAATTATCGTTCCTCACTTGATTGGGCTTAAATTCAACAATCCAAATTAAATTCAATTTGCAAAATTAAATTAGAACAGGTTAGAGATATTCACTTCCGAAACTTTAAAGCCCAAACAGACCCAATTATACCAAATCATACTTAAAAAAAGTTCTGTACAAAAAGGTGCGAACAATTTGCAGGGAAATCAACATCTATTTTTGTTGTCAGAAATAAATTTAAACATACAGCCTAAAAGTATGTTACAAAAAATTAAATTTTCAAAAGAGACAAAAGAACAGAAGTGCTAGCATTTAAGTTGCATCGAACAAAACTTATTATTTGTGTGTATTGAAATCATGCTCAAACAGAAGTAGAAGTGAAAATAAAGCATGATGAGAAGATCTACCCACGTATTGACGCTATAAATACGTACAAAGAAATGCAAAGAGCAACTGCTCCCGACTTTCCATTTGACTCAATGGGTCAATATACTGGATAGAGAGATACTCATAGAGAGAGAGAGAGAGAGAGAGCGCGTCTGAAATAGAGTGAAATTGATCGCTTGTCTCAGCTCGGTCTGCTGATCAGTTTGCTTATCAGCACTGCTAATACCAGGGGGTCCGATTTGAAGCATATGAAATGAATTTCAGTTTTGGGTCGAAAGCGAGCAGCTGCAGTTGACAACGGAAAAGACGCCGGAGTGTGAAGCTGCTGTTATAATATCATTGATTAAATTAAGCAACTAAAATGCTACGCCACTTTGTGAGTTCGGAAAGTAAATTTGCCGGCCTGTTGGGCAGACAGACACGCCCACAACGCGGCTATCACAGCAAGAAAGGCGTCTGGGGCTATCGACCCATCGACAAGCGTGTCTTCGAAGGTAGGCAACAACAAGCTGCTAACAAGTTACTTATAAAGTTATACCTGAAAGTGAATTGCGCTAAAATTAAGTCGTTTAATCTGTGCCATTTTAATCTAATATTATAAAGTTGCCTGTCGTTGAGATAACAATCATTAATAACAAACAGTTGTGATAAGTCCAACGGCAAGCAAACATACAGTGGAATCGTTTAAAGCAGAAATAAACAAGTGTAGTTGTAAATCAATGTACGAGTACAACATTGCTGACCCATCAAACTGTTCTTGTTGCCGCTGGGCAGTTTATCACTGCGTGTTTGAGTGAAGCCACAAACCCTTCAACCTACAACCATAAAAGCAACAACAGAACCAAATGAATTGTTGTGGACAACTATGAAAACAAAAACAGCAGCAGTCTCACTCAAACATGCTGGAACCATGCAAATGTCAAACTATATTCATACGCACTTGCAACATGTTTGAAGCAACCTGTTGGAGTCGTATAACAATATTTTGTTTCTATTTACAACACCAATTGCAAATAAATGTTGAGTTTGAAAAATATGAACTCTGAATAGAATGATATAAAAATTAGGAGAATCGCAGATATCAAATTTTTAAATATAATATTTACATTCTGAAAACAGTTTTACTTTTAATTTGAATTTTTATTCTAAGCGACATGTTAACTCTTATATTTTATCTAATCAGACTAAGTTATTTAAAATCAAAATAATTTAAATTTTCAATTTAAGATTATTATATAAATCTTCTTTTCAAGTTTTATTACAAAAGCTAAAAAAAATATTTAATTAAAATATTATCAAAAATACGAAATATATTACAAATTCAACTATAAGGAATTATATATAAATACAAATGTTGATTCTGAAATTATCTTATGAAAAAATTAAATGTCGGTTCATAATATAAAATCCGTCATCTAATTATGTTTTTAAAAGAGGCATAAATAAATCATCCTTTATTTACTTTAAATTAATTATTACTTCATAATTTTATATTTCAATCAAAATATAATAGATATTTTAACATCTGAAAATACTATAATTTCATATGAAATATATTTTGAATTTGTAAGAATAGGAAGAAAAGTAAACGAAAATTTACCCGGAGTCGATCAACATACGAAGCAGACAAAATTGCTAAAGCAAAGCAAACAAAGGCTAAAAATTTGAATTGGTTTCATGGCTTAGTTGCAACACAATTGTGTTGCAAATTTGCAACAAGGCTGGGACGTGAAGTAGGAGCCTTATCACCAGGCAGCATGCCAGTTCTTATTAATAGGCAAGTCAACGAGTAGTGAGAGAAAAGGTGTGAGATGGATGAAGAGCAAGCAATTGCTACTGTCCAATAATCGCCACCTATGGTGCAACATTGAGTGCACTAGACATCCATGTTGCCAGTCCCTTTGAACGCTTAAACTACGGCTGTTGGGCCTCAACATGGTATTGATACCCAGAGTATTATATGACATCCAGTGTTGTCGATTTAACAACTTTTCGGACAGATCTGTTCTTTTTAAAGTTACTTAAGCAAAAAAAAATTAGTCTTGCACTATTTGGAAATCTATTTTGTTTAATAAATTACAATTTTCTTTTAATCAGGCAAAGAACAACTTCAGAAAAAATAGGCAAAAATATTCAAGATTATGTTTGAAAAATAAAACGTATAAGAAATGAACACTTATTAAAGTAAACGTATTTCTTTTATACGATTTATCTGTCCTCTATTTTTGTCTTTTTATTCCTTTTGTTTGTTTTTCTGTTCAGTTTTTCTGTATCTGTGGCTGGTAGTTGGCATCACTGATGACATCAGATGTGAGCTGAACTCTATGAGCTTATGTGCCTTTGTTCCATTTTAATTCACTTGACATCCCAATCAGCCTGGTATTGGTCTTGTCTTCGGACGCTCTTTTGATTTCAGTCGCATCCTTCCTGTGCACTGTCCTTCTTTGCTGGCTTCATCTCATACTTTATTGTCCAATGGCTATTTTCGATGCCGGCTCAATAATATTTACACGCTTCTGTTGAAATATATCGCCACAAAAATAATTCATCATTCAATGTATTCCTTTCTCAGCAGCAGTCGCATGCATGTCCTTTATTTAATGCCGAGTTCTGCGTAAAACAAATTGATTTATCACCGAAATATTGTCAAAGGAATTGCATAAATTGTTAAGCAAATCAAGTATTAATGCATTTTCAAGTAAGCTGACTAGGCAACTGTCAATGATCCCTACGTTTATTTAGAAGCAATCCGCATAATACTTTGGCACATTAACACCTAAGTAGAATCGAGATATCAACGGCTTGGCCCAGAAAAATAAAACACCATAAAAAAGCCCAATAAAAGGAACAGAAAGCCATATCTCACACATACCAAATCGTTATAAATAAATGCTTTATGTCACCGAAGGTTAAATACTCTTTTATATTTATAATATATACGTTTTTAAGTCTGTAATTTTAAATTGTAACTGCTAATTTTATTTTTACTTTAATAATAAAATCCAAATTAAATTAATCCTGAACAAATACGTTGAAATAAATGAAATAATATCAACTATTATTTGGGGTTATAAAAGAGTCGAAACAAGAGAAATTAAGGATTAAGGATGTTCGCCAAACTGAGGTCAAGCATTCGACCGTTACCCAAGTATATGCTATAAAAGTAAAATGCCAATAAATTCAAAAGGCCGCTCAATGTGGCAATGCACAAAAAGAAATCGTATTCGTATTCGCATTTTTTTTTTAATAATTTATAACTGCGAGAGAAAATTTATATTGTTTACGCATGTGTTTTTTTATTGTCAGTTGCGGAGGAGGTGAAGCAGGCAAGGAACTCGCAGGGCAATGTCTATCGCTGGGTCGAGGCTTTTCGCCAGCACGGACACAAATTGGCTGCCGTAAATCCCATCAGCATCAAAGAGCCCAACAGCGAAAGGTAAGTAAGAACAGACCCAACCCAGCAGCCCAACAACCCAGCTCAATCCCAGCACAAGAAACGTATAATTTATATTTATATTTTTGCTTCTTTTGTATTGTCAACTGGGCGCGTGGACAGCGAGTTGCAGGAATTAAATCCCGCATTTTATGGACTGCAGACGCAGCAAGCGGTGCGCACCGCCAACCTCTTAAATGCTCCCACGGATGGCCGGAATATTCAGAATGTTGCCCAGTTGGAGCAGCTGCTTAAGGACATTTACTGCAGCAGCGCAGCGAGTGCTGAGTTTGCCTATGTTGAGGTAAGCAGCCATATAATGACTACATAAATAGCTGAGACCCAACTGTGCCCGTTCTCCTTTCCGAGCAGGATATCGAGGAGCGCGAATGGCTGGCCCGCAACTTTGAGACACTAAACGAACATCAGCTGCAGTCGACGGAGCGTTGCGAAATCGCCGAGCTGCTAATTAAGTCACAGGCATGGGATAATTTCATGGCCCTCAAATTTCCCACGGTCAAACGTTATAGCGGCGAGGGTGCCGAATCCATGTTGGCCTTCTTCTGGCAGCTTCTACGCGACAGCGTTCAAGGTGAGTCCCTCCAGAGGAGAAGCTTTACTCTTAGAAAGCTTTTGTTGAATAGCAACAATGCTCTCAAAACTTATACAGTATGGAAAGTATGGAAAAAATTGACAGTGATGGAAAGAAAAATTACTTTTCCAATTTTGACGCAGAGTTAATATAGAGGTCAAATAATGATCAAATTGACATTCCGCAAGGAAATCGGTTAAGATTTGACAAAGTTATGACAGTTTGAATTTTTCAAAAGCGACTCATGGGGAAAGTATGCAAAAAATGGACAGTGATTGAAAAAAAATGACTTTTCCAATTTTGATGCAGAATTAAAATAGAGGCCAAATAATGATTAAATTGACATTTCACAAAGAAATTGGTTAAGATTTGACAAAGTTATGACAGTTTGAATTTTTCAAAAGCGACTCATGGGGAAGGTATGCAAAAAATGGACAGTGATGGAAAAAAAATTGACTTTTTCAATTTTGATGCAGAATTAAAATAGAGGCCAAATAATGATTAAATTGACATTTCACAAGGAAATCGGTTAAGATTTGACAAAGTTATGACAGTTTGAGTTTTTCAAAAAAGACTCATGGGGAAGGTATGCAAAAAATGGACAGTGATGGAAAAAAAATTGACTTTTTCAATTTTGATGCAAAATTAAAATAGAGGCCAAATAATGATTAAATTGACATTTCACAAGGAAATCGGTTAAGATTTGACAAAGTTATGACAGTTTGAGTTTTTCAAAAAAGACTCATGGGGAAAGTATGGAAAAAATGGACAGTGATGGAAAAAAAAATGACTTTTCCAATTTTGACGCAGAATTAAAATAGAGGTCAAATAATGATCAAATTGACATTCCGCAAGAAAATCGGTGAAGATTTGACAAAGTTATGACAGTTTGAATTTTTCAAAAGCGACTCATGGGGAAAGTATGCAAAAAATGGACAGTGATGGAAAAAAAATTGACTTTTTCAATTTTGATGCAGATTCAAAATAGAGGTCAAATAATGATCAAATTGACATTCCGCAAGGAAATCGGTTAAGATTTGACAAAGTTATGATAGTTTGAATTATTGGAAAAATTGTCAAGGAGAAAGTATGAAAAAATGGACAGTGATGTAAAAAAATTTACTTTTTTAATTTTGATGCAGATTCAAAATACATGTAAAATAATGATCAAATTGACATTCCGCAAGGAAATCGGTTAAGATTTGACAAAGTTATGACAGTTTGAATTTAAAAAAAGACTCATGAGGAAAGTATGGAAAAAATGGACAGTGATGGAAAAAAAATTGACTTTTTCAATTTTGATGCAGATTCAAAATAGAGTTCAAATAATGATCAAATTGACATTCCGCAAGAAAATCGGCTAAGATTTGACAAAGTTATGACAGTTTGAATTTTTCATGTAGAGACTCATGGGGAAAGTATGGAAAAAATGGACAGTGATGGAAAAAAAATTGACTTTTCCAATTTTGATGCAGAATTAAAATAGAGGCCAAATAATGATCAAATTGACATTCCGCAAGAAAATCGGTTAAGATTTGACAAGGCTATGACAGTTTGAATTTTTCAAAAAAAAACGTCAAGGATTTCTCCTTATGGAAAAAATTGACAGTGATGAAAATATGTTGACTGTTTAAATTTTGATGCTGAATCAAAAATAAAGGCCAAATTGACATTTTGCAAGAAAATCGGCTTAGATTTGACAAACTTATTACGAATTTTTATGATAAGTATAAATACAAAGTAGGATATTTTAAATATTGGAGTGTTTTATCCATTTTTAATGTATTCCAACAAAGAAAAGTAATTTCTTAACTTTTAATTTTCCGAAGTACAAAGTGGCTCATATTTGTTGGAACCCACTGTAGTCTCATTTCTGTTTCCTCACATTGTGGAGACAGAAAACTTATACTTAAATGTATATATATTATACGTGCACTTAAATGATTTTCCACCAAAATATTATTTTCTTGGCATGACCACCTATGGTGAAAACCACAAACACAACAACAACAATGACAACAGCGAACATCGAGCACGTGGTGCTGGCGATGCCCCATCGAGGACGCACCTCGCTGCAAGCGGCAATGCTCAACATGCGCCCGGCAAAAGTTTTTCGCAAACTAAGCGGCACATCGGAGTTTGCCGACGACGTCGACGCCATGTCGGACGTCATAAGTCACTTCCGTAAGTGAAACTTTCTTACTTTTGGGTGTTTGGTGGGTGGGGGTAGGGGCACATGCTGCGTATGCGTAATTTAATCAAACTCACATCTTCTGCAGATGTTTCCGAACAGCTTCAAGTGCTTGGCAAGAGCATTAACTTTAGCATGGTTCGGAATCCCTCACATCTTGAGGTAAGTCTTTAAACATTGTCTATAATTCAGACAGGATTCAAACTATTCTGCTCTTTCAGGCAGCTAATCCGGTGGCCATGGGCAAGACACGTTCCAAGCAGCAAACTCGTGGAGAAGGCGCCTTCAACAGCGATGCCAAGGCTCGGCCCTTTGGCCAGCACGTGCTCAATGTGATACTGCACGGCGATGCGGCTTTTGCCGGACAGGGCATCAATCAGGAGTGCCTCAATATGGCCTATGTGCCGCATTTCGAAGTCGGCGGCAGTTTACATCTCATTGTGAACAACCAGGTGGGCTTTACCACGCCTGCTGAGCGTGCACGCTCGACTGCCTATTGCTCCGATCTGGCCAAGTCCATACAGGCCCCGGTTTTCCACGTCAATGGCGATGATCCCGAGGCTGTTGCTCGCGTCACCAATTTGGCATTGCGCTATCAACGCGAGTTCCGCAAGGACATCTTCATCGATCTGAACTGCTTCCGTCGCTGGGGTCACAATGAGGTCGATGATCCAACCTTTACCAATCCCTTGATCTATCAGATCATTCATCAGCGCAAGTCTGTGCCCGATCTCTATGCCGCCCAGCTGGCGGATCAAGGTGTCTTAAGCGCGGAGCAAGCGAATCAGCTGCGTGAAAAGTATCTTGCTCATCTTGGTGAGGAATTGGCACTGGCTCCAACCTATCAGCCGCCTCCTTCCTACTTCGAGAAGCAATGGGCTGGACTCACTTCGGCGCCGTCTAGCGAACTTACCTACTGGGATACAGGCTTGGATTACAGTCTACTCCACTGGATTGGCCAACAGAGTGTGACTTACCCCGCTGACTTTGTAAGTTGAACTGTGCTTTGTCCAAGTCTCAACTCGAAATCAACTACTCTCTTTGAATTATAGAATGTGCATCCGCATCTGCTGAAGACTCACATCCAAGGGCGGCTAAAGAAACTGGAAGCCGGCAATAAAATCGACTGGGCCACTGCGGAATCATTGGCCATTGGCAGCCTCATGTATCAGGGCCACAATGTGCGCATCAGTGGCGAGGATGTGGGTCGTGGCACCTTCTCCCATCGCCATGCCATGCTGGTGGATCAGCAGACCAACGATATGCACATCCCGCTCAACCACATGGAGGGCGGCAACGGTGGCAAACTGGAACTGGCCCACAGTATTCTGTCGGAGGAGGCGGTGCTGGCTTTTGAGTATGGCATGGCCATTGATAATCCACAGAACCTGATTATCTGGGAGGCTCAATTCGGTGACTTTGCCAATGGTGCCCAAATCATAATTGACGCCTTCATAGTCTCTGGCGAAAGTGAGTACACTGAGAAAAATATGTCATAATAAAATTAGGTACGACCGCATCTTGAATTAAGTATTAATCGTACTTAAACTTAAATTTCTGACTTCTCATTCCTATGGCAGCTGTACGAAATCGTAGTCCGATTTTAACCCAACTTTGTCAGAATATATAAGACCATGGCAAATATATAATCCGTGGGTCTCGCTAGGATACTTGTACACTCAGAAAAATATGCCATCTTAAAATAAGGTACGACCGTACTTGAATTTATACCGTTTCGTTCTTAAAATTTTAAGACTGCTGTGTACTAAGCATCTTGAATTAAGCATGAATCGATCTTAATTTTAGAATTCTGACTTCACATTCCTATGACAGCTATCCGAAATAGTAGTCCGATTTTATCCAAACTTAGTCAGTATTTATAAGACCATGGAAAATATATAATCCGTGAGTCTCAAAAAGATACCTCCAGAAACAACTAATTTATTTGTACTAAACTAGTTTAAGATTTTTTTGTACTTAGTTTAGTTTTTTTCAAGATTGAAAGGAAGTTAAAAATTAGATCTTACTAAAAACAAGTACATTTTGGGATATTTCTTTTTCATTGTCATGCCTTAGAATTCTCAACTGGTTCTGGCGACGCAAATATGACCTTAAGATTGGATCGCTGGTAAAATCAGCACCTAACCACGAAAATACTCTATTATTAAATGGTATTTAATTTTTTTATTTTGAATAATTTTAGTACACATACTAGTGTTTGTTTTAAGATTAAAACTAATTCATAATGACAATGTTTTGTGCTAGAAACAGGTACATTTTGAGTTAAGTTCAAGATTTTTGTGTACTTGAAGTAGTGTTTTCAATTTTTTCAGACTTGAATTAAACCCAATACGTACTTAATTTTAAGATTTCCGTACTAGCGAAAACCGAACTTGAAATAAGATTTTTGTTCTCAACTTTAAAAATTCCGAAGTTAGACAGCTTTTGAGATCGTTTGTACTTGAAAATGGCCTGTTTAAGAACGGAACTCTTGATTTTTTTTCTGAGTGTATGGAGAGAGAAATGAAGCTCGAGTAAATTGCTGATTTGTTCTGAATCTTTCAGCCAAATGGATGGACTCAAATGCACTGGTCATGCTGCTGCCACATGGTTACGATGGTGTTGCCTCGGAGCACAGTTCCTGCCGCATGGAGCGCTTCTTGCAGCTCAGCGACTCCAAGGAAACCGCACCTGACGGGGATGCCGTCAATGTGCATGTGGTTAACCCCACAACTCCAGCCCAATACTATCATGTGCTGCGTCGACAGCTCGCCAGAAACTTCCGCAAACCATTGGTGGTTGTGGGACCCAAGACGTTGCTACGTCTCTCGGCAGCCACCTCAACCCATGAGGACTTCCAGCCCGGCACAATGTTCTACAATGTGCTTGGTATGCTTGCAGCTCGTTTTATGGATGATTTTCCTTGCTCACTGACCTCCTTCTTCACTCTTCCTTGCAGGTGATAACACTGTGCAGCCGGAACAGGTGCGCAAGGTCATCCTGTGCAGCGGCAAGCACTACTACAACCTGGCCGAGGAGCGTCAGAAGCGTCAGGCCAACGACACGGCCATTGTGCGCCTCGAATCCCTCTGCCCCTTCCCCGTGCAGGAGCTCCGAGCACAACTGGCGCAATACGGTAACGTGCGATGTAAGTTCACATCATAAACTGGCGCCGAAACAAGTTAATAACCAAACAGCCAACGCTTACACTGCCTTAACCACCTGCCCTCTTGCTCTGCCCCAATTATACAGCTTTCGTGTGGAGCCAGGAGGAGCATCGCAACATGGGAGCTTGGACATTTGTGCGGCCACGCTTTGAAAATTTAATTGGCAAGCAGGTAGGACACACACACACACACACACTCTAACCGAGTCATACATAACCCACATTCAACTTGTACACACACAGCTCCAGTACTGCGGTCGCTCCGAGGCACCAACTCCAGCCACTGGCATCGGCAAAGTGCACAGACGGGAAGCTGAAGAGGTTGTTGCTGCCCCATTTGAAGTTTAGTAAGCTGCCACCGACCCCTCCTCACTCCATGCATCACAAAGTACTTTAGCTCAATAAAACCCAGGAAAACAGGAAAAAACAATTGTGGATACGGCGTGGAAGGCGGCACCGAAAACTTCCATGTGGCATTACATAATAATTCAGCGTATGAAACAAAAAAGAGAAAAGTCAAAACTTTATGGCAAAGTTTTTAATTGTTTGTTGGCATTGTGTCCAGTGTACATCAATTCCTATTTTAACCTTTAAACTTGTCCATAAAAAGTCCAAGGTTTAATGCTAGGCAATTTTTTGAAACAGGTATAAAGTAAAGAAAAGTCTATTTAACCTACCGTAAATATTTATTATGTTTATGAAACATTTTACAGACTTTCAATTGGAATTGTTTAAGCAGCGAAGTGACCTTACTTAAGTATGTATATAATAATAAATCGGAGGATTTAATAGATGGTTACTATAGAGATTTCATCAATAAAATACAAAAATCTAATTCGAGTATTAAACTAATATAAACTGAGTTAAGTGCTAAAAAATGGTATATACTAAATGGTGTGTAGTATGTGGTGAGGTGAGGTGAGGTGAGGATTCCTACATATAAGGCGTTACCAAAGGACTCTAAAGATTGGAAAGCAACTTGTCAACTTGTTGGGTTATCAGTGCTAAAAGGGATTTGAAGAACATAAAACGAGGTAAGAAAAAGTCTCATCACGCTTAAATTATATCGTTGATGGTCAGGCAAAATCCATTAACTAGGCAGTTACCAGGAACTAACCAACTTAGAGGACCTGCCTGCCATAAACTTGCTCTAAAATATCATAAAAGTCGGTGGACGTCTTATATGCAAAGTACAGAAGTCACATCCAGAACACAAAGGCTAGGCATACGGATATTATAACCATGGCAGTTTCTTTGCAGTTGCCACTATCCCAACCACACTCAAGATCATATTTCAAGGCCTGTAAATATAATTTGAATTATCATAAATAATAGAAATGAAGGCAATTCCAATTACGAACCTCCAAAAGCTGTTGACCGCCTTTGTTATCACAATGCGTCTCGCGAAGATCGTCATCATGATCGTCGCAGTTGTGACGTCCGTAAACCTGACACGGTGAATTCATAAATGTACGGAAAACTGTATCGGTCCAGGTCTGCGAGGAGCAGATGTATTGCCTTCGTTTGCGTTGCCAGAACTCCACCCATCTAGCACAATGTCATATTAAGTGATTGTCAACTAAATCGCTGCTAAAAAGCTTACCCCAAATCGCAATCGCAGTTAAGATCCGTCTGTGACATCTTAAGATCAGTTAGGAAGACGCTATTTGGCAGATAAGGTACTGCACCAGTATTCGGATTTGGTATCTTCTTCAAGTTGTGATTGTTGTAACGTATGTCCAGTGAAATGTTCCGCACCCTTCCCATGTTCTTGAAGAAGTTTGGAGGCAGTGCTTGCAACGAGGTGTTAAACAGTTGCATATAGAGATAAGGAGAGCGCATGCCCTAAAACAAGGAAAACAGAAGTGGTGAAAAAGTGTATCTTATGTCTCTTAACTTTAATATTATTTCCAGGGACTGTAATCATTATAAATTATATTATAAAAATTACTTGGTAATGATTGAAGTCAAATTTTTTATGTTTTTCATCAGGGACAATCATTATTTTTGAGAAATTTAGTAAAACTTACACCATAATCAAAAATAATCATTATTATTGATATAAAAAGAACAAAATCAAAAAATAATCATTATTATTGATCAAGAAAAAATAAAAATCAAAAATGACTTATTTTTTTCGCTCAAAATAAATCTCAACAGTAATTTACGGACTCTGTGTAATTATTTGGAAAAAAAATTAGTACTAGTAAAAAAATTAGCTTTGTGATTCCTTTATAAGGATATGCCATAATATTGGTGATACGTAAATTATCAGTTAAAAATTAGAAATTTAAAAATGGCGGAAATGCAGAGATTGTAAAATTATAAAGATTTTTTGTGAACCACTTTTTCTAGGAAAATTATAAGTTGGTGTTCTTTTAATAAAAAAAGAAAATAATAATAATAATAATGATATTTCAAAAAGACTCACCCGTAGTATACGCTCGTGGAGATTCGTGAATTGCGGTCCACTGAAGGTGATATTAGTCAGCTTCGAAGGAAGATGTCCTTCCATCTCTCGCATCAGATCTGTTGGCATACCAAGCTGTACAGTTTGCATTTCCTGTGTGGGTCCCGATCCCTTTTTGACGATGCGTGTAAAAGGTTGAGGTGCCTCAATCCAAAGTTCCCGTATGTTGTGATGATGACGCAACAATTGGGCAATGTTAAAGTGCTCCACGTGCGAATAGGCAGTCAGTTTAAGGGAACGCAAATGGGGTAAAGAGTCGAGGCAACCGTATTCAAAGTAGTGTAAACGGAAGTTGGATATATCTAGCATTTCAAGATCCTCATTGACGCCATCAAAGCTGTTGTTGTTGAGCGAGGTAATCGGATTTCCCGAGAGCATAAGCCGGCTATAAAAAAGAAATCAGCTAAAATGTTGATATCAGTTGATAAATCGATAATAGACTCACCGCAAATGTGGCAGCGATTGTGTCATTAGAGGAACGTTAGTCAAATCATTATTTGAGAGATCCAGCATGCGAAGATTGCTCATGTTATGTGCCAGTTCCTGGGGAATGGAGGGCAGTTCATTGTAGCCCAGTCGGAACTCTCGCAGATACTTTAAGCGTATTTCAGGCACTGTGCTGAGTGACACATTCTCCAAACCAAGTTTAATCAATGAATTTTCCAAGCCCATAAATGACTTATCCATGACCTTGAGATCGCGATTATGGGAGAGATCCAAGACTGCCAGCTTTGGCATTGTGGCAAACACGGCATCATCTATGCGGAGCAAATAATTATACGAGATGTCCAGATAGCGAAGAGACTGAAATAAAAAATTAAGTGAGTTTTTAATTAAAAAAAAAAATATTTTAAAAAATAATTCGAATTTCTAAATATTTGTAAATATTTCGACTTATTATAGTGATTAATTTTTATATACTGCTACAATCTATAATAATATAGCGCAATATAAAAAAAATATAAAAATAAGAAATGTTTTTCAGGTCAAATTTTTTTGTATGAAATAAATGATTTTAGTTTAAAAAAAAGTTTTAAAAAATAACTAGAATTCTAAATATTTTTAAATATTTCGACTTATTATAATGATTAATTTTTATATACTGCTACAATCTATAATAATATAGCGCAATATAAAAAAATATAAAAATAAGAAATGTTTTTCAGGACAATTTTTTTTGTATGAAAGAAATTATATTCTGCTTTGGTTTTGAGGAATACAAGATTTTAAGGATCAGGTTCGGTTATCTGAGAACTTACCCTAAACTTATTCGATAGATCCATGCTGTGTATAGTAGAAATGAAATTGTTGGACAAATGCAACTCGCAGAGCGTCAAGGCAGCCAAGCTGGAGAGCGAAGACGATGGTATCTTCAGAAGCATATTGTGCGAGACATCCAATCTGTAAATAAAAATACAAATTGCCATTAAAAAACCTTTAACATACCCTACAAATCCTTTTCTAATACTCACTTTTCCATGCCGCCATTGTAGAAGAGATTATCGGGTAGACCTCGCAGTTTGTTGTGAGAGAAGTCCACAATGCGCAGTCCTTGAACGGGCTTGAAGATATCCTGTGGTATATCGGTCATGTAGTTATGATCAAAGTAGATCAGCTGCAGTTGTTTGGTATTTTTGAAGGCGTCAAAGTCCAGTTCATGTATCCAATTGTAGCTCAGGTCGAGCCACTGCAAATGCGGCATGTTTCCAAACACATCTCGAGTTGTATTCTGGAACGTAGGTATAATTTGTAAAACTTAAAACTTTGTAAGCCAGTCAAATCAAAAAAAAAAATTTCTTATTTCAGATAGCAAAAATTATAGAATTTGAAAAAAAAAATTATTTTAAATAATATTAGAAATTTAAAATTTTTAAATGTTGAAATTAAAGAACCAACCATTAGTGAATTGTAACCCAGATGCAAATGGGTTAAAGAGATCTCAGCAGGTCGGAAATAGCCAGGATATATTATGGAGATGTTGTTGTGGGAGAGATCCAAGATTTTAATATTCGAGTGATACATGCCGCCTGAAAGGATATATTTTTCAAATGTCTTATACTTAATCGAACTTAAACAATATTTTACCATGCTCATTGCGTCCACTCCAGGAGGAATTGGACATCAGTTGCCGGATCTGATTGTGGCTAACGTTGACATTTAAATTGGACAGAGTTCCAACTTGATCGAAGTAGTCAAAATTGAAATTAGGCAGCTGATTGAAAGCCATGTCCAGTATCTCGAGCTTAGGCAGATTCTGAAAGGATTCCTCGGCCAAGTTATTGAGCTTGTTGCCCCGCAGATTCAGGTATTCCAATTCATCCAGGTTCATAAACGCACGTCGTTCCACTTTGTCGATTTTGTTATCATCCAGCTGTAATTTTCTCAGTGCTTCCAGATCGAAAAATGTGTGCTGAGAGATCGATGTGAGATGATTGAAACGCAGTGAGATTTCCTCCAGCTTCGAGTGTATGTCGCCCTGGAAGGTGCCCTTCAGCACCTGCTCAATGCGATTATCGTGCAGCTCCAAAAGTCGTAGATTCTTCAGAAAATGGAAGCTAGTATCGCTCATGCTGCTTATATGATTGTTGCTAAAGTCCAGCTCCTGGAGCGATGTCAGATGCCTTAAAGCCTCCGCAGGCAAGGCGCTACCCGAATAACCATGGGACATCTTCAGCGAAATCAAGGAGTGACCAATCTAGAACCATAACCAGGTTAAGGCAAGACTAAATCTTAACAATCAGTTAAACCAACTTCATGGAATGCATCATTCTCAATGCTGGAGATGCCGTTCTCGCTGAAGTCCAAACGCTTCAGGCCACGCACATGCTTAAAGGCATGGGACTGTATGCCGGACAGACCGCCTCGAGTTATCTGCAGATCCTCCAGCTCAACGCCAAAGTCCTTGAAGTCCTCGGATCCCACCGAGGAGGTTCCCATGCGCGATATTGATAGCGATCGCATGTTTCGCATTCTGGTCATACTTTTTGAAAATAAATACAAAACAGTTTGCTGGGGTAAGGGGTGTGGGGAGCAGGACACTTGTGCTGGGGTCACTTACTTGCGCAGAGTCTGAAGATTGGTCGG
The DNA here is from genome assembly GCF_004354385.1 of Drosophila innubila. Classification (NCBI taxonomy): domain Eukaryota; kingdom Metazoa; phylum Arthropoda; class Insecta; order Diptera; family Drosophilidae; genus Drosophila; species Drosophila innubila. The sequence continues at coordinate 26,772,307 of NW_022995380.1, forward strand.
ATCATTGCGATCGCCGCTGAGATCCAGTTTAAGCAGTGTATAATGCATGGCATTAAAGGTTTCAGTGGGCTTCGGGATTTTGATCTTATTGTCACGCATACTGATGACCCTGTTAACGAGAGAGAGAGAGAGAAAGGGGGGGATTGGGTTATTTGGGTTCGCATAGCTGCTTATTTCTTGCATCGCCTCATTTCCCTATTCGTCACGTTTCCGTTTCAAAAGCAGGTCACACACTTTGTTGAAGCCCCACATAGATGGGCGCCAACAATCCGATTAGGGTTGAGTCTACAACCACTTACCTCAAGACATCGAAATTATTGAACAGCTTGTGGTGCAACATTGTTAAGTTGTTTCCAGACAGATCCAAAATCTGCAAACTGTTCACCAGGCTATCAAAGGCGACAGGTGAGATATTCGTCAGACCGCAATACCTCATATAGATCTCACGAATGCGAGCTGGTTTAAAAGCATCATCCTACAAGATATGGTATTACATAGATGTCAAACCAATCAAACTTGATTCCAGGGACCGTAATCTTTATATGTTATATTTTAAAATGATTATATTTAAATTATATATAAATTTTGTACGTTTTTCATCAAAGATAATCATTAGTTTTGAGTAATTTAATAAAACTTACACCATAATCATTATTATTGACAAAATAAAATAAAAATCAAAAATAATCAGTATTTTTGATCTAGAAATTACAAATTAAAATTAATCATTATTATTGATTAAAAAAAATAAAAATAAAAAATGAGGATCAAAAATGATTATTATTCTTTTCGCTCAAAATAAATCTCAACAGTAATTTGCGGATTACGAAAATGCAGAGATTGTAAAATTATAAAGAAATTGTAGGGCCAATCATTTTTTTAGGACAATTATAAATTGGTGTTTTTTATTTAAAAAATAATAATAATCATTATTTACGGTCCCTGCTAGACTCACTCACTCGCAGTGTATGTATGGGATTTCCATCAAAGAAGGTACGATTAACGGTATCAAAGTACTTGAAGGAATTCGGAGGCAGCACTTCAATATGATTATATTCCAAGTGTAGATTGTCCAGATTTAGTTTGGTGCTGGCCTTGATGTCGTAAGTCTCATTACCGCTCAGCGACCATATAACATTGTGAGATATGTCCAGAGTGCGTAGACTCTTCAATGGACCCAGTGCGTCGTAGGGTATCTCCGACAGAATGTTGTCAGTGAGGAGGAGACGAGTTAGCCTAGGCATGCCATCGATGAAAACATTTGAATCTATCTCGAAAAGACTATTTCCACTCAGATCCAAGATTTCCAGGTTCAGCAAGCCGGAAAAACTATGCGTCTGCAGCATTGAGATGCAATTATCGCCCAGAATTAGACTTTGCAGTGATTCCTCCAAGCCACGAAACGAATCGTGGTGTATAGCTGTTATGTGGTTATGGGACAAATCCAGAATGCGTAACTTTTGCAGGTGACGCAGGGACTTTGAGGGTATCTCGACCAGGTCATTCTGCGGTAGAATCAACTCCCACAATGAACGTTCCAGTCCGGTAAAGGCATCATCTGGTATTTCAGTCAAATGGTTTCCCGAAATCTTCAATCGATACATTCCCGTCGACTGCAAAAAGTACGGCTCAATCTCACGCAGACCCGTATTCTCCATGTGCAGCATGAAAACCTAGCAGAAATCGGACCTTTCAACTGTAATCCCTGTGGCTCTGGGAATCCTAGTCACTTACCTTGGACTGGTTAACCATGCGCGGCAATGCGGGAAACGGCACATTCTTACAATGCACAATGCCGAGATCTGTTGCAGATTTGGAACACGTACACATCACATTGTAAGTACACGGCGGATAGTGGGTCTCTTCCATTTCCCGACTGAACATCGAGGCACGCGCCAAGGACATCCAGATCATGATGATCAGCGTTATGGTTAAAAAGGCATAGCCAAATTTGAAGAAAAATTCGAGACCCTAAAAAAAAGAACACCAAAATAATTTGAAAAAATGATTTTGGCGAGTCAAATGCATCACACTATTCACAGATTAAAATATCATTGCTTGTAAACGTTTTGTTCCTATGCGAGACTAGAACATCCTGGAGAGAAGGAAGGCAGAATAGCAAAGACTGTTGTGGGGTTTCACATATTTTCACTGGTTTTCTTTTCATTTACATTTTTCAACCCGTGCACTTTTAAGGCTATAAGTTGCCGTATTAAATGTCCTTAAGTGTTATTTTTCTTTATAATAAGAATTCATAGATTAATATTTTAATGATCTAAAAGATTTTTAATACGAAGTATACCAAAATTTTAAAAGAAAAATTTTAAACAGTCAATTGAATAAAATATCTAATTCATACTATCGTTTAATATTGTTTTGGTTAAATTACAGAAATAATTTTTTTTAAATTGCCTTAACCAATTACTTTGTAAAACAATTAAAGGAGAGACTACAGACAGTTTTAAAGAATCATAGGATTAAAAAGGATATTTATTTAAGAAAACATTAAATGAAATAAATATGTATATTACTATTTCCAAAGAAAATTAACCGTGGTCAGAAAAATCATAGCTTCTTATTCCTAGTATTTATGAACATAGTTTTTTTAATGTTACTTAAAATTTGAATGGTTTTTATTGTCTCTGTTTATGTAGTCCTTTCAAAGTTATTCGAAATTTGTATTATGTACTAATATTTTATTTAATTTATTTCACACACACCATTTCGTTAATTGGATTTTCCAGACGCGATAATTGGCATTTAAAACAAGTTAATTTCAATTAGGATGTCTCGAAGTCTGCGAAATCGCTGCACAGCGACTAAATTTAATAATCTTTCCTTCACAGGATGTGCGTCACTTTAAAGCCTTCGAACGTGCGCGCCCAAGCCAAATATTCCTATTTTTCTTGGCTATTTGCTTTCGTTTCGCTATGAATTGACTAAGGCACCTCAAACACGTCCGTACCGCAGCGCGTTCCACGCACGTCTGAGACTTGAAAATCAATCGGGTTAAGCATTCTACGGCAAACCGACCAAGTGGCGCAAGTCGCTAATTGGATTGTAACATTTTGGGATGTTCTTTATGGCCACCACCTACTACTCTTTGGCCATTGGGCACACACTTGGTCCGATTTATAACATTACTTTACGCCTGGTTGGCTGCTCGCATTTGGCATTTCCTCGCTTTGCATTTTGTTTAGAATATAGCAAGCAAAACATAAGCAAATTGGTTAGCGGAAGGTGCTTACTATCAAAATCCAAAGATTTCAAGCCTTCCAAGCCTAGCCAAGGCAATACTCATGCCTGACTTGTACCCAGTCAAAGTCTCCACTGCACGGATTAAAACTTGTAGGAATTCGTTTAGCATGATTTTGGGTCTGCACCGAGGCGTGCCGTGTGAAAAGCGGGTTGTAAAACAAGCTATCCGACCATTGTTGTACAAATATTTATAATTATATTATATACAAATTATTTCAATTACATTTGCAATGGAATCTACTTTATTTGAGTGTGCGAATTTTGCGATACAGCCACGCGTGGTATGTACGCTCCTTGACCAGTTCCTTATCTGGAAAGTAAATAAATACTTAATTTGACTTTATTAATATGACAAATGACTGTTTAAGCTTACCATCGCATTGAAAGCATTGCGCCAGCTCGGGTGGACAAATGTTTTCCAAATTGAAATAGAATGTAGTAGTAAGTTCCCTGAATTTATTCAGCGATTTCATTGTTATTTGCCGTGAGTGTGGATCCTTGCCGTTCAAGTGTTCCCGCACATAGTGGGCCGACAATTGTATTTCCACAACATCGCTTAGCTGGTCATCAATGCCCTCCAACTGCCGTGGTGGCTTACTCAACAGCTGAGTGCAGACATCGGCGTACACTATTAAAGGAACAGCAAATGCAATCAATTGAATATAGCAAAACAAGCATCTCTTTACTAACCGTTGGGTATATTCAAATTGATGTGTATCATCAAGATGTGCTCCAGCGTGGAATGTATTTGAAATAACTTGGAAATGGACATCATGCTGTCTTGTTCATCAAAGCTGCTGTTCTTAAAGCCAGACATGTCGCCATTCTGAAACTTTGCGCCTGATTGCTTGTTATCAGTGCCACTGTGATGCAACAATGTCTTCCGTATGCCGGCGGCACCGTTGGGCATAGGATCACCGCGTCCAGCATTGTGCAGGGATTTACGCAGCTTGGGAAGATCATTCGATGGATCGATGGGGTCTGCTGCTGTGCCGGCGCCTTTTAGCAAACTGATGCTGCAGACTTTACTCTCCGTAAAGATAAACTCATAGTCCTTGTAAGCCTTTTCCAAACCTATCTCTAGCAGCAATTCCAAGGGCTCTGCCCCACTGAGACATGGCATGGCCAAGCGACTGTTGGCCAAATTCGAGATTATTTCCGCCAATCGATTTTTGTTGGTAGGCATGTTCTACAATGAAGAGATGTGTCAGACAAATGGAAAGGTGGAACTAACGATATCTGTTGACCTACCACAATATTACAGCGCACAGCGCACTGAAAGAGCATGTTGAAGGCTATTTTCAGATCCTTGTATGAAGAGCAACCTGTGGGGAGAGCAACAGCGGATATTAATTAAGAAATATCAAGTAATCTAGCATTGATTTTCATACATTTAAGTAACTCCCAAAGCTTGTCAGTTAAATCGGTGAGCCGGCGCAGTTTGGCCTGCTCCACAATCTCTTCAATGTCGTTCTCCGCGCTACCGTCCGTAATGACATCAGTGAATCCCGAAACTTCGGACATTGTTTTATTGATCGACTCGCGCAGCTCGTCCATGTCAATGCCACCGCCACAACGGTACACAGGATCGCGGTTAATGCCCGCCTTCTCATCGCTGTAATAGCTAACAATGTCCTCTCGGATGTATACTAAAATCCGCAGTTGATTCATAAATGCATCCGTCAATGGACTACATTCACCGACTTGAAACGTTTGGTTAAGGATTACATTACATGCACTGAGATCGACGAGCAGCGGCAGCGGAGCAGATGTTGACCAATTGAACCGCAGCGTCATGTGTGGATTCACTTGGTAGCAGTTCTCAATGTATGTCTCCAGGGGAGTGCCTGCAGCCATGCCATGCTGTCGCACCAGGGATTGTGATGTCACCATGTAGGAAGGCAGCACACCCGAGTAGGTGACAATACCGCGCGAGAAGTGCGTCGGATTAAACTCATATTGCAGCATTAGAGTGTGGCCAAAATCGCTGCCGTCGCACAGGAACCAAACAGATCCCAATCCATCGCATTTCTGAAAATGCTCGGTGCAGATGATTGCTCGCGCCTTATCAGCTAATTGACCGCGATGATACTCCTCTTCCTGCTTCCAAGGATTCCGATTAACGATGTTCAAGTCCAGCGAACGATCACCAATTGCATCCACAATGCAATCATCCTTCAATGGACTTCCTGTCAGATCAAGTGCCGAATTCGATGAAGAACGACGCTCCGATCGTAATAACAACTTAGTGGGCGTGGTTGTTATCACACCACTCCGATTTTCATTGTACATGAAAATAATTTTGCTACCAGCTTCGCGCGCGCCAATTAATCTAACCAAGTAACTTGGTGGCGGGCTATATGTGATTGTGTAGTTGTTGCCATATTTGCGCAGCAATTCAGCGTATATATTTGCAAGATTCGACATTTCATGCAACAAACGAATTTAAATGAATTTAAGCAAACTAAATACCAATTCAATTCAAATAAAACAGCAATAAATACTCAAACAAAACACTTTTTGCAATTCAAACGGCAACTCTTCTTCTTAACACTCACAACTCAGCATTTGGCATTCGAATCATAACATTTCTTACAACTGTTATTAACAGCGTTCACTAAGTTATATAAGTAATTCTTTTGTGAGAATAGCTATTAATGTTAACATAAGACACACAAAAGCTGATTGCTACACAGCCCACACACTAGTTGTTTAATTTTTTTAAATAAATCAAAAACTTAAAAATAGAAAACAAAAAACAAAATTTCCCAAGAAATTTCATACAAAATTATAAAATTCTTTCTAAATTCATAATGTACATTTTGGATATACCGCGAGATATTAGTATCGCACTTTTATTTAATAACTAAGGTTGCCAGACTGAACCTTCGGAATTTTTCCAAAAGCGGGCAACATCGGTTAAGAAACAAGCCGCGCACGTGTTGACATTGTTTTCATATGACCAAATTCATTTATTAAATAGTTAATTACAATGTCTGACTTTGAATTACAAGAGAGTGGCTCGGAATTTGACTCTGATGACAATTCTGATGCGGAGGTACGTAAATCCGTGAGAAATACCAATAAACTCAAACTCAGATAATCAATTTAATTTTAGTTGCAAGCGGCATTTGAGCGTGGCGATTTAAAACCCGGTCTCAATGTGGAGTTCAGCGGACAGCGCGACAAAATAAATGATATAGTAAGTAGAGGGAGTGTTCTGCATTCATGGTACTATAAATAATCGCATTTGCAGACCAAATTGCTGGCCAAGACACAGGCCATACGGCTGGAGCTGCCATGGGTGGAGCGCCTGGACATGGTAAACAACCTGGCACCAATGGCACCCGAGCTGGCTGTGCAGCTGGAGAAACACGAACAGAAGCGCGCCAATCAGTTCAAGGGCAATGCCAAAATACCCTATGTGCGTCCCGAAGAGGATCCCGTGCTGAATGACTTTAAGCGGGAAATGCTGTTTCATCGGCAGGCACAAAGCGCCGTGATTGAAGGTATTCAGCGTCTGCATGAGATGGGCATTAAGACACGACGACCCGACGACTATTTTGCTGAAATGGCCAAGTCCGACGAACACATGCAGAAAGTGCGCGCCAATCTGATGGCCAAGCAACAAGGACAGGCCAAATCCGAGCGGATCAAACAAATTCGCGAGCAGCGTAAAATGGGCAAAATGTTGGCCAAACAGACGAAGGTACAGCGTGAGGCGGAGAAGAAGGAAATGCTGGATAAACTGAAGAAGTTCCGCAAGGGTAAGCTGAAGAATCTGGACTTTCTGGAGGATGCCAAGGCACTGGAGTCCAAGCAAAAACAAACGGCAGCTAATCGCAAGTTGCGCAACAAAAAGTTCGGATTCGGTGGCAAAAAGAAGGGAATGAAGCGCAACACAAAGGCATCTGCGGCGGGATTAGAGTCGGAGAAGTCAACACGTCGTCAGCGTGGAGTCAAAGCTGGCGCCTCGGTCAACAAGCGAATGGGAAAATCACGTCGGATGAAGGCCAAGGCTAGAAAGTAAATGATTATCAGGCTTATGATTAAGTGACCAAACGTAGATTTTAAATGGCCCACATAGATTTATTATAACTAAATACATTTTGTATGTACAGCAACTATTCTGTTTCCTTATGCTTCTTTTTCTTTTTTTTCGACTTGACAGGTTCCGTAGTTTCATCATTGACAGTTTCCACAATGTTGCGTTTTTTGTTTTTAACAGACTTCGTTGATTCGGTTTCATCCGTATCTTTCTCAGCCACTTCCTCTTGCTCCAGTTCTGTTGGCTCTATTTTGTCCTTTTTACGTTTCTTCTTCTTGGTTTTTGTCGGCTCTACTTCTTGGGGTTCATTTTGCTTGGCCTGCAGCTTGGCCAGCATCTCCCGCTCCTGTTGCTCCAAACGAGCCAGTTTTCCACTCAATTTGAGTCCATGGCGCGCTCCTTTGTGGGCGGTTCGTCCACCGCAAGCCTTGAACAGTTCATCGTCCGTCATAACGTGGACTTGGGAAACAGCAATGTCTTCTGGCTTAATGCGTTCTGAGTCGGTCACTTCACCTCCACTTTGGGTAAGTAGCGCCGATTTCAGAAAGTGTTCGTATATAGCACCACCTTCGGCCTCTCGCTGCTGATCCTTGGCCTTCTTTAATTTACGAGCAGAGTAGCCTTTCGTGGAGATTTCTACAGCATCCTCGCCTGCTTTGCGTGATGTGCTCACTTCACCATTTTGCTCCACTTTCACGGTCACGTTGGATGCCGCCTCGTTGAAGCAACGTTCCCACCAATGATCGTTGAATTCTGTGGCACGATCAACGCCCAGACCGGCATTATCAAACTTTAGACTGGCTTTCAATGGAGCTGCAATGCCATTGTTATTCTTTCCCAATCCGTCGCCTTCTTTCCATCCATATTTTCCTAATATTTTCTTGGCGAAGTCCATCAAATGTGTTTACTTTGTTTAGTTATCGTTACCATAATTTAAATTTATCGATGACACAAACAGCGTGTTATATATGCGCAAACGGGTGAATGGCACAAAATGACAGAGTTGCATGGATAATTGACGCGATGACAGGGCTGCAATATGAGCGCGTTAAATTAAATTTTTAAATTCAAAAAACGTTTAGCGCCTCTAATTGAATATTTAAATATATATACTCCACGTTATATTTGCCGAAAGTACAAACCATTTAAATATAACTACTAAGTATTAAAACAATTGGCTTTGTTCCATTAACGCATTCATTTTTCCTTTATTTCACAATCTTTTAAATTTCTCATATTCGTGTTGCTCTAGCCAAGAAAACACTCAACGTGAAAATAAATATTAAGTGGCAATAACAAAAAGAAAACAATCTTTAAATATACAAAGAAACGTTATCAGTACGCGCCACATAAATTCAAAATTAGCAGAAACACACAGCTGCATACACGCCACGGCCCCAGGATGTTGATTGTGTAAGAAATTTGCACGTGCTACCTGCCGCCTCGACTGATAGCGTTGTCAAGGCCCTTGGGGGGAGAGAGAGAGAGTTGGATAACACGCTCAGACTTCTCACTTCTTGAAGGGGCCGTAGGGTGGCAGTGAATGTTGATTGTAGATTTTGTATGGGGGCTGTGTGAACCTAAAAGCCTTGCATGAATTAAAATTTAATTTTACAATTAATCGCAACTTTTCGATTCGGTTACTCGTTTTGCTTGCCAACTGTTTTACTCCTTTCTAACCACTTTAGTCGAGTGTTTTCCAGTGTTTTTTATTAGCAAGTTGCTTCTTTTTGTTTAAACTTAAATCAAGGTGTTTTCTTCGTTCGCGTTGTTGTTGGTAGCTTGTGTTTATGCGATTACTACAATTTCGAATGTTTTTTAAAAACAAAATTACATATATTATGTTGTTGTTATTATATAATTAGATAGTACACAGGATGTTGTTGCTATCAGTTATCATTAATAATCGAAAAACGAACGTTGATGTTGGTTGTTTGTTGTTTCTTCTATACTTTGCTTTCTCCTTGCCGCCGTGTTGCGCTGTGTTGATGAAATGTCGTTCGCACAACACACACGCACACACACAACGCACACACAATTGCACGAGAAAAGGACGAGGAGCGACGCTTAGAAGGCGAACAGCAGCAGGAAAGCCATCATAAGACAGAACAGACCCATAGCCTCAGACAGGGCGAAGCCCAAGATGGCATAGGAGAACAGCTGCTGTTTCAACGATGGGTTTCTGGCATAGCCGATGATGAGGGAACCGAATACTGATCCGATACCAGCACCTGTTGTATTGGTTGCCAAGAATAAGATAAAGAAAATGACAATAGATTAATAAAATAGAACAGACAAGTAATATAATATAGTTTAATGAACTTCGGCAAATGCCGAATTAAATGCAGACTACTCACTCAGTAAATGTAGTGAGTGAGTTGTGTGCAAAGGTGGAAAGTGGGTAAATGAGTGGGAATCAATGCACTTGAGCCGCCTTTCATCTGTTGGCCAGTCAGTCACAGATTAGTCTGAATTGAGTTCTGCGCACCTCTAAAGGGAGGATTGCAGCAAGCACATCGCACTTAAATTGCTGGCCACGAAAGTTTTCAATGCAACGAGTACACGAGGACAACATTGCAGCATTTCTGGTACTTTCGCCTTGTGATTACACAAGTTTCCTGCTAGGAAATGAAACTCCCCAACATGGGAGCTTTGACCAAATCTCAGACCTTCCCGGGGCGTATTTAAGAGTAATCAGATACTCGTTGTGTGTGCCCCAGATGCTAGATTGTAACTGACTGAAGATGACAGATGAAAGATGATAAGCTGGCAAATACATGAAATAATTCTAATAAGACAGGAAAACAGACAGACTGAAGATTTGAAATGCAACCAATACGAACCGGAACCAGCGACGCCGACTGTTGCAGCACCAGCACCAATGAATTTGGCAGCCGAATCAATGTCACGCGTGACTGGCGAGGTCTGGAATGACCTGATCTGTGGCAGTAATGCAACGGGGGTTGTGTTCTGGGCAGCCAAGGATTGGCTCTGGCTGATGACGGCGCTGCTCAATGGTCGCAAGTATTGCTTGGAGTTGGCAAGGAGCTGTAATTGAAAGAAATAACACGTTAAGTTATGCAATATATAGTAAGAATGATTCGAGTTTCAACTGAGATAAAATTCGTTGTTGTCACATTTGCCAAGTTATGCAATGCGTTAAGCAATTTAGATTTGTTGTTGTTGTTTTTGCTGTTGTTGTCATTTTAACAGGCTGTCTTGGTTTCTTTACATTGTGCTTAGATTGCATTGCATTAGAATGCTGACCATTTAATTTAACATTAGTTTAACATTTGATCCATGGTGAATTTATATGTATACACAAAATGGCTTGGAAAAGCTTTCACCGGTTCTAACCTCAATAAAAATTACTGAGACTGGTTATACAATGTCTACAACTGTCTTGAACCGCCCTTTAAATTGCACAATTAAATCGGGAAAAAGCTTTTAAAAACTATTAAAAATGTTTAAAACTGTTTGCAATTGCATTGATCAAAATAATTGCAATCAGTCCGAGCATAACCTCAAAAGTCGCCTTCAGCTTATGTAACTGTATGCGTTTTCCATTGGAATTCAAAGTCACCACACCGTTTTTTACAACCAACCAAAATCAATTGGGCTATGAGAAATTATGTAATTATTGGGACGCAAAAACAACTTATTTGATCTCATTGAAAACTACATTTATTGTATATATATTATGTACTTACCGCGGTCCTGGCAACGGGGGCAATGCGAGAGACTGTCGACACGAACATTTTGAATTGAATTTTAATCGGCGTTTCGCACAAAATTGAAGCAAGCGCACGGAGCTCTGCAAAAGATATAGATGTAGATTTGTTGTAAGTATATATGTATGGGGATTATTTATATGTGTAGTTGATTCTTTCTCCAAATGCCGCTGCCCGCCTGCAAAAATGCTGCTTTTGGTTACGTAATTCTAAAGCAGTTGAATTTTCAGTTTTCATTTAAAACAAACGCGCTATTTAACTACATTGAATAAATTGTAATTACTTTTCACTTGATTTGTTCAAATTTTCACCGATTTTCTCGATTTGTTGAACTTTTCTAGTGACGCAACGATATCTGCACACGCACACTACGACACACAGTAACACACTGACAGTTCTCTTGACATCTTTTGTGAATGTGTGTGCATGTGCCGCAAGATGGCGACATTGTTGAGCACGTTTGAGAAAATAATATAATCACTCATTTATCCATTGGTCACACTTTTGCACTTGATCATTATTAAAAATTCGCATTTGGAAAATAATTTATCAGCATTTTTCATTGGCCACTGATTATTCAACCAGCAGGCAGGGCGGCGGCGGCGATGGTGGTGGTGAAGGGGGGTGCTCCACATCACATTTTTCTTGTAAGCGTAAGATCACCGTTGGACTCACTTCGAACAAACCCTTAACAACAGTGGAACCGTATTGAACTCGAAATTTTACTTTACCCTACAATCGCCATACAAGAGGCCACTTCGTGGTGAATTGGAAGGGAAGCTGGAAGGCGTACGCGCGCATGAACGCTTTTCGATAACTTTGTGTATGTAAATTTGTTAAGGGTTTTCCCAGTGCTAAATTGAAAAGGCACATTTGCCATCAATAAGCTTTTAAAATTATTGTTTCTACTTAAGATTTTATATTGTTTCGGCTTACAAAATATAAGCAAATATATAAAAACTGCATTTATAGCTGTTTGATATATAGAACAGATGATACTTCTAAAGAACCATTTACATGTTTAGTAACAAATACAATTGCACAAAATAATAATTATGTTTTAAATTATGCTCAATATGCCCAAAATAGTGTTAATACTTAACTGTTTTTATTTCTTTTTGTTGATCCGATGCAATTATCGTCTCGAAATGCAAGCCTGCGGTGTGGTGAATTGGAAGTACACTTGGAAACCAATGCCGGCAATTGTTAACAGACCTCAAATTACGCGATTTATCAATAATTAATTAAAACGAAAATTATTTTATTGGTATACTTTTCATTCGAACTGACGGAATGCAACAAAAATACAATTGTAAGTATTTATGACAGCTTTTAATGTCAGATATACATATTTTTGTTAGAAGAGTTGATTAGGAAATATAGGCGCGAAAATTTAAAAGTAAAGTAATTAAATATTCATATTATTGTTCATAGTTAATTCTATTTAATAGGTGAAACAAATATGTAAAATATTACCCTTTAGGAAGGCAATTATCAATTAAATTATTTACATAAAACAATTACTACTCGTTCAGATCTCTTATCGATTGTATATCGAATACGCATTCAGCCCTGGTCCGTATACAGCCACGCGTCGTCGTGTCGTCACATCGTCTGGGAATTTGAGAATCTTTAAGCCCAGCACAATCGAAACAGGATGCTGTAAGTAGTCTAAACAACTGAATTGATTCTGGTAAACACCTGCAATGTGATTTATATTAATTAGACATTCCAATTTTGCTTTTGTGTGTAATTGCAGCCCTCAATTGCATAACAGCATTTTTGCATAAGTGTGTGTGAGTGTCGACAAGCCAGGGAGGAATCACACAAATACATACTAATCGGCGGAAAGCTTCCCATCTCGACTGGATCTTCAATTAAAATTATAAATCAAATTCGCTTAACGCTGCATACATATTGCATTTTCGTTGGTGTTAAATGCAAAGAAAGTAATTGTTTTAACAATGCCGCAAAATTGTTTGGTTGCAACCATATATCGATAGTTAACAGTATTCGTTTATGCAAACTTTACATAACCACAATCTCTGTTATCGATTGTTAGCGACGGTGATTTGGAGCCAATTTGCAGCAGCTGTTAGATTCAATTTCGAGCATTCAATGTTTTTCTTTCAACTTTAAGTGTCGGCTGAATTTGTGTTATTTATAGGATATTGCAAGAACAACTCAATGTTTTGATTTTGTTACAAAAACAGAAAGGAACGCCATTGGTCCGGAATAATTAATGCTTGCTGTTAATAACAGTCCAGCAAACTGTTAAGTTAGATGCCAAAACAATAACATAAAACTAACAGTGGCACATTACATAAACTCGCAGTAGTCAGTCAGTCGAGTGCGTCGAGTGATATGGCCGTGTTTTTGATCAACATCTGCAAATTTAATGGCTGTTTTAAAACCTTTCCAAGTCTAAGCGACTTAATATCACACATTGAGGACACACACATAGGTAAGTGCTAAAGACAATAACAAATTGACCTATAAACAAGTGCATAAGTGTTCAAAATATCAATGACAAACAACATTAATTAGTCGCGTGATGTCGGGGCGGCATCGTCGTTGCCGTTGTCGTTGACATCGGTACGCTGTTTTGTTTATTTTATTTATTTATACATGTACATATGTGTGAATGTATGTATATATACCCGTGGGCATATCAAGCTAATGAATAGATAAATTTGTGAATGTGAGTGAATGCTAGTCGCTGCGTTTTTGTATATGAATTAAATTGTTGTTGCCCCAGCCCTGAAATCAATTTTAGCTCAACAACAAAAAAAAACATATTTATCAGTGCTGCAGCAATATGCTGTGTAATAGTTTATTAAAGTGTGCCATGGAAAATCAATATGGCCAGGCCTTAAATACGCAAGCACGTTTTAATGCGTACGCGTCGTCGCCTTCAATTGAATTTGAAACAAGCGAGCGCATTCACAATAGGCATTCACAAGCCAAGCTGAATTACCTGTGCTCGCTTACACACACACACATACAGTCATGTACAGCATACATTCTACATACATAAATACAAGCAAGAAACATATATGTGGTTGCTTTAGATTGGCAAACAACACAAGTGCGAGCGAGAGGGCAATTGCGTAGCAAGCAAAAACAAAAAAACAAGCAAGTAAAAAGCCGGTGATCCATTAAACAACAACATGAAAATGTTGGCTCAAGTGTATGAGTGTGTGTGTCCATGTATATGGGTTTCTGTGTGTATTGGTAAGCCGCCAGCGAAGCAGCATCTGTACCACAGCCGGCAAGTGCCAAGTGAGCGCCCTTTTTTGTTTTTGGGCTTGGGATTTGAGCGCGTTTCTTGCAGGTGCAACTGCTGCTATTCTGTTGATTAGGCAGTTGGCCATATACTGCCGACAAATGTGCAGCATTTGAACCCACGCACGTTATTTGTAATCAATTCTTGTCAAAGCTGCTTCTGATTATCTATAATACATTTCACCGTTTGTCCAATTAATCAAGTTACGTGAACTAAAGCCGGCGGAAGAAAACAAAACAGACTTACAACTTGGGCTTCCTAAACACACAAATTTCTAATTTTAGCATCGCTGCCTTTGCCCAGGTACTTGAGCTGCTGCGTCAACGTCAGCGTCAGCAGCATCGTTGCCAGTATGCGTCGGCGAGGGGGTGGAAAATCAATAAAATTAAGCTCAGTGTTGCCACTTGGTTAGGGTGTGTGTGTGTGCGTTATGTTCACACAGGGGTGTTGTTGTTTATAGTGGTGGTGCGTTAGCAGCTGTTTGTTGTTGTTGCTGTTGTTGTTGCTGCTGCTGCTACTGATGTGATAACGGTCAACAGTAAATGGCGGCGTTGTCGGGGTTGACATCAAGTTACATAAAGTTGGCATTTCGAATGGTTTCCACGCCTTCCCAGCGCCCTTAGCAACAATGGAAATGCTTACAGCTCCCACAAACAAACGCATTGCTCTTACATACAGTGCGTCAAGTAACTTTTTTGACACAGAAAGACTATCGTATATGTATTTTATTTTCAAAAAATATTTAATACTAATGGATTATGATTATTTTATTTTAGTTTGTTAACACATTTTTATGTTAAATTAAATAATTTTTAATTTGACAATACATTTACTGTAGCTAGTTAATTGTTTTTTAATTTAAAAAAAGATATATATATATATATATATATGTAATAAATGGTGAAAACAGTTACTTGACCTACTGTATGTACATCCATATCTATTTATATTTATATACACAAATGAATCTTTAAGCTTTGACCAACATTTTATCATCTCGAAGGATTTGTGCTGCGTGCGCATTTACTAGATATGTATTTCAAATGTACATTATATATTGTATTTATATATATATGTATGTTCATGCATACATATGTACATAAGTATGTAATATCTCTATATGGCCCAGTTGCTCGGTTATCTCGTGATTATCGCATCAACCTTCATACGTTCTATTTGGTAAGCGAGAACTGGAAGCTTTTTCCTTTTGCTGCCATGGAAGCACTCGGGAGAGACCTTCAAGTTTGTCCTTTGCACAGTTGCCAGGCACCTGTTGTGCACACACACGCACGCACACACACACACACTGGCACTCATACTCAAACAAGGGCCGAGTTACACAAGCCGTGTAATTTTAACACTGCGAATTGCAATATGCTGTTATTTGCAATATGATTATTCGATCATGACACAACGTAGCACAAAATTTGATTATTGCTAAAATTATCAACATTTATAATATAGCTGACATTTCGCTCAGTCAATGACATTTTGGCCTTTTTATCAAAAATTCGATATGTTGACTTTTTGATTGGAATATTTTGAACGACCAAAACAACATCTGTACTGTACTGTTTACACACATATTGTCCGCTTGTATGTGTGTGTGTGTGTGTGTGTGTGCATGTACATATGTGTATAATTATTTTATTATCTGGTACAGAATTCTGCAACAAGTGAATGACTCAGATGACAACGCTAAAGCAATATAAAATAACAGGAATAACAACGCAGCGTCGACGTTTGTGTTTATTTTGTTTTTTTTTTTTTTTTTTAAATGGGAATGTACATATATTTGTATATATTAAGATGATTGTATGTATGTACTATGTGGTGTATAGATTAAATTCAAATTTGTTTAAAAACAAACGCTCAACAATTTGATAAACAAGTTGAATGCAATAGTGTCAACCTAGCCAGACATTTTTGAGAGCAGAGTCTTAAGAACTGCGTCGCTGTCTGAGGTTATCAACAATTACAAAAAGCAGCCACAACAATCACAAATCATAACAATAACGAATGCGAAAAATATTGTAAACTGATTTGACCGTAACAAAAAAAAATAATGCCGCCATGTACGAGAGTTACAAAGTACACAATACTTTTGAAAAGGTGTGTGTGTGTGTGGAGAGAAAGAGAGAGTGGTTGATAAGGTTATACATATGTTCAATGTACATATGTGCACATATAAGTACGTATGTAGATATTTCATCAGACAAAACACGTTTGTGTTAGCAATAAATTTAATTAAATAACACTCTAAAAATATTATTGAATGTACGTGCAAATGTGTCATCGGTGGTTGCATATTGCTTATACGCAGTGTGATTTTTACTAATATCAGCTGATAACACGCGATAACAGATAACAGATGCCACTATACAAACATATGTTTTGATATAGTTTTTAATTTGCAGCATATGTTTTGTATTTGCTAACTATATATATATAAAATTCTTTGTCCTGACTGACTGACTGACACACTGATCCACTGATCATTGCGCAGCCCAAATCATAAGACATAGGATCCTGAAATTTTCACAAATTCAAATTGCAAGGGGGTCAAATTCGGAGTCAAAGTTCACACGTTGAGAAAATTTTGTAGTATGAAAAACTTTGCTAGTATACCTATAAGTATTATTTTTTGCAATCGCAGTTGAAACAGCCCATTGTTATCGATTCAGTTGTGTTATCGTGCGATGAGTAAGTCAGTGGTCGTGGGTGCTGTGAGGGCAAAGATGGTACACATATTTCGATAACCTGTTGCTGGTCTATCGCTGCTGGGTATCTGAAGTGCATTTGAATAAATTGTATGCGATTCCATGTGTAGTCGAGTAGGAGGAGGTTATGTACATATGTATGTGCCTACATTTACAAATCTCACCCAATCAAGTAATCACCTGTATGCCGTTATTATGCACTGACTGATTAAGCAAGCTACGAGCTTATGCTTGTCGTTTGTAGCTAGCTCGATAAGATAGTCATGGCCCATGTGCTCGTCTGTGGAGCAGTTGCCATCCCTGCACACACCCCTATATACATACATATATATGTGCATATGTACAGAATCATGAGACCCCTATAAAATGCGTCAGCAACCGCATTATAAACGCTGTAGGCCAGTCGTACAAAAATTTAACATACGCTCACATTTGCTTATTTATTTTATTTTAACATTTCAATAATAAATACTGCCGGTGATAGCTGTACCTCCCTCCGTCTGTGTTTACAGAGTAGAGATGAGCCGCACATCGTGCGTGACACGAGGGAACAGCCTACTGTTCCTGCACTCAGCACATACAGCCGGTGTTTCGTGTCTTGCTGAAAAAGTCGAGTATGCACTCGTCTCTAATATAGACTACAGACTGACCAAACTTGTTTCAATGTATGTACATGCATTATTTATTTACTTATTTAAAAAAGTAAATTTAATATAAAACAAGTGGACGGTTACAGTCGAGCACGCTCGACAGTAGGATACCCTGTGCCCAGGGACTCTGTACTGAGGTTGATTTTCAGTCTCTGAGATCGACGCGTTCAAACAGACGGACATGGCTCAATCAACTCGGTTGTTGATCCTGATCAAGAATATATATTTACTTTGGGAGGTCTGGCACGCCCCCTTCTGCCTGTTACAAACATTCTGCCAAACACATTATACCCTTTTTAAATGGGCTCAGGGTATAAAAATCACATAATTTATGGCCTTTTGAAATGATGACTGTTGCAGGTTTAATTGTGTGCCCGCATTGGGTGCGAGAATTTATTTATATTGAATGAAATATGTTAACAATATGCTAATTATGATTATTCATTTCATACATTGTAGACTATGATCCTAAGGTGGTCGAGCAAAAGGAGCTGGCACAGCCCGCATCGCTGCCGCTGAGCTATGTGCTGCGCTTCATCTCCGATGATGCTCGGAAGGAGGCTTCCACATTTTTGTCCAACAGCAGCAACACCAATAGCACCGCTACCAATACCGGCAACAGCGGCAATACGGGCAATGCAGAGCTCAAGCGTAAGCTGGCTATTAAGCATCATAGCTATAGCATGTCATCGTCCAATCGCAGCAATACGCCCACAGGTAAGTGTATATTATTCAATTGCATCAACATGTTGGGTTATATTGGTATAATCGTCTTGCAGGCAGTGAAATGGATGAGGATGAAATGGTTGTTACCGAATCCGAAGACAGCAATGACTCTTGGACCACCGAGGAGTTTAGCTCGGAGTTTATAATGCGTTATGGCAGCAGGTTAATTATTGCCTATAAGTTATATAGCAATTCCATACTTAAATGACATTTGCAGGCATTCCGGTGGCGGTAGCAATGGTACCCCTGGAAATGAGAAACCCTTTGCGTGTCCCGTGCCCGGCTGTAAGAAGCGCTACAAGAACGTGAATGGTATCAAATACCATTCGAAAAACGGACACAAGAAGGACGGCAGGTTAGCAAGCATTGTCAGCTTTGTCAAAATGTTCACACAAAACTCATTGCCCATTCCCCCACAAATTCTACAGAGTGCGTAAGGGATACAAGTGTCACTGCGGCAAGAGCTATAAAACGGCACAGGGGCTGAAAAACCATGCGCTGGTCACCCACAACACACAGCCGGAGAGCGTTCTCACCACACAGCAGCTGGCCAATTTGGCAGCAGACACCGGTGAACCGGTGACTCGCTGCAAGCCAGCTGTCAGCAGCGGTCTGGCTGGAAGCAACACTGCCCCAAGCAACGGCCCCGGTCTGATTCAGCGCAGCAACTCACCTTCACAGTCACTGGGCTCGCTGAGCCCCTCCAGCAGCAACATGTCGAGCAGCACCAGCACTAGTGGTCTTGGTGCTGGCGGCAGCTTGGGTAGCAATAGTTTGTCCAGCAATGTTGCCGTTGCTGCTGCCAGCAACATGTTGCAACAGCTAAGCAATGGCAATATTGTGACTGTGACAAATGTGCCGCAACAACAACAGCAGCAGCAGCATCATCATCAACAAGCTCTGCCGCAGCAGCAACATCAGCCGCAGCAGCAGCAAATGAACATCAACATCCAGTCGCAAAACTCAACACCGACAACAACAACAACAGGTAACAGCAACAACAGTTTAATGCGCAGCACACTCGGTTTAGTATCCATTAAAGCCAACAACAACAACCACAACAACAACAACAATAATGTTGCCGCTGTTGCTGGCGGCAACAACAATACAAAGTCCGTTAGCAATTTAATAGCTGCCAATGCAACGGCCAACAAAATACTCAAGCTTGCCACTAATGTGGCCAACGGCGTGGACATTGCCCAGCAGCACAAGTTGGTTGACAACATGCCCAAGGCAAACGGCAACAATGCCGCAACAGTTGCAACAACAACAGCCGTTGGCAACAACACGCCCACGAAAATCACGCTGCCCAATTTGGTTAACCTTGGCATACTGACGCCGGCCACCTCGCCCACCAAGAATACACAGACATTGACTTTCACCACAACAGCCGGTAGCCTTCAACAACATCAGCAGCAACAACAACAGGCTTTGGTGGCCTCGCTCACGAGCAACATGCTGCAACAACAGAAGCTGCCAAATGTTACCAAGACGAACATTCTACTGCTGCAGGAGCCGAACACGGTCACGACCCATCTGATTCAGTCGCCACCACAGCAGCAGCAGCAGCACCATGTGCTGCCCATCAGTCCCACAAGCAGCATTAGCAGCAGCAAGAGCAGCTCACCGACACCAACCCAACAACAGCAACAACAGCAGCAGCACCAGCAACAGCTGTCGAAGAGCTCAGCCACAGTTACTCTGAAACAGAAGCATGTCATGACCAACAACTTGGCCATGACAACAACAAATGCTTCCAGCGTCGAACCGATGGAAACAGACGAGTCGTCGGTTGTTGCATCTACCGATCCGCTCTCTGAAAGCAGTCACGCTTCGGCTGTTGTTGCCACAGTTGATAGCAAGGATATGCCGTCTTCCATTGCAGCGGCTGTCACTTCGGGCACCATAACCGTGGCGGCCATTGAAGTTGTCGGCGCTGGCGTTGTCAACACTGAAACGTAGCCTATACTCAAGAAGCTACTAATGCGACGAAAGTGCGCTCTGGAATCGGCTGCGGCCCAACCTATATGAATCCACGCGCCGTTATATTTCGTATACGATCAAAAACATGAAGAAAACGAAACATTCTAACAATTAGCTATATACTTTAACGGAACATTTTTGTTCATACTGCTTAGTTTACCCTTCTTTTTTAGTAATTGTAACTTTAAGAGACGCCCTCGCCTGTCAGAGGCGACAAAGTCACTCACCAAAACCCATTGGAAAACATTTCGTAGACTGCTTTTTGCTTATAAACCAGAGAATCGAACTTTTCTCTTAACATATGTATTATGGAAACACGAATCGTAAAGATTGTGCAATATGATTTTGTATACAACATTTAGTTAGCAATTAACAGTTGATCTCCTCTTAATTTAATTAGACATTTATAAAACCATATATAGACGAAATGATTGCAAAACCAAGAAAAAGAAATTAAAACGATTTCAAAGAAAACTATCTATACAAAAATATGCAACAATTGTAATAAAATGTAAACTTTTTACTTTAATTTCCAATTCAAACAAGAAAATTTTATTGTCAGAGGCAAAAAAACAATTGCAAAAAAAAAGTATTATTTATGTTTTAAGCTTTAGGAAAATGAATTTCATTTATACATACACACATTAACGTTAACAAATTTAATAATTTTAAGCTTAAACATTGCAACTTAGAAATAGCCACAAACTTCTCTCATTATATATAAGTTTAACACAACCCAACTCAAACGCATTTCAATACTTCCCACTCTAGTGCAATATTTTTTGTATTTTCTCTTCTCGCAACTTTTACCCCAAACTTTTGTTATTGTCTTTTCGGTTTGTTAGCATTTTGGTTTTTATTTTATGATTTCGTTACTTCTTTTCCTTTTCTCTCTACCTATTGCAGAAACCTCTTACTCCTGCTCAAACATCACCAACAGCAACACTAGCAACAATAGCAACAACAGCAGCGATAGCAGCAAGCAAACTGCAACAGCAGCAACCGTGGCGACTGCAGCTAAGTACACCAGGCCCACAGCAGCAGCAGCAACGGCTGCGGCAGCGACAGCTACAACAACAGCTAGCAAGCCGTCGGTGACAACGCCTATGCAAATCTCGCCAACATTTATTGAGCACAAGTATTCCGCCCTGGCCATCAAAGAGAAATTCTTCTCGAACCTGCGCGCCTCCAGAACCGCATCAGCATCGTCCAACGGTGACAATTTGTCTGCATCATCTGCCAGCGTTGCAGATGCATCGCACACAGGGGGCAGCGGGCCAAACGCGGGCAACATGTTGCGCGCTGTTGCTGTGGGCCAAATGTGCGCGCTGCAGAACGAGCACATTCATCAAAATCTCTTTAAGAAAACAATCAATTGAGAGATTAGATAGAGTTGAGTTGGCTGTGATGAAGTATGTTTATGTGTGAAGCACTTGAGAAATGCGGAGCAAGAGGATTTGTCAATATGGCAGTTGAAGAATAGGCAGAGAAGAAGACAAGGGCGCAAGATTGTAGCAGTTTAATAATTTATAAAACTAAAAAAAACAAAAAAAAAAGCACACACACAAAACAAACAAAAAAAAAACAAAAGAAAAAAATCATACTTCCATAAAACTGAAAAATTAAAATTTTCACACATTTCTTAAACTATCCAAAAAGCATATCTTCAAATTAAACAAACATAAAAAAAAAAAGAAAAAAAATTTTACGATTGGCAGCAAACCCTACATTAAAACCCTGCTTATCTGAACACTGCGTTAGTAAAATATTGAAAGAAAAAAACAAAACGAAAATATACAAAACAAGAAAATCATTAACAATAACGGTAAAATTTAGTAAATAAATTTTTGAAGGTCTTTCTTCAACTAGTCATTATCGTAGTTAAATTAAATTTTTTGATTTACAACAACAAATTAGCTGCTGACTACTTTAAACATATTTAAATCGTTTTAAAGTAGTTGGTACATTTAATTTTCATTATAAATTCATTAATTGGAACAGCAAAAAAAAAAAACAATCATGAAAAACCGTGTTCTTCACATTAGCAAAATTTTTTTGGTAGGCATGAAGTTGTTTTAAATTCTTCGTGCCGAAAGTAATTACAATGGTATGCAAGTGAAATGATTATATCGAATATGCAGGCAAACGTATTAGCTAGCTACAAAAATTAACAAAACAAAAAAAATACAACAAAAAATATTTAACTATTTAAAAAGAGGAAATAAAAAAAATGTAGAAAAGTCTTAACGCTTCGCCGTTTCCGTTTCCGTTTAGAACCCACAATAACTCTGTAGTAGTTATAGTATTATATGGTATAATATATCTAGAGATATGTGTAAATTTAATTTTTACTTGCAAATTTTTAGATAATATGTTCTATTTATGTGTGTGTGTGTGTCTGTATCTGTGTGTGTGTGTGTTCGATTATATTATTAAAGTAATATCTAATTAAAATTTTGATCGTCCTTAATTGTAATATATTTAACAATTAAATAAGTGTATGTTCTATTTCTATGAAGTGAGTCATATTCAAAGTATTTTATGCATGCATACAAAATTAACATTAACTATTAGAAATTATTAAACAAATGAAATGAAAGAAAGTGAAGTGAAAACTATTAAATATGGAAGCGTTATAGCGCCCTTCCCCCCAACAATAATAAAAAAAAATATGTAATTGGGTTCCTTATGTACGAATAATGCATAAAATTGAAATGATTTGAAGCGAAACAGAACAAAATAATTGAAATTTTAAATAAACATACATACCTACATATACAAAATTAAACATAAATATATACATACATACATAATAATATATAATTAGTTTACCTAAAGCCGCCAACCGCCAAACAAATTTTGAAGCGCATTTGCAGACGCCCAGCGTCTTAAATTAGACTACAATAATACTAAATAAATGTGCGCCCCTAAACTTATATAATATATCTCTAAGAACACACGCTTACACGGCTAGAACTGCCGTCAAGTAGCTATCAACTTTTGTATCAAGAAAAGAGAAACGAAAAGCAACTTCGGCACGCCGAGGCTTAAATACCCTTGCAGATCTTAAAAAAAAAATCAATTGAATTTGTACACTATCTTTGCTCAACAGATGAACAATATAACTTATCCTTATGAAGTCAAAGTCAAATAGAAATTGACTACAGATCTGCATGGGTTGAAGTCAATAGTCCATACTTTTGCGCTACAAAATGAAAATGGAAATAGGCAAAAAGAAACTTTGGAAATCAACTCAAACCCTCTAATGAAAACAATAAATTAAATATACCTAATTCTATATTTAAATGTATTTCATCTTATATAAGACTGCTGTTATGTTCGTAAATATATTTAAAATATATTATAATTAACGAAAAACAAACATACAAATAATGAAAAAAAGATAAATATATAAATTAAAAAAAAAAAAATTTAAGATTTAAGCTATATGAATAGTTAATGTATTCATACTCTACCTACATGCATACGATTAATTATGTACTATACTATATACATAACTACAAATATATTGTATTGTAATTTACTAAAACTCATAACTTTGTATATGTAGCGAAATAGTTGACGCATGCGTAACCATCAAATCAACTTATATATATATATACATAAATTGTAACAAGGGCTAAAGTTGTAGAGACTTGAAATATAACGGGTTTAAAATCAAGTAACCTAACTACATATACATAAACTACATCATTATCATCATCATCATCCACACAAAAACAAGTAGTAAAATATTCTCTTTTTGCTTTATGTGATCTATTATACATATACTACATATACATATGTATGTCATATACTATGTGTACAATAAAAAATGTCCTTGGAAAAAAAAACTAATCTGTGTTTTTGGCAATCACAAATATTTGTTTATGATGTTCACGAGGTATCCTTTAATCAGTTCTCTGTAATGCTGTTCGAGTAAAACAAACTATTCATGTTTAACTTTCAACATTAATGAATAATTTATTTGGTTACATATTTTGAGTATGGATACATCGGCATATGCGTAATGGGCTACCCCATTTCAATTAATAAAACAACAACAATTAATTGATGGTATAATAAATAGACATGGATTAATATGTGGGAATGTTTAATTTAACGTCTTGTCTCAAGCGTTGCTATGGAATTACAAATCTTTTCAAGCAGGTGTTGATCCCCAATCTGAACTATCTTTGGTTTCAACTCATGCAGACCATGCAAATCCCTTTGGTCAAATGCGCAATCAATGGCCTCCTCGTACAAACTGCAAAAGATGGGCAAGTGTTAGTCCTGTCAAATATATAAATAGGTATAGGGATGACAGGGATCGGTTAACTCACTTGGCTCGCATATACCAATACATCTTGCGTTTATCTGGACAGCGGGGAATATATTTTCGTGCCTCTCGTGTGTTGTCCTGCTGAAGGCAGACCTCTACAAAGGGTTCGTAGCCAATTGGACTCTTTTTGTTCTTTGAGAACTTTTCGAGCTCCGCCCAGTTGAGCTTCTCGGCTAAGGTAAGTATACGCATCCACCAGTACCTTCGATCGGGCACCTTGTATTCGCTTTTGATCTTCTCGGCCTCCTTTATATCGCCCATTCGCAGCAGCTGGAGCATGGTATCGTGTATGGATAGCCCGTTCATTAATATAGCATTATTCTGCCTAGAAGTATGAGTTCTCTGTAACTTTAAGATGCGTGACGTATCGTTGCATAGTTCGGCCTCCACGGTGCATCTGCCTTGTGCATAACTACTCCCAATAATGGCCAGGTTTGATTCGAGTCCCTCGCTATCAATTGCATTGTAAAAATGGAACTCGGCAATTGACTTGTGATCATCCTCTGTGTTGTATATGTCATAGAGCGCTGTACGACTTGACTCAAGCATAATCTTCTTATACATGTTCAACGCCAAGGGATACTCTCGTATCATCATCTATAAATCAAACAATCCTGATGAAATGATAAGAGAACGACGAATCAAGAAACTTACATGAAAATTGGACAACATCATTTTCTTCTTTATTTCCAGGATTACCGATGTGACCAGTTCTGTGTCCCCAGATTGTGTGGCACTGGCCACGGCACGATCAAACTTGCCCATTTTAAGCAACAGTGGAACATGCAGTGATGCACGCGGCTCCAGCTCCAGTAGCTTAATAGCCAATTCATCACGTCCACTTTGGTGTGCCTTCTCAGCTATATTACAGTACGAAATACCTTCAACAGATGGGTTCTTAAACTTCTCTGTTATCTTACGGGCTACCTCATTGTCGTCTGTAAGCAATGGCAATTAATTGGCAACTATGGCAGCAGTAGTATAGTAAAATTAACCTTACTTTGATCATGCATAACTTTATGAAAAGCCCAGTGTTCTAGTATCCAAGATTCGGGTAGCTTGAGATGCTTAGCTACTTGTATGGCAACGGCATAGTGCTTACGAAAGACCAAACGACTCAGTATGACTTCGGGTTTGAGATGCGAGAACCTGTAAGACATATCGTTAATCCAAAAGGCTTAAGAATTAAAAATAACATTGAATTTGTTATTTACTGTTTATATGTAAGCGGCATGGCGATTTTCTTGTGGCGCAATGTATTCAAAACTCTCAAAATTCTTAAGATACGCATGTATTCTTCAGGATTATGCGAGGGTATGAAACCCTTACCAAAGTATGCTGTCTGTAAATTCATATTAGAATGATAATTCCGACTATTTAATCAATATCTCTAACTCACCCTCATAAGACTTTTCTGCGTTTCGGGACAGAATTCATAGGCTGCAGCTTCAATGCACTCATTTATAGCCAATTCAATTCCAGAGCCGCACAGCCGTAGATATTCATCTGAATTATAAGACTTCTCTTCGAACTTCTTTGATGCCTCAAATAAATAGCAAGCGGGTTCCCGACTATTCACAGCAAAAATATTCTCTACACATTTTGGCAAACGTTGAATCATTTCATGTGAGCTCTGGGTTATAACGCGTACACCATCCATTTCAGCCACCAGAAACATGATGGGATCATACGGAAATTCACTTCGATCAGCATTGCGATTGACAATGAGTAGATACGAGGGATATGTAATGACAACAGCATCCGCCTCGGAGTTGTGGGTGTTCATAATCCATTCAATTTGCAGCGGCATATCCTTACGGCCAGTATCAAATTCGCAATACTTCTCACGCATATCAACGCTGCCTAGCCAGAGCAATCCAGTGTTAGTATACAGGGCCAGGTGCTGGTGGTTGTAGGAGACAGATATCTTGATAATCCGTTCGTGTGGTTTCTCAAACAAGTTGGCGGTTACGGTGCCAACTGTCTGACCATGCAACAGTTTGATAACTTCTCTTTCGCGGCCCAACAGACAATAACTATTACGACCCTCTGTAACAATCTCCCAGCAGGAGCAATTTGCATTGGAGCCTAAAAATCAAATTGTGAGAATTCAGTTAACAATACTTTGATTTAAAGCTCTTCCTCTCACTTGTACTTGGTATATCGGGAAGCTTTCGTTCCGTTTTGTTGCTGTTCTGTTTCAGGAAGATACGACCGGACGTAGTCATAACTGCCACACCGGTGCCGGCGGCGGATTGAAAGACTTTGGCCTCCACAATCTTGATAACGCTCGCTTCGCCACCAACACTATACGATTCCTTTTCGTTTCCAAACATATCGAAAACAAAGACTTTAGCATTCTCCAACACGCAAATCAGCTCTTCAGTATCTGACCAGCCCATTGATATAAGTTTTCCATGGTTCCACTGCAAAAATTCAATGTTATTTCCACTTGTTACACTGTTCTTCAATTGCTTACCAATATATGACCTGTCTCATTCCCGGAGGTATCAAATATCCGAATCATGGATCTGGAAATACCTTTAACTGGTACCACTTTGGCCGAATCGCGAATTGCAGCCAAGGGGCCCCCATACGGTGCAGCCACTACATGCATGTACTCCAAGTCAATATCGATTGGCCAGTTGGGTGTCGGCAGCTCTACTTTTCTGTGGGCGTTACACCGCAAAGTGCATATGCAACTTTTGCATCAATATTTGACTTTGATTCGAGGCGCTAGATAATTACCTGTAGTAGTCTGGTTGCAACTTGAACCACTCTCCCGTATTGTACATAATCGGCATTTTGGGAGATTTATTTAATGACTAAACTGAAAAAACAAACAAACAACCGCCGTAAAATTTCTTTTGTATCTATTGTTATTGCTGGAGACTATCAACATTGACGTAACTGTTACTCAATCACATGTAGTTATTCTTAAGAGTCACTGCTTTTGTGGCACCAGCACTTAAATTCAAATTTCACTAGGAGTAACGCGTATTAAAAGATATATACAAAATAATAAATACCACAAATAAAACTAATGATTGATTAATAATTAATATCATCATCTTTAATTTAACATGAATGGAATTTATATTTATATTTTTATTTAAGTTAATGATTGTCTGTATATTTTTTCATCACTGTCACTGTCACCGGTTTCTGAAACTACGGCACATCTCGAATTTTGTCATCATGCAGCCCATACACGTTGTGATATTTTAGATGAATTTATTATTCGCAGATAAGTAATTTCATAATTGACTAAAAAAAAGAGTGATGCTATTGCTTTAAAAATTTCTTTGTTACCTATGCATGCTATTCTATTTTTTTGAATCATAAATTAATTTTTAAGCTGATACTGAAGTGTCAGCTAATCGATACGTGTGTGAGCTCCGCACTCACCTCAGTGCCGTTTCTTTGCACATGTGAAAGGCAAATTTCAACAGCCAGTATTATTCGCTATAGAAGTACGCTTAAAACGATTTGAAAATTAGTAAACTATAGAACAATGGCGGAAGTTAAGCAAACGATTGTTGAAGGAGTCGACGCTCTTACCTTAAATGGCAAACCAGACGCTGACTCTGTGGAAACGGCAACGGTTGCACAGGCACAAGAAGCGAAAGGAGAGGAAACAACAACAAACGCGGATGATGTTGTGGATCCATGGAATGTGGCAAGCACCAACGATGCAGGCGTTGATTACGACAAGCTAATAAGTATGCAATAAGATTCGGTAACATTTAAATAGACAGAATATTTATACATGTGTGAATGCATGTTTGTTGACACGTTGCAGAGCGATTTGGTTCAAGTAAAATCGATGAGGAGCTTATCGCACGATTTGAAAAAATCACAGGAAAGCCAGCTCACCACTTTATCCGACGTGGTATCTTCTTTTCGCATCGTGACCTACACACAATACTCACACTTCGTGAGCAGGGCAAACCATTCTACTTGTATACAGGTCGTGGGCCCAGCTCTGGATCCCTGCACATTGGCCACTTGGTGCCGTTTATTATGACCAAATGGCTGCAGGAAACATTCGATGTACCTTTGATAATTCAACTTACTGACGATGAGAAGACCCTGTGGAAAGACCTTAAGATTGAGGATGCCATTAAGTTGGCGCGTGAGAATGCTAAAGATATTGTCGCAATGGGCTTTGACTTGAATAAGACATTCATCTTCAACAATCTTGAGTTCATGGGGTAATTTAATCTGATTACCCTTTAGTGGAATTAGATAATAAATTTCTGTTCTTACAGCAAGTGTCCTGCAATGTACCAGAATATAATTCGCATTCAAAAGTGTGTAACCTTTAACCAGGTGAAAGGCATTTTCGGATTTGGCGACTCGGATATTATTGGAAAGATTGGTTTTCCTGCCGCTCAGGCAGCGCCGGCGCTGTCGAGCACATTTCCTTTTGTATTTGGCAACAAGAAGGTGCACTGCCTAATTCCATGCGCCATTGATCAGGATCCCTATTTCCGCATGACGCGTGATGTAGCGCCTCGCCTTGGATTCCCCAAGTGCGCGCTAATGCACTCCAGCTTCTTTCCGGCTTTGCAGGGTGCCAAAACGAAAATGTCTGCAAGTGATCAAAACTCTGCCGTGTTTCTTACGGACACACCCAAGCAAATCAAGAACAAGATTAATAAGTATGCATTTTCGGGTGGACGCACCACTGTCGAGGAGCATCGTCAGCTGGGCGGCATTCCGGACATTGATGTGGCTTATCAACTGCTTAAGTTTTTCCTCGAGGACGACCAGAAGCTCGAGGAGGTGCGCTTGGCTTACAGCAAAGGTGAAATGCTAACCGGTGAAATCAAGAAGCTAGCTATTGAGGTAAGCTATACACATAATAATATTACGAATATAATAACAAAACAAATAACTCTTACAAACGTATCTTCTGTCTGCAGACTGTTACGCCCATTGTGGAGCAGCATCAGACAGCACGCAAGCTGGTGACGGACGAAGTGCTGGATAAATACTTTGAGCTTAGAGCTTTGAAATTTGGCAGTTAGAAGTACATAGCCGATATGTACACAAAAAAATAAATTAATAAATAGATATTTATTGATTGATGTATGTATGTTTGTCACAGCTGAAAGCTTGTTGCACATTTAAGCCTCATTGTGCTCACTATTTATTTACTAAGCAAAACAAAATATTGTTTGATTATTTTTTTTATAAGCACTAAATGCAAACAAAACAATAAACGGCTCCGATTTTTCAACTTCAACGTCTCTGACCCACTTGGCTTGTTGTAAAAATGCAGTAAAAACTTCCAACCTATTCGCTTGGACGGACGCGTCAGATCTAAATGCATTTTCTTTGAGTAGTCGCTACTGGGAAGCTGAATTCATGTGCAGTACAGTGCAAAGTTACTATTATTTACTTCCTCTTCTAGGCTGTGCATCTGGAAATACAGCTAAGTCAACAAGCTGGACGTAGTTCAGTAAAAATGTAATACTCGCAATTTCCGTGTAATACGAGAGCGTTTTAAAAGTCTTGCGTTTATATTTTGGTTAAAGCTTTCATTATTTTTTATTGTTAAAAAAGCGAAAAATTATTCCCTTTGAAATAAGAGAGCCTTATGACGTTACAATAGTTTTCACTTCATTTATAATATAATTTTTCCTCTTTTTTTCCTGCTGTTAGAAATTTAAATTTTAAACTTTTTAGTCCATAACAACTAACACATCATTAATCAGATTGGGTTTTTTGGGACTTATCACAATTTTTGCAGTAAATGTTGGTTTTACTTTAAATGTAACTTAAATTTTGGTTATATTTTCATTGATTAAATTAAAACTGATTATAATATAATTTATTGGAAAATTTTATTTTATAATTTTATTTAAAAGTTAATTAATTTTTTAAATAAATAAATGAATTTTTAATATATATAAAATAAAATAAAATAGGGTAATAATTTCATCTCTGAGACTTTTTCCTATTAATATGTACGTTGAGATGTATTATTGTATGTATACTGATATATTCTTTTTAATTAACCCAAAACACTTGTGTTTACACGCGTTGAAAATAGTACATATACCCAGTCCGTATACGTATATATATATACTTATGTATGTATACACCCACACCTATAGCTCCTTCTATGTACTGAGCCCGAATGTGCGCTTGTGTATAACATACGAAGAATGCTCCAAAGAAAAACTCAAAGTGAAGTTGTGGCGATCGAGACGACGACATCGACAGCGACAACGATCCAAGTCAGTTTACAGTCCATAAGCCAAACGCGTCTCCAACTTTGCACACGCGCTCATCTTCATCTCCCGCTTACAATAGAAGGAAATTAAGCCGCAGCACCTTTGTTATTGTCATCGTAGCTGTTGTTGTTGTTGTTGTTGTCGGACAGGTAGACAAAAGGAAAAGCCGACAGATCGATCGAACGACAATCGCGATCACGATCCTCGGCATCGCCATCGGCAACGAGTCTTGTTGACACACGTACAAAGGGCACTTGTCAACTGAAGAATTGATCAACAACATAGACAAGTAGATGACGCCATGACCACTTGCTCCAATGATGATGAATAGATGGTACTCGCCAGAAACCTTTGGTGAGCCATCAACATTTATCAGCCGAAGGGCCGAAGAGAAAACTTGTCAATCTAATGCCCTATATACATATATAGTGGCCAGGTAAACTACGTAATTTCCCCGCAGTCAACGGACTGAATCGAAACTGAGTCACTGCAGCATTGGGATCATTGGCCAGCGGCAAGTTGTCGCGAGACGTTCAACGAAATTGGCTTAAGCGATGACTGATCAACTGTTGAGTGCTGCCGCTGAGGATCCACCTGCTTTGATACCCACACCGGTGGCATTGACCGGCGCATATGTCGATACGGAGTCCACGGAGCAGCCGGTGCTTCTCGAGCTGGGCGCAGCAACGCCGGCAGCAAGTCTCAACTATACTCTGGCACCCGATGGCCTGTTGACCTATTCTGGTCCACACACACACAGCATTTCCTACTCGCCCACTCTGCTGTCCGGCTATGACAAGCAAGTTAATCTGCCGCACAGTGTCAGCTTGATTCCACCCACCATTGGCAACTCCGCATACAGCATAAGTATTCCTCAGACTGTTTCCATGTGGCATGGAGGAGGCGCCCTCGTTGACACAAAGCGCAATGAGCTCGTTTCGGTTCCACCGCCCACCTACATGACCTATAGCGGTGGCGGTGCCATAGAAGTGGAAATTGCCAAGGAACAGAACCCCGCATGGCGTGAGAAAGCCCTGCAAATGGAGAAGGACTATCGACGCACCGCCTGTGATCGGGAACGCACCCGTATGCGGGATATGAATAAGGCCTTCGATCTGCTCCGCTCCAAGCTGCCCATTTCAAAACCCAACGGCAAAAAGTACTCCAAGATCGAGAGTTTGCGGTAAGCTAACAATAATAAAAAAAAACAGTGTTAGTTGTGGTAATGTATTATTTAGAAAGTTCCTTAAATTTCTATTTAATTTTCTAAAAATTTGTCCAAAAAATGTTAAAAAAAGATCAATAATAAAAAACTGTTGTAAGCAGGGAAGCAGGCGTTGGTCAGAGGCTTGGGTAACTTCGAAGTGTCATAACTTTGGCAAAACTGTACCAAATATCAAGCGGAATGTCATATTAATCATGTTTTGACCCCTATATTCGTTCTGTATTCAAATTTTGTTCATTAATTTTTTTTTTTTTTTTTCGACTATCGAAGCCCTGATTCTATGCTGATGGTAAGGGTCCCCCCTTTGAAATTTTGAATTTTCAAAATTTTGAATCTCAAATTTGTACTTGTAATCAACTCCTTATCTCATAATTAGTATAAAACGATACTTTAAACTTGTTTCTGAGGCCTTTAATTTTCTTGTAAAAAATCATGTCAAAATTAAGAAATATTTTGACTTGTAAAGTTGCTAGATCAGAGCCTTGAGCAACTTCGAACTGTCATAACTTTGTCAAAACTTTACCGATTTTCAAGGGGAATGTCATTTTAATCATTGTTTGACCTCTATATTCAACTTGTATTCAAATTTTCATTTTGAAAATTTTTTTATTTTTCGACTATCGAAGCCATGGTTCTATGTTGATTATCTAGATATGATCGACAATCTTAAATTAAGTGAAGCTTATATAATTTATGGAGTCTGCCGGTTACGTTTATTATTCTTATGACAAACTAGAACCTACAAATATCTCAATATCCTATCCACAGCATTGCCATCAACTACATTAACCATCTGCAGGCCATGTTGCGCGAGAATCACGTAATGCCCGAAACGGATCTATCCTCGTTCAAGTGCAGCAGCAGCTCCGTCCATTACGATGGTCAATCCCATCATCATCACCATCTCTCTGGGAACTACGATTACGAGAACAGCGCTTCAGCGGCAACGTCTTCCCAAAATGGATGCAATTGGAGTGGAGGCAGCAGTAGCTCACCCAGCTATGAGACTAATCCCAAGGAGCATTGGAATACGTAGTTGTCGTAGGTCAACACAGTTTGTCTTCAATTGCCAAAGAACTATAATGCAGCTAAATTGTGTTGAATACGGAATTTTTGTGTTTTCGAATTTGAAAAATATATACATAAATATTTGCTATTAATTCAGAAAAGGTTATCGACTACAGTTTAACTTATTTTCCAAAAAATAAAGCCAGTGCTTTGTCTTTTTAGGTTATATTTATTTAACGGTAAGTTATTAACACTTTACATGTGATAATTTACATAGTTTGATAAAGAAATGACTGTTTGACAATATATAAACCTAAAAAGTACAACAAACACAAAATATAACAAATTATTATAGCTGATAATGGAATTACTGAACTGCATTTAAAAATAATAAGTTTGTAATACTTATTTATAGCTTATGGGTGGTATTCATAAAGCCAACTACACACTGTTTACACACGCACACACAATTTTTCCGCTAATTGAATTGAAATAGAACAGTATTAATAGGGTAAGTTGACTCTTCGCTAAATTGGAAATGGGGCGAGATAACAAATAAGTTGTAGGTTTTAAGCGCAACGCTTTGTGCGGCTTCTCTCTCGTGTCTAACCTAACCGCTTAGTTGTCCTTCTTCATTCTTGTGGATGTCATGCGATAGATGATGGAATCTCTGCCGGGATCCATTGCAGCAATGGCATAGCAGATGGCCAGCAGAGACAGGCCAAAGATGACCATGAACCACAGAATAATGTTGAAAATGACTGGATAATCATCGTTATAGTACATCGCCAAATTGAACTCGTTTTTTTTGTTGGCTGGAATAACATCGCGTTTAGAGCGTGAAACCGATACATCCTTGTCCGTGGATTGAACAAATAGAACCGAATCGCTGGACTTTTGTGCGGCAGCCAGAAGGCGACCAATGGCAGCTGACAGCAATTTGTTGGCCTCATCCACAGCAACGGACTTCTCACCATGAGCCTTGGCAATACCATCGACAGACAGGCGGATGATCAAAACATTCGACGGCTTCAGCATCTCAGCCAAGTTCTCGGAGGCAGCGTTAATAAAACCGATTTCCTGAAGGAACTGCTTGTCGGCGTTGTGCAGAGCGGGATTCAAGTGCTTTGTGGGCTTGGCAGCAGGTGCATCGGTAGTACCGAAGCAGGCCTTG
Organism: Drosophila innubila; assembly: GCF_004354385.1. NCBI lineage: Eukaryota > Metazoa > Arthropoda > Insecta > Diptera > Drosophilidae > Drosophila > Drosophila innubila. The sequence goes on from NW_022995380.1 coordinate 26,806,703, forward strand.
AATGATTGAACCTTAAAAAGACATTTGTTTTATATAACGCAGGGTAAATAGATAAGCTTGAATAACTTACGCCCTCATCGTACTGGCCAAAGTTGATGTCGCAAACTGGCTCGTTGGCTGCTTCCAACTCAGCTGCTAAGGCATTGAGTGAATGGCCAGTGTTGGATCCAACCAGCTCATAGGACTTGACATTGCCAGCTGTGGTAATATGGCTGATACCCTCAACATGGACGGCAATTACGCCCTTGGCCAGGTTGAAGGGATCGTTGATAGTGAGGCCACTCCAGTCAGAGTCGCCAACGACGGCATTGCCCATGGCAGCGAACAAAGCATCGCCGACGTAATTGCTGTTTAGTGGATCATTGCCCTTGAAACTAATCGACTTGGGGCTGTTCAGCACGGTGAACTCGCCAGCGGCATGAACTGTTGATGAAAAATATACTTAGTTATCTATACACTTTACTTAATATTGCAAAACACTTTAAACTGTGCGATAAACTCAGATTCTGCGCATGCAGAAGGATAAATTGCTCAGCAACCACCACCCCCTTCTTGACAGCAGAATCGATGAGAATCGGAGATATAGAATATTTTGTACAATTTCTGCATATTCCACGAGACTCAATACATATTCGATGAATAACTTGATAGATTTACTTACTTGCTGCAATAAATAGCGAGAAAACGACGACGTTTTGCAACATTTTTAATTTTCGGCCAGGCTTTCAATCATATGACGAACGAACACAGAGAAAAACCTACTACACTCAGCAGATCTGTCATGTGATGGTACTACCACCCTGTGACCCAAGCGTTGCCACTCGCTTCAAAAGGCTGCCACCCTGCAAAGTTTTCCGATCTGGCAGCATGTACCACTTTGGGTACAATGTCATAATTGGTAATTTCAAAATTATATACCTTTTTTAGACAACTTCTTGTTTGAAGCTAGAATTTTTTAAATTTTTGAAGTATTTTTGTTAGAACTTTCTAAACGTTTTAATATTTTTTTTCAGAATTAAGCTTGCAACTCCTATTTCCTTGGGGTGACAAGCTTCGAACCTTCACTAAAATGCATTTCTTAATTTTATCTAATTTCGGATTTTAAATTTTCTAAAAATTATTAACTTATTGCAAAGTCATGGCATTTAAAAATTTGCAGTTCCTAAATCTTTAATTATGCTGGAAAATACGAAAAATACCTGAAACTGAAACGCAAAACAGCTAAAAAAAAAAAAAGAACTAGCCAGATATTGACACTGGAGGATTTGTAGTACTTTGCGGTATTTTTGTAGAGCAGCCTAAAACTGTTTTTAAGGTATTTTTGTGCTACCAGCTGAGAGCGATACATTTTTGTTGTGTTTTTGATTTTGTGTTTGCAAATGAAACAAAAAAGTGTGTAAAAAACAGCCAAGTAGAATCAAAATGTTTTGGTCATTGGAGCAGGTGGAGGGCATGTTAGGTGTCCTGAAAACATCAACGGATAAAACTGTATTATATAAATGCCTAGTGAAGCTGCGCACTGATCTGGTTAAAGATAAAGATGGCATTGTGTTGTTTCGTACTGCGGGGGGTGTTCCGGTAATGGTTCGCCTGATTAGCAAACTCAATGAAAAGATTATGGAGGTAGTTCTGAGCATATTGGGCAACTGTTGTACGGATGAGCAGGCTTGCATAGAGGTAAGTATGTTGATCAATGGAAGTGCATTACGATATTAAAATTATTTACATTTACAGGCTGTAGAGTGTAAGGTCATTGCTCCATTGATAACGATATTGAAGACAATACCAAATCCTTTGATCCAATGTCGTGCCTGCCGCATGCTGGGTAATCTGGCCAAGAACAAAAAGGCATCCCTCTTTCTGAATGTCCACTATAGTGCCATAGCGCCCGCTATTTGTCACATCATTGAGTCCACAAGTGCGGTTCAGACACGGATAATGGCATTCCGTGTTTGTCGTTTTCTCCTGGTCAGCAGTCAGTTCTACAAGCACTTCTTGTCCTCCAATGGATTTTTGCAGTTAATGCGCATCTTCGTGGCCGTAATGAAGAACAATGAGGCGCCCAAAGAGTCCCCGCAAGACATTGAAGTATCGACTCTGATTGGACTCAAACGCAATCAGCACCGGGAGAAATACTTTGAGGAAGTGGCTCGTAATCTGGAAGGTGTACGAAGTGACATTTTCGATTACCAAATGCTAAAGAACTCGACGCGTAATAATGAATATGTGCTGCCCAAGGAACAGGATGCCATAGAGCTGGCCTCCGAGATATTGAAGTGTCTCATGTTGTTGTCCGCTCAGCAGATTGGCGTCAGAGCGTGGGAGGTACGTCTAAAAGATACTTATAAAGTACTACCAAGCCACAAACTAATTGCGTTTATCCGTTGTAGGTTCTATCACGCAACACATCCTTTGCACCGATCGTGTACTTTGTGAAGGAGGACAGCGAACAGCGATCATCGGCCCTTAAGATACTTTCCAACTTCTGCAAGGATCCGTGCGCTTTTTACATGCTCAGCACAGCGGATGCCATAGTGGCTGCCTGTGAGCTGCTCATGGCTGTCAATATGGCCAAGCCGCTGTCGGAGAGCGAGTGCAGACACTGTGTCAACATCATATCCACACTGTCCGCCGATGCCTGCAGTCGCTCCAAGATTCGACGCTGTGGCGCATTGCGCAAACTTGTGGCAATGATTCGCGAGTCGCATTCCCAGAGCGAACGCTCATCGGTAAGTCAAGAGCAGGGAATCAAACCGAAACAAATATAGGTTACGGTTTCGGTTCCGGTACGTACCGAAATAATTTTTTCGGTAACAGGTTCTATTTCAGTTTTTTCTTTCGGTTCCGGTATCAGTACCGTTACGTAACGGCACAACAAATCAATTTTGAAACATTTTAAAACTTAAAAATGCCGTTTTATAATAAATATGACATCGAAGTAAACAGACCTAGGGCAAAAAAATTTTTTTTGAACGTATTTTAAAATATTTGAATGCAGAATGTATTTAGAGGCCAAATCATGATCAAAATGACATTCTGCTTAAAAATCGGTTCAGTTTTGATCAAGTTATGCCAGTTTGAAGTTGTTCAGACTGCGGATTTAGCCACTTTACAAGTCTAAATTTTTGTTCAATTTCACATGATTTTTTACAAAAAAATGAAAGGTCTCAGAATCAAGTTTAAAGTGTTGTTTTATACTAATTACGATATAAGGAGTTGATTAAAAGTGAAAACTTGAGATTTAAAATTTTGAATTTTCGAAGTTTCTAAGGGGGGACCCTTAGCATCGAAATCGAATCTTGGTCGAAAATAATGAAATGAACAAAAATTGAATACAGAATGAATTTAGAGGCCAAATCATGTTCAAAATGACATTCCGTTTGAAAATCTATTCAGATTTGATGAAGTTATAACAGTTGGAAGTTGGACACCTCTTTGGTCTAGCAACTTTACCACAACCGTACCGGTACAAACTTTTCGGTATTCGGTTTTTGACAGAGAATTTTCATTTGGTTACGGTTTCAGTTCTGGTGCTAAAAATAAAACGGTTAGTTTCGGTTCACGGTTGCGGTGCTATTCTCTGATCAAGAGTGCTCCTTCCTCCTCCTCCTTCGTTATTACACATCCTCTAAATGGTCTTGAAAGTCTTTTGAATTCTGTACGTGTGTCTAAGTTTCTATTATTTTGGTTATTTTTAGTTATTCCATATTTTGAACAACTTTCAATATGACAACATAAGCATGGAGTTGTTGCTGTATGAGGGACTGGTGCCAATGCTGGTGCGTGAGCTGAATGATTATCTAACCAGCGATGAGGATCATCACAGACGACGTCGCGAGGAGCGCATGCAGGGTGGTAAAAAACGTAAATTAACCGATCCCACAACGCCAGAAACATTGAGCAAGGTAATGTTGAAGAATTGACATACATGTTTACTTACATAACTATAACTAATAATAACAATTTCTGCAGTTTTCCAAAACCCAGGAGACAATCAGCTCGGACTTTGATTCGCCTAGTAGCTCGCCGCGTTCATATCGCACCACAAGTCCGTGTAGCTCTCGAAGCATGTCTCCAGTTTGCTCGAATCTCTTAGCCAATGATGATGATGAGAACTATTCACCTGCCTGCAGCGATGATGATGACGATGATGATGATATTAAAACAAGCACAACCAACAATGATAGCCGAGAGTCTCGCATAGCTTCTAATCGGGCTCAGCCCGCCAACGTCATGGATATACTGAAGCTCATCGATGAGGGAACCGAAACTATTGACGATACCTTGTCCGACAAGGAGGATCTTGATGAGCTAAGCTCAGATGTGCCCCCAAAGCTTCAACAGCTGCGCAACCAGGCCGGCGACACTATCGATGTCATTGAGAATTTAATTTACCGCATAACGTTAATGATTAACAAGCGTCCAGAACTGGGCAAACCGGAGACATTGGATACTCTCATAAGGGCCATTAATATATTTGGCGCCAACAATAACTTTGCCAATGCGCTGACCAACATTTTGCTGTAAGTTCCTACCACTAAGTAAATTGTAATCCCAACTAAATGATACTTTTTTGTAGTGAGAGCCAGTTCTTTGCCCAGATAATCAAGCATGGTGTAGTGCATCAGCTTTATCAGCTCACCAAAGTGGAAGAGGTAATATGCAGCTATTAAATTCTAAAGCGTTACAAATACTTATTGCATTTCTGTTATTTTAGATGCGCAAGGATGGATTCGCTTTCTTGGAAACGCTAACCAATGTCGGCGAATCCAATTACGGCAAGGAGGAATTGGTGCGTCTGCTGCGTTCCGATGCGGATCTCAATGCACAACAACGTGCTGCCATTTCTGTGGCATACATCATCAAAAGCCATCGGCTGCTCTATCAGTTCCTGTACGATGGCAATGCACTGACACTGCTCTTTGACATGCTGCTGCGCAAGAAGAGTGACAATCTGTATGCGGATGAGGCGGCAGATGCAGTTACTGCCATGTCACGCTTCACGCTGGGCATCACACTGCCTGAATTTGAGGTTGAGGAACATAATGCCACTATCTGTGCCACACAGTTGAAAACCTGCACAGCGCCACTGCATGACAACTGCGATATGCGATTCCTTGTTCACAGGGATGCTAAGGATGCTGATGTAGATGATGCTGAAGTTGCTGATGTTGCTGATGTTGCTGTTGAGGAAGCAGACGCCGAGGAGACGCTCAGTATTGGCTTTAACAAGCAGCTGCTCTGTGATACCAGCGAAGTCTTTAACAAGATGCTCAACAGCGACTTCCGTGAAGGTCACAAAGGCGAAATTCAACTGCGCGATTATACGGCCAGCGGTTTACGTTACTTTCTGCATTTGATAAGCTGCCAAGCCCGGCATCTGAGCATGCCCGACTATGCGGCATTGCTGCAGGCATTCGAGATGTCGCGCGTGTACATAATTCCCGAGTTGGAGTCGCTGCTACATGAGCGACTCATTGAATTTCTGGATTCTCACAACTGTCTGCGATTGCTGGAATGGGCGTTAAAGAACTATCATGCAGAGCTAACCGAGACGGCCATCAGTTATTATCTGTGTGCCACATTATCCGCACAGGACAAACTGCTGCTGTTTCGTGCTGCCGAGGACTCTACTTATGCCAGGGAATGGTTCCAACTGCTCAATGATGCTGTGTACGAAAGATGTCGAAGTACCGGCTATTAACATGGTCTGTTCACCTGACACTGACAATCTGCCAAACCTGCCCATTGTTAATGTTTTCCTGATTGATTGTGCCAATTGCAAATGCAGCGACAGGCAAACCTGTGTGCTCCAGTGTATTTAATTTATGCCCAGCCACAGCCAAATATATCAATGAAATTCAAATAAAACTATATAGACTATAGACTCTAGCAGTATTAATCCTTCAACGTTTTATCCTGGGTCGACTCATAGCTGGGCATGGCGCAGAATCTTACAGCCAGCCAATCCGTCAGAGGAGTCGGACAGATGCCAAACAACCAGCGATAGATCTTATAGCGCCATGGTTCATGTATGTAGAGTGCTGCCGGCTGCGTGTTTGTGATGGCATCCTTGAACTTGGCGAGCAATTCGTCATCCCTTAGCTTGTTTGGTGGCTTGAATCCAGATAGAATGCTCAGGTACTCATTGAACTTTCTAAAGTAGGTGCCATAATGGGCCAATTGTTCGTCATTGAAGGCTTCAAGCATTTGCTGGGCATGCTGTTGCTGACGTGCCGAAATATTGGAGTCCATGACAAAGGAGCCGGGTATAAAGTTAACCACCTCCATGCCATATTGCTGCAACTCAATGCGTAGGGCATCGTTCCAGATCCTTAGAGCTGCCTTGGAGGCGGCATAAGGCGCCAGTGCGGGCAACGCTTGCAGTCCACAGTGACTGGTCACGTTGATAATGCGTCCGCGATGTTGTCGGAGCAATGGCAACAGTTGGCGCGTTAGTCGCATTGTGCCCAGCAGATTGCAATTAATCTGCATCTCAATCTGCGACGCCAACTGCCACTCGAATTCACCGAAGCACATGACACCCGCATTGTTGACCAGCGCCATCAACTGGTAGTCATGGTTGCTCAGCAACTGTTCAAGTTTCACTTGAACCTGCTTTATGGAATCGGGTTGCAGTAAATCCAGTTCCCAGGTCAGCATTTTGTGCAGTCGTTTCTCATCTTCGCCAGCGTTCATTTGCTGCAGCAGACGTGCACCTTGGGACTGCATATTGTGGCAGCATGAGATTACCGTCATGTTGAGCGCATTGTAGCAGTAAACGGCCAGAGAGTGTCTATACGGATATTTATATTAATGTATCATATATGTAGGTAATAGATATAGAGATCAGAGGTCGCTAATAACAGTCAATTCTTGTTTTCAAAGCTGTCTAAATTTTTTGTATATTTTTTATTCTTTGTTATTATTATTTTTAGCAATAAAATTATAACTTTTTAGTTTATAGATAACCTATAAATGACATTTTGAATGATTTTTTTTTAAATGCCTATGAATTATCAAAAAAAGCAATCAGTCCTGTTCCGGGTTTCACTTTCGGCAAGATTTGTCGAAAGTGCTGAATTTTAGCCTGTTCTTATATCAATCTGGAAATATTTTGCGTACTGAATTAATTTTGAGTTGGTGAATTTAAGACCAATAAAGTGATAACATATATTTTAAAATGTTTAGCCCAAATGCAATGTGAAAAATGTCATTTTTTAAATTAAAGTAGTGAAAACCGAAACTGGGTTGTATACTAAAAAAATTTCAGGAGAAAACAAAACACAGAATTGCAAAGTTTCGTTGAATTTTATGTTTTTTTTTTTGCCACCTCTGATAGATATAGTTGTATTCTTACCCCAATCCCGAATCACAGCCGGTTACCAGCACTATTTGACGCTCACCCACGTTCAGTTGTCGTCGTCCTAATCCCAGGGTCCGCTTCAGAGCGCGCAGCAATTGCTTACAGCTACCCATGTCGGAGGTACTTGATTAACTGAAGCAAGAACCCCAAAAAAGAAAATGCAAAATCAAGCCGAATTTAAAATCGCTGTGTACATACTATAAACATGCAAACATATGTACATATGTATGTATGTGCATATAAAACATATGTATCTACCTGTATATTATCTGTATCTATGTGAATATCTTGCTCAAATTCACAACGTTGTTGTGTGTGCGTGTGTGTTAACACTTATTCATACATACATACATACGTAGATCTGTCTGTTTGTGGCTCGCACCTTTTGAGTCTTACCTGAAGATTAGACTGGTGCCAAAAACAAAAAATTCATGACGCAGTCGTCCATCTGGTTTCTGTTTCATTTGATACATCTATTTTATTTTTTTGTTGTTTCACAAAACACATTGGAATCTGAAAATCACTCATAAAATAGTATGTGTGTGTATAAGATGTTCTCTTCTCCGGATGAGACAGTGAATAAGTAATTTTATACGAATTTGAATTGCTTTACACACCTTTGTTCCCTGATTTCTGGCTGCTGGTGTGTTCAGATAAGTAAACCCATAATCCCATAAGAGATGTCTCTAGTAATAGTGATATCTTTAGACTTTTTTGGACCACTCAAACATACTTTAGTTTTAGGTTGTTCTGTATTATATTTATTTCTCTTTATCAATTTTGGCATTCTGTTTGCCCATGAAAGTGCAGTTATTTAAGTTCTGTTTACAATTTTGTTGATTTTTGACGGTTGATTTTGTTTCAATATTTTTGCGCATTTATTTTTTTGATAATTTTACTATTTTGCATAAGCAATCAAAGGTAGGAAAGGGAAAGTACTCGGATCGTTTGTAAGGCTTTAAAATATTTTTGCCTGATTTTCTTTTGTTTATAATTGTTATCTTTTTTTTTATATATTATTGCATAATACACGTAATTACATATTAAATAATTGCTTTGCGTTTTGTCATTTCTTATAAATGGTATTTGAAAATAGCGCATTTTGCGTTTAGTAAAAATATATTTGGGTTTTTCTACTGCGGCTTAAATATTAAGTAGTATAAGTATAGTATTTAACATTCTCTCTCTCATTTGTTGTCCCTATTTCTCATTATCAAGGCATCGTATTTAGTTTTGTATTTTATTTAATATTATTTTTTGTTTCGTTTAATATTTAACGCAATCTTTATGTTTAAATGTACAATTTTAAAACCGTCTTAGTTCCTTTCATTACACGCTCTGTTAAGATTTGTTTGTTACTTTTTATTTAACTTGTTTGTTTGTTTTTTTTTAATAATAAATATCACAACGCATCCTTCATATTCAACGTCCTTTCATTCACATTCACATTTCCATTTCTATTCAATATTCTTTTACATTTCTTACAAATGTTTGTTTAGGCATAAATATTTCTATGTATATTTTTAGAAAATATAACGCACGCAAATGAAATGGTTTAAAAATTGCACAAAAATACAAGTAAACATATTGTTTAGATAGATATAATAGAGTAGAATAATTGATAGAAAATCATAAATTAAACGTAATAGAGATAATAATACAAAAGCTTTACATTTAACGGGAAAACAATAAAATATTAAATAAACAAGTTGGCTGCAACATCAACAACAACAACAACCACATGCAACATCACCACACGAGACCAGACCGTCGCACGACTAGACTTGCGGGCGGGGAGTGTTGCGGGGGGAAGGATGTGATTGTTGCAGCCAGGTTCATTGATTACAATTACAAAATAATCATTACAAAAAGAGCAAAACATCATTGTGTATAAATCTTAGCAATTAATTGTTGCATGTTGCATGTTGCAGTTGCAGTTGCATTTGCATGTTGTATTATGTATATAAAACTAAATGTAATGTTGACTTTGTTATGCGGCTCCGCCACGCCCCCTACACTGGTTATAAGCTGACCAGCTTGGACGGCTCACTTGTGGGCGTGGGCATCTCCAGCGGATGCTTGTTCTGCGAGGAGCAGGTGGGCACCAACGGACCAGACACTGGCGTCAGTCCAGTGCCGCCATCCATCAGCGAGTCAAAGTTAAAGGTGCCCGTCGACGGCGTCTGGATGGGCACACCCTGTATCTGCGTGGGCGCCTTGCCATCGACGCCCGCCTGTAGTTGGCCACCAAATGGCCGCTGGACATTCAATGTGTTGGGACGCGTCTTGGGCAGCTTGTTGAGGGCATTCAGTGTGGGGCTGCTCATGTTGCAAATGTTGCCGGCAAAGGCGTTAAAGCTCACTGGCGGCGCACTCACAATGGGCGTGTTCAGGGAGCACGAGATGGGTCCAGTGGGTGTTGTCAGCGATGCATTCAGCGTGGCAATGTTGGGCAGTGGACAACGTTTGGCCGGCGTTGGTCCATCCTGATCCAGCGATGATCCCGAGTCCAGTGCACCATCCTGCGGCTCGTGCTTGATGTGCTGCAGCAGCTGCTCATCGGTGAGCACCGGCTTGAGATCGAGCGGTGAATTACTGCGCCCGGTGGAATTGAGCGTGGCATCGTAGCCGGTGATGGTGCCGCTGCTGCTGTCATTGCTATTGCTGTTGTTGTTGTTGTGATGGCTGCTGCCGCTGCCACTGCAGCTACCAGCGCTGAGCAGCGCCGCGGGTCCAATGAGTCCATTGCAGGTGGCCACGCTGAGCAGATCATCGCGCACCTTCTGGCATGTGGGACGGTGTGACTGGAGCACATACTCCAGCTGATTTTTGGTGACATTCAACATCTCGATCTCCTTCTTCAACGTTTCGCCCTTCTTCGTCAGTGCCTCCACCTCGTCGGTCAGCTCGTTGGTCTGGTCAACGCGTCGCTTGCGACAACGTGCCGCCGCCAATTTGTTGCGCTCACGGCGTATGCGACGCTTCTCCTCCTCCTCGGGTGACATGTTGGCCGCCTTGTTGGGACGTCGGCCACCGCCGCGACGCGCTGGTGTGGCACTGTTTGAGGTATTTGTGTTGCTGTTGCCGGCTTGGCCGGAACTGCGACCGGCGTTGTTAACAGCGGCGAGTGCAGCTGTAAAGTTATTGGCAACACCATTTGAGCCATTCCCCATCATGCCATGGCCACCATTCTGATACGAGGTGCTGTCTGTGGCGGCACTTGCTGTAGAGTCAAGAGAATACTTTAATTAGCAACTTAATTCAAATATGCATTCCATATTTCAAAGACTTACAAGTGTCGGTTGTGCTTTGGTCATCGTTCAGCTGGCCATCGTTCCAGGAACCATTGGAGTCCTCTGAATCGCTGCCGGGTATACTGCAATTCGAACTCATCAGCTCGTATGACTGGCTGTTAATCGGATTCGCATTCGCATTGATCACGGCCAGCGTGGAGGCTGAAGTGGTGGACGTGCCTGTGTTATTGTTGTTGTTGTTGTTGCCACCGCTGTTGACGGCCGTCAGTGGCGGCGGTTTGAAACCGGCCTGAAACGGCACATTCTGTGGCTCAGATGTTAGCTCATAGATGGTCTCCTCAATAGTCCGCAGCGTTGTTGGCGTCAGCGTTGGCGTTGTCAGCGTCGGTACACTCTGCATGCCATCAAATGAAACGAGCTGCAAATATAAACAAAAGAAATTGACATTTAAAAACAATACTTGAACATGGTACAACAAATGAGTTATAAATATAGTATATCATTATCAAATTATAGACGAAATCAGCTTTCCAATTGTTGCTGGGCTAAATAAAAGATTAACGAATTTGTCAGACGCAGCAAACTTAATCATTTTTGTAAATAAACAAAGGATAGTTGCTTATATCGATATCCGATTATTATCGAAAATCCAAAAAAATGTTAAGTATTTCCCCGCTATAATTCTGTAATGCTCGAATGGCTCTGTTATCATATTACAAATGGTTTCTCTTAGCTTTTGCCAGCTTTTTAGAGAAATAAACAGCTGTTTCTAATTGAAAGCATCCGAAAAATAGCCGAAATTGCGATGAAAAATAGCTTTAACATTAATTAACTTTTTTAGCAAATCCCACGGGAAGAAAAGTTATAAATATAATTCTAATAAAAATATAAAAAAATCGACAAAATTCCAACAAAAATTCTGCACAAATCTAAAAAATTCTAGCTTAAAAATTAAGAAATTGTCAAAAAAAGGGTTGAAAAATTTAAAGTTACCAATTTTGCCATTTGACCCAAAATGGTAGCTGAAAATATTATAAAAATAGCCAGACTTCCAGCTATTAAGCAATTTTGAAATTTTTCTAGCAAACAAACTGTGAAAATAGCCAGAACTAGCTATAAAATAGCTAAGATGGCAACAGTGGCTGAGCTGGAAGCAGAAACTTAACAAACTTGATATTGTTGATAAAGTAGGAATAGGAAATAACCAATCAGTCCCCAATTAATGAATAGATTATCCTGATTAGACAGCTTAATATCCCTAGCCGTACCTGCTGCATAAATAGCTCACTGGCCAAAAAATTTGCAATTTCGCTGGCATCCAATGCTAATTTGTCACCATTTGTTGTTGGCACTTCTTGTTGCTGCTGCTGTTGTTGTTGCTGTTGTTGTTGATTATAATTAATATGAGCACAATTATTGTTGTATTGTTGCTGTTGTTGTTGTTGCTGGCTTAAATAGTTTTGCATTTGGCACATTGCGGCCATTGCTGCGGTCGCCGTGTTGGCGTTGTTGTTGCTGCTGTTGCCGTTGGCATTGCTGTTAGCTGTCGCATTAGCAACTGTTGCGTGCATGTTGCTGCGTGCAGACATGGCCATGTTGGCGGCATTATTGTTGTTATTGCCATATGATTGCTTTGAATGCTGCTGTTGTTGCTGGTAGGCAGGTAGCGTGGGCAGCTGTTGCTGTTGTTGCTGCTGCTGCTGCTGACGTAACAATTGCTCTTGCTGTTGCTGCAGCTGTTGATTGTAGTACTGCTGATTGTTGTACTGCTGCTGCTGTTGCTGCTGCTGCTGCAGCTGGTTGTACTGCGCCACAAATGGCAACTGTTGTAGTTGTTGCTGCTGCTGCTGTTGCTGCTCCTGCAACTGTTGCTGATGTCGCTGCTGTTGCAGCTGTTGCTGATAATAGGGATGGTAGCACGCATTATGCGCTCTACCATTTAGATTTTTCATCATACCGCGCGTTTCTTATAAACTAAGACTGAACTTAGAAAATATCAAGTATACGCACAGAGTTACGTTACGTATACGCACAATGTGTACTTCCACTTTGACTAGTTTTAAATTCGTTATGGCTCTTAAAATTAAAATATCTTACTATTCTAAACACAACAAAATAATTGGAAAACAAAAATAATTAGAGCAATATTAATTTACACTTAAAGTTTAAGTAAAATTAACAACAGGAAGTTGGCGAAAAGATAATTCGAAATAAATAAATGTTTACAGCAAACTTTTCTTGGAAAAGATGCAAATTTCGCACAGTTTATACTTCGTGTGCTAGAGTATAATGTTGTTTTTGTTCTTGTTGTTGTTTTTGTTGTTGATGAGAATCTTGTTGTTGCTTGTCTTAGTTGTTGTTGCTTTGTTGGGGCGCCAAATAGTTCGTTCGTTTCGCATTTGCTTTTGCTTTTGTTGTAGCTATTTTGCCTTTCGTTGGTTTGTTCGTTCGTTTTGGGCTTTCTATTCGTTATTTGTATGCGTTGCTTTTACTTCTGATTCTTCTGCCTATTTATCTACCTTCCGGCGGCTTCAAGCGCTTCACGAGCAGCGTTTGCCAATTTCGCAAGGGTTCGAAATGTGAGTGCAACTTTGTCAATGCAAACATAATAAATTTGATAATCGAATAGACGCAATTTTATAATAGCACGTGTTGCAATTGTACAAAATAACAATATTAATTATATCAATAACAGCAATAATAATAACAATTATAATAACTTTTTAATTATAACGCTGCTAAGATCTTAGTGCATTGCATTTATGGCATGCTCAAAACTATTTTAATTGCGAACAATTTTTGAGATTATATAATTATGCTTGTATGTACATCAGAGTATGTATTTCGTAGGCTGCCTTGCGCTAGTTTTTGGCCCAGCAATAATAACACTTGTGCTTAATTTATGTTTAATTAATTTTTACGATTTTAGTATTTAGCGCGTTGGTTTTTATTTTTGCAGCGGCAACGCCTCTAAATGGGATTTTTTCTTTTTTATTTTTGCCTTTTGCTTTGGCCAACAATTCGCCTTTTAATTCGTATACATATAAATATAGTACTTATATGTATGTATTTATATCTGTTAATGCTGTGCTGCTGCCTTTAAATCCACGCGGCATGCAACTAAAATATAAAATATAAAAATACAATAAAATTGTGTGCGTCGTTGTTGTTGTTGCTGTTTCCTTTATTGCTTTATTTTCATTATTTTCTTTATTTGATGCTTTCGTTGTTTCAAATTCGTTTGGCAATGCACGCGCTAAGGAAAGAAACACTTTTTTGCAATTTCGTTTTGTGGTTTGCTTTCCTCCTTTTATTTTATTTCCTTTTTATTTTCAATTTCAATTTATTTTCGTTTTCGATATATTTTTCGGGCAGCGCGCGCGATCGCTCGGAAGTTTTTCTTTGCGTATTTCAAATTCTAAACTTCGATGGTTCGTTGTTCGTTTGCGACTGAGCGAAAGAAATTGAAATTGGCAACGACTTTTCAGATGGTTGCTCACTTTAGATATGTATATACATATGTATATTAAAAAAAAAAATAAATTACCCAGAGAACCATATTGAGAGAGTGTGTGTGTGAGTTTTATTCTCCCGAGTGTGATTCTGAGCAAATTAGACAACCACGACAGTCGCAACAATAACGTTTAGCAGCTAAGCAAATCGAATAAATTTAAATTGTGCCCCGTACCCATGCCCGTGCTCTTAATTAAGCCAGCGGCCCACACGAGCAGCAACAGCAACACCAACAACAACATCCAGAAGAGTTGGCAGCAGCAGCAACAACCCACGCCACCAGCAGCAACAGTTGCTGCCATAAGTTTGCCATAAACTTGTGTATGGCAAGTAGCAGCACTGCAAATTTCTAGCTAATTTCACTGCCAATACCCTGTAATATCCATACAACTAAGAGCAAGGCAACTAAGACTGCAAGTAATTTAATCAGAGCTACACTGAAAAAAAAGACCAACTTTTAAAATCAAGAACATTCAACTTAAATATTTTGTTCTTAAAATAAGATCATTTTAAGACCATATTACTAAATTTAGGAATATGATTCTAAAAAATCAAAGATCTCAGACTATAAATATGTCCTTTTTCATATGGACTGAAAAGTTCTGAAAAGCAGTAAGCTCCAGTTCGAATCCCATATATCCCATTTACAAAATAAACAAGACAAAATAAAAATCTATATAAATCAAAAAAAAAAAAAAAAATAATAAATGAAAAAAAAATCAATTTTAATTTTTTTTATCTTATGATTTTAATTTTAATCATTTTTAAAATCAGAAGTTGGTTTTATTTTAAATGTTCTTTAGCACCAACATGTGTTTTCTTAATTTCAAAATTTTATGCTCTCATTTTTCAGACTAACATTCTTAGTTTTGAGACCAAAATCTTAATTTGCGAACATTTTTTTTTATCAGTGTACATCATTATGGATATGGAGTATGTTTTCGTCGAGTACACTCGCCTGCAGCACTTTTCAGGCGCTTAAACGTTTATTGTGGCCATGTTCTGTCATAAATTATCAGCCAATAACTCAATACGCCTATTTCAGGCTGTCAGAGCAGAGTGTTTAGCAAGAGTTATGGCTGATTATATGCCTGCCTGCATATGTATGCGAGTATCTGTGTATTTTTATCTGTAGCTGTATCTGTAGCTGTGTCTGCATGTATCTTTGTATTTATAGCATGTGAGCTGTCACATTCCCAGAAGAAAGCCAACAAACACATGCGTAACTCGTAATACAGTTGCAGACATTGAGGAGCTGCGAGCAGGTGTCTTGTCTTGTCAACAGCAACAATCAACATTAGCAATAAACATTAACAATAACAATTATTGTTATTTCAAGATTTCAGCCTGGCCAAATAGGCGTACGACCAGTTGCCAGTCGATATGCGTTGAATGTTTATTTTTGGCTTGCTCGAAATTAGCAAATGCGTTAATTTTTCAAGTGCTTTTCAGCAAATTGTTTGCTTTTTATTTATCTTGTTTTATTTTGAGGCGCAGTGAAATTTTTTATCTTTATTATGACATGTGACGAACGTTGATCCTTTGACTTATCGCCAAGCGTTTCCTTAACTTGTATTTACACATTATTTTTTTATTTAACACGACAAACAATCAAATGTATTCTTTGTACATTATTTCACAAATATGCTTTTGATGTTAGCCGCCTTATTGTTTACTCGAGTGTTTAAACGACTTTCGTTTTAACCCACTTTCCCAGTTGCCTTGTTGAATTTTGAAATTAAGAAAAATGAAATACTTGAACGAAAAAAATCAACAATAAATGCGTTTCGAAGAACTCAGATGAATCAGCCAATTTGGTTGAATTAAAAATATATAATAATAATAATAATAATAGTATAGTATGTAGTGGTTGCTTCAGCATTTGCGTGTAATTGTCTAAATTGAAACGAGCTGAGTGGACAGAGCTACTAGCCTTATCAGACAGCTTCGCAAAGTTCAGTTTGGGGGTCAATTGAGCTACGTCGAGTGAGAGATACATGAAAAACTGACGTCGACAAGTTGACGTGCGCTACATACCCTCTAATGGAAGTGTCTACAACGGAAATATTAGTTTACCTCATAGTTTAAACTATAAAGTACCTACAATCTATAAAAGTTCGTTTCGAGTTTGTTTTTTTTTGCTATAAAATATTTACAATTTTGTAGGGTAGCTGCACGTCAATCCTGCTACACTATTGTGTTCAAACTGTTGACTAATGAGACTAGACAAAGTCAATTATTATTATTATAGTTCCATAGAAAATTTTGATAACATACGCGTAGTTTGACTTGATAAGCCAAATTTAAACTCGAGTCAATTTTTTATAAATGTAACTAAGAAATATTACAGGCAATTTTAATAACAACTTGTCGTTTAGTAAATTAAAATAACAATTCAAAGTACATCAAACAATCTTTAATTTAAAGAAAATCAATTGACAGATGCGTTGAATATATAATAAGCGAAAGTTGTGATGCCCTTGACTTTAATTAGTTCTCTTTATCGAATTCGCACTGTTTTTGTATTTATTTGTCAAATACTTGGGCAGTCATAATAAGACAAAGAGGAGGGAGGCGGACAGCGGGGCGACAAGTTAAAAAGCAAGAGAAACGACAACAACGACGACGCGATTTTGTAGTTGTTGCTGTGTTTGTAAGTGTGTGTGTGTGGCTGACGTGTTGGTTTATTTTTAAGCCAATTTTAGCCAGACAATGACGTAATGAAGCAAATACAAATGAAAATACAAACAACTTGGCAGCCTTAATGGCAAGCACCAACGATAAAAGCGATGACAATTTCATTGTTTATATCAAAAGTTGCAAGCACGCCAACTTAACAGCTGTTAAGTTAACAGCTAGATCAACGGTCAGACTGTGCGGCGGCTGTTAGCGCACTGTTAAGAGTCTGTTAAACGTATGTCAACTGTAAAATGAAGGTTTAAGTCATAAAAATGTAAAGTTATTGCACATTTTGTAGGGTATCTAATGAGGCAGTGCTGCCAATTGCGCTCTATAAAAGGCATTGTTTTTAATTCAACGTTTATTTTAACTATGCAACTTATTTTAATGCCTATTATTTATTTATTTCTGTGTGCAATTGCATAAATTAACTTATAGATACATTTAGATACTGCCAATTGACGGCTGACTGAAGGTTAAAACAAAGCTCGTAGCTCGTATTGTTGTTGTGTGTGTGTTATTTGTTTTGCCGATTGTCGGCTTATTAGAAATGCGCATTATTTTCAAATAAAATGCAATTTTGATTTCTAATTGGCAAAGAATTGCCATACAGCAAAAAAACAGCAACAAAGCACGCTCAAGTTTATGTATATAGGCATTTATTTAATTGTTGTTGTTGTTGTTGTTATCGTGACTGCAGTCAAAGTTGTTGCAATGTCAGCACTAGAGTTGACAAGTTCAAGTGCGCTTTAGTAGGCCAGCCAAGCGGGCAGAGTTGCCAAGTGCATGTGTGAGTATTTGGTGTGTACAGTTTGCACTTCCCTTTGCGATAAGCACACGCATACACACACACACTCACACATGCACATTATTTAAAATAATATTTTTCTTGTCATTTATTTATTTTTTTTTTGTTTCATTATTTTCTTTTATTTTGCATAAGCAAATTCTGCGAATAAAACAATTAATGAAAAGGAGAAGCAGAAAATATTTATTTTTTTACGCTGTCGCATTTGTCTTATTTTTGTTGGCTTCTTTGGTGCTTTTTTTTTTATTCGCTGGGAAGGAGAACGTGACCGCAATGCCAGAGTAAAATTGTATGGAGTGGGTTGCTGAGTGCTTGGGCTTTTGATAAAACCCAGTACCGCTGTCCCCGCCGTCCGCCCGTTCACCCGATCTCCGGTCGCGCTTCCGCGCCCATTGGCCAGACAGAGTTGGAAGCAAAGTCAACGCCCGAACGAAGCATCGAAGTTTGCCGGCCTTTTTTTGGGCACGCAAACGCCGCTTGACCATATACCATATGTCCATGTATTCAGTATATATATATATTTTTATATATATAAATATGTATTCGGCCGCCGCCATTAAAATCACTTGGTGTTTGTCCATTTTTGGAACGCCCACGCGATCTGCCGGCTGTCTTCTTTCCCTACCGGCAATTGAATTAAACATTTTGCAGTCATAATTCAAAATTTGCCAAAAAGTGCAGCAAACACCCCAAAAAATGTCAATATACGCGGTACATAAATTTTAAGTTAATTTTGGTTGGTTTTCATTTTTTTTCGTTTTGTTTCTTTTTTTTTTTTTTGGAAGGGGGTTTCGGTTTCGGATTGCGGTTTCGGTTTTGGGTTGCGATTCCTTTCGTGCCAGGCTTTTAAGTTCAGTGTCAAATTAATCAGACTTTGTTCGGTCTGTGCCATTAGTGTGACAACAACAACAACAACAACACATTTGACAAATTTACATGTGATGTTGAACAAAAATATTTCGCTTGTGTCGTTTTGTTTGTGCCTTTAAGCAGTGCATTGAACTTGGCTAATGAACATACTTGTATTGTATTATAATACTCACACTTGGGTAGATTTTAGTAAACACACCTATGGGAAATATTTGGAAAAGGTGTGAGTTTCGCAATGGGTCGAGGAGATAACAAAGTCAAGCAAACTAACGCGGCCCGTCCCAAAATGTCCCAAATAACAAAGCACAATGATAGCACGCAATTGTTAGATATGATATAAAGTACTATATTGATCAATTCGACTGAAGAATAAATAAAGTTTCTACTTTTATTTATATATACATCGATTTTGATACACTTGCAGGTCGACTTTTCCAAAACGCCGCCTTATCTCCCGATGAAATTGTCATAGCTTTGTTGTCCCAAAGTTTCATACTTGTATCTCGTGCAGTTTGGCCTGTACAATGATACATGAGTGAGTGAGTGAATGCACAGGACGAACAGCTTTATATATATAGATATAAATAAATTTATATTTGTTGTATAAGCACATACAGTTTATCACTCATTGCAGTTCATCAGAAAATATCATAAACTGATAAAAACTAACCCTGGTATTGCAACTGATAAGAGCATTGATAACTTTGAAATGGTCATAAGTATACTTGGTATCAATTTGAGCTCACTTTGCAGTTACTCGTATTTGGGATTGCACTTTAGTTCAAGTGTCATTAGCTTGTAATTAAATTTGCACAGTTAACAATCAAACACACACACACTCACGCACACACACACACACACACACATACGCACACTCATACAAGCAAAGAAATCTACATAAAATGGGGAAATACCCGCAATACAGAAAAGGCGGCTAATAAAATGACGCGACATTGGTCTGCGAATAATTTATTTAAATGCATTTTGTCGCGACATGACAACAAAAACAATCAGCTAAAGCAACAGCAACTGCAACAACAATAGCAACAACAACAGCAATAAAAACAATAACAACGATTTGGGGGAGTTTACAAATTTATGGCAAAGTTTTCAGTTCGAGGAAATGGCAAACAAACGACGCGTCTGCAAGGCGCCGTCGAGGACGAAAGGACGAAAGGACAACACGAAAAATGCAAGCGACATTGCACAGCCAAGGCAGCCAAGCGGAGCGGGGAAAGCGGAGGGGAGGACACAGACAAGTAGTAAAAGTTGTTTTCACTTTTCATTCTCCACTATTTTTGGCAGGTTGAAGACTGGGGACGACCTACGACTTTGGGCTTGGCCAATTCCAAGAATAAGGACAATGCGACGCCGGCAAATACACAAAAAGCGGGGAAGTGGGGGGGCGAAAAGCAACAGAAAATGTGCATTCGTTGCGGTCGTTGTTGTTGGCCACTTCACAGTTGAAACTGTGGCTCATCCAATTACGCCAGCCATGAAATTATGCTCGACAGCCAACGAGCACAGGACACACGTTGATGTCCTTTTCAATATTTTGTGGGTTAAATGACAGAGCAAAGTATCCAATGCCTGCTCAAATTATCTTAGCCAAATTGAATTGACTATCTGCTATCTGCAGTAATTCAAGCCGACTTATTGCAGTCTGTACATCTACCAAATAACTTTCCAGACTGAATTGCAATTGGCAACTGAATACTTGTAAGTGAGTTAAGTGAGTGCATCGCTTGATGTTCAACTTCACGCTGCAATTAACTAGGCTGTATTTCATTTATACAAGCATAAATACAAATACCACAATACGTCTAAATATATATACAAACTGAGCTTGCTAGCCAAAATGCAATACCAACATTTATAACGGGGTCTAAAGCTCGTCTGCTAACGATCAGACTGAGAAATCATTTATTCAATTAGAAACAGTGAAACAAAAAATTATTTAGAGTCTAATATAGATTTTAAAAGACTACGATTTTAACTAACAATTACATTTAATTATTTTAATACAATTTTAAAATGAAAACTGAAACAATTAAATAGAGTGAAAAGCAGGTCATTACACTGATAAAAAAAAAATGTTCTATAATCAAGATTTTGGTCTGAAAACCGGGGAATCAAACCGAAACAAATATTGGTTTCGGTTTTGGTCAAAAGGTTCTATTTCAGATTTCAGATTTTAAAAATCTTTGAATCATGATCAAAATGACATTCCGTTTGAAAATCTATTCCGTTTTGATCAAGTTATGACAGTTTGAAGTTGGTCAGACTGCGGATGTAGCCACTTTACAAGTTCAAATTTTTGTTAAATTTCACATGATTTTTTACAAAAAAATGAAAAGTCTCAGAATCAAGTTTAAAGTGTTATTTTATACTAATTACGATATAAGGAGTTGATTAAAAGTGAAAACTTGAGATTTAAAATTTTGAATTTTCGAAATTTCAAAGGGGGGACCCTTAGCATCGAAATCGAATCTTGGTCGGAAATAATGAAATTTTGTAAATGAACAAAATTTGAATGCAGAATGATTTTGGAGTTCAAATAATGATTAAAATGACATTCCGCTAACAAATCTATTCAGTTTTGATCAAGTTATGACAGTTTGAAGTTGGACAACTCTTTGCTTTTCATTTTCATTTCAAATTCTTAAATTAAGAAAATACATCTTGGTTTAAGAACATTGCAAATAAAATTTCTCTTTTTTCAGTGTACCAGAAACCTAGTTAAATCCATTAAATTGTGACATCTACAACTACTACATATATACTATTTAATACTCGCTCTATAATTGACGAAGCAATGTTTATTGATAGACTCTTTTGGCCGGGACTTGTCACGTCCACATCAAGTGCTTTCTTACTTTCTGGCCCACGTTGACGCCCACAACAAAGCACAACTACTCGCAAAGTGCCCACTAATAAAATAAGTAAAATAAATCTCGAATTTCATAAGAAAACAATCGAAAATAAGTTATCCCACACTGTGTGCGTACTTTGTCCATATTCAGTTAATTAAAAGTGTTTCATTTGTGTCTGTTTTGTCGAAAGAAAGTTGAAATTGTCTTATTTTTCTGTCAGCTTTGAGTCTCTCGCATTTTGTGTGGGGGCGCATTTTTTGTATTTTATTGTAAGAGTTTTCAACCAAATGCCCTTGTAACTCCCTCGCACCGCATTCTACACTGAGAGAAACTGTAGCTTAGCTGCTTAACTTCAAAAATTTAATTAAATGAAATGACTGAGGCAAAAATTTCGTTTGAAGAATTTTAATAAAACTATTTATTGATTTTTATGGCATTTTCAACTTGTGCATAATTAATTTCTTCAAGTGCACTTGTACTTAAGCGCCTTTAATTAAACAATTTTAGCGCTTATGTCGCTCATGTCAGAAGTCGCGAGTGTTTGACTTGAAGCATGCTACTTTGAACCGCCCTAATTGTGGCAATAAGTATATGTAGACATGCACAAACATGTGCCACATTATGTACATTGTACATATGTATATTTTTATGCATACACTTATGCAACTAAGTATGCGGACAGTTTCAAGTGTCACGCGAATGCCTTTTGGGCCGAGCTCTCGGTTGAAAGGGTCATGCATGTTGTACAATGTTCAATTCACTTTCTACGTGTATTTAAGCCACAATTGCCAAGTCGTTGCACATTGAACCCTACATAATATATCCAGAAAACAGCAACGGAAGGTGCCAGATACACACACACACACACTTCACATTCACACTCACACACATACATATGTTGCTCAGAAAACTTGATAAATTACCACGAAAATCGCACGTGTGCGATTATCGTCAAACGGCGCCGGTTCCAGACACCGCGATCACTGGACTGTGAAATGCAATGGACACAATATGCTAAAAAAATAATCAACAACAAAAAAATACACACACACACAAAATATTACCAATAAAAGCAACAAGAAGAAGTTTAAACGAATAACGGGTTGTTGGTACTCATGAGTTGGCAACGTGATTGTTTTTTATTTTACTTTTAGGGGGTGACTCTTGCCGACTAATATCTTATTCTTTAACTTAGATAAACCTTAAGTTTCAATTTAAAAATGTTGAAAAACATATCTGTAAATAAAAATCTCTATACACTCATAAAAATCTTACCGTAAAACAGTCAATTTTCACACTAAAATATAGAAAATCGCCCTAAAAAAGACGCCAAAGGCGACTGGGCGTCAATTTAGGAAAAAATTTCGAAAAATCTAGCGAATTTTCTAAAATTATAGAAGTTTATCCTAGATTCTTAGGTGCTTCGAACTAAATAATAGAAAATATTTCTAATCATTGACAAAAAAAAAAAACTCTAAAATTTTAATATTAAGACTTTGGCTTTATTTTTAACAAATTTTTCATTTGAATATAGAAAATAAATTTTGTGAATGTATAACAAATACCAAAATCGAATTTCTTGAGCTCCATTTCGATTACAAAGAAGTTAGTTATCGTGTAGTATATCTATGTATATATGCTACGTGTATACAAATATCTGATAACATAATCTATAATTGTTAAGCATAATTATGGGGGATTTCATTCGCCCTCATATCAGTCTTTGTAAAAGGTCGACATAACTACGCAAATATTTGAAATATTTTAGTTTATCGGCGCACAAATTTCTCGATATGATGGAAATACGCCCGCCTCTAAATAACTCTGCATGTGTGTGTGTACATATTTGTGCACTTGCCACAGTCAATAATTATTATTATTATCGCAAAAAGCTTGAAATAAGTACACATAAATTAAGGCAAAACAACTGAACACAAATAAACAGAAAAAAAAACAACAATAATAATAGTAAAATAAAATTATTAAAGAAAAAAAAAGCTGAACATAAATCGGAACGTTGATAAGCGACACCGACACTTAATCATTAAACAAACAAATTCAATTGCAAAATAACAAATCACATACTTATAACACGATAAAACGTACAATGGGGGCGATAGGGGCTTTATGGAGAAGGAGGGGGGCCCAGAGCCAAGGGAAGTTACAAGTAAAATTTCCAAGAATTTTGCGACGATAAGCCCAATGCATTATTAAACACAAAATGCGATAGAAACACAGATGTAAAGAAGTATTTACATAAATGTTTTAAAAACTGCACAGCCGACAACTGTTCGACACTTCTCGAACTTTTAGAGGAAGGTCTCTCTCAGTCTGATAAGCGGACGAATGTATCTGTATCTGTATTTGAGACTGGGGATTTTTTATTCGAATTTGTTGAGCTTACCACTTTGGGCAATGGCGATAGCGGCATGTTGAACAGATGATATTCATCGCCAAAGATGTTATAGTTGTCCAGCGTCATGTTTATAAGTTGTTATATATGTATATTATTTATATGATAAGTAGCAACTGCCGATTTGTTATTAAGACGCGCAACAGGCAGCGGCTGCGGCGTCGACGTCGGCGTCTCTGCGATGACAAATGCAAATTCTGGCGAAACTCGCTTTGTTATTGTATTTAGCGCGCACTTAAATGTATCTGCAACTGTATCTGTGCCTTGTTTTCGTATTTGTATTTGTTTTCTGTCTGTTAATCGCTTTTATATGGTGCGAATTTTTTTGTTTTTGTTGTCAGTTTTTCCGAGAATTTTTCGCGTTCTCGCTCACTCTATACAATTTGTGTTACCGAAAGTTATTTGCAAAATGCTCAACAGTTTTTACAGTATTCTTTTAATTTTATTTATTCGCGTTTACAGCAATTTTTTTTGCACTTGCCGAAACGATTCGGTCGGCCAACGGGTTTCAACTAAATGCGTCATCGTTGCGTCGACGACTTTTATACGCCAGCTGCCAGCGCCGTTGACTTTTGAGTGCTTATCGCATTCCACAGCGCCAACACACAGAGAGAGAGAGAGCGCAATTCAGCGAGCGAGCGAGTGAGTGCAAATGCAAAGAGAGCGCGTGCAAATGAGTGAGTCGAAAGTTATTTTGGCGATTGGCATTTCCTGAGCGAAGCTTTGCTGAGCGTAAGCAACGACACAGGCATGTGTAAGTGAGTGCGTGTACATGTATTTGTGTATGTATGTGCATGTATTTGCAGTTTGTGCTTTGTGTGTGTGGATTTAGCTCTGCTGCCTTTTGGCTTGCATTTGGCAGCAACAACTCACGTGCCCACGCCCAGGCGTCCAACAAATTTCTTGGCTACGTTGCGACGACGCTTCTTATCTTATCGCTAGACAATATGCTTATGACATAAGCAACTAAATTTAAAGAGTTGGGTAAAGCACACGAAAGACCACAGTCAATGTGTACAGTGTACACAACTATCAACATACATAATTACAATGACTTGGCTTTGTGCCCCAAAAAAAAAAAAAATTAAATAAATGATAGAAAAAAGGCTTTGGTAACTTGTTGGGTTACTGTGAGTCTTATCTTTAGTTGGGATTGCAAAATAGGTCGATATACAATTTGATTCGATACAGTTTGTGGTATCTGCTCAGGTGTGTGGCAGGCAGACAGGTGTTTGTTTACTTTACTTTAGCTGCGGCCCTTATCGACAATATGTCAGCCTTTACACAAATATTGATGGGCCATGCAACTGTACGCGCTCTATTCGTAATTTAATGCGCATAGACAAGCACAAGTTTTATATAAAATACCCTGTAAAAAGAAAAAACAAGAGCTGTTGCATATACCACAAGTCCATAATTATTAAACAAGAAAAGATATAAATCAGTATACTCTGTGAGTCTGCTTTTGCAGGGTATAGAAAGGCCGCACTGTCCTTGTTTATCAATCGGAATGGGAACTGGAACTGGGCCATGTGACACTTAACATTTGTGGTAATTGATTTGCAGTAACCCTTGGATTTACTTACCTGCAAAGATAAATAGAGAGGAATTTGGGTTATAGTAATAATAATAAAAATAATAATATACAT
Source organism: Drosophila innubila (assembly GCF_004354385.1). Taxonomy (NCBI): domain Eukaryota; kingdom Metazoa; phylum Arthropoda; class Insecta; order Diptera; family Drosophilidae; genus Drosophila; species Drosophila innubila. Next base: position 26,832,128 of record NW_022995380.1, read on the forward strand.
GGCATATACATATAGTAATGAGTGTGCGCATATCGATCTACTATATAGTCGAGCAAATAAATAAATTGTATTTATATTTGTACTTATTTTTGATTTATCGCAAATTCGCCCGCATCTTTTTGGATTTAAGGGGAAGCCGTGTTCACCATAATTACAACAAAATTAGACATTGACCCTGCAATCTAAAGTATTAGGTTTATGCGGTAACAATTACAAATGCGGGTTTTTATTTAAAACTTGACCTGTGGAGCTTAGAGTAGTGCACCCATATTCTGATTAGGGCCTCGTCTGCGGCTTGATTGTTCCAGAAATAGAAAGTTTGTTGGAACAAGCGTCTAACGTCATCGAGCATTGATAAGAGTCGCAAATCGGAAGCTACAACTACTTCTGGTTAAACAAAAACAATCCCAAATACTTGGGATCATATCGAAACAGAGATAAAACAAATATCGTTGACGTACGAATACAAGGAAGTTTAAGCTCAAGAGTTCTTTGAATGTTTCCGATTGTCAATCATGAATAATGGTCAATTTCTGGCGAATCTAACGGACGGAACGTACCTTCAATTGATAAGCCTTTGATACGTGTGATTTATAGAATGGTTTACATCAGTTGTTTAAAAATAAATTCGCCATTATGTACTGTTTTTTATATACATATATTCTTTTTCCAGATAGAGCCTATTACGATAAGGCGATTCGTTTTGGATCCGTTGCGTTTCCACTTCCGGTGATGATTTATCAAAAATAAAAAATAAATAATAAAAATGTTGCCAAATGTATTGACACTGTGTCGTAGGCCCAGGCAATGCAGATAAGATTACACATTGCCAACAATGGAATTACCAGGAAGGCAATGCCAAACTGAATAAGTGAATGAGAGTGTTATTCAAAAGAAAAAAACAAAGAAATACACTTGTATCCACAGTTAATCAAATACTAAAGAAACTGCGATTACAACTATAGAATCTGCTGATAAGAAAAGTTGATATTTTGTTGAGGATGATGCATAGATACAAAAGTATCTGCAATGATAAAGAAAGCAGTTGGGTCTTGATTGGCATAGATACAAATGTATCTGAACCAGGGACTGCAAATAATAGTTATGAATTTAAAAAATTGACAACGTAAACATTTTTATAAAAAAAATGTAATAATATATATTACATTAGATTTTTATTATACGAAATAAAAAATAATTAATAATTATTAATTTCAATTTTTATTATAAAAATTAAAAATAATTATTAATTTCAATTTTTATTATAAAATTTATAAATAAAAATTATTTTTAAATTTCTATTAGAAAAATTGCAGAATAGAAATCCAGTGTAAATATCAACATCCTTAATATACGTCCTTTAAGGTCATGTAGGTCATAAGAAGAGTATTGAGTCACACATAATAAATATTTTTAGATTTTGAAAATACGCCACATAAAATAAATAATTATTTTTAATTTTTAAATTAAAAACTGATATTAATTATTTTCATTTTTTAAAATAAATATTGAAATTAATAGTTATTTTTAAAATATTTTTTTAAAAATCAGCAAATAATTATTAGTTTAGAATTTTTATTTTAAAAATTATAACTGTTACGGTGTCTGATCTGAACATAATATGATATATTATGACTTATTTATTTTAGACATTTTCCTCTTTTCGTTTTCAGTCTCACAGCTTAACTTCCAAATTAAATCAACATATTTGACATATGAAATTCACAAAATTTAAAAATGTTCTTTGCAGTTCGACGCCTCTCACGCTGTCCCGCGAGAAGAATCGTGCAGACTCGCTGGCTCTGTTCTGCGAGAATCATCAAAAAGTATCCCTATCTCATTAAGGCTGTACAGGGTAGCTCCAAGGATCCGCATCATCAGCCTGTGCATCGGTTGGGTGGAAACAATCGGTTCGGCGAGGACAGTTGGTTCATCAGCAGCACGCCCAAGGCGGAGGTGATGGGCGTGGCCGATGGCGTGGGCGGGTGGCGTAAGGTGGGCATCGATGCCGGCATCTTTGCCAAGGAGCTGATGTACTGGTGCTCCAACAACGCACAGCGGGCCGAGTTCGATGGCCGAAATCCGCGACAGCTGCTCATCGATAGCTTCAACCAGATGAGGACCACGTCGGCAGATGTTTTGGGCAGCAGCACCGCCTGCCTGGTGGCTCTAAAGCGCTCCGACTGCACGCTGCACACCGCCAACCTAGGAGACAGTGGCTTCCTGGTCCTACGCAATGGCAAAGTGGTGCTTCGTTCCGATGAACAGCATCATGGATTCAATACGCCATATCAGTTGGCGATGCCATCAAGCGAGCGACAGAATAACTCCCACAGCGATGAACCCGAGCAGGCAATCTCCAGCCACATGCCACTGCAACAGGGCGATCTCGTCCTGCTGGCCACCGATGGCCTCTTCGACAATGTGCCCGAGAGCATGCTCGTGCGTCATCTGGGACCTGTGCACGGCGAGACACAGAAGGAGCAACTGCAGCTGGTGGCCAACAATCTGGTTGCACTGGCCAGCGATCTCTCACTTAGTCCCAATTTTCAATCGCCATTCGCCCTCAAGGCCAGAGCCAACAATATCAACTATGGCCCTGGTGGAAAACCCGATGACATTACACTCATCCTGGCCAGCGTCGCCGTACACAACAAATAGTGAACGGAGCAACACGAATGTCAACAACAGAATGCATCAAGTGTACACTCAGAGAATTGTTTGTCCCTTTGTCCGTTTGTCAGTAGCTAAATTTTTGTATAAGTTTATAAATATAAGAATAATTGAAGTAAAACATAATATTTGCTATTTTTTTCATCTATATATATTAAACTGTCTGTCCTGACTGACTGACTGATCTTCGTGCAGCCCACACTGTAAGAACGAGGAGGAAGAAATTTTGGTACAACCAAGCTGAGAAAATTTCATCTTGCAATAAAACGGCTTTTTGGGAAATTCACACTGGAAGTGGTTATATTTATTAAAATAAAAAAGAAATGTAAATTAATTAAAACATAAAACTCGAATCTTTTTTGTGATCTTTCAAAAATTATTATATTAAATAGGAAACAATTAAAACTAATTAAATCACCATCGGTCCTGTTTTTTTTTAGTATCTTTCAGCTATTATAATCAGTATCTAATGAACGACATTATAGTTTTTGAAAAAAATCAGCCTAATACGTCTTTTAAAAGTTATTGAAAGAACTATATTCATCGATCGTATCAGGAATCACACTAGTATTTGTACTCTACATTTTTTGTGATACCGATACTGTATTGTTGTTATTTTGATTGTGGAAAATTTTCAGCTGAGTAGTAATCAGATATTTTATTTATTAAAAATTGTCTAATAACATTTAATTTAGCTAGCTTAAAGTTTTTATAAAATACCATTTTTTTATGCATTCAGCCAACATAGATATTTTTTGTGTATATATTAAAAAAAAAGGAATGGAAATTGTGCATTCCTATGAGAGCTGGAGGCTGGAAAGGGAAAGATTGACAAATTTCTAATGTTGTCAGCTGACATCAGCGTAAATATTTGATTGCCTATCAGTCAGACCAAGAACAACAACAACAACAACATAAATAACAACAACGAAACAATCAACTTAAAGTAGCTACGATAACAAGGTAAATTTCATTCATACGTCGCACAAAGTTGAAGCGTGAAATGAATGAACCAAATGTGGCTACAACTAGACGCCACGCCACTACGTTAAGCGATGACTCATACTGAATTTAGTCTGAATTCAAGCGCTTATTTAAGCCCAGTTAGCAGCGAGCGGCCGAGGGGCAAAGAGTGGCGGGCAGCTCCTACGCTACAGCAAAGAGCAAAAACTCAAGATGAACTCGAAACAAGTTAAGCAAAAAGCACTCAAAGCTTAACGCCTGACAGAGAGAGTGAGAGGGAGAGAGCACAAGCAGTGAGCGAGAGAGGGAGAGCGCTAAGAGAGAGAGAGTTGAGTGAGGCACAGGCAACCGACGGAAATCCCCAGCATATTTTAAGCCAAGGCAACAAACAGCAACAGCAACAACAACTGCTTAGTCGAAGGAGCCGCCACGTCATGCACCATTTGGAGGCGCATTCGTTGATGCTGCTTGCCACTTGGCGTGACACTGCTTCTCCCCCAATTGCTTTACTTACTTATCTTCGCATTGGCATTTCTCGCACTTCTCCAAGTGGTTGGCTTTTTACTTTGCTTGCAACGCGTTGCAACGCGGAATGCTGCGCCTTTTTCTTGGAATTTGGCGCCATGACGCGTCACAAAATAATCCCCACATTAATCCCCACAGCATTGTGGCACGGGCCACCACCAACACCAGCAACAATAACTATAACAAGTGGAAAAGGCTATAGTCGAGATCCCGACTATAGCATACCCGTTACTTATTTCAATATATATAAAAGTACTTTAAAAAAATTACTACTTATTAAAAACTACTGCATACTTTAAGGTGATTTTATTGAAATAATAACAATATTAATAACTTTGGTTAGCTATTACAGCCGTTCTACTTGTCCGATCTTGCTGCGGTTAAGTAAGATTATAGATAATATTAATAGATAGCGTTAATTACCATAAAAACTGTATTATCTCTAAAACTGTGGGTGTGGCGGTTTTTCGCGATTTGCGTGGGCGGAAGATGTCGTGTCAAAAATTTAAAACAAACTTGACCTGCGTGGAGTATATAGAAATCTGTGTGCCAAATTTGGTATCTCTATCTCTTATAGTCTCTGAGATCTAGGCGTTTACACAGACAGACAAACGGACAGCCGGACAGACGGACATGGCTATATCGACTCGGCTGTTGATGCTGATCAAGAATATATACTTTATGGGGTCGGAGCTGCCTTCTTCTCATACATTCCAACGACAACAATATACCCTTTCACTTCTTTTTTATGTAATGGGTATATTGATAATACTAAGGATTGTATGCGTGTAAATCTTTCAGTCGTGTTGCACTTTCCACATATTTACGTTGCCATCCAGATGTGCTGCCCCCATTTCACACTTTTGTCATTTCCGCCGCATTAAATAAGCCAAAATAAATGTAAATGTACAACTCAATTAACGTTTATTTTGAACAAACGTCAACAACTGGCATTTAGTTTGGCAGTTCTCATCACACTCTTTTCACCTTTGGGAAGTTCAACAAACGCACAATTCGAAATGGATTCCTAGAATTTTATGTTCATCCCCCGCTTCCGCTTTCGGCCAAATTGTGTTCACGTGAAAATCGAAAGTGAAAACACGCCACATTTGACATTTAGTTGCCAGTTGAAAATATAACATGACATAATTCCGATATTTAGCATTTCCACAGCCAACAACAACAACTAAGCAGGGACAATGTCGTTTGTGTTGTGGCAAACGTTGCGTATACGCAATACAAATTCACTCACTCTCTCTCTCTATCTATGTCTCTCTGTCTCTCTGCTTCGCTCTTAAGCAACGCTTCGTCTTGTGACGTCAGCCTACAATATTTGCTACCAAATTTGGCAACTGAATACGATCGCTTTCAGCACAGAAATAAAAAAACCGGCTTATCAAAAGACTAAACACGTCGCGACGTGTTGCTTCGTTAAAGCCCAAAGTTAAAGCCGAAGACATTAGACAATCCGTTGACGTCATTGACGAGCGTACAGCGAGTACAGTTGTTATACGATTTAACGATAAACAACAAATTATCAAACTAAAATGTTGAAAATGACTTGCTATAGAAAAAGATATTAATAGGGAATTTCCCTAAATTATGTGTTTATTAACTCATTAGACTTATTTATATTTTTTTTTATTTCATACACAGAACTGAGCATATCAGATGTTATATGACAGATTTTTAATCAAAAATCGAATAGTTTGACATGTTTAAATTGTTATACGCTTTGACAATAAACAAAAATTATTAAACTAAACTTGTAAAATGACATGCTATGGAAAAAGATATTAATAGCAAATTTTCCTAAATTATGTGTTTATTAACTCATTTGATTTTATTAATATTTTTTATTATTTCATTCACAGAACTGAGCATATCGGAAGTTATATGATAGATTTCTAATCCAAAATCAAATAGATTGATAAGTTGAAATGAAAGCAACAAGTTATTATTAATGTGGCTGATAAGAGATTGTACAAAAGTGAATTGAATTTCCCTTTCTGAGAAAATATAGAGATCTAATATTATTTCGATAAGCTTCAAGTTCTTTACAAACAACGATAAAACTAACAAAAGATTACAAGAACGTTCGTGTTCACTAACAAATCAAACTGAGAGGGTTTCCTGGAATTGTCGTAAGTCAGCTCTGATAAAAAATAAAGTTCATATTTTTAGGACGAGGACGGCAAAAGTCGTAAACTTAGCACGCCCAAGTTAATACACCCATAAAAGCGAAATCGAAAAAAGAACAGCAAACCGCAACAACAACAATAGCAACACTCACAATTAATGCTTAATTGTATATATTTATTGTTGTTTACTAAACGACGTCGCAGTCGCTGCATTGGCAGTTTTTATTTATTTTTAGTTGATGCGCGCATTAAATTGCCAATTTCTGTCGGCTGGCTGGCAACACCAGCATGTATCTGTATCTCTATCTGTATCTCTATCTGCATCTCTATCTGCATCTTTATCTTGAAAAAAGAGTTTTATTTGCAAATTTAGTAGACTTTTAATATTTATATAAAATAAAGGACATTCGGTTGGATCAGTCGTAAAAAAGGCTATCACCTGTGGGACTGACTTTTAATGCATTGGCTTTTAATGCTTGAATATTTATGTATCGCATATTTTATGCAACACAAGCAACAACAACATCGGCAATCAACTAAAATGGCTATTTGTGTGCACTTCAAGTGCAACACGCCATTTACGGGCCATTGGCGAGACGCATCCAATCCAACAATTCACAACACAACACATCACATCACAATTCCAATTCCAATTCCAAATCCATCCACGACAACGCGTGAGCCGTTTGACATTCCAATTGGAAACCAGCTGCAGCAACAGCAACAACAGCACCTGTGTGCCATTTGACCTTGGCATTGTATTTAATTTTGTTGTGAAATTCATGGTAACATACATAAATAAATGTTTAATAAGAGGAATAATCGTTTGTTTCTGATTGAAAGGCGTAAATATTAAACAGCCTGACACATAAAGCAGCTCAGCTCCATTTTAGCTGAGCTTTTGTTTATTTTTAATCAGAATTACTTAGCTTAAAGCATTTAGAAATCAATAAACAGCTTAATTTAATTTTTAGCCAAACATTATGTTTATTTTGCGGCTAATATTTAATGCAACAATCCTCAGCTTTTAGTTTTAGATAAGCTTTATTACTTAAATTTTTTTTGTAACTATAAAAACTCGATTTTTATATAAAATAATCGATTTCGATTTTCTATTTTGATATAAAACTCGATCTAAGGCTTGGATTTACATTATTCAGTACATTAAATCAAAATTGTTAAATTGTCATCGGGCAATATTTTATTTAGTGTTTTGTCGCACTATATATTGCTGGTAATCTTTATTTCAGGATTAATATAATCGTAGGTATTGAAACAGTAATACTCAGTTGTATATACGTATTAGCTGAGCTTTCGGTTATAAGTAAACTTTATTGCTGTTTAGCAAAGTTTTTTTATTTACTTAAAGTTTCATTAAGAGTTTGCTTAAAACCTTCTCAATTCTAATAATATGCTCTATTTCAAAACTTAATCTTTTCTCAATTTCCGAACCGACATTTTGTGCTATATATCATATGACTAAGCAACTCTGGGTCAAATTAGCATCATAAATCGCGCATCCGATTGTTGGCCTTGACCTTACCATAAACTCAAGTTGTGGCTAAGTGAATGTAGACACTACAATTCACAAAAAAAGTAAAAGAAAAACCGGGAATTGCACGTGCTACAAATGACAACTAAGTGCAGCCAGCGAAACGGAGAGACGCCCACGCAGAGCGATAAATGTGGGAAAAACACATTGAGATGAAAATGCTGAAGTGGCAAACAGAATCAAATGTGCCACCAGCCTTGAATTGCCGGAATTGGCGAAATACCAACAACAACAAAAATAACAAAAGTGAGTGCAAATTCCGGCCATAAACTGAGTGAACGAGCGAGTGAGAGTGGCCAACTGTGAGTGCGAGTTAAAAAAATATCGCATGCGATAAAAGAGCAACCAATTTGCGTACGTGTGCGAGAGCATGTGCGTATCTGTGTGCTTATAAGCATGCCTCATGAATGTGTGTGTGTGTGTGTGTGTGTGTGTCTGTGAGAGGGAGAGAGAGCCAGTTTGATGGCAAATGCGAAACAACAACAAAAGTGTGAATTGAAATTCCAAAGATGTCGACAAAATAAACGCGAATAAAAAAGAAACAAAGCTGAAACTGCGAACAACAACAACAGTCACAGTGGAAAGATACAATAAAATTGCGCACAATACAATTGGTCGAAAAATAAATACACGAAAACAGCAAAACATACAAATGTACAAATATATTTTTTAAACAAGTTTTTTGACTTTGTTGCTATTAAAAAAAATATATATTGCGTTGGGAACTTTTGAGTTGAGTTAAGTTGTTGTTGTTATTGCTGTTAATTTCGTGAACAGTTTTTGCACAGCCTTTGTTATTGCGTTCGTTCTATGCACAGTCCACCCCTGCCACTGCTCCTACCCCACCCACCAATTGCACCATACATACATTTCTACATTTAAACAACGGACACCGATCATAAAAAACGAGAGTCACACTTACGATAAGATTGCGCGCTGCTGTTGCTGTTGTTGTTATTGTTGCTGTCGTTGTCGATATCGTTGTGGACATATCGGGTAAAAAGTCCAATTCTTGTCCCGTTGTCGATGTTGTTGTTGTTTTCGTTGTTATTGTCGTCACCTCATCATCCTCTTCAGGCCCGGACGTTGTTGCCGCCTTTGTTAATGTCGTTGTTGCTGTTGTTGTTGTTGCGGGTTGCGTTTTTATTGTGCGTTCGACTTTAACTTTCATTGTTGTTGGCTGCAAACACTTTGCACTAATTTCGTTTCGTTTCGTTTGATATTTCGTACACAATGCACAAATTTACATGTGCGCCCGCCGCTTTTTGACTCTCTTTCGTTCACTTACACAGGCGCGCTCTCTCGCTCGCTTGTTCTCTTTCGTGTCTCTCTTTTGCGTTTTCTTTTGCGTTGCGCTGCTTGCAGCTCACTTTTCCAGCTGTCAAATTGTTGCTGTTGCTATTGTTGTGCTGTCGTCGCTGTTGCTGTCTGTGTGTAAATGTTAAAATTGTTAACTGCGAGCATAGAATTTTCTAGATTAACTGGCAACGCCCCGCACCGCGTTGTCGCTGTCTTTTATGACTGTGTTTCGCTTTGAACTTCGTACAGCAAATTGAAAGTATCAAAACGTTAAAACGTTCGTTCGTTCGCTGTAGCTGTCGCAATATAACACCAACTTTGTGACGTTTGACGTTGTCACAAATGGCGATAAGACACTAACACTAACACGCACACACACACACGCACGCGAACACAATGACTTTTACTTTGCTTATTGCTTGGATATAAAATATATGTATAAAAATCCAACTAAACAAGCAACTGAGAAAGGGGAATAACGTTTTGAATTCTGTTGCGTTTTGCAAGCACTTGTGAAAAACGTAACAAGAACGGGAACAAACACAACAACAACAAGAAGAACATGAACATTTGTCAGTTCCTCTGCTTCACTCACAGTGTGGCACAGTGGGGTGATGGCGGCTGTGTGATAGTACAACTGAGTGAGAGAGAGAGAGCGAGTGAGGGGGGATTAACTCTACACGGATAGACAGAGACAGAGACTGGGGACGCAGCCGCGTGGCTTTCCGTTGCCGTTGCAGTCGCGTTGCCTTAACAAAAAGCGAAAAATAACTGAGCTAGTAGCTCCCAACCAGCCCGCCATCGTCATCCATACGCTCTCGTGACGTTTTAGCCATTGCCAGGTACACATACACATGCATACACAGATACATTCTGACACACAGATACGCACACACACATGTGCGAGCATATGCTGGAAATTAAAGACTTTTGATAACCAGGGCTGCAATAGCTCAATGGAACCAGTTGAATAATGATAACCAGTGCAATATGAGACCAATCCTAATTTTATTAATGCTAATTTTAATTGATTTTACTTTATCCTAATTTTTATTTAGTCAAATTGCATAAATTATTTAATTTTTATTTCATATATTCCAAACGTTAAAAGGTTTGTACAAACTGATAAAACTATGCTTATAATTAGGTCATATAGTATCATATAATTATTATTTATAAATATTTGATTTACTTTTAACATTTATTTTTATTGTGTTTTATTTTTGAAATTACAAATATTTCATCGAAATTTTTAGTTATAATTGTATATTGTATATTAAAGAGAACAATTAATACAATTGCCGTCTAAAAATAAAATAATTATCTACATGTAAAGAGGGTTTAGGTATTATTTTTTATCAAGATAAGGTCTTTTAGCTGCAATAAAAATAATTTGTGATTTTGTTCTTCCTAAATGCGTAGTTCCAATTCGTTATTGAACTCAGTACCAAGTTCGTCTGTTCACGTTGTTAGTCTCCCCTGACGAATGACTGCGCACAAGCAGAGCACACAATGATTGTCAGAATAATGAAACCAAAGGCAGACAGCAAAAGAGCGCGGGCACAAACACACATATAAGAAGAGAGAGAGAGAGAGAGACACACACACACAAGCGGCAACAATCTGCACAGATATTTTTCTCGCATGCGATATAAATATTGAGTGAGCTGCTATCACGCTCTCTCCGTCTCTGGCTTGCTGTCTCTAACACTCAAGTTAAATATTAGCTCACTTTGTTTGAACTCAAACTGGGAATTTGGCGGGCAACTCGTTTGTTGACATTTTCTACATGGCTGCTCGGCTGTTGGCCGCGTTTTGTTTTGATTTTCAGTGCACCCCTCTCATCTCTCTCATTCTCTCTGCGCTCTGTCCGTCTTTCCGCTGGCCTGTTCACATGTTGTGTTGGTGCTTTGAGTTATGTATGCCAAACTGGCGGCCCACGCACCTTATTCGCTGGCATGACGATGACTCATCGGGGTTTCTACACACGGATACAAATACACACACACACACACACAGACAGAGACGCATACAAATTGTCTCTGGTGTTGGGACCGCCTGCTTGGAATTCAGGCAACCGGTCACCGACAGGTTCCATGCACTCTCAATTGGCGCATTTTAGCAGCCATTTGTTGCTCGGGGCCAATGTTGAGTTTCTTTATGAGAGTATCTTTGAGATACTTTGACGCGTGCTAAATGCGCCTATTAGGCGTTCCCAGCCATTAGGCACTGCATCGCGTCAGGTAGCCAAGTGGCGTCTAAATCTCAACAGCCATTAAGCAGCCACACACAGCTCGCCAGGAGGCAGAGATAAGCCGGTCTGAGTGCAACCACAGGCAACTGGCGTCGCTGGCACTTCCAATTGTCTGGCCCTTAACGCACTCAATTAGATAACCGTCCAAGACAGGCCAACTTAGAGAGTGACGACAACGACAACGACAGTGTCAAGGCCGTCAGTCGAGGGTTACTTGTACCATCGAGTGCCCAGTCTCAATTTACCCGACTACATTACACTTTGAATTAGGGTTGAGTGCAACTCGTTGACCACTTGAACGGAAATTGACCTATCTAATCCCTTTATTTCCCTTTCCCAGTGCGGCGAACAGGAACTACGGCGATAAGAACAACTTTCCACTGAATATCTACATGTACATGTTAATTCTTGGAAAACTGTAGGAAGAGCTTTAAATTTAAACTACGATGAATGCAGTTCATTGAGATATAAATTGACCATGAAAACAAATTCCCCATATGTATTCGACATTGTTCTGCTTGCTTATCGAGACACTCCTAAGTAAACCTCATCAGCAAGCTTTAAAAATAGCATTTCATTGAATCTTTTGATTTCACTTCTTACTTTCCTAACTTGAATTATATTTGTTTATCATAGAGTATTATAGTATTCCTTGTAACGTGTGTAAAACAAAAATATAAATTGTAATAATCAAGCATACCTAAAATTTTAACGATAGAACGCCATTTTTAGTGGTAATCGTTGTTTGTCTATTTCTTTCTTACATTTCTAACTTGATCAAAATGGAATAAAATTAACATTTTCTACTAACTGCGATATAAGGATTTGATTAAAAGTAAAAACTTGAGATTTAAAATTTTCAATTTTAAAAAATTACCTTTCCCTCACCATTAACATGGAACCATGGCTATAAAAGTCGAAAAATAAAAATATTTTATAAATGAACAAAAATTGAATACAGAATGAAATTAGAGGCCAAACCATGATCAAAATGACATTTCGCTTGAAAATCGGTTCAGTCTTGATCAAGTTATGACAGTTTGAAGTTGGTCAGACTACGGAGTTAGTCACTTTACAAGTCCAAATTTTTGTTCAATTTCACATGATTTTTTACAAAAAAATGAAAGGGGTCTGAATCAAGTTTAAGGTGTCGTTTTATACTAATTACGATATAAGGAGTTGATTAAAAGTAAAAACTTGAGATTTAAAATTTGGAATTTTCAAAATTTCAAAGGGGGGACCCTTACCATCAACACAGAATCATGGCTACGATAGTCAAAAAATAATAAAATTTTCAAAATGAACAAAATTTGAATACAGAATGAATAAAGAGGCCAAACCATGATCAAAATGACATACCGCTTGAAAATCGGTAAAGTATTGCCAAAGTTATGACAGTTCGAAGTTGCTCTGATCTAGCTACTTTACAAGTCAAAATATTTCTTAATTTTGACATGATTTTTACAAGAAAATGAAAGTCCTCAGAAACACGTTCAAAGTGTCGTTTTATAATAATTACGATATAAAAAGTTGATTAAAAGTAACAATTTCACAAGAAAAGAAATCAATTTTCAAAATTCAAAATTCCAGATGGGAACCCAATGAAATCAAAATCAAAAACTTTATTTTTTAACAAAATAAATAAAAATTTTAACGCAGAATGAATTAAAAGACCAAACCATGATCAAAATGACCTTCCATTAGTCTTTTTTTAATATAAAGCAAAATGATATATGTACATATTGGTATAAATATATATTTTTGGAAAATGTACTGAAACCGTTCCGTACCGTACCGGTTCGAATTGCGGTTCTCGTCTGTTTCCGAGCGGATTGTTTTATTAGTTCTTCAGCGATATGGTTTTATCTTAAAAAATTATTTGTTTTGATTGTCACGATCATTGTCAGCGCCTATGTCACGCTAAAATGTCTGAGTAACAATATTTATACAAATATTGCCTCAACCGTTTCTTAGAATTTCTATTCCATTTCGCGGAACTAAAGTCTTCATCAAAAGGTATTTCCGGACGGATATTGTTGTTGATTTTTATTCAATAAACGTTTTTGAAAGATATTCACAAGAACCTTTAAATATACTAATTAAATATGCAAATAATACTTATAATGCGCTTTTAATATAGCATTTAGTCTAGCATTTCCGATTCAAGCAGATTTGATGAGTCAATCCAAATTGAGAGAAAACTTTTGTTAATTGCAATAGGTAAGTTGGAATAATTGTAGGTCTTGATATTGTTGCAATCGTTGCTTTTTATAGTTGTGGTTCTAACTGTGGTTATTGATTAGTTTTAAAAGCAAATGTGTTTCACGGACAGAGATTGCTGTAGACTTTCGCAGTCATTTAACAAATTCGAATTGAAATTAAAATTAAATTTAAGCGCTGAAGACCTTGAAGAAAACAGCTGATTTTTGCGCTAAAAGGGGCGTTTGCGACGGTGCTGGGCGTGTCTGCAACATTTTGCGACGCAATAAATGATTAACGAATTTAATGAGTTTGTTGTAGAATCGTTTGCACTAAGAAGCAATGGCAACAAAAACTCAAATGTGACGCTCATTAAAATTAAGCATACGAAATAATAATAACAGCACAAGCACAGCAACAACAACAAAAGCAAAAACAACAACAGTTAAACGACTGCAATTTAAAGTTGTTCATTTCAAGCGCTTAATTGTTTTTGTAATAATTAACAACAAAAGCCAGGTATTACCACAAAGCAACAGCAACAGCAACAATAACAACAACTGCAACAAAAACCAAGGCAAAGTTCAAGGACCAGCGACAAACGGCGCTTAACAGAGAATCTCAGTTAAATTAGCATGCAAGGCGGAACTGTAACAATAACATTAACACAAGTACATTAATCCCTGATAAGATAGATTAATTGAAGCGAAATCAGATAAAGATAGAGAGAGAGCGAGAAGTCAATCTAAAGATTTCAAAATATTTTCCTACAGCTACAAGTTTTATTTATAAATGATATAGTGGTTCGATCTAATCCTAAATACATAAATATTTACTCAATTACTACTATATAAAATTAAACAAGCCAATTAAGCAAATAAACATCAATCCCCTCAACCGAATAATTCTTAATTTCTTTCACATTTATTTATAAATTATACATTTTGTTGAATTAGTTCATTTGTTTATTCCATTAACTCTAAATTTCAACACATTTGTTTTATTGACAGTTAATCAATTTGAGAATTTAAAACAGCTAAAAAGAATATTTATGTGACAATCAAAGTGACAAGTTGAAATTAACAATTAAATTGTGGTTCCAGTTCCAGTTCCTGTTATTTTTTTTTTATTTATAATTTTAAACTCGTTTCTTCAATGTTAAAAATAAGATAGGTAAGTAAATACTCGAATCCACTTTCTTTTTAATTGTTTTCAATGACTTTAGAATAGGTTTGCAAAGGTCACCATGATTTGAAAAACAAATACTTGTTTCTTTTGAGCAAAAGGGAAAATTGTCATATATTTTTGATAATAAAATGTATGTTTCTTCAATCTAATAAATTTATAAACAAATTGAATTGTGTGGATTTTTCATAGTCGACAATAAATAAATATATCAAGGCTAAAAGGTTCGGTTCGGCGGTTCGCACCATAGAGCAAGACATCGGTTCGGTTCGCAAATCGGTTAATATACCCCCTAAATCCCAGGCTTGGGTTCGAACCTTGCTTCAATTTCATATAAAAAAAAATATTTTTATTGTTATACATTTTTCTCAACATTTCGAACTAATTAATTTTTTTTTTTAAAGAAATCAAATTTTAATAATTATTTCAATTTAGTTGAAGATTTAAATATGATTTATTTTACACCGAAGTCTCAAATATTTGCATAATATTAGAAAACCATAAAATGTATGTAATTATTTTTTTTTCGAACCGAATTTTTCATATTAGAAAGCGGTTCGGCTTAGGTTCAGGCTCGCGAAGTAAATAATTTTAAGGGTTCATGATTTGGTTGATGCTGCTTAAAAACCCAAACCGAACCGGTTCTACGAGGTTTGGTTCAGAACCGGTTTGCAGCCTTGAAATATATATTTAAACAGATATATCCCGGTTCTGTTGCTCCAGTTAAACGTGCCATGGTAATTACTTAACAGAGACCACGTCTAGAAATATATAGATAAGAAAACAAGGCTGATGCCACAGTTGGTCAAATATGGGCATGTCTCGCACTCGAGCTCGAACTCGCTGCTTGTGTTTTGGTTTTGGCATTTCCGTTACGCTTTTTTCGAGCGAATTTTAACAGCTTGCCATTTCCTGGCCTGGCCTGAAGGGTTAGCTCACTGATCGAGCGCTTCGTGACTTCACAATTGCCATCTTATCTTGGCAGCAACGACATTGTTGTTGCTGGGCTAGTTGTGTACCATATAGGCGATAAGAGTATAGGTTAGCCAATGGTCGCGTTGCGTCGCGTCGCGTCGGTATTAGCTTTGAAATGAATGACGCTTGCTTATTGAAAAGTGCATTAAACTTCATTTTTATAGCTGTCTGTTGGCTTAATTTAAACAAACACACACACACACACATAATTGCATACTTGTACACGCTTTGTTCAGTTTTCCCCTTCAACAGTTTCAAGTTGAAACAAATTAAATTACTTAAAATAAGTACATATTTTTATTTTTTGTGTGTTGGGGAGCGGCATTCCCACGGCGCGCGAACTGCAAATATTTGCCGCACATAAACAGCAAATCAATTTTTGGCGACACATTTCACATTTCCCAACTGCTGCAATGCGGCGTATGCGTAATGTACACTGTAATGTACAATGCATTGCGCATACGCCCCGTTCTCATATTGCTAGCTAACTAACTACTTACTAACAACAAGATACAGATACAGGCACAAAAGATACACCTTAACTCCACCTTTGACTCGACGCTGGCGCCGCCCACAAAACCACAAAATGAAAGGCGACAACAAAGCAACAAATCAGAGAGCGTATGAAAGAAGAAGAGTTGCGCATCAGTGCATAAAGCGAGATAGCAAGATGCAATTAATGCATAGTATTATTTACTCACGTTAAATTGTTGCTGATATTTTCTTCTCAACAACGTCGAGTCCTGTGACAGTTGTAGTTGTATCTGACGATTTGCTGGTGCCAGGAATTGTTGTTGTAGTGGTTGAAGTTGTTGCTGCTGTTGTTGATGTTGCTGCTGTTGTTGCTGCTGCTGTTGCTGTTGTTGCAAGTTGGCATAATAGCAACTGCTTACGGGCGATGTTGTTGTTGGCGTTAGTTGTTGTTGTTGTTGTTGCGTGTAGTTGGTGTAAGCTTGTTGCATGTATTGTTGCGGCTGCTGTGGTTGTTGCTGTTGTTGTTGCTGATGCTGCAACATGTGCTGATTATAATTGACATTCATACTGTTGTTATTGTTATTGTTGTGGCACTGTTGCTGTTGTTGTTTATTACTCTCCGCTATCCACAAGGAAGCGCGATGTTGTTGTTGCTGCTGTGGCTGCAATTGCAGTGTATTGTTGTTGCTGTTGCTGTTGTTATTGTTATTGGCCCAAACAACATAATTATCGCTTAAATTGTGTTGCTGCTGCTGCTGTTGTTGTTGCTGTTGCTGTTGTTGCAGCATTTGCAGCTGTTGTTGTTGCAGATTGCTGTTGTGTTGCATTTTAATGGATTTTAAGGCAATCATCAACAACACAACAAATTATCAGAGTTTATCACAAGGTTTTTCTCTTAACTTTTGTCTTGAAGTGTATGTGAATTTTATTAAGTTTCTTATTTTATTTCACTTTCAGGGGGTTTCTTCAATTAGTGGGTTTTTTTATTTGTGGGTTTTTTTCTGCATATAAAATCTAATCAGCAAAATTGAACTTGAAAATTTCTATACTATACAATATTTGGTATTCTATTTTTGAGTTTTAATTTGTTCTAATTATATAATATTTGATGACCTTCACAAGAGTATCCCATAATATTTGCGTTTATAAATATACAATTTTAACATTTTTTTAATTTGTAAACTTTTTGGAAGTTTTCTTTGAGTTTGTTTTGACACAAAATTTTCAAATAATTACTTGCATATTGTGCAATACAAAAGAGTAAGAATTAAAATAAAAGTTTGTAACGATGACTCAACTTTTCACTCGACTTTTGCTTATTAATAATACACTACACTTATGTATATGCACATATGTATGTATGTACATGTGAGTGTATGTGTTATGAGTATCTGAACTTTTTAGTTGCTCGCGCAATATGTAAATTATATTTTATTTAATTTGTTGTTGTTGGTTGTTTCTTTCTTCGATATTCATGTTTTTTTTTGTTTGTATTGGCAACGCGAGAGATTTGCATGTGCGCGAAATGAGCGAGTTTCGCGAGAGGGAAACAGAGAGATAGAGAGAGGGAGAGAGAGTGCAGCGCCCTGGCACGACAGACAACAACCCCCACCACCACCCCCCAGTCAGTGACTGGTTAGGCGCACACGTGTCAGGCAAGTGGCAACGGTAACGGCAACGGTAACGGTAACATAAACGAGTAGCGGTAAACGGCGCGTAAACAAACACCAAACAAACAAGCGACGGTTGAAGCAACTGCACTGCAACTGCAATAAATGAACATACACTCAAGTGTGTTACAGTGGGTGGCGAAGGAGGAGAAAGAGGAAGAATAAGAGCTGGAAGCTGTTCTGTTTTGCTCGGTTCAGTTTGTGTTTTCATTCGCTTTTTACGACTCCTCCACTGCGCGCACGGATTAAATTACGTGATTCTTTGCAATAAACACACATAAACACGCACATATACATATACAAATACAAATGACCAACAGGCGTTCGATCAACGCAGACGCAGATTGTTTATTATTTTTAATAAGTTTCCACTTTTGTTTGATTTTATGTATATATATTTTATTTTATTATTGTTGTCGCACGTCTTGCACTCGATTTATTTGTTTCTGTTTTGTTGCTGACTTAGATTTGTTTTCTTTTTGTTTTTTTGTTGACGTCTCCTGCGACTTCCACACGGCAGCAAGGCACAAATTGTATTAAAGCACAAAATGAAAATCGAATTTTGATAAACCTGCGCTCAAAAGGCAAAGCAGCACTCACACACACACACTCGCACACGCACGAACGAGACACGGACACAGACAGCGACGGCGACAGCGACAGCGACGAACGCGCTCGTTTTTAGTTTCGGTTTCGCCTCGCGATCGTTTTCAATTCGCTTCGTTTCGTTTTATTTCGGCTGCCTTTTGGGCTCTGGGCTCTCTATCTGGCCTGCTCTGCTCTGGCTCTGCTCTGGCCGGGT
Organism: Drosophila innubila; assembly: GCF_004354385.1. Lineage (NCBI taxonomy): Eukaryota > Metazoa > Arthropoda > Insecta > Diptera > Drosophilidae > Drosophila > Drosophila innubila. The sequence continues at coordinate 26,850,840 of NW_022995380.1, forward strand.
TCTGGGCTCAAACTGCGCTGGAAGGCTAAAAACGCGAGCGAAAAATTGTCAAAAATGCACAAGCCAAAAAAATAAAACCCAAGTCGCGTTTTATTTCTCTTGTTGTTGTTGTGACTAATCGCGTTTGGTGGTCGCTCGCGTCAATGTCCAGCAAATGTTGCAAACACCTTTTGTGGCGCCAATTTGCCAATTGGCAGCGTGTTTTTCGTATTGGTTTATTTGGGGCGGGGGAGGCCCTATTCGAAAACGTTCCGTTCCGTTCTGTTTTGTTACGTTGCGTTGCGTTCCGTTCGCGTTGCTGGCTCATAGATCACTCATAGCCCGTTGACGTCTTCTTGGCTGCTTTGCCTGCCGCCGCTTCACGATGACGATGACGCTTACGCTGACGTCGACGCCGGCCGCGACGTTGCCTATGACTAACGCAGCCAGGCACGCGGCTGTAGCTCCAACTACAAAAACAAAAACAATATGTAGAACAGCAGCAGTGACGACAACGGCAGCGCGGCGCACCAACAACAAGTGCTAGAGCTGAAAATTGTTCTTTCTTTTTTTTTTTGTCAATTCGGAATCTATGCAACAACAACAGCAACAAGATGTAAAAATATGCGCGACGTGCCCACTTTTTGAGCAACAACAAGAGCAACTTTGTGTGTGTGTGTGTGTGTGTATGTGTGTAAATGCATTTTAATCAGTTTTTGCGACACCTTGCGTCGCCTCAAATGCAAATGATCCTTGCATACTAGCATACACTCTCACGCACACAAACACACAAGCACACACACACAGTCACTGTCACTGTCACGCTCTCTGCTCACTCTCACCCCTCTCACTCACACGCCAGACGCTCTCACAAAAACACCACACAGCAACACCAACACAATCACATGCACACAGAAATTTGCCATGCCGCCTGCTCTCGACGCTTTTTACCTGGACAAATGTTAATTGAAGAATTTATTGTTGTCTCATTGTTGTTGTGTTTATGGCTGGCGCTGGCCTGGCGACGACGTCGGCGACGGCGGCTCTTTTTTCTTTTCTTCAAATTGTATTTGTATTTGTCGCGTTTAATTATGACAGCAACAGCAACAACAACAGCAGCAGCAGCGACGGCGAGCCGATCATTGACTCTTGCGTCGAGTTGCGGCTCTGCTGCTGCTTCTGCTGCTGCTGCTGCTGCCGCTGCCGCCTCCGCTGCTCAGTCTTTGTTTTTGTTTTTAATTTTCGGCTGGCCTTTAAATTTGCCCGCTGCTGTTGCTGGGCTTTTGCATACGCTACATGTGAATGTGTATGCGGGGTATCGCAGATACAAATGTATCTTTAGCTCCCAATTGTCAGTTATATAATGTACCCATAGATAAGTGCATAAAAATATCATTACATGTATGAATATTGGCTAAAGTAAGTGTGCGGAGAATAAAGAGAAGTAAAGACAGCGAGAGAGAGAGAGCGTGAAGAGTAAATATATAAATTCATCTTGTCCCTGTTAGAGCGAAACAGTCTTGCACACTTACAGTTAGTCCAGTAATTGTCTTGTCAAATCTTTAATTAGTTACATTTTATTTACTTTTTATTTTATTCTCTTTTATTATTCTAAAAATAAATTTAAAAATAATAAATAATTAGATCAAATAAAAAGCCTTTAAGTTTTTGATATACTCCATTTATGAATATTTATTAATAGTCAAACCCATCTCATTATTTCTTTTTTTTTTATTTATTTTTAAAATGTATAAGCAACTATTTAAATATATTTTGATATCTCTTTTATTTTGGTTGTTATAACTTTATAAAAAAATATTGTAGGTGCTGGTTGAAATTAGCTGTAAGCCACTGTATATCGATAGTCGTCACAGAGATTAACTAATCGGTTACTAGTTAATTGTTGCAGTTAGAATTATTACAAGTTTGTCTGTATATTTATCGACTTGTTTTTTCAAAGTCGCTCCCCCAAAAGAACATGGCGTACTTTGCAACCCGTTGTTGACATGTTAATGACATTTTTATAATGCGTACGATCAAAAACAACAACAACAACAAAGGCGGATGCAGTATTTCGCTTTATTAATGGAGCAGTGAGGAGCGGTGAGGAATCGGTGAGGATTTTGCCAACAACAACAAATCGCTTTTTGAGTTCACGCTCGTTTTTGGCAAAGGGAGCGGTCGCGGTTCACAAAATATGTATGTATGTGTGTGTGTACAAATGTACATAATGCATTATTTCCATTGACGTTGCGAGATTTAAACGCATTTTGATATACGACTTGTATTTGTTGTTGGGCACACTTACATAATTACGTACATACTGATTAATATAAATTGAAATTAACAATATATACAGATATAGTGGATGTGTGTAAGGTAACGAGTACAGTGAACTCGACGTTAGCGCGTGCGATACAAAAAGCTTGTAACAAATTTTGTTGGCCCGGCCATAATTTTGGGAAACAATGATGCGAACAGCACTCGTAAGGAAAGCAAAATCACAAGCTTTTTCCTTATTTTTTTTCAGAGTGTAACATAACAACAAAGTGTTAAAAATGTAGTGGGTCCAATAAGCTGTGCGCCACTGTTCTACTGTTCGTATGTACGAGTAAATTGCGAATGTGTAGAACCAAAACAAAAGCCAAAACAAGCGTTTGGCGGCGGCAAAAGAACAGAAGTTGCTGTCTCTTTGCCGCGACTACTTTCGGCAAGAAGAAGAAGAAGAAGCAGAGGAAGAGGTCGTGTCGCCGTCGCTGTCGTTTGCCTTGGCCCTATTTCGCCATTTCGACGTTTCGCCGATTCGTTCGACACTCGTGTGAGGTTCTTGTCGTGGTCAATCGAAGTGCTTGAGGAAATGATTGGCATTCCAAAGCGGTGTAGGCGTTTCAAGATTTTCTTTATTTTCTGTTCCCATATTCCAGCATGTTTCAAAGTGCAGTTGTTCCTAGTCGTTTTCCTTAATGCTGTTGTTTCTGTTGTTGTTGTTTCTTTGTTTTTGTTTTTATTAGCACGTTTTGCTTTTATGATCGTAGCGTGATTTCTGCGTTGTGCTTGCGGCTTTGTTGTTGCCATTTTAACTGCGTCGCAGCTTTTTATTGTAGTTTTCTTGTTGGGTTTCGGCAACAGGTGTGGCCCCCACATATTTGTCGTAGCCCTGTACATTGAACTCTGACGTCCACTGGCATTCGCATAGAACCGAGACCGTCATGGGAATGACGTGTTCGACATCCTTATCACATACAACAACTATAACAGAAACGAAGAAAGAAAAAAAAGAAATCATGGCGTGACGTCTTTGGGTAAACTGGACAGTCTACAAAACTGAATTCCCTGATAGACCAGCTCTATGACTCATTGGAGAGCACCCGCAATCGTTTCGATTTCTAACCCACATAAAGCGACGTCAATTTCGTATGCGCTGCTCACTTCACATTTGCTATTGATCGCTCTCTTCCCTTACTCTCTCTTGCTCTCTCTCTCTCCCTCTCAGCTGTTACTATTTTTCTGCCGGACCTAGGTCTACAAATGTGTATGTAATACATACATACATACGTTCCTATGAGTATTTCATATCGTTGACTTCTGGTAGAACAATCAAAATCTCTTCACTATTCGCTGATTTGTATTATTCTCAATTCTTTGAGCTGCCTCATAAAAAGCAACCAATCAAGCAGGCAAACAAAGCAAAACACTAAATGCTTCTTGCCCAAAAAACAATAAATAAATAAAATAAAAGAGCAAAAAACACTATAAAAATCAACAGAGCTCTGACTCTGGTATTTTTATGCCCTCTGCGCGAAAGTTTCCGACTCCGACGCATATTTCAATTCCAACTTGTCAAGCGAAAAAGGCTCGTAAAGCTAAATCTGAAATCAGCAAAGCGGCAATTCTCGGTCCCTGAGTAATTAATCGACACTGCCAGCGACTCGTGTACATGGAGAGACACTTGGAGAGACACCGAGACAGACCCCCAAGTCTGAGCAGTCTCCAAAAAGAAAGACCCGAGACGAGGGCTGGCAAGCTGTTTGAAGTGATAATATAAAATTTGAATTTGAATCTAATTTTTCATTACACTTAAAAGTTTTATTGAATATGCATGCTATTCATAATAAGAAAATTTCCTGCTTTCACTTTAATCCAAAAATCGCACAATTGCATATAGCATACATTTGGGAGTCAAATTGAACAAAGGCTCAAATTTCGACTCATGATACCTGAATATTGTAGTAAAGATAGAGAAAAAGAGGCAGTAAGAGAAAGACAGACAGAGAGATTGACAATGCGCGAATATTGCAGATAAAAGATTTCCAAATTAAAAAAAAAAATAAAAATTAAAATGCACACACCTTAAAAATGGAGAGCATGTCGGCAATAACAGGGCTACAATAACAATGTGAAACCCAAATTTAGCGCTTATCATCAATTCGAAGCTCGTATACTCTTTCTATAATATATGATGCAAATATTTATAAATAAACAAAAATAGTATTTATATGATAAAGATACATTCATAGCTATAAATAGATATGGACACATACATATATATAGGTTTGTATACTAACTATAATTCTATTAGTAATTACTGTCTAAAATTAAAATATATTTTTAAAATATAATTACTATAATATACAATGTGTTTTTAAAATACACTTTAAAGCTGTTATGCCCAGGGAAAGGGTAAAAAAGAGCATATGTACAATAAATAAAAACTTCGTCGACGTTGCTGTCGCCATAAAATCAACAACAAAACTGGCGCTGCAGGCAAAGCAGTCGCTGTAAGGAGATGAAGGTGTAGAAGGAGAAACGGGAGAGGGAACAGTAGGATGAAGTGTAGAAGCGCAGAGGGAGGGAATAGGAGCCAAGATCAGCGCAGGCTGGAGCACAGCTGTGTGGTTTTGTTGTTGTTTTTGTTATTGCTACAGAAATGTAGCGTAAAATTTGAGTACTGAGGCGATCGACGCGCGCGTTTACGTCGACGGCGACAGCGACGTTAGCAGCGAAGCTGGCAGCGACGTTGGCGACAGTTCCTAGAATTTCACAATCCATTTTCAACGCGTTTTTAACTGTTGTTTGCTGATGTTGTTATTGTTATATTAGTTGTTGTTGTTGTTGTAACTTTTATTGCTGTGGCTGCTGGTTGGTTTGCTTAGTTTCTTTAGCTTATTTTGTGAAATTGAATTTATTATTTCGCAATTTGGCACACACACACACACATGCAGACTTTACATTTGTATAAATGTACACTTAGAAAAAAAAGAACATTCTTTCAAAATAAAAATGAGTTACTCGCCTTTAATTTTTTTTTAATTACGATTCCATTCATGCCCTTGATTATATAAAATAAATTTCTTTAATATAAAATATAAATTTCTTTAATATGTGCCTTATCCTTTCTAAATTGTAATACCTGAAGCCTTTTCTGATAAAAAGAGCCGTAACAAGCGAATAAGAGGATTATAATTAATTTTCTTGGTTTTAAACTTTCTTAAGATTTAAAAAATTAATTTAAAGACATATATTCTGAAACTTTTCTTTTTAGAAAAAAATGTTTACACACATTTCAGAAATTGTATTTCTTAAAAAACACTTTTAGGGTAATTTTTTCTTAAATTACGAAAAATACAGTTGAACATATTATGCAATAAATAGTAATATTTTTCTAAGATATCACAGCGAATAAAAAAAAGAATTTGTAGTGAAAGGAGTTTTTTTTAAAGTGTATGTAAGTCGCCTTTTAAGTCGCGCGACAATGGCAGCCTGTAATTGACCCACTTACAAAGTTGCCGTGTCGAGGATGCGGAGTACTGAAGGCGCTGCGGGGGTGCAGCGGTGCGCACGAGGCATGAACTTTATGCAGCGTCTGGCAATGCCAACAGGCAGCAACAATACTTGCCGCAACTCAAATGCAACTCGAGTCCATTCGAGTCAAGTCAAGTCGAGTCAACACGTGTGCGAGTTGCCAAGCCCCACAGCTTGGGTCGAAACCTGTTTGCAGGCGCTCTAATTGTGCTGTATTCACCTATTCCCCAGATCACCCACTCCACCCCCCCACGCTGTTGATTACTTGTCTGCACGTTTTCATTCATCGGCAAACTGTTGCATGCAGTCAGCAGTTGTAAATACCATTTTTTTTTTCCTTTTCTTCTCATTTTCGGCAGCTCGTGCCACTCGTGGCACACTTGGAGCACAACGTCTCAATGTCCACGCGTCGGCGCATGAGTCATGCAACAGACGGCGTCGAAGCCTCCACTGGCTTTGTTGTGGTCTCTGGTCACTGGTCTCAGATCTCAAGACTTGTTATTGCCTTTATTATCATACGCAACACGCACTCGTAGTTTTGCCATTTCAGCGCTTATCGTTTGCGGTTTTGCGTGGTTTTTCTATTTAAGCTCAGCCCATTTGCTTCGGAAACAAAGCGTGCACCAAGAGGGAGATGAAGAAAGACACGTACACCGTCCATTGTGCGGTATTACGGTTGGAACTTTTATTTACATATATTTTGCTTATTTGCTTTGGGGGTTTGTCCATTTGTTTTCTGTCTCCTACCTGCCCACAGGGTAATACACATAGATACTTACTTATATAGATACATATTTATGGTTTCTACGAGAGAAACGGAAACTACAAACATTTGTAGATAACATCATAAGTATTCTCTGTGCATGCTTGGAACCATTTGGGAAAACCCTTGATGAGCCATACTTCAATATAAATTCAGATATGGACTATAAGATATAATCCAAATATATACAAATTAAAAACGAATGGGATAACAGTTAGTCAAGTAGCTGTTTTGACAAATTAAGCAGAACACAGATATTTTATTTTGCAAAAATATAGGTTTTTTTTTAAATTTATTTGTTTGTTCCTTTTTATAATAGTTATGGCTCCTTAATAATACAAATATAGAACTTAAATTAGGAGATTCATTATCATTAACAATTAATAAATTAAAAAAAATGAAGAAATGTTGTAAAATGTCGATCTGAAAGAGAAGACTAAAGAACAAGATTAGAATCACGGTATTTACATTAATGATATACAAAATATTAAGAACATTGACGCAATATCTTGTTAAGTAAATATTTTTCAACTGTGCAGTACACGAGTGTTTATAGGTTAATTTATTATGTCTTCCTGGGTTGAAAATATGACGTTTGTTCCATTTTTCCATTTTATAATTATATAAGACAAAAGCTACAGAAGTCCACTTTCATATTAAAATACCAATATTTACTATACCAAAATGCTTGATAACTAGTTTAATATAGGGGCTTTGTTGTATATAATCTTATAGGCAGAGAAAATCGAAAAGTTCCTACTTATAAATATGTATATGATAGAAATATGATGGTTGCTTTGTAAATGCTCTCAAGGTCAGCAATGGCAGCTGAAGGTAAATAAACAAACAAAACTAGTGCTTGGTGACGATAGAATTGAAGTAAATATAACAATAACAACAACAAGAACCAACAACTGTGAAATATTTAGAAACCGCTCCTACAAATACAAAACGTAAATCGAAAAACATGAACATTAAACCAATGCAAACTGCAGCTAATTTGAAATTTTAAACAATTTTCACAACAACTGCAACAGCAACAACAACAACAACAACAAAAAGATGCCGAAAACAAATCCGAAGCCAAAGCTAAAGCCAAAGGCAGCGGCATGTTGCGCTTTGATTGAATTGAATGCGAGACGTTGATTTTAAAGTTAAAGTTGAAAACGCTAAATAACATTGCAAAAGGTAAAAAGACAGCTCGACCAAGAGATATCTTGTAAATAAAACGAGCAATTAGATTGGGATTAATCGACCTAAAATACATTAAACAAATCGCAAATTAATAAAATTCCTATGTGAATTAAATTGATTATTTCTATTAATCTATTAGTAGCAGGAAATCAAACCAAAAAAAATTAGGTTCTATTTCAGTTTTATTATTTCGGTCCCGGTATCAGTTCCGGTACGTAACGGTACAACAAATCAATTTTGAAACATTTTAAAATTTTAAGACTATTACATCGAAATAAACAGACCTAGGGCAAAAAAATATATTTTTGAACGAATTAAAAAATATTTGAATGCAGAATGTATTAAGAGGCCAAATCATGATCAAAATGACATTCTGCTTGAAAATCGGTTCAGTTTTGATGAAGTTATGACAGTTTGAAGTTGGTCTGACTGCGGATTTAGCCACTTTACAAGTCCAAATTTTTGTTCAATTTCACATGATTTTTTACAAAAAAATGAAAGGTCTCAGAATCAAGTTTAAAGTGTTGTTTTATACTAATTACGATATAAGGAGTTGAATAAAAGTGAAAACTTGAGATTTAAAATTTTGAATTTTCGAAATTTCAAAGGGGGGACCCTTACCATCAAAATCGAATCTTGGTCGAAAATAATTAAATTTTCTAAATGAACAAAATTTGAATGCAGAATGAATTTAGAGGCCAAATCATGATCAAAATGACATTCCGTTTGAAAATTTATTTAATTTTGGTCAAGTTATGACAGTTTGAAGTTGGACAAATCTTTGACCTAGCAACTTTACCACAACCGTACCGGTACAAACGTTTCGGTTTTCGGCTCTTGACAGAGAATTTTCATTCGGTTACGGTTTCAGTTCCGGTATTAAAAATAAAACGGTTAGTTTCGGTAAACGGTTCCGTTATCGGTTCCTGTGTTATTTCCTGATTAGTAAGCCACAAAATGATTTGGTTAATAGTAAATACCTGCATATTTTGACTTCTGTTTACAGGGTATTTTCACAACAGCAATAATAGTACAATAGTTGCTGCGACATCAGTAACAAAAAGCATTTAATGCATTTTGCACACGCTTAAAGCGAGAAAATGATGTGATTTTGTGCATTTTGTAAAATTGTTGAATTGGTTGGTATTACCGCACACCTGCGTGCCCAATTGGCCCGCATCGGTGACAAAAAAAATACTTATTTCAAGTTTAATGCATGCACTCGTACGTATGCGCAATATGGGTGGCATTTAATTTGGCCAAGATGCTGTCGTTACTGCTGCTGCTGCTGCGGCTGGAGGGCATTCTTTATTATTAACATAATGATCTCAATATTTGCACAGCTTTATCACGACCCACTATTTAATTATACGATTCAACGACAACAATTAGACACGCGATCTCTGGTTAGGCAGGGCGTATGAGTAATGCAAGTGCAGCATTGTTAATGCTGTGATTATTGCAATTGTTGTTGCTGGCTGTTTTGTTGTTGTTGTTTTTTTTTTGCTTGTCAAACACCCCCTTTCCACTTTGCAATGGAGATTGTACGACTGTTCTTAGCAATGACTTCAGCAACTAAAAATACACTCCAAAGACATTTCAGATTTGCTAAACGAAACTATTTCGGACCTGCTCAACTGCGAGTAATACCAAACAAAACACTGAGGGGGAATGCAACACTCGAGTATACTTGTAATGAGTAATTGACTCATGGCAAGGGCAGCACAAACATTCAAGTGCAACAAATGAATGCGAAACGAGCGCGTGAGAAAAGCAGCCAATCAAATTAGCACAGTTTGTGGCTTGGTCTTACCTAAAAATAAGTAAGTGGAGCGCCTCAAAATGCCGTGACGATGTGAAACGATCTGTGATAATTGAAGAATCAATGCTTACATATACTCTACATACTCTTCTACATACCCTCCGCTAACCAGACCCTTTCCTGTAACCCTTATAAATATTTGACCAAAGAAAATGCCTTTCTAAACCATTAAATGGGGGCTCTTGAGAATTCAAAACCATGCCAGCATACTCGATGTAGCTAATCAATCTGTAGATATTTTTGACACATTCAAGTAACCAGAATTTTTTACACAATGTTCAAAATTTATCTTGAATCGTTTTTCTATATTTATTTTTGAATCGTCCCGCAGTTTTCAAGTTATATGGGTAACAAGTTGAATAAAAAGTTATACTTGTGGCACGTAATTTTTATAAAACCTAAGCGATTTTCTCGGAATATTGGAATATTTAATTTTTCCCTTTTTTTCGGACTTTGACACTTTAAATAAAACTTCAAGCTGTCATAACTTTTTAAAAATCCTATAGTTTCATCCGAAGCTGCGCTAAAATATGTTCTTGAACCGAGTTTCCAGTTTTTTTATTAGATCGTGATAAAATGCTAGGGCATATCTAGTATTGGTCATTTAAGTTATATTTTTATTTTTGAAAAATGTCTTAAGTAATCTGCATCAGTTTATCATATTAAGGAATCTGCCTACCAAGTTTGAAATCCTTTCGATAAACCTAAAATACTCTATAATAATTGTAAGTACAGGGTCTAATAAAAATCTACAAAAGTAAAAAGTGGACTGCATCGGCCGGGAATCGAACCCGGGTCAACTGCTTGGAAGGCAACTATGCTAACCATTACACCACCGACGCCACGGTGTGATTGGAGTTTCCGATTGCTTTTCAGCAGCATTCACATTTTTAATTGCAATTCACAAATATTTTTTAAAAGACATCTTTCAAAAAAAAAAATAAAAAAGCCCAATCTTAAAACTGAAATGTTTTTTTTTTAAATATGATTTATGAAAAAGACTAAAAACTGTCATAGCTTTTCCAAGAGTTAACTTATTCATGCGGAATATTATTTTCATCTTTATTTGACCTCCTATTAAATTCTGTATTAAAATTGGAAAATTAAATTTTTTCCATACTTTGACGCTTTTTCAAAAACTTCAAAGTTTCACATTATCAATTTAAGCATTTTTTAATAAGGAACCATCAAAAAGAGTATAACATCTTTTTAGTTCTGATTCTTATCGAAATAAAGAAACAATTGTAAGTTTTATTTATATGCTGTTATATTTGTTGCAAATTTGTGGTCTCTGTGCCACTTCTTAGGCTCCATCTGTGTAGTCCTTGACGCCAGTTAAAACAGCTGTCTAAACAAGCATTTAAATACAATATCCGAATCGGTTAATGCAATTGCTTTAATGGTTGCAATTAGCAAACAATGCGAAACAGTTGTGAAACCAATTTTCAGAATTGTCTGACCATTTGTGTTGAGGGTGGCTGAACAAAAGAATTCACTCAGATGCCAATTTGTTATACATATACATAAATATATAGTAGATTGAGTCTTGTCATTCAGATGGACAGATGTCCATTAAACACACGTGTTTTCGGAATTTGGAACCTGAATGGGCAAATGTCGTTCGCTGAAAAACCAAATTTCATTTAGAAAAGACTCCGATAATTATGTGTTAAATTTTTCAAAATTTATTTTTAATGATGATAAGTACTAAATAATTTTTATTTTATTTCGATTTGTTTCTTTTTTTTTTGTTTCTCTTCATTTGTTTTTATCATTACCACTTTCAATGAATTCTTTGCAGTCTTAAAAATTTGTCTAAACAATGAATTTTCATGTTTTTAGTTTTAATAAATTTCATTCACTAATTTTATGTTGCTCTGAAAATTGTATTTTCTAGAAATGTTATTAAAAATGAATGCCACATATACTCGAATCTCTAGGACTAAGTAGCATTACTTTTACTTGTTGCTGATAAATTGAAATATGTACCAATTCATAAACAACTGACGCGGCGACAACAATCAGATTTCAAAATTTAACATTTTTCCGTATTTTCGGTTGTTATTTTTTTTTTTTTTTTTTTTTTATCGGTTATCGTTTCTTTTTTGTGGGTATTAAAAAATATATATGGAAAAATTGTACACTGATATTGAGGTATTGGAAAAAATCGGCGTATATGTTATGTATGTATGTACCTATGTATTCGTATGCCGTGTTGTATATATACAGGCTATAATATAAGGTAAGGTAAGGTATTTGTTATGTAACTTTGAGATGCAAAAAATGGTTTGCGCTTGGTGCTGTTAGTGGGAAAATTCACATTTAAAAAATTGTTTTCTTTACCAAATTCCTTCTCGACCTTTCGGTATTCTAATTTGGAGTTTGTTCCTATATGGCAACATAGGCAATAACAGGTGCAATTTTTACTACGTACAAATTGTAATATGAAAAAGCTTACAAATTATTTCGTTTGATAATTGCTTGCGGTTGTTTTCATGTTTTGTTTTATGTGTTTTTTGTTTATTGTGTTTAGGTACTATATAAAAATACAATATATATTTATATGTATATATATTAAAATTCACATTCTTTACTTTAGTTTTGCTATACTCGTACAGCAAAAACGCGTTTACATTTGTTGTACAGCGTTCCTAGAAAGTCAAATCTGGAATACTAATTCGTTTTAACTCTGAAAATGGCTGAGCAAATATCTTAGGGACTTTTTATTTCAACATACACACAACATCATGCATACACCACACAGATTGAATTGAATTGCATTAAATTTTTTAAATAACCACACTCATACACATAGATTCATAAAGAGAGACAATGCCATTCGATATTACCATGTTATCCAAATAGATTTCGTAGGATGATGATATCTCAAACTACAACATTTCAATGTTCACTTTAAACCTTGTAGATCGAGTCAAATCTCCGATATACTTGTCAATTTTTTGCATATCGTTAATCTTTTAGTTATTGGCTTACTAAGGTAAAAATTTGAAATTATTTACTAGCTAGTTGTAGGTTCCTGCTGTTAAATAAAATTTATTTAGTTATTAAGAATGCTTAAATATTTATGTATTAAGCTTTCGAGTTTTTAGAAAATTTCAATGCTTAAATAATATCGTACCAGCATTTCACTTATCTACAAGTATGAAAATTTATTGCGCTTATAGGCAGAAAATCGAAATGGAGATTTGAACATCAAGACTGCATTCAATGCAAACTTTAGCACACCCACTCCCACTCCCACACACACACACACACAAGTACACTCACACAGACAGCTAAGGAGAGAAACACACGCATACCGATATACAAATACATGCATACACTTTAGGCTTACAATTTTGGAATAAGAGCTAATAAATATACAATGGTAAAAATTGCAAGCACTTTGCTGGGTTCTGTAAATCCTTTTAAAGCTTTTTGGCGCCCAATTTCAATGGGCCAGTGGCGCGCTGCGCTCGACGTGCCTCCAATTCCCGCTGACGTTGCATCTTCTTCTCCTCGCGTTTGCGACGCGCCTCGTCTAGTTTGCTATTGCCTGCGAGAAAACCAAATTTATAATTTATAATGCCAATTGCCATCGGTAACTTTTAGTTGACTTACCTAATCCGGGCTCATCAAAGGGCTCGAACTCGCCATCGGCCCATGAATCGCTGTTCCAATTGGCATTATGCATCGAGTTATTCAAATGCGATGAAGGCGGGCTAATGTTATTGCAATTGGTCAATGCACCCGGCGTTGTTGGTGATGTGGTGGCACTGCTTGAGAGATTAGCCAGCTCCTTTGGCCGCAGCGTCGACTGTTGCTGTCTCGATGGCGATGTGGTGATGTGTGAGTTAAGCTTGGCCAGCGGTTCGATAAGATCGTTCAGCTCGTGCTGTTGCAGCTGCTGCTGGTGCTGATGCGGCAGCAGTGGTCGCTGTTGTTGCTGACTCGATGATGTTGTTGAAGATATCGATTGTCTGGCCATCCGTTGCTGTTGCTGTTCCTGCTCCGCTTGCTCTTCCTCCTCGCCCTGCTCAAACAAACATACACAGAGTAAGCTTACTTGCTCATATTAAGTCTAGGAATTCCTATCTAACTTACCGGATCCTCTTCCAGGCTGCCCCACTCCTCATTGTCCCAGCCATCGCGTACTTCGTTTAAGGCATTGGCCGCGACCAGTTGGCCATTGTTGGAGCTTGCTGCCAGTGGACTGCTCGGATCCTGGGAGGTCTGCGCAATTAAAAAAGCATATTAACAATATTATTGTTTAAGAGAGTTATTTTACTATTCAACTTACATCCATTTCTCCCCAGTTTTCATTATCCCAATCGTTATTGCCGTAGTCAGAGGCTGAGGCGGATGTATCATTACTTTCGTGCTCCAACGACGTCATCGAGGTGACGCTACTCGTAGTGGTCGATAGGCTGCTGCTCGAGGGTTGCTCTGTGCAAAACAACAGACAATAATTAACCAATAGCTTTATAATAATCTAAATTGAGCATTTACCCAGTGACGCTGGCTTTGAGAGATTACGGCCTGTTAATGGCGGTCTTGGTCTGGATGAATCGCTTTGACTGCGATAGAACTTGGCCGTTACGGCAGTTACTGCCCAACCCGCCCAGGTGGCAGCCGCATTTCCAATTGAAGGCGTTGCGGTATGTACATCCGCTTCTGTAAATTCAGATTTAAATTTTAATATTGCTTTTAATTACCAAATGGGTATTTTGTTAACTTACCCATTGTCTCACGTAGACTTGGATCTTCGGAGACCTTCTCGAGTTTGCCAAGAAAGCCGCGTATTGTTTTAAAGGCTGGCTCGCGCACTGTTTTCTCCGGGTCAACAGTCAGCGAACACAACGATGGTAAGACACGATTGGCCACCTCACTAAGCAGAAAGTATTGCTGTGTGGCTGCCAGGGCCAGAACGCCAGCAACTCTTGCCGGCGGAAAGGGATCACGCATGGCACGTATGAACGCAGAGACGAGTACGCGTTGGCGCACCTGCGGATGCAGATGTGGTGCAATCTTGCCCAGGCAAACTGTAGTATTGGTGCGAATGCCACCTTGATCATCACGCGCCTGCAATCGCGCAAAATGTCGCAACACTTCCACATTCAGATTATTGTAGTTAAGCTTGGGAGCCAAATGAATGATCGACTTGACCGTCTGCTCACGAATGGTGGCATTTGTGTCCAGGAAGCCATGCGCAACTTGTGGAAATATCTGTTCATTGACCACTGGTGGCTGCAGATGGGCAACGAACAAATCCAATTGCTGCAGCAGACGTGATCTTGTAACACGATCTGTTGAGGCAAACAGCTTCACAACACACGGCACAATGCGCTTCTGGTAATCCACCTCATCCAATAGTTTGCCCAGCTATAGGATTAAGTTACATATTGCAATTACACAATAACAGAAAACAAATGATTCAATTACTTCACCTTGAACATGGGTGCCAGCACCGCGGATCCCGCGTCACCGTACTCATACGCAGTTATCAGCTGTGGAAGTATTTTGTGTTTGCAAACATTATCCGGAAAGTTCTCTAAATGTGTGGTCAGGCCACTGAAGAAGCGATTCTTCTCCGCCTTGTCTTTGATTTGGATTTCCTCGAGGAAAAGCAACGTGTCCACTAAATCATTCTTAAAGAAACCGCCAGGCTTGCGACAGCGCGTAATGATATCCGCCGGATTTGGTCGATTAGAAGGCGATGCGCCAACCAGCTCGCAATAAAGAGACTGCAGCGACTTGGGTATGTGTTCGATATCCTTAAGATTGGAGCGTTGCTTCAACACACCATTGAAGGCCTCCCAAACGAGACAGCCCAATCCCCACATGTCCACGGAACTGGCAAAATAAATAGATTTGAGTAATTACAAATAATTGGCATATGCATTGTAGGTTTATATACCATTTGGTGGCTGCTTTAAGCTTGCTCTGATCATTTTTCTCCGGCGAATCGTACACTTCCAGAGTGACGGGAATCTTCACTGGCGGCATGGGATTGCCATCAGCGGCGGCAACGTACTCCAAGCTGCCCAGCTTCCACTCGCCGGATGCATTAACAAATACTGACCATGACGAGACATTGTTGTGTCGCAAGTTGCCATCGTTGTTCAAAAAGGAGAGTGCACGCTGTAATCAATTAATAAATAAATAAATAATAATACTAACACATAAATGTTTCAGTTCACTTGCCGTTATCTGGAAGATGCCCCAGGCCAAATACAGGCCCTTCTGTACATTGTCTGTGGCCAGCTTGGTAAAAAATGTGCCTAGGGGTTCCACAGATTCGGTGGCCACATATAGCATTTTATCGGTTTCCAGGGAGTCCAGATATTGCAATATGCTCGGGTGACGCAACGTCTTCAGGCGCTTCAATGACGCCTTGGCAAGCTCACATTTCGTGTCGGAGCCGCTGCGTACGTCGTATACAAAGACAGAGACTTCCTCGAGGGTGCCCTTGCGCTTGGCCTTGTGCAGTGTCCATATGGAATAGTTGTCAAAGCCAGCAACGGGTTCGCCAATATCATATGGAAAATCTTTGGAGGAGTCGCGCGAGAAGAACGACCACATCATGTGTTTTGCTCGACGGCTCAATATTTTGTTACGTCCGACAAACACCCAAAATGCGACAATCTACAACAGCAACAACACACACACACACACTTGCACCTATCACACACGCTCACACACACACACAGCTGTTGCTGGCTATGCTGCTGTTGACTATTGTTGAAGACTGTGGAAGAGTGGCGCTGTCGAGAGAGAGGGAGAGGGATTAAATTTAATGCGTGTACACTACCACCACTAACATACTGCTACCTACTTTTCAGCCGTTTGTATTTATCGTTTCGTTTTCCTTTTATTTGCCAGCTGTTAACGTGTCTGTTGTTGCACTTAAGATTTAACTGCATATGAATTTTACAACAATTAACTATTGCAATTTGAACGTTGTAGTTTTTTGCACGTATGCTCACAATCGTGCTCTTTTCGAAATCTATAGAGTTTTGTTTTCTATGCACACGAGCAACAATTTTCCAACATACTTTAGGGATATAAATCGAATGTATAGAGGCTTAATACGAAATTAAAGACTAACGCGTTTGATAGTACACAATGTTACATTATAGCTATTACGTTGTACCCAATAAATATTAAATAATTTCTTTATTATTTCTAATCTTTTCCCCGAGTACGTCAGCTTTTGCTTCTTCTTTCTTTTGGTTGCTTTAGTGATGGCACGCGAACAAGGGGTGCACAATCGAGTGCATGAGCAGCTGACTTATAATATGTAATCGATTGTTAATCGAACTATCATACAATAATTTTAATGGAATTATTAAAATATTTATTATTATATTCTCAATTATAGCAAATGCTTACTTAAATTTTGGATACCACGCAATTTTAATTAGCATATAAATATTTTATTCACAACGGACCCAAAAATTCACAACATGCAGTTGACAGTTGAACAAAGTGGCAGCGCCGCTCTGTGTTATAACATTCGTCTCGCTGCCAACTTCACGCAGGTAAATTTTCGCTGCTCGTTCGTCGAATTTTGTGCTAATTTATTTTGGGCAGGATCTTCAACAGCTCGCAGGATGATGATGCAACGTACTACGCTCTTGTTGCCTCTGGCTATTGAAGCCACCATTGTGGCCCAACAGCAACGTGGCATGGCTACATTGAAGACTATCTCCATGCGCCTCAAATCCGTGAAGAATATTCAGAAAATTACGCAATCAATGAAGATGGTGTCCGCCGCAAAATACACCCGTGCCGAGCGTGAATTGAAGGCAGCGCGTCCCTATGGCGTTGGTGCTCAACAATTCTTCGATAAGAGTGAAATGCAGGCCGACGGTGCCGCAGAGCCCAAGAAGCTCCTCATCGCCGTGACATCGGACCGTGGTCTATGCGGTGCCGTCCACACCGGCGTTGCACGTCAGATCCGTGGTGAGCTGCAAAAGGATGATGTTAACACCAAGGTGTTCTGCGTCGGTGACAAGTCGCGCGCCATCCTCTCGCGTCTGTATGGCAAGAACATCCTGATGGTGGCCAGTGATTTGGGCCGTGTGCCACCTACCTTCCTGGATGCATCCAAGATTGCGCATGAAGTCTTTTCGTCCGGTTACGAATACACCGAGGGCAAGATCTTCTACAACAGATTCAAGTCTGTGGTGTCGTACCAGGTCACTTCATTGCCCATCTTCAGTGGCCCCACTGTGGAGAAGTCGGAGAAATTGTCCGTTTACGACTCCATTGACAGCGATGTCATCAAGAGCTATCTGGAATTCTCTCTGGCTTCGCTGATCTTCTACACAATGAAGGAGGGCGCTTGCTCCGAGCAATCTTCCCGCATGACTGCCATGGACAATGCCTCAAAGAACGCCGGTGAGATGATTGAGAAACTGACACTCACATTCAACCGCACCCGACAGGCTGTCATTACCCGTGAGCTGATTGAAATCATCTCTGGCGCCGCTGCCTTGGAATAAGAAGTTTACTGCTCACACTCCAGTTAGAGCCGCAGCTTCAAAACCCACGATTTCTTCAAATCTAACTACAATTACGATTCGATAACGCCTGAGCTGCGTATTTAAATAATATAAAAGTTATAATTATCTGATATAAACCCAGAATAAATAACGTGAAACGAATGAACTTAATTTTAGCTTAATTAACGGTAAGTAACGGTTGCTATCCCTTGAATCAGGGAATATTAACGGAACCGGTACCGGAACCGTTAGCCGAAACTAACCGTTTCATTTTTAGTACCGGAACTGAAACCGTAATCGAATGAAAATTCTCTGTCGAAAACCGAATACCGAAAGATTTATACCAGTACGGTTGTGGTAAAGTTGCAAGGTCAAAGAGTTATCCAACTTCCAACTGTCATAATTTGATCAAAGCTGAATAGATTTTCAAACGGAATGTCATTTTGATCATGATTTGGCCTCTAAATTCATTCTGTATTCAATTTTTGTTCATTTAGAAAATTTAATTATTTCGACCAAGATTCGATTTCTATGCTAAGGGCCCCCCCTTTAAAATTTCGAAAATTCAAAATTTTAAATCTCAAGTTTTCACTTTTAATCAACTCCTTATATCGTAATTATTATGAAACAACACTTTAAACTTGATTCTGAGACCTTTCATTTTTTTGTAAAAAATCATGTGAAATTGAACTAAAATTTTGACTTGTAAAGTGGCTAAATCCGCAGTCTGACCAACTTCAAACTGTCATAACTTGATTAAAACTAAACCGATTTTCAAGCGGAATGTCATTTTAATCATTATTTGGCGTTTAAATTCATACCGCATTTAAATATTTTTAAATTCGTTCAATTCGTTTTTTGCCCTAGGTCTGTTTATTTCGATGTCATATTTGTTATAAAACGACATCTTAAAATTTTAAAATGTTTCAAAATTTATTTGTTGTACCGGTACTGATACCGGAACCGAAAGAAAAGAACTGAAATAGAACCTTTTACCTAAATAGTTATTTCTGTAAACTTTCCTAACCTTTATTGGTTTCGGTTTGATTTCCTGCCGTGAATTGTTGTTAATATGCTTCAATATCCTTGCTTCCATTATTTGATCGATAATTTGAGAAAACTAGAGATTCTAAATTTTTAAAAAAGTTGATACATGTATTTAAAGACAACTTTTATAACCACAATTCAAATCAACACTAATTCTTAACAACTATGGAATAGAGCCAGTAATAAAGTCTGGTTGTAGCTCGAACCTAGCACATATTCTGCAAGACGTTCAGAATATAGGCTCCAATGTCTTCATCTTGATTGGTCCATGTAATCAGCACGGTCTTTTGTTTGGGATCCTTTTCATCTTCTTCTACGTTGATCTCCACGCTTTCTATGGCTATGGTGCCATTCTCCTGCAGAGTCACTGTCCAACCGGTTAGTTTCTCATCCATCAGCAGTTTAAGTTTCTCGATGGTGCGCAATTTTGGTCCAGGATCATCCATTTTAACCTTTGATGTGAATCGCATCACATGGCGATTGATACCGATCTCCTTGAGGGCATCCGTTAAATTTTGTAGCATAATTCGATTGTCCTTCATCACAAGGACGCCGTGTATGAGACGTCGACGCTTTGGATCTGGTGGCTGTGCATTATAGGAGCGTGCTTCTGCTTTGAGCAGTGAAATGGATGCATCCACGGGTATTTTGACCGGCGTAGAGATCACACATGTCTCACCGTTGGCTGGCATATATGTTTCCAGATTGAACTCATCGCGAATTTTGGCACGCAGGAATTTCATCTTCTCAGCTTCGCCATGGACGAGCATTACATTTTTGGGCTCGCAATTCTGTATGAGCTGCATTATGCCTGCAAATATTATACAATTAGTTTTCCTTTTGACATGGATCTTTCCCACTTACCTTTGGCATCGGCATGGGCTGAAAAGCTCATGTACTCCACAGCCATTTTGACCTCAACCACTTGACGGTTTTCGAATTCGACTTTTTTGGCGCCACTCAAAATCTTATTGCCCACTGTGCCTTGGACGCAGTAGCCCGGCATGATAACCATATTGTTCTCATTTGGCGCCCACTTCTTAAAGATTTGCAGCGAGAGGCCAGCATGTAACATGCCCGGCGTAGCGAACACAACCATGGCACCAGGATTATCTATATAGGCCTTATCGAAAGGTTTTATGTGCTTGAAATCGAACATGTTGCGATGCACAAATGTTTTACGTATCTTTTGGTTTGTCCACGTAATAAACATTTTGTAGTACGTATTTGCCTTCTCCGTCAGACCGAGTGCAAAATATATTGGATACTTGAGGTTCATGCGTTCCCAATACGTTTCAAGTAAGATGCAGAGTTCTTGTGCACGTCCAAGGGCAAATACGGGTATTAAGACTTTGCCACCTTTAGCCACACATTCGTGCACTTTCTTAAGGAAGTCACGTTCACGGCAACGCTTTGAGTCTCGTATCGTGGTTGCATACGTGCTCTCTGAGATAAGCAAATCCGGCCGGCATTTGTCTATCCAGGCAGCACCCAAATGCCGATCCGGCGTCATGTTATAATCGCCAGTGTAAACAACACTTTGGGAGCCAACCTTAATCCAGAACATTGCAGCACCCAGCACATGTCCAGCATAGTAAGCTTTGATCTCCAGATCCGTATCGACCATCATGCTCTGGTGCAATGTTACAGGTATTACCTTCTTCATGCAGTCCTTAATCATTTGCGTGGTAAAGAAATTCGATTCGCCCTTGCGCTCAACGGCCACCTTACGCATATCCTCGAGCAAAATGGGAGCTATCGCCTTGGTCGGATGGGTCATGTAAATGGGACCAGTATACCCAACGATCTCCGACATATAGGGTAACGCGCCACAGTGATCTAAATGCACAGAATTGGCTTAGATGGTGTTATGGATGTGATTAACTCAAATAACCACTTACCCAGATGAAAGTGAGATATAATCACACAATCAATATGACTGGTAATCGGTCCTTCCGGCACAATGTACGAGAAATCTGGAAAGCGTCTTTCATCATTGTAACCCATGTGCATGCCGCAGTCGAGCATGATGTTTTTGCCGCCCATCGAAAGCAGCAGACAGCTGCGGCCCACATCCTGGCCGGCTCCCAATGGTGTTATTTTGATGTCCGGCATTTTGCTTGCAAGTAATTACACAGTTCTACATGAACAAGTATTTCGCCAAAGCTGTCGGTCATCTGTTTCTGACAAATTGTGATCTTAAACCGAAGGCTGCCACCCAGTAAAAATGTCCGATCTGGCAAGCTGAACCATTTTCCTCTAAGAAGCTGGCAGCACTGGTGTCATTGTTCCTTTCTGGCTAGAAACAGCTAAATTTAAACTTTACCTAAAATTACAATTTGCAAAATGTGCAATAAATAAATAATATTGAAATTTTAAAATTAGATAAAATAAAGATAAGCACTTTAAAGCAGGTTTAAAGTTCTAGAAAGAACGCTGCAAAGAACATTGAAGTTCTAGTTTCACAACTAAAAAAATTACCAAAAAGATCAGTCTGAAAAAACTTTAAATTTTAAATTATCTAGATCAGATTGCTCGGTGTGGCAGCGCTAAAATGAATGCAACTGTATTCTGTCAGGTGGCAACGTAACCCAAAAACTAAATAAACGAAGTTTTCGCTCCCAATGTAAAAACAACTTTGCTACAATGCCTGATTCTCTAGAGGATGCAGATCCTTCGACCATATCGACAATATGTTTGGAAGGACATGCCAATGCCTTGGCCCTGAATAAGGATCACAATCAGATAGCAGTTGCCGGACGTAGCTGTAAGAACACAATTGTAAACAATTCATCTTGCGATTTAAAGTACTTATAAGATTCTCTCTAGTGCTCAAGGTTTATTCCTTCGATAGCGATGGCTTCACAGAAGTTTGCAATATGCGTGGTACCAAAAGCCAAAATCTCAGCTATTCATCCAACGACGTTGCGTGGAGCACCCTGGATAGCAATATTCTGGCCACAGCTGCAACAAATGGTGTGGTTTCCGTTTGGGATCTGTCCAAATTTGGACGACAAAAGCAGCTGCTTGTCTACAATGAGCATGAGCGCACGGCACACACAGTCACATTTCACAGCACCGAACCAAATATATTAATATCCGGCTCACAGGATGGCACCATTAAGTGCTTTGACATACGCTCTGATAAATCGGTCAATACGTATTTTAGTAATTCAGAGTCTGTTCGCGATCTCAAGTTCTCACCACACTCGCAGAACGTATTTTCTGCTGTGTCGGAGAATGGCACCGTTCAACTCTGGGACATGCGAAAGTGGGATAAATGTATGATGCAGTTTACGGCTCATAGTGGGCCCATCTACACCTGTGATTGGCATCCCACACGCAATTGGCTGGCCACTGGCAGCCGAGACAAGCAGATCAAAGTGTGGAACATGGATGGACGTGCCAGTCTGGAGTATACTATTCACACCATAGCTGTCGTTGGCCGCGTCAAGTGGCGACCGGAGCGCACGTAAGTGTTCCCTCAATAATAACACACATACATTGTATTAACAAATATAATTTATAGCTATCACATAGCTAGCTGTGCCCTTGTGGTGGACTATAGTGTCCATGTTTGGGACATTCGGCGACCCTATATACCATTTGCTTCCTTTAATGAACACACAAACGTTACCACGGGCATTGCGTGGCAGGGAAGCGACTCGCATTGTCTGCTGTCTGCCGGCAAGGATTCCAGCATTTATAAGCATGCATTCAAGGATGCCACACGACCGGCACTGAAAGCCAATGCACAAGGTGCCAGTTTGGGTAGACACGGCGACATTTCATTTGCCAACAAAATCAAGGAATATGCAACAAAATCAAGTGGTGTCTCCAATACAAAAACCACAAACTTTATGTATGTTTAAGTTACTTTTTGCTACATATCCTTAGTTCTTAAGATTTCGTTATCTTGTAGAAGTCGACGGAAATCCGTTTTGCCTGGGAACATGCAGTTCCATTTGGACCATTCCAAGATGTACATGTTCATGCTCAAAAATATGGTAATTTAATGACTAGATAGTTTGTTACCTTGTATCGATTTAATCTCTGACTATAACTTTGACAGAACATGGACTCTGGTACAGGGTATCCAGCACATGACACCACAACTGAGTTGCGAGTGCATGAGTGCTTCATTGGCTGCGCCAGGGAGCTACTATTGAGTGGCAAGAAGCTGGCCGAATTGTGCGAGCACAACGCCGATGTGTCCAAGAAATATGGCAAGCATAATGTAAAGAATCCAAATCTGATCAGTCAGTGTTTGTGTTAACAAGATCTAATTGCAGGCCACTACTTTGTGGAACTTTGTTAAGCTCTTCTATGGCAGCAATCTCTTTGAGCCACCCTTTGAGCATCGTTCCTCGTTTTCCAATCAAAAGAATCCGATGAGTTCTCGTCGTGCAACACAAGTGGCAAGTGATTGGGCGCCACACGAACTAGGTCAGGATGTGAATGGAAGTAGCCAAGAAGTGGCGAATGAAATTGCGGATGCAAGTGAAGATGGCGATGAGCTAGGCGGAGGGGGAAAGCAACAGCCACCGCCAACTAGTTCGGTAATACTCTCTGAGACGCAAATCATTAGCGAGATTACGTTTGATAACTTTGAACTGTTGCGCAATGGGTTTATATACGTCGGCCCAGCGGATGTAACTAAAGCGTTGGCCTTTCCCGACACTGCGCTTCATCATGATGTACAAGCTGCTCGACCTCAACCAGACTTGAAGGCCTCGGATCATGACGAGTCACCGGTGAGCAGAGAATTTGTAGAAAGAGTCAACATATTAATGAATTTCATTTTATTAGCCACCACATGTGCCCAGCATATTGAAAGTCAGTCATGTGCCACCGATACCCATGTGGGAGCCGCATCAATTCATGGCGGATTCCCTAATGCTGCAAACCGATGTTGGCGATGTGCAAACAGCATTAACCGTGCTCATAGTTTTAGGCGAGGCACGCAAATTACTGCCGATTGAAGATGCCGTGGTTGTAAGTTTAACCATTCAACAGCAAAAGAGATTCCCTATTTATGATACTATGTAATCTTCAACAGGAACATTGGTTTCACAGCTACGTGGATCAGCTGCATCGCTACGAGCTGTGGAACGAAGCTTGTGAAGTGATCAATCGCGCCTGGGTGCGTTCTGTGCGACAGATAAACCAACAATCCACCGTCATGCATACGAATTGCGGCGAATGTGGTCGTCCACTAGGCGGCAATGTGGGCTGGTATTGTGAGAAATGCAAATCCATGCAGTCGGCCAAGTGCTGCGTTTGTGGTCTGATTGTGCGTGGCGTCTATGCCTGGTGCCAAGGCTGCTCCCATGGCGGACATATCGAGCATCTGCAGCAATACTTTGCCAAGCATTCAAAATGTCCGAAATGTGGACACTTGTGTGCGTATTCGTGATACGTTGAGGAGCCTTTTGCCCATTCTTAATAGACCTACATATGATGAAAACCATAATTTGCAATTGTGATGCCAATTCTTGTACATAAAACAAAGTGTTAGTCATAATTTTTGTATATAATATATACACATATATATTTGTAGAAAGTTAAAGCTACTTGATGAACGTGCTCTTGAAGGGAAGTATAACAACAACCTTATATTTTAAAGGCGCGCCTCACATTCAGTAGCAGAAAGGAGAGAAAAAATTATAAAATTGAGAGTTCTGTAAGAATTAAAAATAGAATACAACCATTGCGGTTGCCTTAGCCATATAACTAATTGTATGTCCTTATGGGAGAGGAACCATAAAGACACCACCGCCTGCCAGCGCTGTCCAAAAATCCATGCGCCAAGTGCAATGCAATTTTTGCAATAGATTTGATTTAAGTAAATGCACCAAATGAACGTATTTCTTCGGGCTCATTTGTTATTGTTGTTAACATTGCGCCTTGCGCAGTTTGTAGCTTTAGGTTACAGGTGACCTAAAGCTTGGATTTTGGAGTAGCGTTGGCGGCTAATTGTCAAGAGGCAAAATCAAGGCTCACAGTTTGGCAAGCATCGCTCGAGGAGGCGGCTACAACGCCGGCCGAGGTAGCATTTCGTTTCGTTGGTGCTTCATCATAGCGAATAGTCATAGAATTGGAGTTGCCGGGTATGAGGACGTAACCCAATGTTTCGTAGAATTTGATGAGCTTGTCCTTGCAGTCTAGCGACATTTTGTAGCAACCAAGTTGCTCGGCCAGCAGCGATACGGTGACCACAATGCTAAGGGGAATCATTTAAGAGTAATTCTTACTTAGCTGGAGTAACTAGACTTACAGTTTTCCCAGCTGCTTGCCACGATAGGTGTCATTGACCACAACATCCTCCAGGCGGCCTCGCTGAAAACAGTATGAGTTCATGTTACAATTGCCATTCCAGGGATAATATCATTTAACTTACCACAGCACAATCGTGTATAAACTTTCGCTCAATGATCAGGGAAGCAGCTCCAATAATTTCTCCCTTGCGGGTGTCCTCAATGACTGTGACAAAGTAATCGCCGCTAGCTTTCATCTGCGAGAAACGTGCTGCAGATAGAAATGGAGTTAAACTCAGATAGAAATTGTATCATTTTAGTGAAACTTACTGAGGAACTGTGTGCGAGATACATTGCCAACATGCGTAAGCTGCGACAGCAGCTGCAGGAAACCACGATCATAATCGCTATCCTTAAGGGGACGCACCTTCATCCAGGGCTCACCCGGATTAGCAGCCGAGATGAATGGCTGAAATTTGGCTGGGCTACGATGAAAGTCCAGCTGGAGCAGAACTTTCGGATCGTACAGATATGTCTCTTGCTGTTAACAGTAAAATAGTAGACAAATACAATTAATTAGTATCTTAAGTATAATTGAACTAGATAAAGAATCTACCGTATATTGCACCATTTTAAATGCCACGAGAAAAGGGCCAACGTCAGCAGTTGACGCCGTTAAGAGCACAACTGTGGCGCAGAAAGACAACAGGTAGACAGCTACCAACTGAAGCCGATAGCAGGAACGGTAATCGTTAACTGGTTTCATGCACCTCAATCACTTTCGATATCCACTGACTGGTTTTTGTTTTATTTTTGCTGTGGTAACACGTTTCTTGCGCATATATTTCAACGTCAACGTCACCGCAAACCGGTAAAATGCGTATAGTTAAAGTCTTTACTATTGATTTTGCTTTGTTGTGTTTATGCTATGGACAGGATTATATTCGCAGTCCGCCCATTCAAGGTCACACCCGGTTTGTTGGTAAATGAACTGTCACATGGCCACGTTGTTGGTTTTTCGATGGGGTTGGAATTCTATTTGCAAAACAAACTGAATGAACATACTCACCATAATTTTATCGAATATTTACGTATGTGATAATAATAAAAACAACAGCACCCACGCAGAGTTGAGGCGGAAGTTTCTTTTGCCGCTGCGTTATCTACACTACTTTCAGGAGCAAGAGCCAGAGTGAGACTGAAGCGAAATGAACTAAGAAAGAGAAGAGCGCGAGCAATGCTCGTGAGTTTCTAATTGGCAGCTGTCGCAACCGAAACACCTTTCAAAGTGAATGCAAAAACAAAATAAAAGAGAACAATTGTGAATTGCAGTATCTGTTGAATTTTGTAAGTGACCCTGAGGAGTGAGCGTATGTAAACATTAAAACAGCTGATTCAAGAGAGAGGCAGAGAGTGTGAGAGAGAGCTACGTCAGAGAGGGTTTTTTGAACGAAAACGCAATGAATTTATTTTGACTGTACAATTAAATAACATTTGATTTACGTGGCTACTATATACTTGGGTGTCTTGTACATTTCGTAGGCAAATTCCTCGCGATGACTAGGATCAAATTCAACTCCGACGTAATCGATTTCCAAGCCAAATGGACCGTCCATGCCCTTCTTGGCCGCAACTGAGAAACCAAAATGCGTTACACAATTCAAGTGTATTGCATTCTGTCGATCTTGTACACGACCTTTGGAGGATAAAAAGAACTTGGAGAAGGGTATTTTGGCTATTTGCCAGTGTGGACCACCGCGGGTGTATAGCACATAATGGTAGATATCATTCCACATGAGATCAAAATATCCCTCAGTGTGCAAATTAATCAAATAGCTACGTCCGTCTCCTCGAACCTTTAGCACAAGCATATTGTATTGCGTCCAGTCGTAGGTAGTTTCTCGTTTGAATGATTTCTGTAAAAGATAATACAAATGAAGACCAATTTAATAATGGTTTGATTTATTTACTGACCCGCACACGCTTAGTGCGTATGTTTGCATATCCGGTCCTTTTGATGACACCATCCTTAGTGTGCTGCGAGTTAACTTCGCCGTGAAAAAGTCCTGCACCTGCTGCGCTCAACTCGAGCTTTGCACTGCTTTTACCTTCACCGTGATCTGCATCTGTTGTCACGGTCCATTTATCAAGAACGTCGGGAGCTTTGAAATCGAATACAATATCCGTTTCGCCGGGTCTAAATACCAATATGGGATCGCTTTCCAACTGTTCCTTTACCTCCTGGCGCCACAGTTTTATTTCTTCTTTCAGGTCTCGTAATCCATTTACAATAAGCTCCTTTTTAGAGGGCTCCGGAAGTTTAGTTTTGTAGCCGGATTTCTTTTCGCGCTCCCAGAATGCGCGCTGCACGGCAGATGTGTGAATTCGAGCTGCTGGTAACCAACAGCTTAAGCGGCCTGTTTGTCTCACTAAACTGTGCATTTTAACATATTTTTAATTGAAATATATTAAAATATCAATTATGTGTAGTGCAAACGGCGAGAGCACCAACGTAACCGAAAATCAGCTGTGCATTTTGCCATTCACAGTGACAAACAATAACATATCGACTATCGAAATACATCGATGTATGCCATAATTGTGAATGACGTTTCGTATTTGTTTTTGTTATTTTGTGCAGTCAACGAAAGTGCAAAGTTCTCAGTGTTGTAAATTAAGTTTCACAATGAAGTTGCAAGAAATGGAAAAATGCGCACCCACCAGCGATTGGAATGTTCTTTACTGGGTGCTCGGTAGCATTCTAATGCCAGTAGCTTTGCCACTGGCCATCATCAATCTATGGCAGCGTTTTCGCGCTCAAAAATACCGTAATCAATTGCCCGGCAAGGTAAAAATCATGAATATTAAAATAACAAATTGACTGCTTTAATTGCTAAGTAAAACGCTTATAGGTTGTGCTTATTACGGGCGCCAGTTCCGGTCTGGGCGAGTCCCTTGCGCATGTCTTTTACCGTGCAGGTTGTAAGGTTATCCTGGCTGCCCGCCGTGTTCAAGAGCTGGAGCGTGTGAAGAAGGATCTGTTGGCGCTCGATGTGGTAAGGAGTGCAAAATTTCAGCATCATATTTGTTTATTCAAAGCTGTTTGCAGCAACCTGCATATCCTCCCACAGTCCTTGCCTTGGATCTATCGGAGCTTAATTCCATACCAGACTTTGTTACGCGCGCCTTGGCTGTATATAACCAAGTCGATATACTGATTAACAATGGTGGAATAAGCGTACGTGCCGACGTTGCCTCTACAGCGGTCGATGTGGATCTTAAAGTGATGGTTGTTAACTACTTTGGATCTGTGGCATTGACGAAAGGTACGAATGCTGCCCTCTATATATATAATAAGAAAATATAAAGTTTAATATTTTTTTTTCTTTAGCTTTATTGCCTTCCATGATAAAACGTCAGATTGGCCACATTTGCTTCATAAGCTCCGTTCAAGGAAAATTTGCCATACCCCAACGTGCAGCTTATTCCGCATCCAAGCATGCAATGCAGGCCTTTGCCGATGCTCTGCGTGCCGAGGTGGCCAGTAAAAATATAAATGTGTCGTGCATCAGTCCCGGATACGTACAGACTCAGCTCTCGATGAATGCCTTGACAGGATCGGGCAACAACTATGGCAGTTAGTAAAAACTTTTCATTATTTGCTGCACCTTACTAACATATTTGACTTATTTTAGAAATGGATGAAGCTACAGCTAAAGGAATGTCGCCGCAAAAGCTATCCGAACGCATTTTACAATGCATTTTGTGTAAGGAACCTGACATAATTGTTAGCGATTTTCAAGCCAAGATCGCCTATTATTTGCGCCATTTGTTGCCGTCCGTCTTTTTTTGGATCATGGCCAAACGTGCCCTAAAACTGGAAAAGGCCGCTAAAAAATCCACTTAGATTAAATTTTAGTTCGTTTTTATTGTTATTTGAATTTTGCATTAAATGAAAAATTATAAAATATCGTGATGTATGTGCAGTGTTAAAAATTAGTTACATTTGCACAAGTCATTAATGATAATATTAATAAATAAAATAATTACTGTAAACATATTATTAAAATTAAGTACAACTTAAGTTTTCACATATTTCTCTGTTTCGCTATGTTCGCCACTTATTAGATTATAATTATTGTTCATAACTGATGCATTATACTTATTTTTTTATTTTTCGACATTCATTTACGCATTATTAATTGACAAAATACTTCATATTTGATACGGGTTTTGACAACATTTAAATCTGGTTATTAACTAGGGGAACGGATCTCTGCGAGGGGTCTTGAATACGTGTAAAAATTGATTTAACTAAATTATAAAAAAATAGTCGTTATCAATCAGGTAAAGTAGGTGCAAAACCTTCATGAAAGTACACAAAAAATATTAATTACAATTGAGGTACACACAAAGATTTTAAAATCTGTTTTGCAGTAATACGACTAAATTATTTCATACATATGTATATAGTTTAAAATCAATTAATTTCTTATGTACAATACACAAAAATGTTTAGTTTCGCGTTTTATAGTCTTTTCTTCCACGTTCAAAATACTTTAATCGGTCCATTGGCCGATCCTCCGCTTAGATCATACTTTTATGCATTTATTATATACAGTACATAAACATTGGCAATTTTTTTTTAAGTATTCTTTCCTTTAATTTTAATTTTTTTTTTTTTTGGTAAGTTTAATGATATTGCCGATAGTTTGACGTTAAAAAAGAATCTGCGCCTTGTATAGTTTCATATTTAAATAGTTATCATAGGTTTTCGATTTTTTTATTTTGTTAAGACGAACTTAAAGCTAAAATTCGAGTTTCTTTTTTGTTTTGTTTTTTTTTAAGCATTTTGAAGCGATTGTCGCGTACTTTATCGTTTTTCCGTTTCTTAGCTTGCCTACGCGTTAACGTTAACTATCTGTCCCAAGATGGGTCGGTCTTTTGAGCTGAGCATAAGTATTTCTATTTAATAATGCATTGTATATTCAACAAAAAAATATACACAAATGCTCATAAAATTGCACTCCCCATGTAACTACTTTACCACCCATACAAATTCAAAGTCATATCAGAACTATACGCAATCTTAAACGCCGATGTTCAACACAGTATTATAATTCGTAGCTACAATTATAGCATTTATCTATGTTTAGGGATTCCAATTAGCTTAGACTACAAATCTTTAATATTAGGGTTTAATTTGTAAGCCGTTTGCTCTGTGATTTGATACGCTACGTGACTATTCGTGAGTGTTTGTGTTTGAATATCAATAGGTGTTCCTTCTTTCATTGCTATAATTTGATATTGCATATAAAAACTATTTATGTATGTATCTTTCAATTTGATTTTTTATATACACTACTACTAAGAATGGCGCAGGCATTTGTGTGTTTGTCAGTGTGTAAATGGGGAGTGAATTGGGTTTGATTGGGGGACACAGAATTAACTTCTCTATTTGATTTTGTTGCGATTACTACTAACTATGTTCGATGCATATTACTTTTGATTTATTGACAATTATCGTTGGTTATATTTTATTGTTACGAAGTATTATTTATTTGCAACTTCCCCTGACTCCTGCTTCCAGTCTACCTGGCTGCTACACCTTTATCTCATTCCCAACTACGATTCTTAATATCATTTTTGATCTTCTTGGAAAATATTCATAAGTGTTTAAAAATTTGTTGGTTAATTTCTTTTT
Source organism: Drosophila innubila (assembly GCF_004354385.1). Classification (NCBI taxonomy): domain Eukaryota; kingdom Metazoa; phylum Arthropoda; class Insecta; order Diptera; family Drosophilidae; genus Drosophila; species Drosophila innubila. The sequence continues at coordinate 26,881,915 of NW_022995380.1, forward strand.
TACATTCGTTACTAAAATAGCACCTTGTATTGTTGTTCTGTTCTGTGTGTCGAAGTTTACAGATGAGAATGGTCGTTGTTGGAAACGTTAAGAATGTAAAAAACAGATATAGACATATAGAAATATAACAAAATATAATTCTATGTAGGAAACAATATCAATAGGCCAATAATACTATAAGAATAGATTGATTGTGTACAGCGATCGAAACACGATGGTTTGTATAGACTATGATTAGATTTATTGGACAATAAATGTAGATCTTCAATGTTCACGATATTTAGAGTGTTTTGTTTAGGAGGTTCAGTTACAGTTTCAATATGATACTGGACAGTTTAATTGAATTTTTCGTAGATACAAAACGATCGTATTTCGACTAGTGTACACAATAAGGGTTGTAGATTTAGATTAAAATACAGTTACAAGATATAGTTACAGATCACGAATACAATACAACAGTTAAACAGTAAAAGGTACAATGTGCGGTGAGTGCGGCTGGCTTCGGCGGTGGCTGTGGCGTTGGCGGTGGCATTGGGTGGGTGGGTGAGTGTTTATGGTCTATGGATTTTAAGTAGTGTTATGTGAAAGGATGAAGCCATAAGCACGAGCGTTGTTAGCGTTTAATAATGATTTTGTGGTCGTTTTGGTATCTGGTGTGGGGATGTATTGGCGTGGCATTCACATATTCAGCAGAAACGGCAAGTTTAAGGCAGTGTAAAGTACATACATACATATATGTATGTGTATATTTATATATACAAATCTAAATTTATATATATATATATATATATATATGCATTTAAACCTATGCGACAATTTGTATAACTAATTTTAGGACTTATCACTTTCACTTGGTTGGTTTGAAATGAAAAGGAATGGCGCTGCTCTTAGCTAACCAGATTCTCAATATCGGACACAACAACCTCCAAATCCGATGGCAATTCGTTTTCCATTGCCGTCGTCGTCGTCGTTGTCGTGGGAACAGGTGCTGCTGCTGTCGCTGCCGTTGAGCGCGATCTAAAATTGTGAAGACTACGTCGCATCGGCTGCACAGTTTGCCATTGGCTTGCCATGGCGCTGGTGGAGGCGGATTGTTGCAATGAAAGCGGCAATGCAGGCGGCGTTCCAGCGCTCGACGAGGTTGTCGTTGTGCTGCTTGACGATTGACGGGAGAAGCTGGGCGGCGCCAGTGACGATGACGCTGCTGCAGCTGCAGCTGAAGCCGCTGCTGAGGAGGCGCCGCTTTGACCATTGAGACTGGCGCGTGGAATGTTACTGAAGCTGTTGCGCGAGTTGCGCGTCGGCGGCAACGGAGCTGCCTGTGGCGCTGAGTTGGAGACGCTGCTGTTTCTGCGCAGATTTGCATTTGAAGAAGACCGACGCTGGGGTGTCGCCGTTGGAGCTCCTGTTGTAGTTGTAGGCGGATCCTTGCCATTTTTGGCAGCACTTGCTTTTAAATTGAGACTGCTGCGCTTTTTCGACTTGGCCATGTTCTGGCTCAGATTGATGAGATTTTGTGTGCTCCCAAAGTTTCGCGTCAAGTTAATGGAACCACCCGAGGTGTGGGCTTCATTCTTGGAAGCCTTGCTGCTGCTACGACGCGGCGCCACTGCGAAAGGATTGTGTGTGGACAGCGAATTGGAGCGGCGATAGGAGCTCCGTTGACCTGAAGCTATTGCTGTGGCCTCCAGGCTGGCGCGAGTTGAGCTAGGTGCAATTTTGCCACCGCTACTGCTGCTGCTCGGCTTTGATGTAGCTGCAAGATCGGCTGTTCCACTGCCGCTAGGCAACTCCACATTCTCATAGCAATGTTCAGTGGTGCGGTTTGGTGGCTTCAGTGTCTCATAGTTGGGTTCGTTGAGAGTGAGCACTTGATTATCGTCCTCGGCTTCATTGCATAGCAACAGAGCGGTACGCTTTGCTCGTTCCGTATACGGTCCCTTGGACGTAGTCGCCTGTCCACTAGCGCGTGCATTGCTCTTCTGTGTACGCTTTGGACGTGCGCCAGCGTTGACGCCTACCACATGCGTTTTCACCTTGGGCTTCTTGGACAGCCGCAGCGAGAACTTAAAGGGTGGCTTGTAGACGACCTGCAGCTTAACCTTCTCGTTGGACAGGTTGCCCATGGACTTAGTCTTCTGTGGCGTTTTCTGTACTAGCCTTTCGGGCGTTGACTGCGATTTACTCATCACATTACGCACTCGTGAGCTATGCTCTATGTGCGACAATGGCTGGGCCACAATAGGTGACTCTAATAGCCACTTTTGTACTTTGCCAAAAGTGTTGCTATGATTGTTGGTCGTGGATAAATTGGAGCCATCGTCGGCGCCGTTTCCGTTGTTGTTGCGCTGCGAATAATCAATAATTTCCTTCATATGTTTGCCTAGCTTTTTGTTGGCCTTTTTGGTTTGCTCCTCATCCGTCACATTTGTTTTCAGCTTCTTCTTTGCCAGCGCCTGTGTTCGAGATGTTTTCTTTGGTTCTGCACTGGCACTGGCACTGCCTTTGGTTACTGCACTAGAGCGTACTCCTGCTGTTGCTCCCAATCCGGTTGCAGACTTCTTGCTCCGCTCACCACGAACCTTCTTCTTGAATGGCACTTTGGTGCGCACGGCCGTGTGCACAATGACACCATTGTTGTTCTCTGGCAGGCGCACAGTTTCCGTGGTGGCGCTATGAATGATGGTCACCGATTTAAGCTTCAGATTCGAGCGTTTCGCCAGCAGCTTTGTGCTCAGTATCTAGGGTAAGAATAAATCAATTAATTAATTGAATAATATCAAAGATTGCTATTTGGGATATGTATGGTTGCGTGAGTCCAAGTCTAAAAGCGATCTATGTTAGCTTTGTTATCAATAGTCAAATGAAGCGCTTATCAATGCGATTTACGAGGCTCAACTTGGGTTCATATTTGGGCTCACCCTCGCTCATGGCTTGCGATTTGGCCTCATACTGATCCCTTAAGATACTTGTGACCACACGCATTAACTTTCCAAACAAAACGCATTAAAATTAGGAACACATAAAAATAATGTACAAAAAAACATAAAAAAACAGTGCGAATTCACCATCTAAAAATTTAAAATTTTAAATTATACTAGTCAAATATTAAATTTCTAGATGGTGAGAAGTGGACTCCAAGTTTGATGCACATACCAGCAACAAAAAGACTCCAATGGCAGCCAGAGCCACGGTGTACCAATGATGCTGCATCCACTTTTTAAACGTGGCTATGCTCTCTTCAGAGAGCAGCAACTTGCGCAGCGTAGCCAATGGTCCAGAGGGATCGACTTCGCGGCACTTTTGAAAGACATCGCAGTAGCTATGAATCAAAGACATATTAGCTATGTTAAGAATTAAATTAACACTATATAATACCCATTATAGTCATTGCAGGGCGTTCCTGGCTTGGAGTACATGTCGGGCACATCAAAGGGTGCCTCGTTCCATTCAAACGAGCTGCGGCACGGATTATTCTCTCCAGGTAGTTTGCAACACAGCTCGCATGACTTGATGCGATCATCCTGTGGTCCAGGTATGCACTGACATGACTCCAGTCCATAGGCCAAACAAATGCTGCCCGTGCAATCGCCCATGTAACAGACGAACTCCTTGTTACAAATGGTCTTGTTTGGTTTGTTCACCGACGGTGGGCACTGGGGCACGCGTCCATCGCAAAATGAGGGATCGCGACAACCGTTGTCATCGCGACATTTGTCTCCAAACTTCACCTTGCAATCGGTAGTGCAGCAAGGTCCCTGCGAGGGGCTGCAACGTGCATGGGGAGTCAGCGTGCAGGGCGTTTCATCAAGATGCGGCTGCCGCGACATGGGAAAACAGCATGCATCCTTGCAGTCCTCCTCCCAGCCGCAGTCACACTGCTCGCCCGGCTCCACAACGCCATTGCCACAAATAGAGGACTGCGGTTCTGTGAAGCATCCCTTCATCGAACGTGCCTTTGCATTCAGCACTGGCTCTATGGACTTTAAGGAGCACGCACTAAACTTGTTATTGTTCTTCTTATCGCCGGAGGTGGCTCGGGCGAACATAATAAAGTTACCATCCTCGCCACCTGGTGTGCACAGCTCCGGATCGTGCTGAAGAAAAGAATTGGTTTCTAAATCAGATTTTTGATAAGTTTTCAGCGATGCTTACAGGCGATCCAAAGTTGTGACCAATCTCGTGCGCCAGCGTCACGTGTGAAACGGCGGGTGGAACATGTTTGCCATAATTTAGGAGCGTGACAATGCCAGTATTCAATGACTTAAGGGATCCTCGATAGTGACCATTCTTTTCGCAAACGCCACCAGCATTCTTGAGATCACCAGTCCAAGCCAGACCCAAAGTGCCCATCTCAAAATCGCGATAGGTAAACATATAGGCCAGACAAAAGGCATCATAATCCTCCTCTGTGTAATAAATGGTTAAAGAGAAACCATAACTTGTGGGAAAAATGATAGCTTACCTGAAAACAGCTCCAAAAACTTTTCAACTCCATAATTACCGGGAAATCGGTAACTGGGATCCTTCATTGCGTTCATATTATGCACTTTAATACGTTTGATCATAAACGTAATGTTGTCCGGTTTTCCATCGTTGTTGAAATCCGTATTTCGATAAATGGAATTGGCGCGTTGAACGTGGCGCGTGATGGCCTCAATTGAAGCCTCATCACTGCCCATCTTCTGGAAGAATGTGTGATCTGCCTGCAGATAAAGCATGCAAGTGGTCTTGCGATCGTAGAGCAGGCGCGGCGAGTTGTGTATATCATCGCCACGGCCGCTTAAAAGATTCGTCATCAGCATGGTATTGAAACTGGGATTGTGCGGATTGGGTGCAAAGATGATCTCTGGATTATAATTGTTGACAATAATATTGGGTTTCTTGGTGGCACCGTTCTTGGTGATGATCTCTACATGCGTCTTATGGCTAGGGCGATCGTTAGCGCCGTTGTTGTTGTTACCCATCGACAGTGTCGTCCAATTGGCATTGAAAAAGTTATTTGGCAGGTTGTTGCTATTGTTGGCATTCGGCTCCTCATACGGTGTACCAAACTCTGGCTCTATGGGCCGATTGTAGGTGCTGACAATGATGTTTTTATGCTTTGTGTACAATTTGCGCACATTGTTGTTGTTGTTGTTGGTATTTGAATTGGTATTGCTGTTTCCATTATAGCTTCGACTGCTGTCGCCAACATTGGAGGGATTATAGTTATTTACAAGAATATTGCGATTAGGTGTGGGCTTAGTTAGTGTGGCCAGAAAACTTTCTGTACTGCGCATAGTTGTTGTTGTTGTGGATCTTTTAGGCTCCTCATCGCTGCGATCCTCCTCAGAGGCGAGAACGCGAAAATCATCATTGTAGGGTACCTCTAGATCCAGCGGTAGAGGAGGATTGCGATTATACGTTGGAACAGTGACATGCTGGACAAAAATGGTACAATAATTAGCACACTTTCTATTCAAATTAAAAGCAGCTACTTACCTCCTCCTCAGGTAACCAACGTTTCTGCCTCAATCTCTCGCTAGCGCAATGAGTTTTAATGGGCGACTTTGATGACAAACCACTTGCAAATGAATTCTGATGCTGCATATTTACATCACTTAGCTTATAGACAATGCTGTGCACGCCACTCTCCGCCAATTGCTGTGAGTAACGCTGCGCTGGCTCAATGTAATAGTGCTCAGCCTGCGTTTCAATGGTGCCATCCAGCAGATTATCACTTGTGAGTATCGCCTGGACATGGGCAGACTCATCATCCTCCAAGCTGCCCGTATAAATGCGTGACACATCGTAATCGATGGGTCCCAGTGTGTTTTCGATTTCCACATCATTTGCGAATACCGAATTTGGCTGCTGACGCAGCACCAAAAGAAAGTCTCTGTGAACAAAAGAATGAGAGTGTGAATATTTATAAGAAATGCAATGCAATTGAACACGCCACCCACTCACCTGTCGTGTGCAGAGAAATTCAATCGTATTGTGTGCGCCAGTCCCAGCCCACTTGAGGCATCCACTTGACGTTTTCGGCGAGCACGCGCCTGCTCCAAGTGCCTTTGCTGTGCCACCTGAAGCACCGAGCGATCAAAGTTCGCTGCCTCCCAGTGCTTAATGTATGGCGTCAGTTTGTGTGTGTAGCCTGTTGAGCCACAATGAAATGATTACAATCAAGATGTTCGTCTCTAGTCTGATTGGACTCACCTGGTAGCTTGAGCGGAGTTGGAACTGCCAGCAGCTCGTTGATAGAGAGCAAGAGCGCCAGGAGCGTTAGCAACCAACCCATGATTATTGTGACTACGTGTATTTGTATGTATGTGTTTGGGTATGTGTGTGTGTGTGTGTGGAAACCTAACTAGTTCTAGGCTGGGTTTATTGGCTTAGATTGACCTTTGTTAGCCTCCGTCTCTTACATTATTGCAGCAGTTGTTGTTTTGCCAATATGAATTGCCAAACTGGGAAAAATCCGTTACAGCCGCGACATCTCACGCGTAGCTGCTGCTGCTGCTGCGGAAGAATAAAAGAATGAGTTTAATCGACTTGATTGCAATAACGGTAGCTTTATATGGCTGAGATTGCACTTTAAAAATATACATACTGTATGTATGTATGTACATATATAATTCATACAAATCAACACAGCATCAGCAAAAACAACAACAAAGTTGCTTTCACCTTTTGCAGCGAGTTCGTTAGCAAGCGAAATTCGCAACAGTTGAAAACAATAAAATATGTATGTACATCTTTTGTTCAAAATTTACGTATTTTTGCATAAATGGCAAAAGCAACAAACTGCTGGCAAGAAGAAGCACAGCTTCAGCATCTCATTAGCACTTTGTTCACACACGCACACACACACGCGCAAATGCACACACACACATGCATGCGCGCATAAACAACACATACACATTTACACGTACGATTTGCTTGTGTTGTGTGCCCGTGAAAATTACTGTTAGTCGCTTGGTTGTTTTTTTTTTTTTGCAAACATTTCTATTTGGTCATTCAATGAATTGCATTCCTTTTTTTATATTGTCAACTGTTCAATTGAATAATAATCCATTGCTCTGAGTATTTGTTGTGTATGTGTAAGTCTTAGGTGTTTGTTACTGCCACTGATTTTGTTTTGTTGTTAACAGCTTTAGCTTAGCCAAAATACAATACGTAAAATTCAATTAGTCCAAGAAGAAGGGTTTTTATTTTACGACAGCAATTGTTGCACTTTTTCGTTTTGGTAATTGGATTTGGGCTAACTTACAGGTAAAATATTAAAGCAACCACACTAACACATATACACACACTCACACACACACAGAAAACAATCGACCTCCGCTCGCTGTTGTATTGCCATTAACGCTGTGGCGTAAATGGTAAGCCAGCCAAGTTTTTTTTCTGGCCTAAACCTGTTCCCTGGCTTATTCATGGCCCGAAAATAAATGTATTGTTCTTAAGTTTCACGCTTTTTATAAATAGCAATGCTTCAATTCACGAAACTTACTTTCTATTTAATTAAACACTTGCATTTCATTGCAATGATTTTAAAAACAATTACTTTATTTTTCCCCACATATAAAACGGCTGCAGGTAACTAGTATCGATGCTTTTTGAGCTCTGCCTAGAGCTGGCGAAATATCGATGAAAAATCGATGCATCGACTTTACTTAATTTTTTGAAATCATCGAAGATGTTTTAAGCATCGACATCGATATATTTAACCATACATTTATTAAGGCCGAAATAAATGTATACTTATTTAACTTAATCAATGGTCTTAAAACTTAAATATTTGCTTAAATTTATTTTTGATGAACGTTAACATTTTTTGTGTACTCATGTTAAAACATATATACATGTATACATGCTTAAAACATCGATGTTCTTCAATAAAAACATTTCAAAAATCAATTTATCTAAACATCGATGTTTTTCCAGATTTGGCTCTGCCTAACTTTATACTCGATAATACAAGCTCTGTTTGTGTTGTATTCGATTGCAATTTGAACGAAGGAGATATCGATATCCGAAAGTACAACGTTATTCCAAACTAATTTAAAACAATTTTTTCTATTGGTTAACAATCAATCACCTCTTTAATTAACGTCTGCTGCTTACTGATACCTTCACGCAGATCTTTGGCATTTTTCTCTAGTTTTATTTTACATTCTAGTAGCTTTTCTTTATGTGCGTCCAAAGTTCCCTCCATAGTCTCCAGTTTCTTGACTTTTTGGTCATATTCGTCAAACACCTGCCACCATGTTTCAAGGGACAAATTCTCGGGTTCCGTGAGCAGTGCATGCTCAAAAGCTGCACTGCTGCTAGCGTTGGTACTTCCTGCTGGCTGGCATATTTCAAAAGTGTCAATATCAGCGAGCATTTCTTCAACAGTGGGAGCTGCGGGTGGTGGTGTCACCTGTGGTTTTGACTTCTTAAACATTGCAATTAATGGGATATTCGGATTGTTTATAAATCTGAAAGAAAGAACAATCGTTAACGTCAGCAAAAAATTCGTTTTTGTGCATGTATATTGACAAATCCTACATTTCTGCACCAGTGCTTGTATGTAAAAGTCTTCTGCCCAATCCAACTTTCGTAATTTGTAAAAATAAATTTAATTTAACTTTGTAAAGATTAAAATATCCAAAGTTTGATGAGTTGTTTACTTGTTGATAGACTAGTGTTCAGTAATCTTATTTTTCTCAGAGTTGCATTTCGCATGGATGTTTGTCAACACTGGCTTCCCGCTTTTTAGTGCAACACACGCTCTCTACAACAATCATATAAACAATATTGATTTGCTGTTAATTTATAAGACTGCCAATAATGACAAATCGGGACGAACTAAGTGCCTCTGCAAAGCACAAATCTATAGAAGCTGCTGCACGTGAAAAGAACCCACTTGAAAAGCTGCCGGTACGATGCGATACCTACAAATCGAACACATCGGAGGAGTTTAAACTATATTGCCGCGCCAAAGGCGATATGGATGCCAAGACCCTTAAATGGACATTTAAACTAGCGGAACAGAATGTCGGCCCCTATTACAAGCAACTGAAAATGGGATGGAAGCCCAAAATTAAACAGGCGGAGCTCAACAAGAACTGGGCACGTTTCTTGGTTGCACTGAATCAACAGAATCAACCGGTGGCTTACACAATGTTCCGCTTTGATATGGACAATGGAGATTGCGTGCTCTACTGGTAAATATGGTTATTCTAAAAAGCGAATTTGTTAATTAATGGTTCTGTTTCACGAGCTAGCTATGAGATACAAATCTCGCCAGAGTATCGAAGAAAAGGACTTGGAAAATTTATGATGGAAACACTTGAATTATGTGCGCGCTTCTGGCAGCTGGAGAAAATTATGCTTACCGTCTTAAATAATAATGAAGACTCGTTAATGTTCTTTAAAACACTTGGCTACGCCACGGATGAAACTTCTCCAGACGTTTTGGAGGAGGCTGACTATCAAATATTAAGCAAGAGCATGTTGGGCTAATTATTTATTTCAATAGTTGAGATATATAAACAGAATAGTTTAGAAAAAAAATTGCTTTAACAATTTAACAACTGGGCCTGGGCATCAAAGTATTTGGCCATGCGAATGTCGTTGCTACTGAGGCCACTGACATCGTGGGTGCTCAAAGTGACCTGCACTTTGTTGTAGCAGTTGAACCATTCCGGATGGTGATTCATTTTCTCAGCCAGCAAGGCAGCACCAGTCATGAAGCTGAACGCTTGATTAAAGTCCTTCATCAGAAACTCCTTATAAATAGCATCACGTCCTTCGACCATTGTCCAGCCTGCATCCAACAATGGCTGCAGTTTTTCGCTGCGTTCCTGTTCATTTAGTTTGGCCTGTGTGAGAATTATATGTATTTATGTGAGCAACAAGTACTGACTGTTTATATTGATTGCTTTCGCTGCCCTTGGAATCAAGTGGTGGCCTCGCATGCCCCCAAAAGATAACGTTGTTGAAGTCGAGGTATCAAATTTGTGGTATTTGTTATGCTTATTCATTTAAATGAACCAGATTTTCACTTACCACCATTTTGCGTTTAGTAGCTGCTTTTGTGCTTAATGTGCGTGCTTGTTGTTTGATGTAAGGCCTCCAATTGCCAAGACCTGTTGCTGCTGCTCTCGTTGACGTCGGGTATAGAACTGAGCTCGCATATCTGCTGCTGCTGCTGCGCGCAAACAATCTCAATCTACTCAATCTTGGAGTAAATCTCAGCTTGTACTCACCACCACAATCGTTCGCTCCCTTCTCTCCAACCACTGGCATTCAATGTTTTTGTTGTTGACTTTAAACCGGCGGCATTTACCAACCAAGAAATTGTTGTTCGCTTATTAAGTAGATTTGCAAGTTTTTGAAAGCCCAATCCATGCTGTGCGCATTTATTTGTTAATAACATTCTGCCTAACTGGTTTAAACTGCGGGCGTTTCGTAGTAAAATAGAGTTGTCTCAAATCGTTCGAATTCTATTGAACTAAACCCTGAACTGAACGAACGAACTAAATCCCTGATTTTAGCTCATTTAGTTCAGTGAATGGATCACAAAATTTAATTTAATCAAATTAAAAATTTAGTTGCACCCAAGAAAATTCACCTAATTTGGAATTTTTCTTAATATTGAAGATATAATATTTTGAATTTTTGCAGAATTTTTGTTAGAATTTTGTCGTTATTTTGATATTTTTTTTAGAATTAAATTTGTAACTTTTATCCCCTGTGGGTCGTCAAAATCGTTAAGCTTCAAACCTTCATAAAATATTTTTTCATAATTTCATCAAATTTCGAATTTTAAATTTTCTTAAAGTTATTAATTTATTTCCGAGTTGCATATTTAAATTTGTACTTTACCTTCGCGCAAAATCTACTAACAGAGCTCTGTTAATTGCTGCTTCTTCTTAAAAATAATGGCAGTTACCGCCAGATTGAATTTGAATTTAAATTTGACTGAATGAATTTTGTATATTTAATTGAATATTTATGTAATTTACATATTTGAAAATGTATAGTATTTGGATATTGTGACAGCAATCACAAAGTTATTTATTTATGCAGCATGTTGTCAGATTCACCGTTGCCATAATAATCGTAGTCTGGACTGGCCGTTGAGGTGCCAAGCTTGGGATGAGCTTGTGTTGAGGCTTCCAGCTCCATGACACGACCTGTTGTGCTCTGTGGGATGGCTGTTGTTGTTTTACGCCATCGAAGACTATAACGACTGCGCACAAATGGTGCCTTGGTGGCGACTATAACATTGCCGTAGGCTGTTTGCAGAAAATTGTGCTTAAATGCTAGAAAAATAAATGAATATATATTCCACTTACCCAAGCTTAATAGGCAAAAGCACAGAATCAACAGCACAGTGAATTTCATAGTGCAAAGTTCTAAATGCAAACTGTGCCATTGCCTGCTGTTCTTGCAGCATTTATAGGCCCGCTCTTTGAAAGATACAGATACTCGTAATCAAATCCCCAGAGAAAGGCATCCAGAGATCAACAAACCATTTCCCCAGAGTCCAGTCTACCAAGTTCATTCACCGCAGAAGCGGTATTTATTAATTTATTTTATTTTATTTTATTTATTATCTTTGATGAACACTTACTAAACTTATGGGTAAAACGACATCAAATCGAAATGCTTAAGAAAAAATGGTAATAAATACGTGTATACTTTGAATGGGATAAAACCCATAATGCTACTTAACGCCTTAATTGTCTGTCGTCCTGGGGCGCTTTGGACCGGAAGGTATTGGAGGAGGCGGTACGTCGGGCACATCGCTATTCTTGTTCTCGGAGCCATTTTTGATGTCATCAAAGCTGGGCGTGGAATCCAAGTTGTCCAGAGGCAGTGGTTGCACCTCCGGCTGTGGAGGCTGCGGAGGCTGCACTGGCTGCATTGGTGGTGCAGTGGGTGCCGGACTACGCGTTGGATAACCCTGGCTAGGGTAGTAATCGTAGGGCGGCAGATAATTCTCTCGCTGGCGAACAAATCCCGCCTGGTCATAGATCACCGGATATTGATTGTAGGCATAGGGCGGCAAATGCATGGCCTGGTTATTGTACTGGGAATTCAGTGGAATCAGAACAGGCGGCAGACCCTGTTCGTTAAGCGGCAGAGGTAACTGATCCTTGGCCATAATCTCCTTGGGCTCTGAATCGTCTGCTGTCGGAGATTGAGGTGCCAACTCTGGTTGTGGCGCCGGTTGCCGTTCTGCGGGCACAATGCTGGGCTGATTGGGATCGTAGGACGTGTAGATGGGCGGGTATTGACTACCAGTTGGCAGAGGATACGGTAGCTATAATAGATAATGATCAGTCAGAGCTTACAGCGAATATTTATCTCAACTTACCCGCTCATTAGGCGCCAGTCCAGGCACCAAAGGCTGCCCAAATCTCACCAGTGGTGGACTGTAGAAGCCAAAGGGATTATAGGGTCCAAAGGGTGCATAGCCCGGTTCGTGTATTGTGGGTTGTATGACAGGATATGCCCGACTCGAGGTCAGATTGTCGTCCGTGGTGATTAGGGCATTGTAGACCTTTGGCTTCTTGCGCAGACGACGCGCTCCATGAGAGCAACCGACGCACAGAGCCAGCGCCAATAGCAAGATTGGTAGACCGTACTGTAAATAGATTGGAGAGGGGTTTAGTTGAAAATTGGGCTTTACTCCAATTGTGTACAAGTCCATGATTTGTCACTAAGACATTTAACGCTATTTAATTAATCGCCACATCGATCATCAATCAATGAATTGTTAACAATTGTACAGATTTTTTCTTGGGGCGGCGAACCTTGACGGAAGTCGGGGTTGGGGACTGACTATGGACAGGGAAGTCGGCGCTGGTTTTCTTAGTAATACTGGAAGCTTGGCGCTGGCCACAAATTCGACGTCATCGCCAAGTGTTCATGACTTTCAAATGCCAGTTAAGCGATTGAGAGATCGATTCGCTTCGATCTCCAAGCTACAAGTATTGCAATAGTTTAACTTAAATAAAAACAACAACAACAAGAACAACAATCAACACATGTGCTGCCATTGTTGAGAATTAACTACAGTTCATTAGTTTTGAATTGAAATGTAGATTGTTCCTTTAATTGGATTACTATGAAGCCGATCAAACCGGACAACGGACAACGATCGCATGGGCTGAGCTTTGGAATTTTGAGCCTTTCTGTGATCTGGAGCTTTGGTCATAGGTCCGGTTAAACAAGTTGGCCAGTTGGCATGGAAATGCGCTAGCCCATGAAGTGACGAATACTCAAACGTATGCTCATATTCACTCATACATACACTCACATACTCATACTCATACTCATACTCGTACTGCGATCTGTGACCGAGTTTCCACTGATCTTGATCTTTGCATTTGCTCACGCCTGGCACTCTCAATTGCTTTTGTAATCCGCGACGGCTGTGCTCAGATTACCAAGAGACATTTATGCTGGGCTTCTCCTTCCGCTCTTCTCCTGCTCCTTCTCCTACTCTATCGTATCAGAGTTGGTTAGTAATTGGCTTTGCTTTCCATACATTTCACTTTGACTTTCCTTGCCTTGCCATGGCCCATGGACACGGCTAGAAAGAAAAGCATTCTCCACCCACGCACCAGCTCGTGATTGGTCGCCAAGCATTGCGCCTGCTCCCAGTCTGTCTATCTGTCTGTCCGTCTGTCTATCCGTCTGTCCGTCCATATATTTGTGGGCTTTCAAAACGAACCAAGCGAGCATCAATTGAAAGATCAGAGACCAATTTTCAACGCTTTTCCTTTTGGCTTTTGTGCTCTTGTGTGCGGCAGTGAAATGAATCGAATTGTTTGAAATTGAATCAACAATCCGATCACGAGCGGATCATGATCATAATGCTCATTATGATGCTGATGATGATGAAGTGCAAGTGCACTTCAATGCTCGAAATTGGGGCAGCTTAAGTGCCAAAAGTACGAGTTTTGTGGCTTGTTAAAAGGCAACAACAGCAACAAGAGCAACAACATAAATGTTAGCTGAAAATGATGCACGAGATGCTGCGGGTCGCCTTCGAAGATCACGCTCTTGGCCCTGGATGTGTTTAGGCTTAAAAGTTAAGCTTCAACTGACGATTAACAGCCTTACCATGTGGGTGTGACCAGTTCATTGAAAAATATGTTAGATTTCAAACACAAAATGGCAAAAATTTCACACTTTTTAAAATACAAAGTTATCTATCATTTCAGCTAATAATAAAATAATAATAAAATTGTTTTCAATTTCATTCTCCAATAAGTTGGTAATAATATAATAATACTTTCTATCAATTTATTTAAACTTGATTTTGATAAGTGCAAAAATTAAAGTATAATTATTTCAATTTGATTAAATAAGTTAGGAAAAACACTTAAAAACTTGTATACTTAGTTAACTGTATATCAATTTATTTCAAAAATAAAGATAAGATTATTTTCTTAAATTTGATTTTTAATAAGTTAATGACACAAATTTTTTATACTTGTTTAACATTCTATCAATTTATTTAAAAAATAATAAATAAAAAAGTTTTTTAAACTAGATTTATATTATGTTAAAAAAATCAAATAAAATTTTTTATCAAGGCTTGAATGAAAAGTTCCGGTTCAAGGGGATCCTGAAACATGTGGAACTACATAATATCAGTAAAAAGTATTCGATATAAATCTCAAGATTGTTTTTAGCTATTTTAGGTAATTTTCTAACGAGTGAATGATTTTTAAATTTGTGGCTAGTCCGCTTGACATATTTGATCTCGTTCTTAATTATTTGTTGGCTTGCATTGCCAGTTTGCCCGTTTTGCATGTTAGACTGGGGCTGAGTCAGCCAACTGGCACAATCAGAGTCAGGGCTAAAAGATCAGACCAGTTCAAAGGCAATAAAATGGTTACTAATGTAACCTTAAACCTGGCCCGCACAAAAAGTGAAAGTGCTGCTCAAAATGGGAAGCGTGGGATCTAAAACAAATACCAATACCAATTCCAATTCCAACACCAATAACTTTATCAATGCCCAATCAAGACATCATTTACCTTTGTCATTTGCATTGCCGTCTGTCGTTTAGGATTTTCGTATGCAAGTTGTGTCCGAAGAATATGCGACTTGCAGGAAGCTTAAGAAATGTCCAAAAAAATAACGCATAAATCGCAAACTGCACTGGGATTTTTTTATTTTTTTTTAAATTTATTTCGCTTATTTCTGCTTATTTTATCATATGTTATATATTTGTTGTTGTTCAGTTTGTGGGCACTTTTAAAATGCACAATTTGTTGACGCTACCTCACGACACGTAATGACTTTGAAAACAAGTTGCTATAAATTATATTGCAATATATTCCACATGCAAAACTACGACTAACTAAATGCAACTTAAAGCCAGCGAATCGCACTCTTGTTTAACTGTGCAGCTGACGATAGAGACACGAGTACACGAATACACGAGATACACGAGTTGGCACGAAGGCTGCTGACGTTCAACTGACGGCGGCTGCGCACGCGCGTTTCTTATTGGATTTGAGCGAGCAACTGGGCGGTCTCCTACCTTTTATACCTTTACAGTCAGCAGCGACGCTGACGTCGACGTTGCGGCGCAGTAAATGGCTGCTACCGCTGCTGCTGCGGCTGCCTTTGGCAATGGAGCTTTATGGCGCTCTGCAGGAACTTCTTGCAAATGGCCTAGTTTTGAGGACCCAGCACGGGGTATCACAATTTGATCATTCAGTTTGACAACAACAAGGATTTGTAATATAGAATTTAGAGACATGTATCAAAAAGTAGAGATTATTATATTATTAATTTTAAAAAAATATTTGCTTATCCTTAGCTCTCTAATTTAGTCAATATACATTAATATTAATCGGATCAGATTAGTACTGTAAAAATAAAAATAAATAAATGTAATATTTATTAGATTTAAGCATTGATTAGATTAGTTTGAATTAAAAAGCATCTACTTTTTAGTTTCAGCATATATTTTCTTCAAAATGCTAAGTAAATTTCCAATAATAGATTGTTAGGGTATGCAAACTTCTGTGTGCTCTACTCTACATAACTCATATAAAATACCTTTTGTTGCATTTTGATTACAACGGATTTAATTGCTCTGGCATCGCAATCAATTGGATGCAGTTAACTGAGCGAAAGTCTAGAATAATTTGCGAGAGACTGATCAGCTATTGATCAGAGACCGGCCAGTCACGCCTTCGATTCTAGCCCATAAAAAATGAGCTTAACTGCGAGTAGTTTCACTTTCATTGCAATGTCCAAGAACTGCTTTTCATATTGTGTTTATTTCTGTTGCTGTTGTTTACCTGTTGTTAACGCACGCCCCACACTTTGTTCCAAAACAGCAATTATTCTGTCCCCCTGCCCGGCTGTTTCCCTGCATGATCTTTATACTTTATCTGCCTGTTAGAAGCAAGAAAGGTATATTGGCTTACAGGAACAAAGTGAAACTTTTCTTAGTAAAATCCGCAAATATTTTTAGGTTTATTAAAAGAAACTACAACTCATTCATATCATTTTGTTTGTTAGTCAACGTTAGAACAAGAACCTGCTTTATTTCAAGAAGATATTCTGTCCGACCTCGTTCAACATCCTCGATA
This sequence comes from Drosophila innubila, assembly GCF_004354385.1. Lineage (NCBI taxonomy): Eukaryota > Metazoa > Arthropoda > Insecta > Diptera > Drosophilidae > Drosophila > Drosophila innubila. The sequence goes on from NW_022995380.1 coordinate 26,898,519, forward strand.
GTATAGTGGTCAGTATCCCCGCCTGTCACGCGGGAGACCGGGGTTCAATTCCCCGTCGGGGAGGTGTGGTAATTCACTTTTTTTTTTTTTTAACTATTTTTCAATCATATTTTTAATTGAAAAATCTAACTTAAATACATATTTAACATTCGATATAAGATGTACAGGGTATCAAAGAGTTAGCAATTAGTAATTATTGCCCACTATGTTGTAGACACGTTCACTAACAGAGGTGATAAGTGTCGGTCCGACAGCTGTGTTCCCCACCCACTCTCGACCAGATATGCCGACAGCTCTTGGGTCAATCAACAATTTGAAGATATTTTGTTGTTGTTAGTTGCTTGCAGTTGTTGTGGTTGTTGTTGCTATTGTTATTGTTGCTGTTGCTGCCTCCTGTTGCGTTTTCTTTATTGCATGAACTTTCGCTTTCCCTTTTTACGTTTGCTGCCTGTTTGTTTGATTGGCATAATGAGTCTTTGAACTTTTCGTGGCATCTAGCTCTGGCAGGTAGTAGTTCAGTACTTGTTGTTGTTGATGTTGTTGTGTACCAGGCATGCCTGTAAAGCTTTCTAGTGAAAATTTTCTTAAATCACACCGCATAAATAAATCTGTGTAAATTGTTAGACACAGTATTTTTATTTATATCAATAATTTTAAATAATAATAATAATAATACATTATTTTTATAATCAATTTCGGATCTATTCAGTTTTAAAAACCTAACGTATTAAATGTTAATTTTTAATACTGCATAAAATACTTATTTATTGCTCGCTTGCAAAAGCTAACAGCTTTATAACGTGTGCAAGCGGTTGGTTAGTTATCAACGCTAGATGACGACACATTTTTCTCTGAACGACAGATGGCGACACTATCGCTTTTTATTATAACGCAAGATGGCTGTTCAATTTGATTTTTAAATTTAAAAAAACCGTCATTGCAACAAAAAAAAAACACCAAAAAATCGAGAAGATTCTAACAAAAATTATGCAAAAATTTAAAAATTTCCAGCTCAAAAATGAAAATTCAGAAAAAAGGTTCAAAAATTCAGAATACCCATTTTCGGAAATGTACTTATTTTTTTAAGTAAAAAAAATCAAACCAGATCGGAAATTTTTACCGAGTGGCAGCCTTTGGCTGAAATCGCTGCTGTGGCGTTGGTTCCTTTTTTTGATCGCTAGGTGGCTAATCAGCTTCGGTTGGGCATTCTGATAAAATACGTTAAATTTGTTTCTCCCAATCGTTCTGATTTGCAGCAAATTATATCAAGCGAACCATTTGAAAGGTTCAGCTTAGCCGAGATCATTAATTATCTACTTTTGCGCGTATTTGCCCTTAATTTCTTATGATATTTCATTTATTGAAATGCTGCCGATCAACAAACAAACACAAAACAACAACGAGAACAACAACAGAAAAGGCGATTGGGCCATCATTATAGCACCCAATACGGTCGTACCAATGACATTACTAGACTAACCAAAACTCACAATCCAAATTTTGCATGTACTTTTTTCAATGCATTCTTAAAATTACTTATTCTTTTTTATTAACAAAATTTCAAAAGAACAAATCTTATAAAAAATTGCTGTGAAATGGAAAGTTTGATTATCAAGTGAAAGTAAATAAGCTGATGAGATAATTTGGAATGCCCTGTTTAGCAGTATAGGGTATATTATATTGATTTTTCTTATTTACGTTACTGATAGGAGTAGAATATGCTGGAATTGATTTAAATATTTACTTAAAATATCAGTATTGTGTTTAATTTGTTTACTTATGTGCATATTTGATAGGAGTAGCCTATTTTGGGCTTGATTTACAGGCCTGTCTCTATCTATAAGATGGTCGCAGCGACCTTTAACCGAATGATAAGGCAATCAATAACAAAGCAGTCAATCACTTCTGTATGTTGACCTTAGAAGGTGACTTCCAGCTGTTTCTAGCTGGTAACCTATAAATATAAATGCAATTGCAGCAAAAATTGCAGTTGCAATCCGGAGCATCTTCTTTGTACACGAGTATTTCCACCATGAAAGCTTTCATTCTGCTGCTGACTTTGGCTGTGGCTCTGGCCGATGATCACCATCATCATGAGCATGGCACTGGCTATGTGGTGAAGACCCATGATGATCTGGTTAGATTTCGCAGTGTCTGCTCCGAGCAGGTGCATGCCACCCCGGAAGATGTGGAAAAGTACGTCAAGTGGCAGTATCCGGATGAGGAGAAGACCCGTTGCTACATGAAGTGTGTCTTTGAGCAGTTTGGCTTCTTCGATGCCGAGCACGGTTTCGATGTCCACAAGGTGCATGAGCAACTGGCTGCCGGCATTGCCGTGGACCACACGGATGAGACGCACCAGAAGATCGCCGCCTGTGCGGACAATAATTCCCAGGGCAGCGATGCCTGCACTTGGGGCTACCGTGGAGGCATGTGCTTCATGCGCTCCAACCTGCAGCTCGTGCAGCACAGCGTCAAGGTCTAGACTCCTATAGAGATTACCCTGATAATTGCACACAAGTTCAATTTGTTTTAATTTGTTTTAATAAAATGAATGCTTATTTGTAACTCTGCCGCTGCTTTACATAATCCTTGACCCATCTGCCAAATCGACCCGATGTGGCGCACTTGTAGGCCTCCAAGGCCCACTGTGCTGGCTGCTCCTCCCGTCGCTCTCTATTGTTGCAGTACTCGATGACCAGCATGAGCTCCTCCATTTGCCTGTGGGCCGCAAAGATCTTTGCTATGCGTTTGGCATTGTAGCCCTGCTCGTCCGTCCATAGACCCAGTTGCTCCACCAGACATCTCAGCATGACGGCATCCTCACCAGCAGCTTTAAGCTGACAACTCTGCAGGCTGTCCTGCATTTGCTCCGTTGTGGGCAGCTCCCAGGCAGACTTAGAGACTGCTCCGCCTGCCAGACCATCGATTAGGCCAAAAAGACAGCAGCAGAGCAACAGACGCAGTTCCAGTTGACACATCATGCTCAATCGACAGTCAACACATTGAAAATGGTGCACGTTGCGAATCTCTTCTATATATAGAATCACACCGTTGACAAACCAGTTTCGATTAAAGCGTCGGCATTGACATTAACCTAGAATTCATGGAAATCTAATTGCTCTCATTATGTCATCATAGTTTCGGTCAATGTACGTCGATTCTAATAACCAGGCCTACACCGAACTTGACACTTCTGTTATAATGTTGTTCAAAAGACAAATTGTAACTGAAATTATCAAAAGAGATTTTTTGTTTTTGTTTTATTTTACTTATTGTTGTGCTTTATTTCTCTTATTATTTTACATTCATTAAAGCTATATATAATTTAAAGATTTATACAGAGCTTAGAATTTTGTTTACAACTAAAATATATGACGTATTTTTTTTTCTTTTTATAATGTTGATAACGTTTATTTAAAAAAATTTGGTTTTTTAAGGAAAAATGTGGGAGAAAAAGGCTTGATTTAATTAAGTTTATAACTAAGTTACTAACTAACTTACTAACTAACTTAAAGAGATCTTTAGTGACCTGCTTTTTTTTTTATTTTAGATACGTTTGTTTCTCCTATATTTTAGTTAGTTTCTTAATGATTTAAAATGTTATATTACATATTAGTTTAAATTTTAATTTTTTATTGTATATATTTTTCATAATTTCATTATAATTTTATTCAACTGTGCTTAGTTAACACTAAATAAATAAATTAATAAATTGTAATTATTCACTCTAATTGCTTATTTTCAATTTATTTTATTTTAAATTTAGTATTGTCGTGAAACCAAACTTTCAGTTAACTTCCCTATTTGACTTTTTATTAAATAAATGAATAATGCAGAGTATCACATAGTCGCTACTACCAAATCTGTATATTTAAGTCAATTATAATAGACTAGCGTTTACTTTCAGGAAGAGTACGCAGCTGTCCGGTTTATTTGTTCATTTTTGTTTTGTTTTAGCAAGCCAATTTTTATTCATCTTCTATCTTTTATATCTAACAAAAATAGCACTATTAAATTGTATTTTATTTTGTTATTTTGCATCTAAGATTAAAGTAGAGTAGTATACGAATGTTCCACAAAATTACTATTGTTGCTAAAAATTACTAATCAATATTCTATCAATGAAAACCAAATATAAAACTGTTTTTTATGTGTTTCATATGTATAAATATATATATATGCAAATAACACAAACATGTTATATTAATGTTATTTTATTTATTAAAAAATTTTAAAATAATGCAATTGTATTTCAATTATAAATGTTCCTTGTCTATAATAAATAATTCAAATTGATAGCTAGAATTATACTATGTTCATATTTGATTTAACAATGAGATTACTATAACAATTATGAAATAATTAGTAATCTGTGTACAATATATTCCTGCTACAACGGCATATATACGTATGTAATATAATCCAATCGGTTTGAGCTGAAAGCCCTTACACTTTAATCATTGACTCACAGACCATTTCCTACAATAAGTAGTCTAAATTGCAACTGCAATTATAAGCTTACGACTGATTGCACATTACGGGCTTGCAATCAAACGTAAATTTCATCTTGTTTTCATCTTTGACTGCTGTTTTTACCTATTTCACTTATTTGCATGCATACACGTATTTAGATGTGTATGGAAGACTTTCTCCGTTGACTGTGACTACTTCATTAACAACTCGCTGTGTCGTTTTCACGCTGCAATACATCTTTCCGCACCATTCAACTTCAACTTCAACTTCAACCCGTGCATACGTGTACGATATGTCAGCCCCGTTTGACAAAGCTAATTTCATTGCGGCGGGCTTATCGATACGTAAGACCGCAAACGCCAAACAAACACTTCACACGACCTATTCAATTATTTCTCAATTAAATGTCGTGTAAAGAAATCATCGACGTTGCCATCATCCCCAACCTCATGTCCCCAACCTCGCTCTCATCATCATCATCATCATCACCATCATCACAATCATCATCGTCATCCTTCCGGCTGGCATTGCCCATCGATAAACACTTGACACTTTTCGTGGATCGAGGGCGGAGCGACAGAGCTTTTGGGCGTATTATACTCATAGTCAAAGGCAAAGTGAATTCAATTTGATTTTTCATTTGATTTGCATTCGGTTTTTGACACTCGGTTTGCTTAGTTTCTCATGCACACGTAGCTTCAAAGATCTCAGCGAATTGCAATGATTGTTCCTCATTGAACATTGTATTGTGCACAAAAACAAATGAAATTGCAAAAGTAATTTGTCAGAAACACCATATAAATATATATGGAAAATTTATAACATGATTTTGTATCACAAAAATACAAATTAAGTTGGTTCCATTGAATACTATAAGATTTCAAAAGACTGCAGAATTTGTATATTGATGTAAAATATTAAGTCTCCCACTTATTGGATAATTTTTCTTTTATTATTTCTCATCGATATTTTTATATTTTAAACCAGGGAATAACACCATAACCGCTATCGGAACCGTTAACAGAAGCTAACCGTTTCTTTGTTAGTACCGAAACTAAAACCGTAACCGAAATTAATGCTCTAACAAGAACCGAAAAACGAAACGCTCGTACCGGTACGGTTGTCGTAAAATGGCTAGGTCAAAGAGTTGACCAACTTCAAACTGTCATAACTTGATCAAAACTGAATAGATTCTTAATCGGAATGTCGTTTTATTCATTAATTGGCATTTTAATTCACTCTGCATTTAAATTTTATAAAATTCTTAAAAAAAAATATTTTTCTCTAGATTCTACTAGATACTGATTTCGATGCTAAGGGTCCACCCTTAGAAATTTCGAAAATTAAAAATTTTAAATCTCAAATTCTCAGTTTTAATCAACTCCTCATATCGTAATTAGTATAAAACAACACTTTAAACTTGATTCTGAGACCTTTAATTTTTTTGTAAAAAATCATGTGAAATTGAACAAAAATTTAAACTTGTAAAGTGGCCAAATCCGCAGACTGACCAACTTCAAACTGTCATAACTTGATCAAAACTGAACCGATTTTGAAGCGGAATATCATTTTAATCATGGTTTGACCTCTTATTCATTCTGTATTCAAATTTAATTTATTTTGAAAATTTAATTATTTTCGACCAAGACTCGGTTTTTATGCTAAGGGTCCCCCCTTTGAAATTTCGGAAATTCAAAATTTTAAATCTCAAGTTTTCATATTTAATCAACTCCTTATATCGTAATTAGTATAAAACAACACTTTAAATTTGATTCTGAGCCCTTTTATTTTCTTGTAAAAAATCATGTCAAAATTAAGAAAAATTTGACTTGTAAAGTTGCTAGGTCAGAGGCTTGAGCAACTTCGAACTGTCATAACTTGGACAAAACTGACCCGATTTTCAAATGGAACGTCATTTTGATCATGTTTTGGCCTTTTAATTTATTCTGCGTTCAAATTTTGTTAAATTCGCGCAAAAAATATTATTCCTTTGGATCGAGGTATTTACTTCAATGTCATAATTAATTCAAAACGATACCTTAACATCTTAAAATGTTTCAATAATTATTTGTTGTACCGTTGCGTACCGGTACTGAAACCGAAACCAAAAGATAAAAAAATGAAATAGAACCTTTTAAAGAAACTGTAACCTAATAATACGAGAAAGATACTTGTTTTGGAGAATAATTTAAAAGATGTTCTTAATTGTTAACCTTTATTTGGTATACACAGATTTCTCTGTTTTTCACTTACTGTAGCACTCCCTTTCTTTTTAACCCCACTCTGTCGCTATTTCACACCCCTAAATTCTTTTCTTTCTTTCTCTCTCTCTCTCTTTATATTTATTTCAATTCGACTCTTTTGTATTTGTTTATGAAACGTTTGCTTTGGAGTTTAATGGTCTGCAATATGTTTCTTTTGATACGCATTGTTTCTGTTCGTGGTCCTTGGTCCTTTTGGAGTCCAGTCTCAACTGTTTCCATTGTGTGAACGGAACGTTGCATGCCCCAATGGGTCAGTGGCGGCCGCTCATTGAAGCTGCTCTAATTGCAACTTTGAAACTCAATTGGATGGGCATTGGGTGCACTGAAAAACAGGAGCAGCAGACGATGCCACACACACACACACACACACACACACACACCTACTCAACACACTCACCAATTAAATATAAAATGTTTTGCGCTTTTCAGTTTCAGTTTTTCACATATTCGCAAAATACACAGTTTACTACAGTTAAAAAAAAAATGTGTACACTTATGTATGTACGTGTATGTGTGTATGTATGTGAGGGGCAGGCGAAAGGTCAGCTCCATGACGTTGAATGGGGCAGCAACTGTTGGAGCGGGCACACGTGCGTTTTGTTTTGAAGCAGCGGGAAATCCTTACAAGGACCTGCCAGCGAAAGCTCCACTCGACCAGGCTCATGTGCAGCAGAGCGTGTGTCTGCAATTTAGTGCGCCAACTTGCCAACTGTTCGAGTTGCCAACTTGTTCGAGTTGCCAACGAATGCGACAGTAAAAACTTTTTAACCCTGCGTAGGAGGCGTGGCCGCATTTGGGGCGTTTTGGCCAACGTTGGCGACACATTGTGCCAAAAGTTGTGCTGGCAAAGTTAGTCAACTTCTGCAGCAAAAGAAATGCTAGAAAATTGGAATACTTTCACAAGTCGAAAGTTCTTTCTCTTTTTTTCATTTTATATTATTCTTCTTACACTCGACTTGATGGTCGCCTGGTCGCAGGAAAATTGTGGGCATGGCAATTTGTAAGCTTAATTAATTATTAATTAGCGAATCTTTCGAACAGGCACAAAACCAAACAACTGCAGAGCGGGCAGCTTCAGTCTGTAATGAAAAATCAAATAATTCAGAATTCATACACTGAAAAAAAAACCAACAAGAACATTGATATTAAATATTTTGATCTTAAAATAAGACCATATTACTTATATTAAGAATATCAATTTTATAGCATCCCAGTTGTTAATACAAAAATAAAAATTTTTAAATTGTTAGGAATAAAAATATGTCATATTTTAGTCAAAGACAATAGTGTGACCGTGGCGCTATGGTTAGAGACGCCGCATCAGTAGTGAATGCATGCACGAGTTCGAGTCCCACTCTTTTCTAGAAAAAAAAACTCATTTAAATAACATTTAAAAAATATCCAAACAAGAATAAAATGTATATAAGTGGAATCAGGCTGGCACTCCTACATCTAAAAAAAAAATATTAAATTATTATAAATTAAAAAATTTTCCATATTTTTATTTCTAGAGTTAAATTTTAAGAACATTTATTCTTATAATAAAAACTTGGTCTTCTTTGAAATGTTCTCAAAACCAAGATGTGTTTTCTAACAATATAATAAATTTACTAAAATTCATAAATAGTGGTACATTTTGGTTCTAGTTATTACTCAAAACTTTAATCCTACATAAAAACAATAAAATAATTATAAATTTAAAAATGTTCCTTATTTTTTATTACTTGACTTAAATTTTAGGAACATTTTTAATTAGTCTTATTTGAATTGTTCTCAAAACCAAGAAGAGTTTTCTTAACATATAAGTTTTTTATGTTCTCGACGAATATTTTAGACCAAAACTCTTAGTTTTTATACAAAAATCTTGATTTTAGAACATATTTTTTGCACAGTGTATTTTAAAAAGGGACCCTGACTTGGGTCTGGACTTGCGTCTGAAACTGTTTGGTGGATGGTGGCCATGGAGGTGGCATGGAGGTCAGCGCGTGCTGCGCCTTTTGTTGACCACAGTCCGCGCATTAGCGTTGCTAAATCACTAGAGTCTAGGTTGGGGGCGTTGCTGGGTGGGTGGGTAAATGGGTGAATGGGTGGGTGGTGGCATTCGGCCTGTGGTCGAGTGTGCTTGTCCACTTGTCGGTTGTCGGCTGTCGGTTGTCGGTTGCTGGCTCAGATGAGCTGACTGCGTGCAGTTAGTGGACAGGCAATGTGGTAATTGGAATTAATTTAGCATTAAGCTGCATTTCTTTGGCCAACTCACTTTCCCACTCTTTTGAAGTGCCTACATTTTATATAATTTTTTTCTATTCTCCTTTCGAAGTGGACGGGACCGCTAATTAATTGCGCTTAGTTGCCGCAAATGGCAGTTGGCAATAGCATCGCCTAAGGGCGTGTCCAGATGCCAAAGCTCCTACAGTCATTATCGGTCAACAGCAATTAGCAAGAGGTCAAACATTCTTGAGGATTAAAGAAATGTTCTGCAGTCCTTATCGATTATCATTGTTAGTCGCAATTAAGTCATTATTTTATTTATCTTTTTCAAACTCACAGTTATCTAGATCGGAATTAACAAAGGGCAACAATTGCTGCTGGTCGCACACGGCGTATGCGCAATGTCAAGTGCACAGACCGAGAGAGAGAAAGAGAGAGAGAGAGAGAGAGACGGAGTGACAAAACACAACTTAGACAAAAGTGTGTTGCTTTGGGCGTGGTATTGAGAGAGATAGCTAAAATCTGTCTGCAACTTATTGACATTTTACCATCCGAGGGTTGGATGACAAATTTAACTTAAGTGAAAAAATTTCAAAAATTTTAATCATACAAATACTATAAAAGTCAGTCAAGATAAATCTAAAACCCATGTATATACATTTTGTCCATATTCCTCTTAAAAAAGTCAAAACACCAACTTGAGTTTTATTTTGCTAGGTCAAAGACTTGTCCAACTTCCAACTGTCATAACTTGATCAAAACTGAATAGATTTTTAAGCGGAATGTCATTTCAATCATTACTTGGCATTTTAATTAATTCTGTATTTAAATTTTTTTAAATTCTTAAAAAAAAATATTTTCCGCTACATTCTTCTAGATATTGATTTCAATGCTAAGGGTCCCCCCTTTGAAATTTCGAAAATTAAAAATTTAAAATCTTAAGTTTTTACTTTTAATCAACTCCTTATATCGTAATTAGTATAAAACAACACTTTAAACTTGATTCTGAGACCTTTCATTTTTTTGTAAAAAATCGTGTGAAATTGAACCAAAATTTGGACTTGTTAAGTGGCTAAATCCGCAGTATGACCAACTTCAAACTGTCGTAACTTGATCAAAACTGAACCGATTTTTAAGCGGAATATCATTTTAATCATGGTTTGGCCTCTTAATTCATTTTGTATTCAAATTTAGTTTATTTTGAAAATTTAATTATTTTCGACCAAGACTCGATTTCGATGCTAAAGGTCCCCACTTTGATATTTTGAAAATTCAAAATTTTAAATCTCAAGTTTTCACTTTTAATCAACTCCTTATATCGTAATTAGTATAAAACAACACTTTAAACTTGATTCTGAGACCTTTCATTTTTTTGTAAAAAATCATGTGAAATTGAACAAAAATTTTGACTTGTAAAGTGGCCAAATCCGCAGTCTGACCAACTTCAAACTGTCATAACTTGATCAAAACTGAACCGATTTTCAAGCGGAAAGTTATTTTGATCATGATTTGGCCGCTAGATATATTTTGCATTAAAATATTTTTAAATTGATTTAAAAAAAAAAATTTATGGTGCCCCAGGTCTGTTTATTTCAAGGTCATATTTGTTATAAAACGACATCTTAAAATTTTAAAATGTTTCAAAATTGATTTGTTGTACCGTTACGTAACGGTACTGATACCGGAACAGAAAAAAAAAACCTGAAATATAACCTTTTATAGAAAAAGTTACTTATAATGATTACAGTCCCGGGAATCTCCAGTTGGTTAGCAACTTAATAAGCAGCCCTCTCAATTGGCAGTTAACTCACATACTCGATTTCCCGTTGTCTCCTGTATCCTGTCTCCTGTATTCTGCACTCTGTATTCTGTATCCTGTCTGCTTCTTGTTACTTTAATCTGTTTTGCATGTAAGCAATGTGTGACCGGCCACCCACCGCCCACCGCCCACTTGGCATCGACACACACTACACACTCTCTCTCTCTCTCTCTTTCTCTTCTGTCTTTCTGTCTCTTTCTGCTGGGTGCAGAGCTCTGTTATCCGTAGAACTCATTAACCTGCGTGTGCTGCAAATTCCTTTTGTTTGCCAACTGACAATCGGGAGCTTTCCCATGCCAGGTTCGTTGCTTTGCTGGCCATTGTTATAAATATATTGTAGATATATTCATTGTACTATTTTACGCTTGATTACAGGCAAAGGATTTTTGGCGCACACCCGTACCACACTCACACACACACTCACACTCACCCCACACAACCATAACCCACAACATTCATTGTTCGTTTGCATTTGACCGCGTGTTTGGCACTCTCTCCTGGCAACCATTAAGTGGATACGCTTATTATCCTTCATCCTTCGTTGGCGTTGATATGTGGCCCCATCTCTCTCTCTCTCTCACTCTCTGACTATCTGTCTCTCTCTGCAAATCCCGTGTAATTTTATTCATAAACTTGACTAAAACATATTGCTGGCGCAGCTTAGGCCAACCACTTGGTTTAGTGACAGTGGGTGGAGTGGTTGGAGTGGAAGTGGGGGAGAGGGGGGTCATTGTTTTACCAGGTTAACGGCAGTTGGCAAAGCACCAAGGGGAAAAAAACATGAACCAAATGCCGTGAACAGCGGGCGACTGACTGTTTGGCTTTTGTGTCAATGAATACAATAACCAAATTAAATAACCAAGGTGATATGCAGCCAATAAAGAAACCGGCTCATAAATCCCACAGACAACGCATTTGCCGCAGGTCAAAACAGAAGCAGCTGTCAAGGGGTTAATATTAAAGCTGCAGCTAGACGAGTATCGGCAATTAGGCTATCCAATAGATACTTATCGGTTAACCAGATTTCAGAGTTGTGAATGCAAAAGGCTTATTTATATAGACGGGTACAACAATAACAGCCACTTGAGCGCATCCTGATTGTGTTTACGAGTTGTATATATTTATTTATGTGAAGTATCCTGAAATTGTCTCGCTGAGTTTATCATTTTGATTTTGATATGCATTTGATTTATTTGCGTTTATTCGTCTAGAAATAAGTGCCCCAAGGACATTCTCATGATTTGCTCTGCAAAATGGCAAACAAATAATGAGATAGACATAAACGCTGTGTACTCTCCACACTCGAGATTCGAGTGCAACCTGCCATCTCACAATCTTCCCACACAAAACACAGATGCACAGCTATACAGCTATAGATACAGATACAGATACACAGCATGCGTATTCTTTAGATACATTTCTGAACCTTTCTTCCACTTGAGCGAATGGCCTGCGAAACTGACAGCCACAAACCACTCGAGTTCATCGTTTATATTTTTTTTTATTTATTTTTTCTATTGCTTTATTTACGTGTATGTTGTGTGTTTACTTTGTTGATTTTGATTTTGATTTTGGCAAATCGCCAGCAATTTAACTGCAATTAAATTGCAATCTTTGCCACACACATTGCCAGCAGGATTTTGTTGTGCAAGGAGGCAAATTTCGCACAAAAGCCTCTCAAGAGCTGGAGGAGAAGCTGAGAGGGAAGCTGAGGGGAAGCTGAGCTGAGCATCCATTGTGTTACCTTTGTGCAGGCAGAGGAAAAACCTTTTACAGAATTCACAATTATTTTCGCACTAAAAACGCATAGTCCTCTCTCTCTCTCTCCCTCGCTTCCTCTATCCCGCTTTTATATTTACCTTTGCTCCTCCGTCAACAATTTTCAATTCCTTTGCTCTTTGGGCTTTTGCGGCGCCTCTTGACTTGCTGCGGCTTTTATTGTTGTTATTGTTGTAGTTGCCGTTGCTGTTGTTGTTGTTGTTGTTGCTGGTGTTGAATTTGTTATTGCTGCTGTTGCTTTCTTTTGTGCGCGGCGCATAAACAAAATGGCCGCCTTCCTACCTTGCCTAGCACCTCCAGCTACCTGTCTCTCTCTCTCTCCCTCTCTCACAATCGTTTTACCAAAGCGTTTGCCTTATTATATTTATATTTCAAAGATATGCCTTGTGTCAAATATATCAAAAATATTCTTTGTGCAACATAATTGTGGTTCTGTGGTTTCTTGGCTTCTTGCGGCAGCTGTTGCCACTGCTGGTAAGTAAGTGCTCTAATCCTGGCTTAAAGACACCCACAAAGACATTTATTTCAGCTTTTACAAATGAAATTAACAAAAATGTTGTTATGAATTTGTTGGGTCTCTTTCACTATTTTTATTTATTCGCAATCTCAAAATATTTTAGTTAGCTCACATTTTTGATATTTTTAAAGTATTTTTTGTTTTAATCAAGGCTGCAAATCGGTTCTGAACCGAACTCCTCAGAAGCGGTTCGGTTCGAGCTTTTAAGCAGCCCTTGAAATTATTTACCCTGCGAGCCCGAACCTGAACCGAACCGCTTCACTTAAAAAAAAGTTCGGTTCGACAAAAAAAAACATTTTACGCTTTTCTAATATTTCTCACTTAGTTGGGACTTTGGATGAAATAATAAATTAAATAATTCAATTAAAATCTTCAAATAAATTTAGATTATTATCAAAAGCAGTTTTTTTTTAAATTAAAAATTTATAGGTGTAAAAAGTCAAGAAAAAATGAAAACAATAAATTTAAAAAATATAAATTAATCCTAGGTTCGAACCCAAGCTTTGGGTTCAGGGCGTATATAGGTCTTGTTCTATGGTTTGAATCGCCTAACCGAAACTTTAACAACGTTTTTGTGGTTTGCAGACTTGGTTTTAATATTTACAAAGATCAGTTTTAATTACAGGCAAATTAAAACAATAAATTTTTCAAATTTAAATTAAACCAAGGTTCGAGCCCATGCTTTGGGTTCAAGGCGTACACAGGTCTTATTCTATGGTTCAAACCGCCGAACCAAACCTTTAACAACGTTTTTGTGGTTTGCAGACTTGGTTTTAATATTCACAAAGATCAGTTTTAATTACAGGCAACCTAAAGAATTGCCTGAAACGTGTAAGAATTGCTAGATTTTGATGGCGTAAATATTAATTAAAATAAAATAAAATAAAATCAGGCGCCAAAAGGTGCCAAAGTGTTAACTAAGCGATCCGAGATGGAACTCGCTCTCCGCTGAGGCGTGTGCTGAATATATAATTTAATTAAATTCACTTGGAAAATAACTTTGAATTAAACAAGACAGCAACGGCAAGAAAACAACAATAACAAGCGTACAATAAAGCCGGCGACAACGTAATGAGATAAATTTGCATAAATATGTTCTAGCTGGGTTTGTAGCCGAAAGGAAAGTTGCTCCTTGCCAAAGTTGAAGGTGACAACCGGAGCAGTGAGGACCAAAAGGGAAGGAAGAAGAGCGCTAATCCTTTGGCAACCAAATGATGGCAGATGCCAATGCCAATGTCACAGCCAGAGTCATAGCCATATGAAGCATCAAATGCCAAATTAAATTTTGAACAATTTTTCGAATGCGATTGACACGGCATCCCGGCACGCCTCGTCCCACACTCCTCTGGCAATCATTCTAGCCCGCTGTCAAGGATAACAACATTTCCAAATGTTTAAAAAATTTAATTTGCTACTTATTAAAAAAAGCAAGCGAGTAGTCCAATCCAATGAAAATGATGAGCACGTGCCGTGCATAATCACTTCGCTTGATGGAGTTCGAGTTCGTCCTGTGGTCTAGTCCTTGGCCACTCTGTCCTCTCTGCTATTGTCCTCGCAGGCGGCTGCATCTAATCCTGATTCCGACGGCTTAATGTCACCAAAACATATTTCACTTTCGAATTGAAAACAAATTTTCATTTTCATTTTTGGTTTGGGTTTTGGCAAGTTACAAAAATATTTGTATGCTGTTAAATTGTTATCCTTTTATGGGCTCAAGTGTGCGTCGACTTGTAGTCCTTGTTGTTGTAGTTGTTGTTGCTGTTGCTGTTCTTGTTGTTGCTCCAGTTGTTATTGTACTCGCATTGTGGTTACTGGTCAATCGTTGGCCCGTTGGCTGGTCTGCAATTTATTTGAAGTGTCCTTTCCCGGTTAGGACTCTGCCATGTTGCTGATGCATGAATTATGCGTTTTGACTGTTTTTGATCATTTTTTCCAGGACAATCTGCACTTTTTTTTTCCCCAAAGTTTGAAACTTTATGTGTATGCTACAGTGGAGAAAATAGCAAATTTTCTGTTTATATCTTTTACACAAACAAAAAAAACCGAATTAATTAAAAAAAATTTGGAATATTAACACATAGGATAAATTTTAATTTTAGTTTAACTCCAGTCAACTGTTATTAGTTAACACTAAGTAAATAAATAAATAAAGAAATAAATAAATTAATAAATAAATGAATAAATAATTACGAAAGATTGCATTTATTAAAGAAAATTCTTGCTGCAATAGAAAGTGATAAAAAATAATTCGATTTAAAAAGAAATATATTATGTTTGGTAATTTAACTTTATAGTTTTCTGTTTTAAATAAGTAAACTAATAAATTGTAATTAAATTTTAATTTTTTAATTTTGTTTTATTTTAATTCTCATATTATTAATTGAGAGTGATTTACGATCGCATTTTAACAGTATACTCTACAGAGTTTCAAGTAATTCATTACATATTTCTGCCTACATCGATGGTCTATGCCAACCACTGTCGCACCCCTTTGGGACCCCTGCTTTGCAGCTCTAATAAACTTAACAATAACGGCTTTTTTATCACCCCAAACCAGTCGTTTGTCATAAATAATTCTAATAATAAATTAAATGCATCCGTTACAGCTTGACTCAGTTCAATGATGAGTGAATGTGAGTGCGAGTTTGAGTTCTGAATTCTGAATTCGGAGTTGTGAGTTGCGAGTTCCATAAACGATTTGCACCCCCATTTGTCTTGCCAGGACCCAGACAGACAGTTATCCTTGGCAGTCGGGCGTAAGCACACAATGATGATGATGATGATGATAATGATGATGCCCATCATCCTTTGTGCAATTTGTTCAAATTTGATTTGTGTTTGGTAAATCGCTTGAGCATGACAAACAAATTGAATTAAACTGTTGTTACCTACAATTTGTTCAAGATTTTAATTACCAATTGTAACTGCGGCACACCTGGCCCTATTGGCCTGTGCACTCAATCAAATTGATGTACATATAATAAACTTATTTACACACTTTTCGTGTCTAAATTTTTGATGGGTGCTTGCGGTTAAGCAGAGTTGCCAAATGAAATTTGTATTTGGTGTGCGGAATGTCATAAGCAGACACTTTAACCACCCAGCCACCCACTCAAAGAAGCCACCAGTCACCAGGCAGAATAATAACAGCCACCGGCTACTCGTCAACAACCCCATTGTTGGCTTGCCTTTTGACACGCGATGTTGCCACAGATCGACTCCCCCTTCGTCCCCCACAACCCCCCCTTGATCCCACTAAGGTCAGCAACTCCTCACCTTGCTTGAATAAATATGTATTACAAAGTGTTTTTGCACCCGTCGCGCTTCCGTCCCAAAAGGGCGTTCTCTTTTGTGGGTCTGGGGCGCGACGTTTATTGGCAATACTGGTGCACAGACATTGGCAACCCCAGCGATTCCAGGGTCTCCACACAGCCCACAGACCACAGACAATGTCAAAGTGTGATATTTCGCTTGAAATGCTTTTGCACAGGCCAGAGTTGCCCTCTTTGCCCTTAGTCATATTGTTGGGAGAATACGAAGAATATGTTTTACTGGCATTTGAATTATATTCAAGTGCTTCCAGTTAAGGGGGGAAAGGGAACTTTATTGGTGGGGTGTACTTCAGCGGTTGACATTTCATTGAAAATTTGAAATTATCTTATGATATTTGGGCTATTGACGAATGAAATTGTGTCAGTGCGTCGGAATTTTTGTGAGTTCTTTAAATTGTAATTGAAGTTAAAGTTTGTTATCGATTAATTTGAGGTACTAAACTGAAATTTAAACAACTCTACACTGAGAAAAGACATAAATCAAAAACATTCATTTAAAATATTTTGTTTTTAAAATAAGAGTATTTAAAGGCCCTATTACTAATACTAGGAATACTCATCTGTTAAATCAAAGTTCTTAATACAAGAATAAAAATCTTTTTTACTTTTCTTATGGAACAATTAGTTGACACGTGGCGCTCTGGTTAGAGACGCCGCTTCAGTTTGATACAAGCAGGCGCTGGTTCGAATCCCACTCCGTAACAAGGTAAAAAAACATTAATAAAATTAACAAAGACAGCATAAAATAAATCAAAAATGAAGCAACAGAAAAAAAATTTAAATTTAAAAAAAAAATACTAAATTTTTCTTTTTCGACTTAAATTTTAAGACATTTTTTATTGTTATAATAAGAACATTTATTCTTAAAATAAAAACTTTGTCTTATTTCAAATGTGCTTAAAACCAAAATGTGTTTTCTCATTTTAAGAATTTGTTGTTCTCAACAACTTCTTAAGACCAAAATTTTTAGTTTTGAGACCAAAATATAGCTACAGAGTCAAAGAAGTTTCTTTCTGCAAGACTAACTATCTATAATAATTAATTCTTAGTTACGTTTTCAAGAATTCTCATTTGGCAACAAACAACGTCTTTTCCTGTGCCCGGGACTTGAGTCTCTTAACAATCCCAAGTGGCCACAAACTCAAGGGTACAAATTATATGCAGCATTTAAAGACTAAATTTCCTGGAATTAAGTGGGCTTTGCTCAGGCAAAAAGCTTCTGTTAGGGTCCAACATAACAACGCCATTGTGACGTCGATGTCGACGCCGACGCTGACTGAGGCAGAGCGACAGCTACGACTGCGACAGCGACAGCGACTGCGACTGCGCGAGCGTTTCAAGAGAAATGAAAGCGCACAATGGAAACCGATGCGAATCACTTGAACATATAAACTTATGTATTGTATATGTATACTTTACACATAACTTTCAATTGTTGGCATTATGTGCGCATTTCAATATTTAACGAGACGGGGCATCAGAATCGGGGGCAGTACCATAACCAGTACTTAGGCAATGGATATATGTACAATGTACATATATATATGTGTGTATGTATGTATGTACAATGAACACGCGAGTGGCCCACAAAGTGGAGAGCACAAAGAGACGAGAAGTTTCAACGTCTCTGCCATTGTTCGCATTGTGCCAATGTGTTAAAAAGTTGTAAGCATTCCCGAAATCTCGAAATCCCGTGATCCCGTGATCCCGTGATCCCCTCCACGGACTGCGCATGCGCGGCGTCTAAAATTTCCGACAACGCATCCTGCACCCAAATGAATTTTGGATTTTTTTCCTACGAAATGCGTACAAATCTTTTATTGAATTTCTGAAATTGTAATTCAATTAAATGCGAATGCCGAAGTGGAACACTTGGTACTTCCTACTCGTGTGTTTGAGTGTATTCATATGCTTGGCCTATTGTCCCGATAATTGCAGTTGTAATTGATATTTGCCGAGCGTAGACCACGATGGTAATTCAATTAAGTGCTTCGACAAAAGATTAATTGTGCGTATGGGCGTGCCAATAATACAGGAGTACATATTTCAGAGAGTATAGAAAATTTCTATTTGCTGTTTGCGAGCCTGCAACACAATGACAAAGCCAAAAATTTGCCATGTTCCTTCGAACTAACCATTAATATTGCTCATACGCCATGCATGCCAGCACGTTGCGCTTGAACATGATATAAAATGTACGTGTAGTTCTCTGCAGGAGTAATCCCAAGGAGAACAGCCAACAACTATGTCATATCACATGACGTCAAGCGAATCGAAGTATGTACTATATAGTAATTTGTATAACTTAATGCCCGCTCGGCACATGGCAAATTATGTTTGACAGCTCGAACAGAATAGTGAGTTATATAAGACAAAATAACTTTGTTAACGAGGCTCTTAAGCACACTCACACTCACACGCACGCACACACACTCACACTCACATGTCCTCACACTGAGAACAAGAAATGGTTGCTTGGCAGGCGTATAAATAGTACGTGAATATGTCAGTAGAAGAATGCCAAACAGCTTGGATTGAATGGAATCAAGAGACGAGTCGCCTTTTATTTTGGGGGGTAAGGAGCTGCTCGCGCATTATCCTTTAAAAAAAATGCTAATGTTCTGCCCGTTTCTAAGAGAATATAACCGAAAACACAAAAAGAAAATACATAAATATGCAAATGTGACTGCGGCATAGTTGCCGACTTGATATGAAGTCGTTAATGTGCTAGATGATAGCGTTTTTTATCTAAATCTAAATAACGGGGTATGCTGAGAGTGCTATAAGGTTTGCTAGACTAAATGATAAGATAATAGAATCAACTATAAACAGAGAAATAATATTAATTCAATTCAATTATAGAAATTTCAGCCTTCCAAATTGAGCTTCTCATTCGTATGAAACTTTATTTATTTAACGTGAACTGAATTCAAACTTTATTTAGAAAATTTTAAAAGATATTCGTAGATTTAAAAGGAAATAGTATTAAGATCAAATATAGTATACCTTAGTTTAACTTATAACAGACTAGAATGTTATAGGAAAAATGAATATTTTAAATACAAAAACTTTGATTTAAAATTTACATGTTTATTTTAAAGTTCAATTAAATTTATACATTAACGACAGTGTTGCTTCTGATCGATTATAGGGTTTGCTAGACTAAAATACAAGGTATAAGAATCAACTATAAACAGACAAATAAAATCAATTCAATTCAATAATAGAAATTCAGTGCTTTCAAATTGAGCTTCTAATTCGTACGAAATTTTATTTATTAAATTCAAACTTCATTTGGAAAATAAGGTGGGAAGTTTAAAATACATAAATTTTAAAAGATATTTGTGGACTTAAATAGAAATAGTATTAAAATTAAGTATTATACACCTTAAATTAACCAAGAGCGTGCCTAAATGTCAAAGCTAATATGCATATTTTAAAATCAAAGCGATAATACTTTAATTTAAATTTAAAATTGCCATATTTATTATAAAGTTAATTTATATTACAGTGTTGCATCTTATCGATTATATGATTGCATTGTTTGTTGCATACATCTAAAAAATCTTTTTCTAGAGTATCGGCAAGTGCATACATATTTATATTATACATTTTCCGCTGAGTTTTTATGTGTCATTCTTTTATTTTTTACTATTGCTTTTGGCCTCACATTATCGGGGGCGTTTGCTATTTGCAACAGCAATTTGTACACTACACAAAATTTGAATAAAAATGTGCGTAAATTGCAGACATGGTTGCTGGAAATTGAACAAAGGATGAACGGATTCGATTGCTTTTGCTCGGTTGTCGATTCGATACGAGTCATAACAAAGTGTTAACAATTCCAAAGCTCAAGAACAAATGCCAAGCTCAAGCTCGTAAGGCATGCGAGGGTTGCGAGGGTTGCTCGAGGGGTGCGAGGGTGTTGCCAAAGAATTTCATTGCAACGTTTTGAAAGGAAAACGAGAAATTTGCATGATTTAAATGCCGTTTTAATTGAGTTTTAACGGATAACGGTATGGTGGGATGGGTGGCATAACCCCCCGTTGACGTGCAATGCCAACAAGCGTTTAACCACATTTAAATGAGATTTGCCACCAGCTGCGACTGCCAAAGAGAGCTAGAAAGAGGGAGAGAGAGAGAGAGAGACAGAGAGAGAGAGGAAGGCAGCTTAACATGTCGCATGCCGCACACAAGGCGAAGTTAAAGGCACATACACTGAAAAAAAGATCAACCAAACACAATCAAGAAAATACATTCATCTTAGATATTTTGTTATTAAAATAAGACTATTTAAAGAGCATATTAATAATACTAAGAATATTAATCTAAAAAATCGAAGTTTTTAATACATGAATAAAAATCTTAAATTGTTATTAAAATATAAATATGTACTTTTTCATATGGAACAATTAGTGGATAGGTGGCGCTCTGGTCAGAATAAAATTTGTATATTATATATCAAAATAACACAACAATAAATAGTTAGAAATTTAAAATCTATTGCATTTTTTAGTTTTTAAATTATAAGAACATTTATTCTTAAAATAAGAACTTGGTTTTTTTGAAAACCAAAATGTGTTTTCTCATTTTACGAATTTTATGTTCTCAACACATTTTTTAGACCAAAATTTTTAGTTTTCATTCCAAAATCTAGATTTTAGAAATTTTTTTTTTATCAGTGTGAAACATTGAAAACTCAGCCGTTTGCATGTATGTGTGTGTGTGCGTGAGGTGTGTGTGTGTGGTGTGTGTATGCCAGGGGGCGTTGCGATGCCAAGTGGTCAGAGCTCGGATTGCCACTGGACTTGTCCTGCGCCATTGCAGTTTGTAATTATGAAACTATGCAATGAGCATGAATCTGATGTGTGTGTGTGTGTATCTGTTGTAAATGTTTCCGGCTGCCATTTAAGCATACCACATGCGCTTTTATGTGCCTGCCACTGTGTGTGAGTGTGTGTGTGTGTGTGTGTGTGTGTGTGAGGCACACTCGTATCTTTGAAACTTTTCTCATTGGTTGCGGTCGCCGCCCCTCTCAATTCTCTCAGTTCACTCAATTCTCCGTGAGCAGCCATTGTATTTGCCGCAACTCGAAATCAATATCACGTTGTATCCTTCAGCTGCAACAAAAGGAGCTGCTGATTGACAGAAACAATTCACAAACACACACACACACACTCACATACCAGGAGGGAGAGTCGGAGCAACTGAAGAACAACCCTTCAACACTCAACTACATTTTGATTAAAACTTTATTTCTAGCTGCGCTGCCAAAAAAACAGAAAAAGAAAAAACCAACAACTCACACACAATACGAGAGTACAAAATGTATTTCCTTTGAGGCCGCAGCACACGGACAAATGGAAATAATATAAAAACAAAAACTACTCGATCAACAATGCGCACAAAGGACAACTGACGACGAGAATCCTTTATTTCTCTTTGCTGCCTGTCAATGGTGGACAGGGGAGGAGGGGTGCAGGGGAGGTCGCTTGAAAAGGGCTGATCCAGCTTCTGGCTCATGTCCCGTACAAAAGCTGCAAAATAAAATGTATATCTTGTATTGTTCATACATATATTTCTTTTATTTCTGTCCACTTTAGCTTTATCATTTTCCTGCTCGCTCTTTCCCCCTCTCTCCCATGCATTTATACTTATATGTACTATATATATACTTGTCCTATTCTGTCGCTTGCTTTTCGTTAGCAATTCCATTCGTATAATTCCTTTGACTATTTTTATAGCCCGACTTCGCTGTTTTTCAATTTATTTTAATATTGCTTTTATAAAATTTACATTTTTCTTTTTGCATCACTTTGTGTGCTCTCAACTGTATTGTTATAAGTCTCACTCGCTCTCTCTCGCTCTCTCCCTCTCCCTCTCTTCTTCTATTTTGGCCTGTAGCCGACATTTCTCCGTCTGCTCCTCTTTTGTTCTTTCCCTCGCTTTTATTTTGGAGTAGCTCTTGAGTTACGTTGCCATTTTTGTGTGCGTTTCGCTCTTTATTATTTGAGCATTTATTTTGCATATTGTATTTTGTGTTTTCATTTTTACACGCCTTTTGTTGTTGCCTTTGTCCCTCAAGTGTCCAATAGTGGGGACTTTTGTTGTTGTTTTGTTGCTTGTTAGTGTTTAACTTTGTGTGATTGCAGTTTTATTTTCAACCGAATGTCAAGGATCAGAGAGAGTGGATAAATATGTAACTTAACCAAATAAAGAAAAAGATAATATACTAATCATTAAGGCACTAAATTAATCAGGTGCTTGATATTTTTATACGCTTGCGAAAGGTGTTGTAATTTTCACGACATGTGTAAAGCAATAAATATAAGACATGATAGCCCAATAAATTAAAAGTATACTTTTCTGTTCAGGACGACTGGCCATATCCGCCTTTTTTAATGTGAACTACGCTCTCAGTTTTTAAACAGAACTCAACATTTGCCTGATGTGAAATTTTATAAAATTAATTAAATTGAAATGCAAAATGAATTTCAATGCCAAACCATGATTAAAATGACATTCCATTTGAAAATCTGTCCGGTTTTGACAAAGTTATGAAAGTTTGAAGCTGGTCAGACCTTTGACTTAGTAACTTTACAAGTCAAAATTTTTCTCTGATTTGTCATGATTTTTTACAAAAAAATGAATCACCTCAGAATCAAATTTTAAGTTTAGTTTTACACTAATTTTAATATAGGGAGTTGATTAAAAGTAAAAACTTGAGATTTTAAATTTTCAAAATTCCAAAGGGGGTACCCTTACCATTAAAATCAAAACCAAGATCCAAAGGACAAATTTTTTTTTTTTTTATGAAATCAATTAAATTTGAATGTAGAATGAATTTCAATGCTAAACCATGATCGAAATGAGTTTTTATTTGAAAATCGGTTCAGTTTTGACTAAGTTATGAAAGTTTGAAGTTGGAGTCTGTTCCCAAATCATGTCGAAGATTAAATTTCATTAATGTTCTTAGCACATTTTTTGATTTTTGACTGTGACTTTTAGATATCTCAGCAAATACAAATTTTGCTGATTAAATTTGAATATAAATTTACATGTGCTTGCAACCGTGTGCCAATTAACACAATGCCAATCTGCACCACGTGTCCTGTACAAAGTCCTCAACTCACGATTTGTTGTCAATTACCAAACACAAACGCACAGCACTCACAATCCTCACACCCAATGCAAACTGTTGGATAAACATAAACGCCCCGCAAAGCGTTGCATTTTAGATATTTATCGCACTTAGCTGTGCTAGTTCCTCCCCCTCCCCCTGCCACCGAACTGGCCTCTCACGCGATGTCAACCGCAGAGACAACACGTGACTTTTGTGCAGAGTTGAAAAATCAGGAGGACTTTGACGGGCGACGTTTGATGCGAATGATGAGGATGCTGATGGGAAAACAATGAGCAAAGGAAAGCACCCTTCCTACCCCTGCTCCTCCTTCTTCTCCCTCTCCCTCTCCCATGACCATTTGTTTAGCATAAGTACAAACATTAAAATAAAAAACTAATGGGGTACAGTTGCGTTCCGAAACACACATATAGTATGTGTGTATGTACATGCGAGTACTTATTTACTTTAATCATATTCAAACAGAACAATATGAAATAATCAAAGTGACGCGTCGCATCGTGTCGGCTGGGATAAAAGAAGAAAGCATCTTGCCTCTCCTCGCTCCCCAACAAAAAGAAAGCAGCCTAGACAAATGTAAAAAATCATTTGAAAGACAACACAGAAAAACTACCAAAAAAAAAACAAAAAAAAACAAAAAACAATATGTAAATTATGAATTTTGTGTAAACAAACCGCAAGCAACGGCAAGAGAGTGCATCAAAGAACAGAGTGGGAGAACAGCCATTAGCCAACCAGTCCAGCTACTGTATTAAATCACTGAATCACTGAATATATCGTATTTACTCTTATGTTATGTAGGCATGGATCCTATCATCTGTTGTCTGCTTGGGCGGCATAAAAATTGATTTCTCATCGCGTCAGTTGCTCAACAGGCAGTCAGGTTGGGTTTCTACTTCAATGTATGGACACTGTGCTTATTAGCTTACTGAACTAGCCTCATTGACGTCGCACAGTGGTTAAATCGACAGCAAAAAATATTCTTATGCAGACCTCGAAAAACATAATAATTGTTTTATACGTAGACTGTGGATTGTTCAACTAGATTTTGGTAAAAAATTCAATATTTCTATATTTCTTTATGATTATAAAGATATAAAAAATATAAAAAGAGTTTATTTTACTTTTTTTCTACTAAACTATTATTATAATTTTTCCATTGACTATATTATCAAAGTAATTATTCCTTCTGTATATGAAATTATTTTAAAAAAAATTGTTTAAGAGAAATTGTGTTTTTTTCATGTTTTTTTTATGACAAATTTTAAGTTGCGTTTCATTCGTAAGGAACTTAAAAAAACACATTTAGAGCAACATGACGGTTTTTTTTTCAAAGCTGTTATGTATGTGACAGGTCTGCAACTCTTACTGCAGATTCACAGCCCTCACAAGAAATATTATATTATATTATTTAAAGGTCCAACTGTCTACTAAGCTCTCAGTATCTGAATAAATTTAAAACTCAATATTTTTTCCACTTATAATAACAATTTATCTGAAATTGATCTGAATGAATTTAAAATTCAATATTCTTTCCACTTTTAATAAAAATTTATAAGATTTTTGACTGAGTGTATATGAAGCTGGTGTCACTGTGCGACGGTGGCGGTGTCTCTTGGTGCGGCAAAAAGGTCTGAGCCACCTACTTTACACGTTGGCTACTTCAAATGGCATTTGTTGTCTTTTCATGGATATTTTTTTTTTTCGTGTTTTTTGTATTTCTCTGTCTGTGTGTTGGAAAAACAAAACAACATTTTGTACTGGATGAAGGGGAGGGAACCTGCCAAATTAGTTGCTATGTAGCCTTATGACCCGGTGCTTGACAAGCCGCAGATTGGGTTACCCAATGGTCCAATGAGCCGCAGCGTCTTTAATGTTTGTCTTGTAATAACATGAGGGAAAACGCATTTGAAATCTGGCAAAGCAAACAATAACAAATAAATGAAACTAATGCCAGAGACAGAGCTGAAATGCTACGAGGACCACCCTCATTTTATTGGGCAAAGGCGAAACATATGGCTGGGCATTTAAGCTGTTAAGTAACCCTTTTGGCAAGGTTCTTTCACTCATTAGCCGCCACAGCCAAAGGGTGTTCTTCAAGATGTTCCAACCATTTGCCATTTCTTTCGCATTTCTTGTGAGTGCTGTTGAGTTTGTTTGGGTTTTTAATTGACGGCACTTATGGGAAGCCGCAAGAGCCGTGTGGCATCTGCAGCAGGAGAGAAGCGCCCATAGGGCACATCCTATCTAACCATCTATCGTATCTAAATATCTATTTGTTGGTCGTTGTTTGTTTGTTTGTTTGGCATCAGTTGGCATAATCGCCTGCTATTAATTCATTGTCTATTATCAAGCAGTTCCTTGCCTGACATTGTATGCATTTTGTGGGCCACTCCAGCGGCAGAAGCAGCGGTAGAAGCAGGAGCAACAGCAGGAGCAGGAGCAGCATGTATGTTGCCTGCTCGCTCCATTGTTTGGCCTACATGGACCGATACTCTAAGATATTATCGACAGCTCGTCCATTGACAATAACAAGCCCAGTACAGCACAGGCCACGCCAGGTCAGGTCAGGCCGACCGACTGACTGACTGACTGACTATACACTGGAAAAAAGACCAATTATTAAAATCAAGAACATCAATCTTAATTACAAAAACTAAGATTATTAATCAAAAATATCGTAAAATCTTAATGTACTATTTCGTATCAAACAAATGGTGGCCCGTGGCGCTCTGGTTAGAGAAACCGCTTCAGTTGTGAACGCAGTAGGCGGCGGTTCGAATCCCACTCCGTAACAAATTAAATTAACATTTATAAAATCACTAAGACATAATAAAATGTATATAAATCAAAATTTAAAAAAACAATAATAATAAATTAAAAAAACAACTTTTAAATTTTTATTTTTTTATTTTAGTTTTAAAAAAATTTATTCTTAAAATAAGAACTTGGTCTTAAAACCAAGATGTGCTCTCTTAATTCTAGAATTCTATGTTCTCGACGCATTTTAAAAAAAAAATCTTAGTTCTAAGACAAAAATCTTGATTTTTGAACATTTATTTTTATCAGTGTAGTCACTGCCCAGAAGCAGCCACAAGGCAGTCAGTCGACTGTTAGTTCTATTGTCCACTGAAGCGATTGGTGGATGGTCTCTGGTCTGTGGACCACCCCGTCATTGTTAGGCCCTGACAATGGTACATAGAGCGCATTGTATGTCCCTGTTGCCAGCAAAATACACACATGAGGCATAAATATATACACACACACACACCACACTACTGTTTTTATTGTTGCTGTTGTTGCTGTTGTTGTCGTTGACTTTTCGAGTTTGGCCTGGCACACAATGCCACACAACGCAATTGGACAAATTGATATCCAATAATTTAATTTTGTTATCCATTTCAGCTCCATGTCGGAAAATAGTTTTGTAATTTGCACTCCGGCATGCGTGTAACCGATATTATTGTCATTCAGCAGCCTGCGAGTCCTTTTGGCCCATTGTAAAGTATCTCAACTATACATTCTCATCCTGATAATTTTCGCATCCCTGACCCTTGACCCCGTAGCCCCGACTCCTGCCCTAATCCCCAGTGTGTGGGCATTAGTTTTATTATAATTTGTTTATGTGTCGTGTGTCCGAACAACAAACAAGCGAAACCATTTGTGTGAAAAAGGTTTTCACACTTTTCCACACAGTTTTACAGTAAACAGTTTTCATAGTGGATCTGTCTAGGGTCGTGTGCCGTCACTTTGATAATAGTTTATAGTGGCGAATAGATAATATTTATATGGATTAACGCTTCACAATTATTATCGTCCTCGTCGTATCATAAGCCCAATAATTGTCAATGCTGGCGTCCAATTGGAAATATTCTCACATTAAAATGTTTGCAATTTTCCCTCATTTATAGCTGAATACTAATTTCCCACATTTTTAATTATTATATGATTAATGAATCAATTACGAGTGCTTGTCAATGACTTATTAAAATTAACCTTTGGTCTGTTAATACCACACTAGTTTAATAAGTTATTAATGGAAAGCCATTTATTTTACCAACACAATCTGCTTTCATACAGTTCTTTCTCAACATTCTTTAGTTAAGTCTGGTATTTTTTTGCTTTACAGCTAAAGATTTAGCATGCAGGATATGTGTTTTGAATAGATCGGATCGGATAATTAACTCAAATGTTGTTCAAGATTATATTTTTCGCAGCCTAGAAAGAAGATGAACTCAACTGTGTTCGTGATTTTTTTCACAAAATTCAATGGCAGTAAAAAATGTAAAAGTGGGCAGCGTTATTTTAATTTGTCTGCTTTTTTTTATTAAAAATTGGATCTATATATACATATAAAATTCTTTGTCCTCACACATGCATTCATTCATTCACTAACTGAGCATTGTACAGGCCACACCGCTTGGCGTACAAGTTTGAAATTTTGGCACATTACAACTTTGACAAATTCATCGTGGGATAAGACGGCATTTTGAGAAATTGGACCTATATCATACGTGTCTATACGTGTTTATGAACCAAAGAGACTGTACCAGGGTAGCTGTAGTCGAGTTCTCTTAACTTAAACTTTCTTATTTGTTTGTATAACTTTTACAGATCATTTTTTTTACGAAAATCAAGGACAACTTTCTTGACAATCCCAAATTTTTGACGTATTAATTGGGAAATCGTTGCTGAGTTCTCAATTCTATTATGCTGTAAGATCGATGGGGCCATAGAATGTATAATTCATTATTGCAAGATGCTCCCGGTCTTCTTGTCCTGCAGCTTCCGTACTTAAGGTGATCTAAAACTACCTAAATCTTATGATTTAACTCAAAAAAAGTTTTAAGCATCCTGTGTAGATAGCATTCGTCTTACACATCCTTAAAGATCAGGTATTCCATTAATAAATACTCCAGTACAAGTATTCCATTGCAGGCTAGATTTGTAAATTTTAGATCCCATTATTGTTCCAAGAAAAATGTCGTGTAATTTGATTTATTGAATTTGTTTTTAAATTTATTAAATACTTTAACACAGTGTTTGAAATGTATTATCTAATACATAGTACGATATATTTATATGGTATATGGTACATATACATAGGTATCTCAATAATTATATATATATTTATATGTGGTTCTTTACACAATAATCTCAATAGGTTTAATTTTATCTAATCGTATCTTAGAGCTCTTAACATATGGTACAATACTTCTGAGTGATAAACATGCCGGGTATACAATTTACAGTTATGCTTAGAGGGTGATTCGCTGGGTACACATACATACATACATACATACATATGGGGATATATAGATTCTAGGATAAGAGTATAGCTAGAGTTACAATCGCATACAAGGATCTTACGAACTACAATAATGAAAACCAATTGCTAGGCTAAGATTCGGCGATTTCTCTAGAAGAATGTTTACAATATACCTAATCCATATGGCTTGTGGCTTTCAGCTAGGGCTCAAAGGGTCGGAAGACGACAACACCGCTGGCATTGGCGTTGCTGTTGCTGGAGCCTCAATCCTGAGAGTCGCCTGCATTGCTGCTGCGATCCATGGCAATGCCACCGGCGCCATTCGATTCGGATTGCTCGATATCGGGTGTGCTCAACACTCCGGGCAGGTAACCAGTGCCGGCATAGGGGGCAGAGAGGAAGCGCTTGGCATGCGCCTGCATGAACGGATGATAGCGATGCGGATGAGTGGGTGAGCCAAAGACCGCGGGCGGTACCAGCGGCGAGAAGGCGGACTTCATGGGGAACGGCGGCGAGGGTGGCACCTGCGGCGGCGGCGGTGTCTGCGTCAAATCCTCGCCAGCCAGCATACACTCCATGGCTTGGAGCACGTCGCCGCGAAAGCGCTGCATCAGCTGCTCCACATCGCTGCGCCGTCGGTTGGGAAAGACACGCATGAGGACATCGATGGGGGAACGCTGCTGTTGCTGATGCTGCTGCTGATGCTGAGCCTGCGCATGTTGTGCCAAATGCTGGGACTGCAGCTGCGACTGCGCTGCCGGATGATGGGCGGGAAGTCCAGCGGCGGCCAGGAACTGCGTGTGATGATATGGCATAAAGCCCTGGGCATGTCCATTGCCAAAGGAGCGCAACAGATGCAAATTCTCGGCGGGCGTGTTTGGCGGCGAGTTGCTGTCCTCCTTCTTGAGGCTCAGATTCTCAGGTGTGGCCTCGTCGGGAGCGGAATCCACATCCAGATCGGACTCGGGTGAGCTGGGCGGACCGGTGCGGGCAGGTGAAAGGCTAGAGGTCAAATTGAATAGGCCGGCGCCCTTGGGCCTCGGGCTGCTGGGTGAGCCGGATTCCGATCCCGTGTCCGGATCGGTTTCATTCGAGAGAGCGGCGCCGCGCTTGGAAACTGCAAATGAATAGAAACGCAGAGCCAGAGCCGAGGTTAGATCAGGCAGGTAGTTGTGGGAAACTGTGCGGTTTTCCACTTGACAGGGCAAAACAAATAAAAGTATCGAATTGTGCGCAGAGGACATAGAAAAAGAAAAATTTTAAATGAAAATACAAATAGAAAAAAATCAAAAAAAAACAAAAAACAAACAAATAAACAAAATGTAATCACGGGAATCGCAAACACAAATGGGGTTTGGAAATGGAGGAGAGGATGGTGGAGAGGGTTCGTTGACATGCCAACCCCAGAGACAATGGGATGAGTTATGGACTGCAACCTGTACCGAAATGAAACAAGTTATACGATATTTTTTTTCTATTTGATTTGCAGTTGACGAAGCCGCAGTGAAAATTTAATTAAGTTGCACCCTGTCGATTTGTAACCCTCGGTTCTGGTATACCGATACCGATACCGATACATTCCTCTGGGCACGAACTGGGACACGGACACCTGGTGTTGCTCCTGCTGCTCCTTCTGCTACGTTTCTATTTCTGTGATGAAACTCAAGCGTGAAATCGTCTTGAATTTCAGTGCAAATAAACAGTGAACTACTTAAATGGACAGGTTCGATTGATTCGCGTGAGAATCCTTGTGTGTTTTCTTTTCTCGAAACAATAAAGGCAACCAAATCAAAAAAAAAATAACCCCGAAAAAAAAGGAGCAATAAAGAAGTCCGCAAGTATTGCGAGTCTCGTATTACGCCCTCAGTTTGGAATTGTCTTACAAGCTGACAATGTAATCCACATCCAAATTAGCCCATTGACTGGATAAGTATCTACTGATAGGCTTAAAAACTGTTCAATATGTTGCTTGAGCGATTTATAGGGATGATACACCAAGGATGCTAATGTGTCGAATAATATTGAATTCTGTCAACTTTTGAAATTACTCTTGAAGATACTCTATATAGGATACACCCGCATAAAATGAGCTTTTACATGGAAATGAGTCGATCAAAGAAATCAAAAATCAAATCAGTTGAATTATAAAGAAACTGTAGAGAGAGAAACGCATTTCTTATGTTCCATTTACTATTATGATAAAATCTATTCGGTTGGAAGAAAAAATTATAGCATAAACTTCATTTTTTCATTGCTTTCAAATGTCTAAAAGAATTTTGAGATGTTGAACAAAATTTAATATTTATTAAATTGAACTAAAATATCTTTAAAATAGATTTAAGATACAAAAAAAATTGTTCCAAAAGATTAAATCTCTGACGTTTAAGGAACACAAACATTTTGAACGGATGTTTTTAAAAACATTTCTATTCAAAATCTCTAGAGATTCCAGGAACACACTTGTATATAGTGTTTTTATTACAAATTTCGACAAAAAGAAAAAATTTGCTTACTAAATTGTGCAAAATTAAAAAATATTTAAAAAACAGAAATTTTATTTTTAGTAATTTGAACTAAAGTTGGAACCAAAAACTTCGTCAAAGTTTTGTACATTTTCAGCCTGGAATTTTATATTATTTTCAATTTTAGCACAGAAAGAAAGGTGAAAGAATGTAAATTTTAGAAGTTTTTAATTGAAATTGAATACTTTAATGTTTTAAAGACCGCTTAACTAGCCAACTCCTTGCTTAAGAAATCTCCTTAATTGTTGCAAATTATTTTTCTATTTACTCGCATATTAAATTTGAACTTGTGAGGTTTGAAAAAGCGTTGAGTTTAACAAAGTGCAAGGCAACGCCTTGGCTGGGAACTCTTTGTGCTATAAACACCTAGACCCACACACACACACTCACACACACTTAAGCAGTCAAGCACACACACCCACACACACACCCACACACACATATGCAAATGGGGAGTGTGGCACTTTATGCTCCGTTGCGCTTTTGACAATTGAAAATAAAAATTATGCTGGTATTTCTTGAACGCTTTTTTTTTTTTTTGTAAGACTTTGAAGCGCTTTCGGGGATGTGGCCACAGACGGGAAGGGGAGCGGGAGTTGGAATGGGGTAATGTCACACATCAGCTGCACTGTGAAGTGCCTGTTGTTGTGGCATGATGAGCAACAGGGCATAAATATAATAATTTCATTTTTTAGCAGGACTTACCAGGACTCTCGTCCAGCTCGGTGCGCGTGGGTGAGAAGCCGACGCTCAGGTGCTCAGATCGTGTGCGTCCATCCGTGTCGGATTCATTGCCATTGTAATGTTGCGTCGACTGTCGCTGATGTTGGTGCTGATGCTGATGCTGATTATGCTGATTATGCTGATGCTGCTGATGGTGACCGGGCGTGGAGCTGGCCTCATAGCCATCGCTAGGTGGCGACGGAATGCCGCCATGGAAAACGCCATTCTGTGTGGCAGCATTGCCAGCTCCGGCGGCTGCATTGCCGCCACCATGTGGTGGACTGTGTGAGGTGGGCGTGACACTGTCGCTGCCATTCTGTTGCCCCGAACCGGGCACCGATGTGTACAGCAGACCCAGTTCACGTGCCTCGTTCTCCTCCTGCGCCTGCTGACGACGCAGGGCAACCTGGAAACCAATGGAAGCGGAAAACTAACTGATTAGATGACTATGCGGCTTGGCACGACCATTATTAACCCACCTGTGCGGCCATCACACGTTGACGCTCCGCAATGAGCGTGCACTTGGCACAGACGCAATCCCGCCAGCGGCAATAGCGTTTGTGACCCTTCAAGGCGCTGACCTGCAAGGCAAAACAGATGACAATCTCGTTAGTAGGCGTCCCAAGAGTGCGGACAGGGATTAGGTACACCTACCACGCCATGGTTGCGACAGCGCGCACATTTGGGAGTACGTTGATAGCGCTCCGAGGCGGCGCGCAGAAAGAAGGCGGGCGGCAGAGCGCCCAACACTGGATGCTGGGACATTAGATTCTGCATATCCACGCCCGACGGTAAACTCATCCTGCACACACACAAATGTATACGATATTCCACACACTACACACACACACACACTCGAACACTCTTTGAGAGTTTGCTTTGATCGGTTTGCTGATCTTTTTGTATTTGTATTTGTCATAAACAATTTCGTTTGTTTTTTAATTTCAAATTTACGCGCATCTCTTGCGACGTAGCGATTTCGATAACGATTTCGATACAGATTTCGGTAACGATTTGAGAAACGATTTGAGTAATGATTTGAGTAACGATTTGTGTAACGATCTCGTGTAACGGTAACGGTAACGATCACGGCTGATGGAAAACAACACGCGCAGTGACGACCATGTCAGACGGAACACTCGATTGCAACTGAATCAAGTTGGGATAAATCTAAAGCGGGCAGCAGCCACGACAGCGACAGCGACAACGGCTCTGACAGCGGCAACAGCAGCGACAGCATCAGGGCAAATGGCGGCAAGCGGCAACATTTACCAATACAAAAGCCGCACACACACACACACACACACGCACGCACACATGCACAGTGTCGGGGAGAGGCAAAAAACGAGGGTTGCAAATACATATACACGCACGTACATAAATGGGACATTCAGAGAGTGTTGCCACCACCTTTTGTGCGCTGCCTGCGTCGGCGTTGGCAGCAGCAGCAGCAGAGCCAAGTCAGCAACAGCGACGGCAGCAATTAAGAAAAAAGTTTCAAAATCTAATTTGGTACTGTATACAAATTTGTGCACTCGAGGCGACGGCAACGACGACGATGACGACGACGGCGACTGCGGCAGACGCGGCGTATAAGCAACGTGCAATGTGGAGCGAGTCTGGTGGTTGGCTGTGTTTGTGCTGCTGCTGCTGCGACGGATACTACTCCTGATGCTGGTGGCAACCGGGGAGGAGATGGTTGTGGTGGTGGTGGTGGCAGTGCTCATATTATTGCCTTAGCCGCTGGTGGTTGTTTGAGGTTTCTTTCATTTTCTTTGTTGCTTTTGTTTCACAATTTCTTTTTTTTTTTGTTGTCGTTGTTGTTGTTGTTTTTTAGCTTAAGCTATGTGTGTGTGTGTGTGCAAGAGAGCTTCGTTAATGGAACAGCCAACCAAAAACGTTGTTGCGCCTCAGCAGCGATGCGACCTCGCCGCTGGTTGGCATGGCAGCGTAGGCGATACATTAACACACACACACACACACACACACTGTGAGACACAACTGACACAGTTGGCATACAGTATTTGTTGTTTCCTTTGCTTATGTATAAAACTGACAGAGAGGATGGAGCAACTTAGGAGGTCAACTGTAACCTGGACTCGTCTGAATCATTGTGCAGCTGCTCTCAATGTTAAAGCTGCTTGGTTTTTTATTTTTTTTTTTGGCATGTTGCCACCTGCTTTTCATTTTCAGCTGCTAAAAAGAATGGCATCAAAGTAGAGGGCAAATAATTGTTTATTGTTTATAATTAAGAAATGTTCACTCAACTGAAAGACTTGAATTCTAATGCATAAAAAGAAATTGCGGTTTATATTTTAATGTAAATAACAATAACTATATGAAGTAGTAATGAAAGAAATGAAATGTAAGTACTTAGATTGTATGAATACCGTTGACAGCAGTCGAGAAATGAAATAAGTTGAGAATTTTTATTACTTGAACCAATTACATTTCCAATTATTCGCTTAGTGTTACACTTATCATTTTATTGAAATGTTGCATGTATTAAAATTTGTTGAAAACACCTTACATAGACTTTACTACTTTATGCTTTAATATCTGCAAATTTAAATTTTACAATTTAAGTCCGATAATATAAAAAACCGTCTATTTTCAATAACAAGCCTAAATGCAACGTTAATAATACAAGTTAATCGGCGTAATTTATTTAATTTAATAACAAAGTTTATTAAATAAATTGAATACCAAAAAGTCTTTCCGATGGCTTTTATAGAAGTTGACGTTTAATGAATAAATAATAAAAATATTTACAAAACAAGAAAGGATTATTAAATACGGGGTATGTAAGTTAATGCTTATTCTGATTTCAACTTTAGGCAACATTTTTCGGAATTGAATTTAATTTACCTATACCGATTTTCATTTAAAGCTGCTCATCTTAATTTAGATTAAGTGAAAAAATTTAACAAATTAAATAGAAAAAAAATTATTTTAGAAAATAATTTACATTTAAATAAATACATATATTTTTTTTTTTAATTTTAAGGAAAAGGTCTTAAAAATAAATGTGTTGGCAGTCAGAGTCAAGAATCGAAGCAAGAAGTTTACAATAATACAACAAACAACTTAAAGCTGTTTGTATATAAGATGTCAATGGCAGGGGCTGTGTGGGGCAATGGCGGCGCCAGTGGGTCGTATTGGCCTATTAGAATGTTACAAAATTATTGCAATTGAAACAAACAGCGACGGCGACGCCAGCAGCAGCAGCAGTAGCAACAACATCAGCAACAACTTCAAACCAAAAGTCACGTGTGCGACGGAAGCGGCGACATTTTCAAAGCTCTGCGCACATTACTCTCTCTCTCTCTCTCCCGCTCTCGCTCTCTTTAACGCGCTGCACGTTTTGCGCTCTTTATGTAAACTCCGCCTACGCGCAGAGGCGGAGCCAATGCTCGCACACATACACATGCACACACACACGCACATACATACACATGCAATGAAAACACAAAGCGGCTACAATGTTGTATTTGCCAGTTGGTCCAAAAGAAACAAGTTTCCAAACTGAAGAGAGGAGTAAAATAGCAGCAAAGTGTGTGTGAGAGCGGCAGAAGGACAGCCAACTGACTCTCTCTCTCTCTCTCTCTCTCTCTTTCTTTCTTTCTGTCTATCTGTGTTGCTTTTGCGCATACATATACAAGCACAAAGTCACTGGTCGTTGGCAACTGTAAATGGCTAGAAATTGTTGACTTTGTTGTTGTTGTTGCTGCTGCTGCCAGTTCTAGCGCGTTGCTTATTTCTCGTATTTTAACTTTGTTTAAAGTGCGCACACACACACACACACACACAGATATATGTGCTGTGAGCTGCTGGGTGGCCACTTAAAAAGTGTTTTTACTGGGGGCCAAATATGCAAATTAGTTGGACCGCACTGACAACTTCTTCAACCAACAAAAGCTGAAACATGTCCATTATGTCGTCGTCGTCGTCGGCTTGGCCGTCGCTCTTCATGCATGAGCTGGGCTCCACATCAGCGCCGAGGGGGTAGCCACGGGGTACCAAATGCGGCGGCATAGTCCAATACAAACAATATTCGTAATCATCAGCTACCACAGTCAAGGCGTCAATCAGTAACCAGTAACCAGTAGCCAGTACACTACAACAACAAAGTGTGCTTAACAACAATAAACAACAACGGCAACTTAAACAACAATAAAAAATAAAAAATACTCACAATGGAATGATGAATCTGATATGCCCTAAGTGATCAGTTGAGTACAAGTACGGAAAGCATTTATTTTAACAATTGAAAAACATAAATTACAAATAAAATAAAATTAGTAGCTCAGAATAAAAGAAATTATGTATTAAATTTTAAATAAAACTTGATAGTTAATGAACATTTGTTTTTTTTTTTTTTTTTATATTAAAAAATGATTATAAATATCACTTTTGAGAAAAAATGATGCGGTTCTAATCAGAGCTGGGAAAATTAAGAAAATAAGCTAATCCAACCTAATTAAATAATGTAGTGTTATTGAAAATTTGTTGGAAGCTGTTTAGTTTTATTTTATTTAGTGTCAACTTAGAAAAGCTGACATAAGTTAAATAAAAATTATGAAAATAAATTTAAAATAAAACTGAAATAATAATAAATAAAACAACAAAAACATGCGGGAAAGGCTATAGTCGTTACCCCGACTACAGTAATACCCGTTACATACTTTTATGAGCTTTAAGGATTAAAAATTGGCATTGCTGCCGTTCTATTAAACCGATCTTGTTGTGATTAGGAGGGATGATAGATAAAAATAATAGAAAACGTTAATTATGTTAAACAAAATAATAGCAGAAATAGTAAAAAAATTAAAATAATTAAATTATATATTTGTGCATTGCTGGAAGACATCACAAGATATATATCACAATATAATAAAGACAATATTTAATCACTATTTCCAGTTCAGGTTCTATTTATTGAGTGAAAGCTTTAACTTCTATCTTTTTAATCCTCTCTAATCTATAGAGAACTGGTTAACTAATAAACTGTTAATACTCTAGTATTAGTAATCTTTAAGAGAATCTTTATGGACGCATTTGGATTCGTGTGACTAAAGTTAGTCATCATTAGCTTGGTTAGATGTGAATAAGATAAGAATCATTACAGTGTAATACAAATAAGTAGCCGTTACTCGCAAAGTGCTGGTGATGGTCATGAAGAAGGTTGCTGGTGACGAAAGTTGAAATCACTTGGGGATCATTGCTACTTGCTACTTTACGTGCCCCCTTGACGGCTGTCGGTTAACTGTTGACTGTTGCCTGTCGGCTGTTGGCCATGTCTCTTTGCTTTTGATGCGTCCGACGGGGCGAGGACCGAGAGTCAAGTGCTCAAGTGAGCAGCAGACTGCAAGTTACGATGAACTGCTTCTGATTCAGATGTCGAGACAGTGACAGATACGGATACAGATACAGATACAAAAGGTATAAAGGTATACGAGTATGGTATGGCATGGGCTAGGGGCTTGGCGGGGCACTTACTGAAGACGATTGAGAGACAAAAGAAAAGTGCCTTAAAATGTTGACAAATATTTGCCATGCATTGGCCGCAAAATTATTTGATCAAGACCACCGAAAAAACAATATGTATACAAAGATCTTTGTGTCTTCTCACTGAACGTAGAGGAATGAAAAAAGAGAGAAAAAAAAAGATTGTACAAAATTAAAAATGAAACTTGAAGACACGCGGCTAATGAGATTTCCTTGCGTCATTGCCTCATTCATTCATTCCGATTGCGAATTGTTTGTTTTACGTTTTATGATTATTATTGTAGTTGTTGCTGTGGTTGTTGTTGTTGCTGCTGCTGTTGTTGCGCAGTTGAACTTGTGTTTTGATGTTTATGCATCTTGTGTCGCATCCAACGACAATATTTGAGCAATCATTTAAGTGCGAGGACTGCAGCGAACATTGTCTCTATTTTGAAAGGTCTATGAAAGGTACAGCCAAGCCACCCAAAGCGTAACCCCCAGCTCCAAAACGCTTTCCATTTGGAGCTGTCAGCGGCAGGCATTGAACAAAGCCACTCCAAGTGGACAGGGGCGAGAAAAAAGTTAATTTAATTTCAAGTGTGTGCAACAATTGTTGGTCTGCGCTTATCCTTTTCAGCCGTGTTGCCGTCGTCGTCGTTCTCCTTGTCGTCGTATCATCATCATGTTAATAAAGCCACAACCCTCGTTTCAGCTTGAGCCTCGGCGTGGGACAGTTCAATGTGGTTTTTTTTTTTTGTGGCCTTTGCTGATTGTTTTACAAGACCAGGAACATTTGCTTTCTTAGTTGCAAACTGTGAACATTTCTCCTTCGACTTATCTTTGACATAAAGAAATCTCATTAAATAACTTCCGGCGCTTTCAAGTCCTGCCAGCCAGCATATCCAGCATCTAGAAAGCTACAAGCTGAAACTTTGAACACTCTCTTGTATTTCTCGTTCTCGTCGTTCAGCGAGCCATGAAATTACATTTTGCTTCTCTTCCGTCTTAGACGATAATATATGTATTCGGTACGAGTACAAGCTGATTTTTCAGAGGGGAAGCACCGTGAAAGTCGGAAGCCATTTTCATCTACCACGTGCTGCTGGCTAGCGAAGGACGAAGGATATATACAAGTATTGTGAATTCATGGAAACGTGAAATTTTCTTAAAAGTTCACAGAAACTTTTGTGTTGTTTCTTGTTTTCCTGCCAAAGTTGTTAGCTGAATTTCCTCGAAGATTGTCGGGTGTCATATGCAGATCCTATACATATGAGCCAGGCATTGATGAACTCTAACAATTACGTATTTGTAAATGTAATCGAATTTGCAATTTGTAATTCCCTGTTACATGACACACGCCAAAAGCAATCCTTGGAGATCTGTACTAAAATTGCCACTACAAATCTGGCAAAAAATAACACCAAACCGGAAGCTCAGATTTCAAACAATTGCCGTGACACAAAATGGCTAAAAACAAAACAACATTCACATTTATACAATATTGCGAATTCCAGCACAAAATCAAACTTGACACCCTGACGTAAATGGTCCATTATAGGATCGTTAGCAGGGCAGGACGATGGGATTATGAACCCGTAATTTGAGCTGGCCACATTACTCAAAACAAGGTCGCAGTTCGATGACTGACTTTGGCTATGACACGCACGGGTCTTGAGTGTTAATATAATAACACAATATTGTACACAGTTTGTATAATTTTTTAATAACAATCAGGAACATGAAGAGGCAACGCCCTTTAGCCTAGCTCTCAAAACTCACAGCCATTGTTTGGGTACAAACACTGTTTCCGATTTCGAAGAGCTACCCGGAAAAAAAAACTAAACTGAACCCAACCCCGTTATCTAACCCTCAGTTAGGAGAGCAGAAAAAACGCCCCTTTGACAATTTGGTGAGGCAACTGTTATTAGTTGAATCTGCACATATGCCTGGGCAAAGGGCGCGTGTTTCCCAGCCAAACACCGGGTTTATATTCACTCTCTCATATTATGGTAATGACAACTCTTGAACGGCCGTGGGCTGTATTTAGTTGTAGACGCTGCCAGCTGTGAATTTTATTTGATTTAATTAAAAAACTATGTGTATAATGGCCGACAAACTGACAGTCATTTGAGTGTACCGTCGATGCATGTCCACTTTCACTGCGGCTGACGATATTAATTTTCAGCTGGTACATGGAAAACGAGTACGTTATAACGCGATTAAAACGATAAAAAATTGTATCTATAGTTATTTATTATAAATAAATTAATGAAGACAGATTAAAGGTATTAGTTTCAAGTATTCGCTGCAACTTTTGAATATTAGCGGCAACATATAAGAACTGCATTATCGATTGCGATACTTCGATAGTCGATACATTTAACAAATATACCAGAAAAATACCGAAATGTTAAGTGCCACCCAGACCGACCAAAAACTGTTAAGTTAACAGACTACTGTAGTTACAGCTATTTTAATTTCAATTAAAAACAATTTGCATAAATAATAGAATTTCAGTATGTAGAATGTTTATTAAATTTTAGACAAGGTTGTTTATGTAAAATGAAAACATGCTTTGAAATTTATTGCCAATTGGGAATGTGTATGCGCGGTCAATTGTCAATAAGTGGATAACTGTATACATATGTAGACTCGAAACAATATTTATTTATAACAATTGCAAATATATCGTACTTAGTATGCACATAAAACATTATTATTGATCATTTCCCAGTGGAAGCGTAGCAGGCGTCACAAACTCGCACAGGTCGGCCAGGCTGTCCCTGGGCATTGAGCAGGGGCAGTGTGTGCTCGGAGCACGCCTTGCAGAAGATCTCGCCACAGCTGCGACAGTGATGTTTGCGCCGGGTCAAATTGAACTCCCGAGTGCAAGCTGTGCAGTGGGTAGCTATGGAATCGGGAGCCCAGATGCCAGGGCTGCTTACTGTTTCGGGCATTGTTTGAAGGGATTGCGATGAGCCGGACAGTAGTTGTTGCTGACGTCGTTCGTTGTCCTGGAACTCGGATATCTTCAGTTTGCTCACGCTCAACTGTATGCCAAGCTCCTCGAGCGTCGTCTGAGCCTCAGACCATTGTGTTCGCACCTTTTCCAAGTCAAACTTTAGCTTGTCACTCTTCTGTTTCTCCTCGTTGAGCTCTTTGACACATTGTTGCAGCGTTGCAATCTTCTCCTTCAGTTTGAGCTCCTTCTCCTGCAAAGAGACACGCCAGTCCCGTTCAATGCGACTCTCAGCCTCCGCGCGAGCAGCCCGTTCCTCGCAAGCCGTCACTTGGGTCTTTAGCGTTTGTGAGGTACTCTTTAATATTTCACCCAAGTTGCTCTTATCATTAGTCCATCTGGGGAAAAGGGGTAACAATTGTTTCGATTAGACATGCGCTCAAAATTGGAGGCGTTTTAAATAAATTGTGATAATAAATAACATCTATTAAACGCTTCTTATCTGACTGACGCATAGTTTAATATACTTTCAATAATTCTTTTATTTTAAAAGAAGAGTTAAATTCCAACATATGCTAAAAAATAAGGCAGATTGATAATGTTTTCTCTAATTTTTATTCTGTAACGGAGAAATTGAAAATTCTCTTATAAAAAATAGTTTGTAAGCTGATTTCATGACTGATTTTATCAACATGCTACCAAAACCCATTATAATTAAATTAAGCGATTTTCCTAACTAAACTTCACATTCTCGCAAATAAAATCCATCAATTCCATCTTACTTTTTCTCTAATTGTTCAATTGTGCTCGCCATGTCTTCCTTTTGGCACTCTAATTTGCTCATTAATTCCGTTTTGTGGGTCAGCGAAGCCTTGCAGTCCTGTCGATAAAGATAAGATACGGGAATCTTTTGTACAGGTTTTCTTAGAAGAATACAACACACATTAGCCATAATGAAAGATTGTTCAAGGATTAATAATAAATGAAACACTAGAGTTAAGATAAGTTTTATTTCTTTGGTTTGGTTTAGCTAGAGTTATTAGTAGTATGTGTGTGTGTGTATGTGTATGTAGTCCCTTTAACATGTAAGTATAGATACATATTTATATAATTACACTGTTAGACAAGCAAGTTGAAAGTACATATGCGTATCGAATATCATCGGGTTTAAGTATAAGTACATATAATATAATTATTCAGCTCTATAACTGTACATACGTACGTACATTACATACTAGTATAATTTGGAATTCTTTATTTGGGGAGGAAGGGTATTCAGCTAACAGCTTATAATTTTTAAGAATCTTCAACAACTTGTTACGATTATTATATATGTATGTAGTTCTATATCATATGACTAGGGAATCTATAAGCATTGAAGGCATCGTACATTTATGTAATATCGTATATAAAACATAGACTCGATAATATTTATTATTGTTAAGCAGTTGCACATTGAGTTCCGATTAGGTTTGTTTTGTAACTCTACAGGTGACAGCAGGTCGCCAGATCGAATCAGGAACCATAACATAGTGCTTGTATATAGGGCTGTCTATATGCATGTACATATACATATGATGTAGTCCCAGCACTGGTCATAGATTACAGAACTTAAGTAAATGCCTTCTCAACAAGTAATTAAAGCTACATCTAATGACTTTAAGTATTGCCCAGTGTGTCCTGATCCTGGGACAGAGCGTAGTCACTGCGAGAACCATCGCCGCCGACCTTGAAGTGCTGCGTTAAAGCGGCAGCTGCCTCGGCCAGTTCATCGTTCAAGGATTTGGCAGATGTGGGCGTTTTGATGGCCACCGGCTCTCCAGGGGGCAGCTGAGATTGGAGCGGGGGAAGAGCACCACTCGCTGGTGACTTGCGATAGTTGTTGGGATTGAAGGGAGGAATGCCGTCCATCTTGAGGTGGAGTCGCTTCATGGGTGGCCCAGTGTCCTGTTTGTGCTTCTTGGTGAGTGCCTCGAACTTCTGCAGATTTTGTAGACGACGTCGCGTGTTGGGTGATCGATCGCCGCCTGCTGCGGAGTTACCGCTCATCTGGTGCTGATCGCTGAGCTTGGACTCGTATTTCTTTTCTAGCGATTGTAAAATGTTACCAATTTGTGAGGCTTTCGTTTGCAAACGAGAGACCATCTCGCCTTTCTGTGTTAGTTCATCTTCACATTCCTAATTAAATTTTAAACGAGGGGGAGTAGTTATATATATTTTTTTTTTTTGTCAAATTGGCCAGGCTAAAAGAAAATAGCCAGCTTACGATTTGGGTCGAATTTGTTGAAACATTAAACCAAAGACAGCAAACAAACCAATAACCAGCGACCAAATGAGTTGATGATGATGAATGTGATCAGATGAGGAGTTTGGTTTGATGATGCTGATGATCTGTGAGGGGATACGCACCTGCAGCTTGCGATACATCTC
This sequence comes from Drosophila innubila, assembly GCF_004354385.1. NCBI lineage: Eukaryota > Metazoa > Arthropoda > Insecta > Diptera > Drosophilidae > Drosophila > Drosophila innubila. Next base: position 26,941,445 of record NW_022995380.1, read on the forward strand.
CAGATTGATTTGCTTGATGTCATCCAGTTGCCTGCGCAGCGACACAATCGTGTCCTGCTTCTCATGAATGTCCTTCTCCAGCAGCTTCATGGCCATATCCGACTCGGCCTTAAGCGACACCTGCAACTTGAGCTCCTTGTCCAGTTCAACATTCTTCTTGCGCTCCTCGGTCAACTCTGCGCTCAGAGTCTCCGCCTGCTGTGCCTTCTCCTTCTCCTTGTCACTGCCACTGCCACTGCCATTGGAGCTGCTGTCCGAGTGACTCTGCATTGTCTGGGTGGCCGACTGACGCATGGCCTGATTCTCGGCCTGCAGAGCCAGTAGACTGTTGCGTGCTATGGCCAGATCCTCCTTCATCAGGGCATTGGTGGTGGTCAGGGACTCGACCTTGGCCTGCAGATTTCCAACGGTTGCGCTGAAATGCGTGTGGAAATACATTACTTAGATGGATCCATTCGCCGGGCATTATAGGACTTGCTAGACGCACTTGAGATGTCGATTGAGCTCCTCAATATAGTTCTTCTGGTCCAGCACGGCAATCATATTACCCTGTCCAGTCGCATCCATCGGTACAGGTGGTACATTGGTCTCCTCGTTAGCCTCCGCCTCGCGGGAACTGGAGCGCAGATAAAGTGAAAAGTCAATAACACCCTGCTGCGAGTCCAGATCCTCCTCCTTGACGCACAGATTGCAGTCGATGACATTGAGACCCACCAGAATGCCCATTATCACAACAATCTACAACAAGGCAAGGGGAACGAGTTACTAATGGACAAGCTGGCCGGGATTGAGGGCCACAGACCTCGTCACTCATCATGAGCGCATGTGGCTCATAGTAGTCATTGAGGGAGTCATCCCGATGCTCGATCAGAGCCTGCAGGTAATCGGATAGCTTCTTTTGCATCAAGGCAATGCGCAGCCAGGCACGGGCTCGACCAATGTGGGTGCGCACGGTGGGCAGGTCACGTACACTGGCCGTAATGTCCTGTGCCTCAGGGCAATAGCTTTCGACACTTTGCAACAGATCCCAGAGCTCCTTGCGAGGTCCCAGCAATCCCTTCTTAGGCCTCAATCCATGGCCTAGCACATGCTCGATAACAATGAAAAAGTGCTGCAACGGCAGGTGATCCGAGTCCAGCATTCGTCCATAACGCAACGATTGCTCCAACAGCTCCTTGACAACCAGCTTGCATATGTTGACCAAATTACTCCGCTCGATTTCAGCCGTGTCGCGTGCTGCAAGAGAAGTAATCGGCCCAAGTGACGGTTTAGTGTAACGTTTCTGGCCGGGATTGTGGCTAACATGTGTAACTACATAGCGAACACGAATTTAAGATCCAAGTTATTGTCGAACCGGAGCATTCTGCTTCAAATACAATGAAAACTCAATTGAAATTATGAACATTTATGTGCTGTTCTCGTTGCTGTTGTTTCTGGCGCCCGGCGGTTGTCCCATCTATAGCATCGATCTGTCAACACTGGAGGTACCCAATGACTTTCAAAATGAGCTGACGCTCCAATCAATGCTGTCGTCCGAGTTGCATCAGTATAGGAATCGACTGAACTCGAATTCGAAAATCAATGAATTGTCGGCCGCCCAGCATTTCGAGCAAGCGCATCCCCCCAGTCCAGAGGATCTGCTCGAGAGGAATGAGCTAATGCGCAGCATTGAGGACCGCATCAAGGCAACCTATTATGCAGCTGCCTCGCCGGATGAACTGGATTCGGACCTGGAGACAGAGACAGAGGCCGAACATCCGTCGAGTAAGGTCTATCGTAGCGCCAGCGATGAGGCCTCATTTCTGGGCACAAATCTGTTTGGAAACTATCCCAAGAAATGCTTTTCCGCGGAAGACATTGCCCTAATGTCGGCACGCAAGGATTTTGAGATTCTCATACCCAAATCCTATCCACAGTGTCTGGTCCACGACGGCATTGTCTACACCTTGATGAAGTATTTCAACAGCGTCAATCAGGTAATAAAGCGGGTGTCCGACCTGGAATCGAGACGCCTGCTCCAACGGGCTTTCTACGATGCCTTGGGAGGCTATCTGCGCTTCTACCTGCTGCCCGTGGCGCAGGTGTCCTACTACGCTGGACGCCTGAAGCTGTGCACGGTGGAGCGTCTGGTGGCGCTCTATCGTCAGTGTCAACTGGTGCTCAACACAAATGGCAATGGCTGGAGGACACCTGTCGCCGACGTGCTCAGCCAGCTGAAGAGCGTGCATATTAAACCCATTAAGCTGAACGAGGATCGCGGCAGTGAGGACGATGCGTCCAGCTGTGCATTGCTGGATCAGAGTTGCCTCAACGAGGATGCACAGAAGGAGCAGATGATAGTGCCCCTGCCGCATCTAGAGTCTGAGGATAGCAACGGGTTTCTTAGCAACATCTTTCTGCCCTTTAAGCATCGACGTATCTACAACCTGCGCTCTCCCGATGCCTCATTTATCCTGGTCAAGTTCTTCAAGACACTGATCAACTGCTATCGGTTTCAGGGTATCAGTCCGAAGACTTACAATCGGAAACTGCGCAACTGGATTCGTGAAAGTCTCCAATTGCATTATCGGGATGAGTCCTTTTATCCAGGTCTGGGCGGTGTACTGCAAATCTACGAGGCTCTTGACTGCTCTTCAAAGTCATCGGAGCAATCAGAAGAGAACGAGGAGCCAGTTATTGGTGAAGATGACTGCAAGGACTATCAAAGTTCCCTCGATGATGACAACAAAGTAACCGAGAACGACAGCAAGCGGAACAACAACAGAACTGAGCGACTTCATAAAAGCAAAAAGGATAAAGACGCTGCGAATTCCCGCAAAGAGAGCCGATCTCCTCGACAAAAGCTCGGTCCACGCGATGCCTCCGACCACAAGGATGGCGAAGAGGTGAAGAAGAATCTGAATGATCGCAACGAAGAGGAGTGCGTGGATTGCAACGATGAGAGCTACGTGGCCTACATTGCCGCAATCTTGGGTCTGCTCCTGTTGCTTCTGCTCTTGACTATCTGTTGTTGCTTGCAAAGACGTAAGAAAAAGAGTATTAACAACGTATTAAAGGAGCAGCCGAAACCAAAACACAAAGAGAAACCACACGAGAAATCATCGGATAAACATATCGAAGATGTAGAGGCACCTCCGCCCAATCCCAAATCCGATGACGCCAATCAAAGTTGTTGGAGCAATCTTTTCCGTAGTCGCAAGAAAAAACCGAAGAAAGACCGGAAGAAGCTTGACGAAGTAGATAATACGAATCAACCGACTCCAGGCATGGGATTAATAGGCAGTCAACAAGACGATCCGTATCCCTACCCCATGAAATTGGCCAATTTGGAAAAGTTTATTTCCCGCAAAAAAGGTAAGTACGAAAAGAAAAACTATAACCTCCTCACTTCTAAAATCAGCCTTAGCCTCAACCACAGAGCATAATTATGAACAGGAGTCTATGACATCGACTTCATCGCTGGGCTATCAATTCCACAGAAAGTTTATACCCCTCAAAATGAGTCGAGAGAAACGAGACGAATATTACGCCAAAACGGAGAAAAAGCGTTCCAAATCGGCTAATAAACAGTCAAGCTGTGTTTATAAGAAAGAACGAGAGCGTGATCGGTATAGGGAGGAAAGACATCAGAAACCACAGACTATATCTGAAGAAGAATTGCCGGAGAAGAGGGAGGCTGCTGTGAAACCTGTTAAAGAGGACGACGGTATTCGACAACTTTATAGCCATAGTAAACATAAAAGACAGGAGGGTGGTCGGACCAGTGTCAGTCACGAAAGAGAGGTAAGTGATCTATTACTTAAGTAATTAAAGCCCCATTCTAATAAAGACTAGGTTGAACCTTGTGAAAGTGATTTAAGTAGCAAAAGCGATTACTCCAAAAGCATTAGTAGCCCAGCTAGCAGGAAGGAGTCTTCGCACGACAACGACCATGAAAGTCAGGACCGACAGACTCCCGCCAAGCAACAGAGGACAACTGAAATGAGTAGTATGTTCCCAAGTAGATCTTTACCTACAACACTTTAAGTCATAAACTCATTTACAGCGTCTAATCCCAGCAGTTCGATAGTATCAAACATTTCCGAGTCGCAACCCAACAGCGCAGAAGCTGTATCAATGCCCCTATCCTCACCAGTTCAGTCAAGAGCTACCTGTCAGGTAAGTATCGTTAAAATCTTCAGTAAAGGATTCTCATACCTTATCTCAACCTTTTTAGTCGTCTATGTATGCGGCCAGCTGGGAAACATTTGAAGAAGACAGCAAGTGAAGAGCATTTGCCTGTCGCCTATTTTCCACCCTATTACATTGTTTTACAAATATATTTGCTTAATAAAGTTCATTGCATGTTTAAGCTGCTCTGCCTGTACAATGATCTAAGATTAGGACAAGCGCCCTCGAGACAAGAGAGACGACAAGACAAAAGTGTGCACAAAACATAATAATGCAGCAACATAGACATGAAGATTAGCGTTAGTAAAGTAAAAGAAAACAAGAAATTAGAATAAATCTATTATTAGCTATTTTTTCCATATACAGTAACAACTCTGTCTGTTTTTGAATTGAAACGACTTAACCTCACTTCATGCAATTGATAGGCGCAGCCAACTTAACGTGCTTGCACAATTAAGTCAAGTTGCCAGATTGACCAAATGACCAGTCTGGCAATGCCAACAAACAAATTCAATTAGTGTGACAAGGAAAGTGCGCAAATGTTAAACAACAACAAACTACAAACTACAAAAGAAGAAGAAGAATAATATGAAATCAAAAGCAATGCAAATTAAGAATGGGCAAGAAGCAACCTACAGAGATGCGACCACTCAGCAAGTGTGCCACCGATGAGGCCCACATTCTTGTGTTGCTGATGCGGTGCCGCTAGTGCATTTGAGCCGACGACGTCGCACAGACGACGCCCGATTAGATTTTCAATTGCCATAATACCATTATCCTCGAATGTGCTGCCGCCACTTGCCGTCGATAGGCCCGAGAATCGTTTGTTTCGCTGCCCGAACTGATGGTTTGTCTGATGACGCTGCTGCACGAAGCCACCACTTGTGGTACCAGTACCACCACCAGCAGCAGCAGTTACATTTAGCGCTGCAGCACCGCCGCCAACTGTCTTGACACCACCAGCCACATCAATGTCCTGTAGTTCCTTGAGACACAACCACTCGCCGTCGACGGAGACACGGAAATTGCACAGATAAATCGTGTCCTGAACTCCGCCGGCCAACTCCTCGTTGGTATTGGCATGCGATGCTTTTGGTAGTGCAATTGTGTTGCTAATGTTGTTGTTGTACGGCTGCAGCTGTTGCGAGTGCGACTGCAACGGGGGCGCGGGGGTGGGTGTGGGCGTCGCTGTCGCTGTCGGCGCCGCTGTCGATTGTGTCACTGTGGACGTTGGCTGCGTTTGTTGGGGTTGATTCTGACCCTTTGGTGCTTGTGCTTTTGATGTTGCTGGCTTTGCGCTTGAGCTGCTTGCTGTGGTGGTAGTTGTTGTTGCTGCTGCACTTGATGACGCAGCCGTGGACTTTGTGGACTTGCCGACTTGTTGTTGCATACTTTGTGGCGTTTTCTTTGCACCAACGGACGACGCTGTTGTTGTTGTTGGCGTTTTGATGACGCCTTTCATTTGTCTGGACGTACTTGCACTTGTCATCGATGTTATGGGCTTTGAACGACCACTGCCCAACACACTGTTGTTGTTATTGTTGGCCTGCGACAGTTTTGTCTTCTTTGCATCCTCGACTAGTCCACGCATCGTGCTGGCCTCCTTGCACCTACTGTGTGTCCGTTTCAATAAAAATAGATTGCCAAAAATGAGCGCATTGAACGTTTAAAAAAGCACTCTGCACACAACATACGTAAACGAATTGAGTTAATCCAGCGCTTTCCTCCGGCTTTCAATTGCGTGCCGTTGAGCACCGAAGTTCCGTAAACACTTAATGAATATGTTATAATATTTGTACTGTGAAATTATGACTAAAATTATACAATTTGCTGTTTTTTAAGTCGCTGCGATGAGTTATCCTGTTGTTGCGTTGAGTATGACTGACACAAAAGCTCCTATTGATTTGTCAAGCCCGCTTGGCAACGCAGCTTTTGCAGAGCTTTTCATGGGGGTTGTTCAAGATAACGTTTTGCACATTTTTAAAGACTCACAATAACTAAACATTCGATTTCAAATATGACACGTTTGTTTTTCTTAAATTTTCGCGCAATTAAGTAAATAAACAGTCGTTTGTACTCACCGGGTTTCTTACGTTTGGGATTGGAAGTGCCCGAAGGGAATGTTGAAGACGTCGCCACTGTCTGTGGAACTTCTGGGTATGTGGTAGTACCGTCGATAATTTCTGAGGCGGTCGCTGCGGCAGCGGCATTCGAGAATTGAGTTGAGATGTGGTTAAAAATGTGCGACGATATACTCTCAGTCCGGCGAAACGTGTCGCGCAAGCGATTCAATGATGAATTAGGCGCAGGCGTTATTGTTGGTGTTGCTGGCGAAGTTGACGGTGAATCGTCGCCTTTGTCGTGGCGCACCAATAAATCATCTGTACTCATCTCGCTTTATATCTTACACACATTCACTCAGCACTCACAATGCACTTTAATGCACATCTACTTAATTTTATACACTGCACTTATTAATATTTCTTTACAACACAAACATAAACAAAGCCCGACACCAAAATTGTAATAAAACTGAAACAGCTGTTGCATGCGACCAACCCCTCCCCCCTTTTAAGTGTTGTTTTTGACAACTTAGCATGTTACTGTAATGTTATTAACAGAGAGCATCTGATGTTGCTGTAAATTCATTTTTTCTCTTCCCATTTTCTACAATTTATCAAATAAATTTTAAATCAACAAATCTAATAAAACTACATATTAATATTGGTTATTATAATAATTGGTTAATAATGACACTGTCTATCGCTCGACCGCCACAATCTAACTTTTTCTGAACGATTCGAACCAAGAGAGTTCTGCGCACAATTTAAATGTGAACTCATTTTAAACTATAAAAAACTATAAAATGAATAATTGAATAAATAATTTAGTTTAAGTTCGAAGTTCGCAACTCCTCGAGGGGTGAAGTTGTAATACTTAATAAGAAAAGTTCTGAACAAATTAAAATAAATAAAAATTGTCTAGCTTTTTAGCTATTTTGCATTGCAATCTCAGCCATTTTTCGGTGCTTTCCAGCCAAAAATAAACAGCTTTTTTCATCTTTTAAGTTGGCAACACTACTGAGGAATGTGTGTGTGTCTGTACCGCACAACTCTATTACTCAGCTGTTCGCCATGTTTGTCTTTCCACACGGCCCAAAACAAAACAAAAACTGCGCTCATAAGGCGTACCTGCTTCATTTCAGCTGTAAATGCCCGCGACGAAACGGCGAGACTTGATAAACATTCTCGAAAGCTAGAAAACTGGGTGACAATCCTCGTAAATTAAATAAAAGTGTAACATAGAAAACTTTAAGCTTGTAAGCATCTCGAATAAAATCCAGTTACTCAATCTCAGTGTAGATTAGTGGTCTGGCGAAATTGATCGATACTGCGCATTAAGAATATTTTTGCATGTTAGCCTATCACAGACTTAACAAAGAAGTTGATGCACTTATGATCCCGAAGTACGAATTAAATCGGTAAACTATATAATGCAGACAAAGGCGACCGCAGCAATTAAGTGAAAAACCTGCAAACATTACATGAACAAGGAAGACAACGGTAAGACGGAAGTAGTGTATAACTAACCTACACCTACAACCAATATGTTTGTATAACAAATAAAAGTTTCAAGTAGTGATAAATCGTCACTGTCAGCGGCCATATTTGTTATTTTTGCGAACAGCACTAAAGTTATAAATGTGAATCTGTGCAATGAACAACACTTGAATATGGCCGAATGGCTGGCTGATAATCAAAACGATAACACGGTCAAAACAACAACAACAATAAATTGATAAACAGGTTTTGGCTAGATCACAATTGCGCCGTAAAGACTTGTTCCGAAGCCAAATAATGTGGATAAACCCTTGGTCAACACAATCAAAATAGCTTTTCACATTTCACAATCCTTTGTCATTGACTTTTTTGTACATATGTATGTATGTATATTCTGCATATGTTTACTTGTACATACACTCATATGGAATGGCAGCAAACGACGCCATGTTCCCACTTTTGCTCTCTATGGCATTCCCTCTCTTTATCTCTCATTTGTCACTAGCACAGCTGATCGACTCAGGCGACTTGCTCTTATCATTTCGTCACAACGGCTGTGTTTTCTTGATACCCCACATACACAAAACCTATGTATGCACATATATAAATACATATTTATGTATGTAGTACCAACTAAACAGAGCTGCAATGCATTTCGCTTTTAAGTGACACATTCTCATTACATTGACTTGCTGGAACGGCACGTTTCGATTGATAGTACGAGTAGCTCCATCTCTCTCTCTCTCTCTCTCTGCTCTCCCATTCCAAATTCCTCTATAGTGCAGCGTGCAAAATAATGTACGCCATTGCATTTCACATGGAGAACATAATAACGGATCGTCGTCGTTATAGATGTCTGATTCATGTTATTATTATACACTTATATGTGACAATTTTAAATAAATATAGTTAACTCTACGTAGTTGTGCGTGGTTGGCAACGCTGCCTCATTGAAATCCCCCGCAAATGGTATTGTGCAGATCGGACAGTCACGATATACACAAAGTATTATTTAAAGGAGGAGCAACGCATCTCTAGCCTCATATCGAGTAAGGTTGCTGGCGTGATAAGACGGTCGATCATAAATTTCCGCATTAGCAGCAGTCAAGTGTGTGCCAGGGAATTGTATTGTGTGTGCGTGTGCGTGTGACTTTTCGGTTGGAAGATAAACAAATACAATTACATCCACAAATACACGGATACCACAAATCAAGTTCAAAGCACCGGCAACCGCAGTCGGAGAAGCACTTGTCAATTTTTAATAGGCAGCTCTTTTGTCCTCCATATCTACCTATATTCATACATATGTACAGATCTTTATGTGTACGCCTGAGTGTCAATTTCTATAATTGAAATATTTTGTGTTGTTGTTTGTGCGTAAAGTTCTTTGTATGATCATATTCACACATGTATATAAAGTGCCTGTGGTATCAAAAACAAGAACTGTAGTCCCATCTCGACTCTAGTATTTCTTTTTGATTTACGTGCTTTGCTTATGTGCTACGTTTTTCGCCCCAAGCAAAACTCATATATGAATATACCTATGTATTTATGTATAAATTTATTATAAACTGGTATTAGTTGTGACCAGCTTGTTCTTCAGGTTGGTCTCTATGAGCAAATACTTTGCCGCACTTCAAAACACATGTGTTCTACAAAATACAAAATTTGTTAGATATTTTTTGAGTAGTAAGTGCAAGTGATACAATGTAAAGACTTGTTTCCTTGACATTTAAATATGAATTGAAAAATCTTGATAAGAGAACCACAACTGATAGTTTTGTGAGCGAATGCAGTACATTTATTTACTAACAAACAAACCGCGTCTATGATTAACTTGAAAAAAAAAAACAACTAACTGGTAACTACTTGGTTAAGAATTGTTGATAAGCAAACCGCAGTCGCTTTTCGAGACTGATAGACTTGTGAGCTGGCTGAACAGTTAGCAGTCGCTGGCGTCGCAGTTAGCAGGTGAGACGCGTTAGTAGAAACCGTTTAAACCTTAAACGCATTTGCTCTACCAATTTGGCATTGATGTACGTATACGTGATATTCGAACGCGACTCACATAGTCACCCAGTCCCGTAGACGCCGTGTGATCAATCACAATCAATACACATAGAGAAAGAGAGAAGTAAGTCCAGTGTTCACGTTTTTCGATATTTATCCATAGTTGACGGCTCGCTAACACCTCAAAGACTCCCAGTTAGGCCCGAAGTTAATCACCGACATGAATATGTATATCTTCTGAATGTCTACACACTCGCTATTGCCATTTAGCGGCGTCTATTTATACATATGTATGTATCTTATCGCCAGAAATTGAACAATTTAAGCTGCATTGTGCACATCAAATCAAAAGTGAAGCGAACTGATTCAAACTGTGTCGTAAATCACAGGTGCACAAGTCTTCAACTCGACTTTCAGTTACTATTCCAAAAAAAAAGTGTTTCAATCATTCAGTCTCCGTGTGCTCGCCAACTGATTCGGATTCGGATTCTGATTCAGCTTCAGATTGTATTTCCTTACCATTGCCAAAGTGTTGTTCCAGACGTTCCTCAAAGTGCGATTTTTAATTGATTATCTGTAAAAATTATGTGTGTTTGAATTTGTGCTGATTTGAATCATTAGCTTGCTGGTTTTCCTTGAGTACCACCTGATATCTGTTATTATAAGATTGCATTACAAGATTCAGGGCGATTTCATTTGCACTATGAAAATACAATTTATACGAGACCTTTAAACTGATATTTATTAATACTAAGTAATGTTATTATTATTTAAAAGATCGTATCTTTATTTAAAATCAAGTGCGTAATTCTATAAATAATAATAAATATGGTTTGCTGTTATTAAAATGTGCAATACTGAATTAAAATATCAAGTGTTCATCCAACATTCGTACATTTAAACAGCTATTCGACATAGAAATCCATGTATTTAAGTACTTAGTCAGAGATATCTTTAAATGTTGCAATTATTAATAATGCAGTAAATGCTTTGAAGTGAGTAATTCTATGCTTTTCCATTGCTCCATCTTCATAGTGAAAAACCCTCACGAAGTTTAGAAAATCTTCTATGAGCCTCATGGGGGTTTTGCGACTTTTGATAAACTGTCACTTTTCACACAGTTATCAGTTATCTAGTCATATATAAGCCGTGCTACTTGACTTTTACACTAGACCGCTTATCGATCGTGTCAGTCAAGGGTGTGGATCATGTGGCTCTAACGGCTGTTGCCCGGCGGAGAACATATTGTGGAGGATTTGTACATCAATCTAGTATCAGGAAAAGTGTCTGCACTGATCGGTTGCTAGGCGACTAAGTTGTTAAATTGTTGTTGCTCATTGTTAACTTAAAATCCAGTGAAAAATATTCTTATGAATTCAAAATCTCAAAAAAAAATGTTTACATTGTTTCTTGTTTTTTAATATTTTTTTCCTTTTGTAAATTGCAGTTTCTAAAAAAAAAGACAAATTGTGGGACATGATAAGGACTTGATTGAGCCATAGCCGAATACCAAAGACACTTAACATCTAATCCACTCAAGGCCAACAGATAAAGCTAGTAATAAAAGATAACAGTATCGTCATCATCAAAATCAACAAAAAGAGTTAACCACAATGAATGTGAGCAGCGGATTCTTCGATGAACACTTTGGCATGATCTACTCAAATCTGGTTAATCAGTATATGCCCGAATATATAAAGAGCTTGGAGTACACACCATGGGTATTTTCGCTACTCGGTTCCATTGTGATTGGCCTCAGCGGCATTTTTCCGCTTTTCATCATACCCTCCAACGAGAAGTTGGCTAAAGAGGGCTATAAAGATCGTAAGTCTGACAAATATAAATAAACAGTCATCACATTTCTGAATTGCGCCATTTATAGCATCCGAGTCCAAGTTTTTGAGGGTGCTGCTCAGTTTTGCGGTGGGCGGACTGTTGGGTGATGTTTTCCTACATTTACTGCCAGAAGCCTGGGAGGGCGATAACCAGAGTGAGTAATCTCTTGTTGTAGTTAGTCCAAAGAGATAACGAAAGTTCCCCCTTTGTGTTTTATAGACTCCGACGGTCATCCATCGTTGCGCTCCGGCATGTGGGTGCTTTCCGGAATACTCATCTTTACCATAGTCGAGAAAATCTTCTCCGGCTACACGAGCGCCGACGAGGAGAATCCTCAGCCCAAGTGCGTGGAAATCGCCAATTGTCTGCTGCGTCGCCATGGCGGCAAATTGCCCGAGGGTCAGACGTCGGACAGTTGCGGTGGCGCCTGCGACATTGAGGATGTGGGCAAGGTCTGCTTTTTGCGGGAACGCGAACAGAAGGCCAAGGTGCAAAAGGAGCAGCCCAAGAAAGTCGCTGGCTATTTGAATCTGCTGGCCAATTCCATAGACAATTTCACCCACGGTCTCGCAGTGGCCGGTTCTTTTCTGGTTTCCTTCAGGCACGGAGTGCTGGCCACTTTTGCCATTTTGCGTGAGTGATTGTGTCCTAGCCAGCTTTGCGTCAGCCTAACTAATAAGTCTGTTTGCAGTTCATGAAATTCCACATGAAGTGGGAGACTTTGCCATTCTTTTGCGTTCTGGTTTTAGTCGATGGGATGCGGCACGCGCACAATTGCTGACGGCCGGTGCCGGCCTATTGGGTGCTCTCGTGGCCATAGGCGGCTCCGGGGTGACATCAGCAATGGGTAAGCATACTTACGGCTAAGATGAATTCTTTAACTAACAAAGTTCTTTCCCATTACAGAGGCGCGTACCTCCTGGATTATGCCATTCACCGCTGGCGGGTTTCTACATATTTCATTGGTCACAGTATTACCAGATCTCTTAAAGGAGGAGGAGCGCAAGGAGTCTGTCAAACAGCTGCTGGCCCTAGTCTTTGGCATTGCCTTAATGGCCCTCATGACGATGCTATTCGAGCACTGAGCGCCCAAACAAACGATTAGAAGTTGCTTTCAAATTTTCTGTTATCTTCATAGCCACTGCATATCGAAATTGTCATTGGCAGTACAAATTGCCAGATATTTGTTGTACTACAACTTCGACTACGACTAATTGACGGGCCCTGTGTGTTTGTGTTATGTAATTATAGCCAACTAATACGAATGATATTTGAACTATTGTTATTGATTACGTATATTTTGTAACATACTGTATGAATTAAAATTGCATAGAAACAAACGAAAAAAAAATATACACTTAAATATACTTCTCATTTAAGCATGAATCAATTTATGCAGTAAGGTCTTCTTATTTTTCCATTGTTTTGTATATCAGAAAATGCTTACCAATGAAACTATTTTTCCATTTGCATTTTACAGGGTAATGAGCAAGATCGTAGCTCGTCATGCTGATTATAACAATTTGGACACGCTAGTCATAATGCTTAACACAGTTTATAATAAAATATTACAACTAATTCGGTAAAAGGTTCTATTTCAGTTGTCTCCTTTCGGTTTCTTTTTTGAAACATTTTAAAATTTGAAAATGATAAAAATTTAATAAAATTTGAATGCAGACTAAATTAAGATGCCAAACCATGATCGAAATGACATTCCGCTTGAAAATCGGTAAGGCTTTGCCAAAGTTATGACAGTTCGAAGTTGTTTAATTCCTGACCTAGAAACATTTAAAGTCAAAATATTTCTTAATTTTGACATGATATTTTACAAAAAAATTAAAGGTCTTACAATCAAGTTTAAAGTGTCGTTTTGTACTAATTAAGATTAAAAGTGAAAACTTGAGATTTAAAATTTTGAATTTCCAAATTTTCAAAGGGGGGACCCTTACCATTAACGTGAAACCATGGCTATGATGGTCGAAAAATTATACAATTTTCTAAACGCAAAAAATTTAAATGTAGTATGAATTAAGTGACCGAATCATGATCAAAATGGTATTCCGATTGAAAATCGGGTCAGTTTTCTTCGAGCTATGACAGTTGGAAGTTTATAAACTCTTTGACCTAGCAACTTTACCACAGCCGTACCGGTACAAGCGTTTCGGGTTTCGGTTCTTGAAAGAGAATCAATTTCGGTTACGGTTTCAGTTCCGGTACTGAAAATGAAACGGTTAGATTCGGTTAACGGTTCAGATATCGGTTACGGTGTTCTTCCCTGGTTAAAACCTTAAATCAATTGATCCATCAAACAGAAAAATACACATTAAGCAAAATAATACCTAATAGATATATTGAAGTGCTGATAGTGATTAGATAATAAAAATACTGTCGTAACATCTATAAGACGTCTGTTTCGTTTTATAACACCAATATTTGCATTCTTAGCTAATTAGGCTACAATCATAATTGACTTGACTTTGATTATATCCAGTTAGTTGATCCCATCACTGCGAATTGAGAACATTATAAGCCATTCTAAAGGGTCACCTTACTGTCTGTGCTTATTTTGTGTTTAATACCAATTTGAGAACATTTTATAAACAAAACTATTTAACATAGTAAACTGCCGAGTGCACAAATACGATTGAGTAGTAAAATGTGTTCAATGTTTTTCTTATAAAAAAAACAAGCCGTTTTATTGTTTTCAGTTGCAAATCAGTTGGTGGTTTGCATTCTTATCTAGTGCCTTTATTTCTTAGACTTGATCTTCTTAAGGTAGAATTCCAATTCCTTGCCTTCCAGAATGTAGCCATCGGAGCGACCGCACTGTCCGGGGCGGGAAGAGATGCAAGCTGTCGGAGAGAAGAGAGAGAAGTATAGATATTAGAGACGATAGCATATAATGAGCAAAGTCGATCTGTTAACTATTCAACAATGTCATCAGAGTAACTATGACAAGCAAAATTCACACCCAACTGGCTTGCATCGCACTTAAAACAAGATTGATGCAATAAAATTAGCTGGATCGCTATAGTTTTTATCATCATCGACTGGGACAATTATTGAAATGGTAACAGAAATGGAAACGAAAGGGGAAAACATACCCAAGATGCGGCCAGAGGTGAACTGATCCTCAAGAGCCTGCTCGACCTTGCCGTACTTTTGGCGCTCCAGGTACTTCTTCATGACCTTGTCGCTGCGCTTCTTGGACAGCACATCGTTCTCATCCTCCTTCTGCGCATGCTTGGGATTACGCTTGCGTCCCAGTGGCAGCACATAGTGTGACTCGTACCATTGACGGAATGGTGTGGCATCGATGACAACAATGCTGTTCTTCACCAGCGTCTTGGTGCGCACCAGCTCGTTGTTGGAGGCATTGTAGACAACATCGGCAATACGCGTCTTGCGTGCAACGCCCTCAGAGGCCCACGCAAAGTTGCCGTTCTCCAGGCGCAGAGCGCGCAGTTTGGAGTTGCCACCACGGGTGCGCACTGAGTGCACGCGGGAGGAGCCAAGCTGCAAATACAAGTGTCCAATGATTAGCAAGAATTCTCCAAATACTTAAACTACAGATAGGGATTTCTAGTATGTCTAATCAGTAGTCCGAACATAATGCTTTTTAATCATCAAGGATATTTGCTTACGAACTAGTCGAGTGCGATTGCAGTTGACACGCGTTAACATCATTTTATATACATACACACATGTATTTATCAAACACTGGCGAATTGAGTGTTGGAAAGGGGGAACTCACCTTGGTATTGGCAGCGGGACGACCCAACTCGAACTTGCGCTTCTTGCGGAGCGACTTGCGCTTGCCACCAGTGGCGCGACGCTTGTGTGAACTATCGCGGCTAATACCTTAAATTGATTTAAATTATAAACACAATTAAAATGTAATTCAATTCACTCAACTTGTCAAATATCAAGAAAATCAAACACATACACACAACAGTGCAGCACGCGGTGCTGCTGCTGCTACTCAACTTTAAATGCACAAATAACTGCAAAATTTATATATTTCACATATTCGTCTACTGCAAAACATGCAGTCATAAGTTATGCGCACTATTATGTTATTTTTATGCATTTCACTGATGATTTTCTTGATATTTTAACACAATTTTATCAAGCCGACGACTCACCCATGTTCGAGTAAAAAGCGAGAAAGAAAGGAAAAGACACGCACAACCTCGTGTCAAAAATTTTTAGGTTATCGACTGGGCAGTACTTAAACCATTTGACAGCGATGGGCAGCACTTTTGCAGGGTTGCTTTTCAAAAATTACTGCCAACTTGCCGCAATTTCTGTTGATGTAACCTCATTTTAAGTTCATTTAGCCATAGATTATTAAGCAAATGAATTGGAAATAAGAAGAAATAAGGGAATAATAATTAAAAAAGGATAGTTTTCAGAAAAATGACTATAAAAATAGTGAGAACACTATCGTACTTTTTATTCATTTTCAATCTATCGGTATTTCTTTTTGAGATTCATGGCTGCCACATCGGTTAAAAAAAAATTGAAGCATCGATACATCGATGCACGTACTGAAACTTACCATCTCTACTATCGATATAGTCGATAGATCAAGGGTTTCTTAATCGCAACTGTACACGAACTAATAATAAAATTTTCGTTCAGGATTATTGAAGTTGTTCGATCGAACTTAATCGGAACGATACTGTACACGAACCAGAAGATTAAACCAAAGCCAACTCGGTCCAAATAATTGTTGTTTTTTTGCATACAAAAACGTAAACAAGAAGAGCAAAAATGGTTGGCAGAAATGCTAAAGCGTTGTCACACTTTCACCGCCTCACCGAATACATTGTGCAATGCAAGCACTGCGATAAGACGCTGTCATCCAAACACACCTCCTCGAATCTGACGCGCCATTTAATAAGGAACCACAAGTTACTGGCTCGAGCCATATTTGCCGGTGATGAGGGCAAAATGCTGGCCGAGCTGAGGGAGGAACTTAATGCCCCCGATCCGGAGCCCGAGCCCGATGTCGAATTGGACGCCACGATGGGAGAGCGGGAAACTAAGACGGCGGTACGCACCATCATTGATAACCAGCATCAGGGAACAATGAAACAGGATCAACAACATCATCATCATGACACACGCAACAAAGTAATTGGCAAGAATAATAAACTGTGGGCGCATTTTGTGCGTATATCCGAGTTTATGGCCAAATGCAAGCATTGCAGCAAAACGTTATCCTCCAAGCACTCGTCGTCCAATCTGATGAGGCACATCGTCCGGCGACATCATAATTTTTCGAAAAACTTGAGCTACTCCCAACACAGCCTAATCTCACCTAAAAAGGAGAATATTAAGGTGGAGGAGCGAAGACAAGTGGATCCACTGGAAAAGGTGGACTTTGACGATGTCGACAGTATAATTGAGAAGGTCACGGACCAAATGGATGATGAGGTAAGCTACTGCGAAAACACTTAATACTGAAGGGAATGAATTTTGATTTTAGTTTGATTCGATTTCGCAACAGGAACCTTTCTACGAATACGTGGTGGACAATTCGGAAGTAATGGTAGCAAGGCATTGTGATGACGAGCCATCAAACATGACCAACTCTATGGAGCATCAAGGCGATGGCAATTCACTGCACGAGGGAACCACTCAAATGGACGAGAAGCTCAAAGCTGAAACCATATATTACAATGAAATGGCCGAATTGGCAAGAGCCAAGCGACGCCTTATTGATCTGCAAACCAAGAAACTCTTACTTGACATGAACGTCGTGGAAACCAATTAAATAAATTATTATCAATTATTTTGTTATGATAATATTACACACAAATATATTATATGATTTAAAAAACAGTAATGACAGTTGGCCTATGTAACAGTTTGAACTTATATACATTATTCTTAATAAATACAAGAAATAAATCGAATTGTTATGAGCTCGTCAGATTATTAACAGACTCTTCGCTTTTCCCCATCGCGTTTAGTCTTTCGAATTCCAGACGCTCCTTTCGCACCTGTTGGGCAACCAGAAACTTCTGCATGCGATAGAAACCAGCTTTCTCGCTAAAATATATTGCCTGCTGTCGCAACAGATCTTCTTTGAGTTCCCTCATGAGTGGCGTATCGTCGGCTTGAATCGTTGTCGTCACCAGCTGGGCATCATTGCTGTCATTACTAAAGTCGGAGTAAACATTTTCACCCGATTGCGCGGAGAGGGAGTTCTCACAATTCTCGCTTTCGATTAACTGCTCTCCAACATCGTCCAGATCGTTGAGATCGTCTTCTTCAACCTCAATAATTTCGTTATAGAGTGCTTCATCGGTATCGGTATCTGGAACTGCAATGTCAACCTGATCGGCAGCTCTCTCAGCGTCGTCTCCAGCAATAGGGGAATATAGGGTGACAAACTGTTGTTCTTCGCCTTCTGTGGCTGGAGACTCCTGCAAAAGAGCGGGCAAATGTAATTTAAATGTATAAATATTGGCAATAACGTACATCACCATAATCTCTGCGCATGGCAGCTCCGTGAACCTTAATCATATGTGTGCTGATGTTTTCCTGCATGTGTTCGCTGTCCTCGAAGTGCTCCTCACACATTTGGCACTTCCACACCGACGGATCACTGGTGGATTCACAAAAATCGAAGAATGAATCCTCGCTTGATGGATCTGTCTCGGTTTTGACTGGCAGCGATGTATCTTGAAGGTTCCAGATAATGTTGTGCATGCGATGGAGATGACGTTGCAGATTACTGGTGCCCTGATACGACAAGTTCTTGAGGCAAACCCGACAACGCACCGTATCCTCCGAGAGACGCGTAATGTATTTCCAGACCACACTGCCACTGACACTGCTCCTGCGGGACGTGGCATTCTCGTTGGTGCTGGACATGGCAGCTTCTTGTATATTGCCAGGTGATTCTATTTTAACACAGCTGGTTTCATCCATAATATCGTGTCTGCGCTGCAGGTGCGTTATGACATTCGCCGTTCCATGGAATCGCATCTTTCGATTGCATAGCTTGCAGAGAACTGTGTTCTTCGTCAGCTTTTCGCAGTAGTTCCATACATAGCTGGATCCCCTGCGCTCCTTTGTGCACGACTTCGTTTCGGTTCCCCAACGAACGTTTCTCGGCATTCGGTTTGCCTAGAATTTATAGAGATGTCTTGAAGTAATTCGATACACAGGCTACAGTCCATACTGACCATTTCATCTATTTTCTCAGCGTGCATCCGTTTTAGATGCTTTGTAATATTGGAAGTGTTGCCGCCACCGAAATATAGCACCTTCTTGCACAGATGACAAAGTGCGCGCTTGTGATCTAGCTTGGTGCAAAAGTTCCAAACGATGCTGCGATTCGGTCGTCCCTTCTTTACTGAATCCTCAAGATGCTGCAATGAAATACGTTTGTTTATGTTAACAAAGTTCTTTCAAAGATTGAAAGTCTACTTACGATGTCGCTGACGCTGTGAACCGTTTGTAAATGGCGTCCTAGATTGGCGGTTTTGTTGCCAAAGGTCTCACTGCATATCTTGCATCTATATACTTCGGAGTGGTCAGGCACAGGTGTAAAGTATCTCCAGACGTAGCTGCGACGATTGTGCTTGGGAAGAGGAATCGTATTTTGACTCTCCATGTGCTCCTCCGACTCAGTCTCGGCAACTAAATCACTTTCCTCCGGTTCCTCATCTGGGATTCACCAAGTTAATAATATAATTATTAATTTAACTCAAAAATACTTACATATTAATTTCATTTTACCCTCGTTCATGATGCAGTAATATCGTGATTGTTTCAACTAAATTCGATAGCTAGTTCCATCTAAAGTAGCGAATTACTCTTTGATTGGTTACAGGTTACTTCGTCAGAAGTTCTTATTATATACATTAAAAAATATTGCTTTGGTAAACCACAATTTATTCACTGTTGATATAAAATATATTTTAGAAATCTTGATATCAAAATATTTTTTAGTTATAATCGATGACATCGATTGCAGTTTGGATATTTAGTTCAATTAAAGAATAAGTTCAATCTAAACTAACTAGTATTTGTTATCGATGGTCAACTTATTTTGCCGATATAAAAAATGCAATAACTGAATAAAAAATTAATAAATTTGACAAAAATCTAAAATTCGAATATATGAACTAAAAAAAAACAATTTTTTTGATAAAAGGTAAAAAATTTCAGAATACCTGGTAAAGGAAATTAAATTTAAAAAAATCAAACCAGATCGGGAAGTTTTACTGGAGTGGGAACACTCTGTTTAAGGACGCTGCGCCGAAAAACGACACTTTTCGTTCACTGAACGAACTGTCTTTGAACTAAATGACCCAAAATCAGCGATTTAGTTCGTTTATTCACTTTAGTGGTTTGCTCAATAGAACTTATTCCGAACGATTCGATACAACTCTAATTTTCAGTTCTGTCGTTGGAAAATCAGTCGCAGCTGAAAAAAATATTGAAGAAAAGATGTCAAGTTTTTCTCCGAACCAATTGCGCCAATGCGCGCGGTTCTCGGGAACTGCATGTACACCAGAGAAGGAGCAAAAGCTGCGCGATCAAATACACAGCGAGCTGGCCAAGATTAAGTACTGCAGCAATCCCACATACGAATGTAGTTTGATGCGCCTGGATGGATATGAGTATTGCATTCGTCACATTTTGCGCGATCCGCGCGCCAATTACCGCCAGTGTACACATGTGTATCCCAACGGGAGGAAGTGCACCAATGCTGTGCCCAAGCTTGACACCAAAAAGGAACAGATTTTAACAACACTGTGCTTCGAGCACAATCGTCAGACACAATTGCAAAAGACTCACTTGTCCGTGGGTCGCTTGCGCAGTCGGGTCGAGACTAATGAGACACTACTGAACAATTTATCGCATCACATTAATGTGGAGGACATCAAACCGGAGCTGCCCAAACCCGAACCGGACGATGATGAGATTGATGTCGTATCGCCGCACGTGACACCGTTTGGTAAGTGACATTTCGCTATATTGTGAAATTGTTTATAATCTTCAAATGTCCTGCAGTCAATGAGGATCATACGAATAGCATTGGACAGGTTGTGGCAAGCGTGCGAAAGCGTCGTCGCATCTTGGATTATGCCTCGGACAGCTCCAGCAACGATGACGACCCACCATGTCTAAGGAACACTGCACGAGATCTAGAATTCTTCGAATCGGACTACGAGAGCGTCGACTCGGAGGAAGATGATCCACTCAAGTGAGTAACAATACTTTTCTCTGAATATAACGTGTTTAACAATAATAATTGCAGACATGCTGGTGTCTACACCCGTGCCGAGGCAGTGCGTCTATCTGAGCTGAAGTTGATCAAGTTACAGGGATTGTATCGAGATCAGATCACACACTTGCAACACGTCTTTAAGCAGCGACGACGCAGCTATTTGCACGACATTCGCCGCGAGCGGGAGACATACTGTAAATAATTTGTAGATTTAGCAAACGTGATGCAACTGTTTTTATACTTTGTACCTTCAATTACAGGCAGCATTCATGATCAACTCAAGGAGACACCGCACGAGCGCAAATTGTATGAGCAACTGAAGGCATTGAACGGCTATCATCGCAGACAGGGCATGGAGGCGGTTCTGTATAAGAAGATGAAGGAGAAACGCACACGTGACACCTTGCTGTCAGCCAAATCTTCCAGTCAGCCCAAGTGCATCTTTACCGAGGGCGGCGTCAAGTGTGGGGAACGAACACTGCCATGTTGCAAGCATTGTCGCAAGCACATTCTTGAAGATAAACGTCAGGTGCTGTATCGCGCCTGTGGCGTTGAGCGTAGTGGGGTTGTGTGCCAAGAACCAGTGGCTAGCATTCTCGAGGACTCCACTTGTGTTCTCCATTTGAACGTGGCGACTGCCAAGCGTCAGTACATACAAAAGGTGCGTTAAACAGAGGCTGAGCCTAACTACTACCAATACCACTACCAAATCCACTACCAATACCACTAGCACCTAAATAAGCCTTGTACACCATTTGTATACACACTTAAAGCATACATACGTTAACATATTTGCATATTCATAAAACAAATCAGATGATACATACAGACAGCATTTATACCTAAATCAGTTGGTAGTGCTGTAGTATATATACTTACTATATAGTCATAGCTAGACTTACACGCATACATAAGTATTTCGTAGCGTTAAATGAACAAGCTTGTGATCGAAATTTGAATAAAAGACCGACCTTTCACCCCCCTCCCTCCTCATAGTTTTATGGAGTGCCGAGCACCTCGAAGAGCGAAAGTATATTTGCAGCAGGCCGCAGTGCGGATAGTTATAACAGTGACGGTGATGGTGATGGTGAACGAACCGTTGATTCTAATGAGTCTGGGAATCTATTGGACTTGACAAACGGTATATTTAATTTTGACAATGATATAGCCGAAGATCTGGCTAATTCTATTGATGAGAACTATGCCATGCTACTGAACATGGACTGTAGTGAACTGGGGCTGGGGCTCGAAGATCCCTATTTGAACGATCGTGGATTAAGTCTTGAAAATCAAGAGCAAGTTTCGAATCAAGGCGAAGAAGCAATTGCAACTCCAAGTTCAAATGACATCCAAATCGAATCAAGTTTTGAATTAAATCAAGTCGATGATGATATTATGAATATTCTCGAAGGCATTGAAGAAATGCCTTGGTTCGACGATCTACTCCACTAACTCAAATCATATCCTGCATGTACCATTTCATTATTATACTTTGCAATTAGTTTTATTTCTCAATATAATTATAATTAATGTGTCTTTTTTTATCATCTACAGAAATGCGAATCTGAGACTGAAGACGAAGAACCGTCTTCTATTGCCATTAAACTGGAGATAAAGAAAGAGGAACCATTGGATGCAAACACTTCTCTTAATATAACTACAGTACATGGCGAAGAAAGTCAAAAAAGTATTGAGATGATTAAATCTCAGTCTAATGTATTGAATAAGGCGTAATATGTAGTCGAATTGTTTAGTAATGTAGAATGTTTTAAGAAATATATATGTGTATTACTTGTTAGTCAGATAAAATGGTTTTCAAGATATTCCCGCCTTTCAAAAGCTGCAGTCAAATTTGAAATTATCGATATTATGCCCATCCCTAGTTGACAGGGTGCCGGCAATAAAACTGTTGATGGCCAAAATATAAAAAAGGCTGTGCACTTCTTTTGTTTATCATGTTCTTTTTTAAATAAAAGCATAAGAATTTTTGAATTACAGATTAAATATAACAATGAGACGTCACGTGCAGTTGAGCATTAAACAGGTACGGAATATTTGCAAGTTCTTGTCTGGATTTTCAAATGACTGAAATTTCAGCTGACTGCCGGTTACATCAATGGTCAATTGTCTCCACTCACAGTGGCGGAGCAGGCGCTGGAAGATGCCGCCAAGCTTAAGACTTTGAATGCCTTTGTGTGCGTCACACCGGAGCAAGCTCTTCAGCAGGCCAATGAGTCTGTGCAACGCTATACAAAGAAGCAACCAATTGGCGACCTGGATGGTGTCACTATTGCCATCAAGGATAACTTTTGCACCACTAATGTGCCCACTACATGTGCCTCCCGGTATATGGATAGATATACTTACTTTAAAAGTGTTAAAATCATTCAATCCTGTAGCATGCTTAAGGATTTTGTGCCGCCCTACGATTCGACGATGAGTGCACGGTTACGTCAAGCGGGAGCTGTTTTAGTTGGTAAAACTAACATGGATCAGTTTGCCATGGGCGCTGGCACTGTGGATTCTATTTATGGGCCAACGAAGAATATATGGAGCGAGGACTTGAGCCAGGACAACTGGAGAATAGCGGGAGGCAGCTCTGGTGGCTCAGCATCAGCTGTTGCAGCGGGTTTGTGTTATGCGTGAGTACAAAAAATCATTTGTTTACATTTTTGTTACTCTCTCTAACCTCAACGCGCAGCTCGCTAGTCTTAAAAAAACCGAAATCATTAGATGGTGTAAATTAATTGCTATGATTTTCATGGCTACATTTCACTACAAGATTTCATGCCGTAATATGCAATTTTATTGACAGGCCTGATGAGCGAGGCAGCATTTTGGACACCAGCTTTTCGCAATTACATAACATTCGCTTACAAAACAAACTAAGGGATAGTGCACTAATTGTTTAAATGATAATTTCCGTATTGCCGAGATCCTCGTCGGAAGGCAGCACTATGCTAGCTTTGTCCACGTAGTCGGGGCTGACCAAATCAATGCCTGCCTGTTCGCGGCGACGCAGCTCGAGGAAACCTTCGCGTTGTGCCCAGCTGCGAAGTTGCGTGTCGGGCAAATATGCCCAGTAGAATGTTCCCCATACCAGGCAGAGTGTCACAGTAACAAAGAATGTGGACTTGGTTGCCTTGCGATCCTCCGCTTCGGTTTTGTAGTCAAAGCCATAGCTCATCCAATTTTTAGGGCTGGGATTGGCAAAGTCTTCGGTTGTAACGCTGGCTGGTGCTGCAACCGTCTCGTCCTTCTTCGGCGACGTGTTGATGCTGCGGCACGCACGCAAAGCAATCGCTTGATTGAGCGCCACAGAGCGCTGAAGCGCCACGGCGCGGCTGGTTAGGCGAAAAAGCGCAGACATCGCTTCAGAACGCTAAAATGTTCGTAATTTTCGTAAATTTTGGCAGTCTCTACGTTCGTTTTTGGCGCAGTGTGACCGTTCTGCCTTTAAATGTCAGCTGTGTTTTTTTTAACAATCGAAAGAGCGTACATCGATGAATTCATGTTGGCTATCAACTTATCGAAGTGACTTAATTATATTTTAAGTAAATTCAAATTGAAAAACGGAATAACTTTATTGATTCAAATTTTAGTGACTAATGCAATAATTTCTAAGTCATTGTGAACTTGTTGCATTTGGAATTAATGCATATTAAATAGAGTATAAACTATTATTATTTATTTGTGCATTCTAGAGCAATCGGATCTGATACGGGTGGATCAACAAGAAATCCAGCTTCATATTGTGGAGTGGTGGGTCTTAAGCCTACGTATGGCCTATGCTCGCGACATGGATTAATTCCACTGGTCAACTCAATGGATGTGCCAGGTATATTTGCACGTTCCGTTGGCGACTGCGTCGATGTGCTGAATGCGGTAGCCGGTCCGGATTCCATGGACTCGACGAGCATACAACAGCCATTCAATAAGTTGCAGTTACCAGAAGTGGATCAAATTGATTTGCGATCTGTGCGGATTGGGATACCAAAGGAATATCACTGCGACGGACTGTCTGTCGAGGTGCTGGAAACCTGGACCAAGGTGGCCGATTTACTGGAGAGTGCAGGTGCTAGGGTGCGTCAGGTGTCACTGCCCCACACAGCGGCCAGTATATTCGTCTATTCGATTCTAAATCAGTGCGAGGTTGCGAGTAACATGGCTCGTTACGATGGCATCGAGTATGGACATCGTGCCGCCGATGAACGCAGCACGGAACAGCTCTATGCTCAATCTCGGGCGGAGGGCTTCAATCAAGTGGTCAAGACACGTATTTTGACGGGAAACTTTCTGCTTTTGCGCAAAAACTATGATCACTATTTTGAGAAAGCGTTGCGTGTACGTCGATTGATTGCGGAAGACTTCAGCCGTGTCTTTGAGGCTCAAGAGGATTTTGAAAAGGTTGATTTACTGCTAACACCCACAACGCTAAGTGATGCACCGCTTTACAAGGACTTTATCACACAGAGCAATCGTGATCAGTGTGCCGTGCAGGACTTTTGTACACAGCCCGCCAACATGGCAGGTATTCCAGCGATTTCAATTCCCGTGCGCTTGTCAAAGGCTGGATTGCCGCTCAGCCTACAAATAATGAGCAACAGTTTAAATGAACAACTGCTGCTGACAGTGGCACGTTGGATAGAAGCACAGGTTGGATTCGATAGCTTAAAGAGTTTACAGAGGCCTGCTGAAAGACTGTAAATTGATTTAATAAACATTTAAATATCAAATTAATTTTAGTTTCCTTTGTTTTCGTTTTTAAATTGCGAGCCCAACTTTAGAGTTATCGATAGTTACATGTACCATCGGTCTGTTTGCGCATTTGAAAATGAAGTCAAGCTGGCAGCCCTTTGAAATCAGCTGTGCCGTCGCATCTCTGCTCAAAAAGTTGCCAGATCGGAAATATGGGCAGGGTGGCAGCCCCCAAACAAATCGCATTTGAAAATGCTGAAGTCGAAAACATTGAAGAAAGATGTCAAGTTTTTCTCCGAAGCAATTGCACCAATGCGCACGGTTCCCAGGAACTGCATGTACACCAGAGAAGGAGCCAAAGGTACGCGAGCCGGCCAAGATTAAGACAGCTACACTGCGTGGTATCAGAAAATGTCTAAGTTGTGGAACTATTAATGGCAGTCGTGCGCTTCTGTGTCGCAATCCTGTGTGTCCACAAAATAAGAATGTATTTGATGGAGTGCAGCTGGTCTGTCGGCGAACCGGCTGTGCTGTGTACTCACTGCGTACAAAGGAACGGGAGCAGGATGCACAACCCCGGAATTTTGTTTGCATTGAGGATGTGACATTGTCACTGCAACCGAATGCAGCCGTTGTGTCCAGCAAAGCGGTCTGTCATGTGGATGCGTGTAGGAATGACAACAACTGCAAGCACATCAAAGCCTGCCGAGAATGCAGTGAACAGATGCCCAAGGCGCTGGTGTATACAGTGTCGCGGGAGGTGCTCTGGAATCTCAACATAAGCCTGGAGCAAAAACAACAGCTCTGGCAGCAGTACAAGATCGCCGAGGAGCAGGAGCAGATGCCAGCGGTGCAACGCTTGAATGCCACCACTTTTGTGGTGAAATGTGAACGCTCGAATACGTTTCCAGCTGAGCATCTGCATGTTACCGCACTGGCTAATGGTTTGTCCACCAAAAAGGGCACCTATGCCTGTGCCTGTCGCAAACTTAAGATCATTGTGGAACCGGACAACTCGCTAGTCATGCAGGATGAGATTTGTGATCATTTGCTGCTCGTCTTGGCTGGAATTCTAAGTTCGCCGCAGGGTAAAACGGTCTATGGCAACTTTACGAAATCTCTGCAATCCTTTTGGATGCCCGCCAAGTTGGAAACACCTCTGGGCGAGGTCACACACGATGATTTGCGTTTGAGCTTAAGCATCAACATTGGCGGTGACATTGATCCGCATGAGGACATTTACATCTTTGACGACGAATGCTGTGAGACTGTTACTGACGTAAGATGGTTCAAGTAAACGAATATATAACTATAACATAGATACATATTTGTTTCCATTACAGCTGCTGCCTCTGCCGGAAGAGCTTCCCGATGTTGTTTACAATGTGGATTCTACGCCTGCCCAGAACAGTGCCAACAGCAGTGCTGTGGTCCGCTATGCCAACGATGCTCAGCTCCTGTCCAATTATGACATATATGCCGAACAGCAGAATCAACACCTGGAGCTGACAGACTGCAATATTGAGCTGATGGATCAGTATCAACTGACTGATCAAATTGATTTGTGCAGCGAAGATATTGAGCTGCCGTTGGTCAGTGAACCTTTCAACATATTGGCGCCTCCGCCCATTTTTACAAATGCGCCACCAACGACAACCAATCAGCTGCCACCTATTGAATTGCCCACCATTTCTGTGATCAAAGAGTCGGCCATCAAAGCATCCGAAATTGTCAACGAAGTAAAGACTCGTAAGCAGCCGCCCTTGCCAGCGAAACGTACGCTTATTGTAAATGAATCCACGGGTACAGCCGCTGTTGAAGCTGTAGGAGTGGAGGTGGAGCCAGCGTTGGCCTATGAGGCCTGGCTGGATTATGTGATAGAACTGATCAATGACTCCATTGAGCCTGTGCCAGAACAGGCGGCAGTAAGCAGGCGCTTGGTGCAGCACAGCCTTCATGTTCACAAGGTATGCTACCGATTATCCTAGACAATCCAACTACTCAGGGAATAACACCAAAACCGATTCCGGAACCGTTAACCGAAACTAACCGTTTCATTTTTAGTACCGCATCTGAGACCGTAACCAAAATAAATTCTCTGTCCAGAACCGAATACCAAAACGCTTATACCGGTACGGTTAAAGAGTTGACCAACTTCAAACTGTCATAACTTGTTCAAAACTAAACCGATTTTCAATCGGAATGTCATTTTGATCATGATTTGGCCTCTAAATTCATTCTGCATTTAAATTTTGTTCATTTAGAAAATTTAATTATTTTTGACCAAGATTCGATATCGATGGTAAGGGTCCCCCCTTTGAAATTTTGAAAATTCAAAATTTTAAATCCCAAGTTTTCACTCTTAATCAACTCCCTATATCGTAATTAGTGTAAAACATCACTTTAAACTTGATTCGGACACCTTTCATTTTTTTGTAAAAAATCATGCCAAATTGAACAAAAATTTTGACTTGTAAAGTGACTAAGTCCGCAGTCTGACCAACTTCAAACTGTCATAACTTGATCAAAACTGAACCGATTTTCAAGCGGAATGTCATTTTGATCATGATTTGGCCTCTAAATACATTCTGCATTCAAATATTGGAGAATTCGTAAAAAATTGTTTTTTCTCTATGTACCGGTACTGAAAGAAATAAACTTAAATAGAACCTTTTACCAAAATAGTTATTTCGGGACTTACCGGAACCGAAACCGTAACCTATATTTGTTTCGGTTTGATTCCCTGCAACTACTCCTTTTTTCTTGCTACTTTTAGGAAACCTTCTCCCATTTTTGCAAGAGTTTCAGTGCTGGAATCAAGCATCGTCCACTTCATAAGGTCGCCGTCATTGAGACTGGCAAACACAAAGGTCTCAGCAAATATGTTTGGCATTTTAGCGCTTCGCACACTGTGAAGCGCATCTTCAGTAGTCGTAATGTGTGTATATAGTCTCAACAACATCCTGACCAAGACACTAATTGGTTTTTCCTCTTTATTAGCTCTGTCTGCAGCTGGAACGCTCCTTTCAACGTCACAAAGATGGACATTTTGAGCCATATGTGCGTCAAGCGCCTGTGCAGACAATTCCACCAATCAAGCAGCGTTTTGTCTATACAAAACTGAGACTATATATGGTTAACATGCTCTTTGATACTGAGCAAAAGGACAAGAGCGGATTGCTCTTATCATGGACTCCAGACGTGCTGGCACGCAGTCATTTTGGCCTGATGCAAGTTGAATTTACTCTGCAAACGCGTTCACCGATTTAAATGTACTACACATGTGCGTAATCAGATGTTCTTTATTTTTATTTGCATTTTCTTTAGTTTTATAAGTTTCGTTTTGCATCCACATCAACTTTTCATTGGCTTAACCATAACTTACGTGTACATACAATACATAAACTTATTTCATTTTAATATATATCGAGATACTGTTTCTTATGCATCGGTTCATATGCTTTCCTCGTGCACTACTTGAAGCTTTCAACAAGTTTTCTATTTTCTGATTCTTTCTCTTATATCCGTTTACTTCATTCGACTTCGACTTGCCGATGCTCTACTTTGCTCTGCTTGATTTTTATTTTGCTGCTACTCTGTAATTCCCTTTAAAAACTATGGGCTGCTCTTTTGTATCCATTTGCATATCGCTTAGCTCTAAAATCGTCGGTTATGCTTACTTAAGTTTTCGCTACATTCAGCTTTCTTACTAATCGGTTGTATTTTTTTTTTGTTTTGTAGGGTTTTCTGTTTTGTTTGAGTTTTATACGCTTAAGTTTGACATTCATCACATTTATAAATTGCATAACACCGTCAATTAGATAATATTTATATTAATTATATATGATTTGTGAAGGTAGTTAGTCTTGGAAAGGTTTCCTTGCTCGAGAAGTGTGTGCAGTGTTTTTCTGTTTTGTTTTGTATAGTTTCGGATCTTGTATTCTTCACATTTTCTGGGATATTACTCGCCAGATTCGTCAAGGTTTATTTGGCTGTCATTTACAAATATTCTCATTCATTCAATTCAATTTATAGTATTACATACAATTATGTATATCTAAAAGCTACTCTGTTTGTTTTGTATTAGTTAAAATGCTTTAGTTATCGTTTAGTTGAAATAATATGGTTTTTATATTACAGATGAAGCATTCTAGTTTGCCTTTAGTATGAGAATTTACAAGCCTTTGGGATATAAATACATACACATAAATTGTTTCTTAATCACTTAACTGTAAAAGGGTCTCTTTTTAATAAACATAATTTTAAAATTGGTCGTTAGGTTCAAATGTTCATTTTCATTTATGTGGTTTTTTAATTCAATATGGAAACGCAGCATGAATCAATATATACCTGTAAGTTCATTTTGACAAAATTAAAAAATATATTTGCGTTCACTGATATCTTCGGTATTTCCAGATCTAAAGCAAATTTCAATGGATTTTTAGCTGGTTAACAGACATGAACTTTTGGTATACCTTGTAGCATTAAATGAAAACCAATCTGGCTGACGTGGGCAAATCAATAAGCATTAAAGGTCAAATGCAATTATACATTATAATCATAATCAGTATACCTGCTTAAGATAATGTTTACAAAAAACCAGTCTTTAAAACATTTTTATCAGTAAATACATATGTATATTTACTTACAAATGTGTAAATCGATTACTTTCTAGTTGCTTAAATGTCGAGTCGATGGAACAGGGCGCAAAACTGACTCAAGCATTAATGTGGGGTATTGTACAGCTGTTTAGAACCCAACTAATCGTAATAATAACACCCTGCTCTTATGCAATTAATACTATTTACTTATAGGGCTACCATGAAAACTTGTACATGCGTAATCCATTGATTCATCGTACTTAGAAATATATATTTATATAATTTGTTATTTAAATATATATCTATATATGAGCCATGGCAATTCAAAAGTGCAAAACTAAGACAAAACAAAAGTTCGATATCATATTTGTCTGTACAAGATTGGGAAATGGGACACGGAGTATTACTTCGCATTGTAATACATATTATATCTTAAGAAGCTGGGTATGTTTGTATTTTAAATCTCGTTTCCCATTTCTGGAGCCGTTAAGAAATGCACTTCTTATTTGATTTTTTATGCTTTTCCATATTCCACAAGTGAGAAAAACAATTTTTTAATATTTACCAATTTTTATCTTTCGAGTTTTTCACATGAATTTATATTTTAGTAATACTTTGCTTGCGATCTGTTTTACAAATAATAAGTTCTTAAATACTAGACGCTAAGCAATTTTATCATATAATATATTTTTATTTTTACAATATTTATAGTATTAAGAGCCGGTTCAGAACAATCCAGTCCAGTATTTGGGCCCGTCTTAAACATTAATTATTTTTCTGATTCTTTCATGCATTTTTACGGTCTTTATTTTAAATATATTTACAATTGTGATGCGTCGGTGTTTTGTGATTAGTTCAATTGTTTTAGGATTTACAGTGATGTGCTCATTAAGTGCTTGGTTTAATTTTAATTTGAAAAATATTTTGTGTACGTGCCTGGGAAAATACATATTTGACATTATTCGTATTCGTTAACTCTTGAATATGTGTATGTTTTATGTTCACTTTTTCGTCTATTAAATTCGCATAATTTTCGCTAAGTTATTAAATTTGTTTTTTTTTTTGTATAATTCAATTGCATCAAGTTTAACAATTAATTGATAAAAGTGTGAGCAGAAAACAGTATCAATAACAGATTCTAGGACGGACATTGAATGAATTTAATTTTGCAAACGATAAAACAATTAATGCTCATTGGTTAACTGGCATTTAAGACCTGATTTCAACTAAATATTAGAGCATGGCACAAATAGACAACATTTAAGTGTAAATGTAACGAATATTAACAAAATATGGGATTTAAGTATTATTACTTTTTATTATTATTTATATTATTCTCGTATGTGGGGAACTATCCATTCACTTTGTGCGTTAAGCTACATTAGCGTAACTTTTATCGATATTATGTAATATAATTCTGTGCCTTGTTTCTATGTTTCTAGTTGTTTATTTGTTGACTATTTGTTAGTTGTGACTAATTACTTTAAACATATGAATAATGATTAAATGTATTCCGCATTGAAATACCATTGTGGTAAATGGGAAGGGTGGAGGAGGGTCTATTAAATAAAAGCAATTATATCAATAAATAAATCATAAATAATAGTTGAAGGATATTGCGCTAAACGCTTAGTTCACTCGCTTAAATACATTGAAGTGTATACATAATTATATTTAATTACTGTGTATTATATTTACTTTTATATTAAGACGTATCATATCTTAGCATATACATATATATAAAATTATTCATATCATTATATTATAAAATTGTTTTTGTTTTTTAGTTAATTTAGGCTACAATATCTAGGTTTTGAGCATCTGTGACTGCTGCATGAAGTTGTTGTTGTTGTTGTTGCAGATTATTGTTGTTTTTGTTGTTGTTAATGTTGTTCGGTTGAATCATTGTGTTCATTGGATTGAGCAATTCATCAACATTTGTGGGCAGCAGGCAGTTGGCATTATCCGATTGTTGTTGTAGTTGTTGTTGTTGTTGATGAGTATTATATTGTTGTTGCAATTGGGTTTGTTGTTGCATCAGCGCCAGCATTTGTTGTTGTTGGTGTTGGGCCAAGTTTAAATCATCAGAGGCAGCAACAATCATCGGAGCATCAGCGACCAAGTTAGCAGCATTATTAGTAACAGTGGTAAGATTAGCATTAGTATGGGTTAGATCATTTGTAGGTGTTATTGTTGTTGTTGTTGTTGCAGTTGGTGTTGTTACTGAAGGTGGTGTAGTTGGTGTTGTTGATGTTATATTGTTTAGGACTGTTTTTGTATGGTGGTCGGAGCTGTTTGACGTTGATGATGTGTGTGTGATGGATGATGGAGCAACTGTGGGAGGTAACAATGATGAGATGGGTAATAAGGAGGAATTAGTATTGGTTGTTGTTGTTGTTGCTGGTATTGCTGTAGCTGTTTCTGTTTCTGTTCCTAATTCTGTATTCGTATCTGTATTTGTATCTGTATCTGTATCTGTTTTTGTTATGGCTCCTACTTCTGTTTGATGACTATTATGACTAATGAGATTTTGTTGTGTTTGCTGTTGCTGTTGCAGATGTTGTTGTTGTTGTTGTTGTTGTAGCTGTTGTTGCTGTGTTTCATGTTGCATTTGCAGCTGCAGCAAATGTTGTTGCTGCTGTGCTAGCAACAGCTGTTGCTGCTGTTGTTGCAGCTGCTGTTGTTGTAGGTGTGGAACATTACCGTTGCTGCAGATTTTGCTATAGAGATCCGGCGTTGCCGTTGTCACATCCTCGAATTCAGTGCGCAGCGCTGTGCGCTTCAATAAATTCAGATTGCCAGGCAAATAGGACAGAATGTTGTAGATGAGACGTATGTCCTCGCTGGAGGTCCAAACACCAGGACGTTTATTGTGATACAACTTGGCATACTGATACACATTCGCCGTGTTGCAGTATTCCATCTCAATGGCCAGCGATGAGATGGCACAGAAGGTGCACGCCTGTGCTCCGCCATATCTGTAAAGGAATTTCAATAAGTATAACAGTTGTGGAACACTCTGGCAACACCTCAACTCACCTGTCGACAATGACAATGGGTCCATTGCGGTAATCATTCGAGCGCTCGTGCACATCGACAATAAAGTCATAGATGCTGTTCGGATTGGACATCTCTGGCCAGCTGGGGCAGTGCAGCATCTTCACACTCAGCTCGTAGTCGTCCTGTATGGACTGAATAACGAAATCGCGACTCACATAGTCGCTTTTGTTCGTCTTGTTCAGGAATTTGACGCGATAATAATCGCTTTCGATGGGCGTGGCCTCGTCCGGCCAGAACTGTGCAAAGTTCTGCAAAGAAAATATTTGTAGCATTTTTTGATAAATCAGGGAACGTAACAGTTTTAATTTTTGAAATAAAATTTATGAAATAACAATTATTTGGTGAATTTTATAAAAAAGTTGAAGAATAACCAGGGAATAACACTGGAACTGAAACCGTAACCGAAAGAAAATTCAGGTACGGTTGTGGTAAAGTGCTAGGTCAAAGATTTGCCCAACTTCAAACTGTCATAACTTGATCAAAACTGAATAGATTTTCAAACGGAATGTCATTTTTATTATGATTTGGCCTCTGAATTCATTCTGCATTTAAATTTTGTTAACTTAGAAAATTTAATTAATTTCGTCCAAGATTCGATTTTAATGCTAAGGGTCCCCCCTTTGAAATTTTGAAAATTCAAAATTTTAAATCACAAGTTTTCACTTTTAATCAACTCCTTATATCGTTATTAGTATAAAGCAACACTTTAAACTTGATTTTGGGACCTTTCATTTTTTTGTAAAAAATCATGTGAAATTGAACAAAAATTTGGACTTGTAAAGTGCCTAAATCCGCAGTCTGACCAACTTCAAACTGTCATAACTTGAACAAAACTGAACCGATTTTCAAGCGGAATGTCATTTTGATCATGATTTGGCATCTAAATACATTCTGCATTCAAATATTTTTAAATTCGTTAAAAATTATTTTTGCCCTAGGTCTGTTTATTCTGATGTCATATTTATAATAGAACGACATCTTAAAATTTTAGTTATTCGAGACGTATTGGAAGCGAAACTGCAACTTATATTTGTTTCGGTTTGATTCCCTAAAAATAACTATTTAGCTATTTTATATTTAAATTAAAGTTTCGTACTTCCAAAATCCAAAAATATTTACAATGTGTGACTCAATATTTCATATGATACATTAGACGACCTTGAAGGACGTATATTAAGGATGTTTAAGGTATTAATATTTACACTGGATTTCCATTCTTCAATTTTTATAATAGAAATTGACAAATAATTTTTATTTTTAATCTTTTTAATAAAAATTTAAATTAATAATCTTTTTTTTAATTCCCTGTGATAAATACTATAGATTCAGCTGCACTTACAATGTCATCCAGCGATGAGAGCAACACGATGGTTTGGGCATTGTGATCCCAGACCATTTGCCAGAAATCCTTTATCGTATGCGTCATGGGATGCTGAGTGACAATAAAGTCGCGTAGTCGCCGGAAACCATGCAGCCAGGAGGCGTTAATATAATCACTGCCATCCTCTCCAGGCTTGGGTGTCAGGTGAACACGACTGCCCTCGATGGGAAAGATGGCGCCACGATTCTTGATGGAGTTGACCTGTTTCATGGCCGAGGCGATGTGTATGTCCTTTGTCTGGAATTGTATGATGTTCTTGTACTGCTGCTCCAAGTAGGGAGTGCAGTTCTTTAGCTCCTCAATTTGCTCGGTTGTCAGATTCGTTTCGCCGGAGGCAATGCCCTCCACCAGAGCGTCATGCAGGAAGATGTACTGCTCCTCCGTCTGGACAAGGAAGTTGCGCTGTGCGCGAATGTGTCGCAGAAATCCAAAGACATTGACTATCGACTTTTGCTGAATCTGCTTCAGCATGGCGTCCAGGACAATGTAGGTGCCAGTGCGTCCAACGCCAGCACTGCAAGGACAAGGGATTAGCTTAGACTGATCCTGTCTCATTTTCCGGACCGGACACTCACCTGCAATGGACAACGATGGGACCAGCCTCGGCGGGATTGGCGGCAGAGGATTTCTTGATGAAATTCAGCACTGGTAATGGATGATCCGGTGTGCCATGATCTGGCCAGTTGGTGTAGTGATATTGATACACAAGTTTCTCCATATTGCACTGCTTCTTCTTCTTCAACTGCAAGCGAGAATTTATTCAATTAATAAACGAAAGTAATGCAAAGAAAGCTACTTACTTTCAGATGCTTAATCTGCAGAGTTCGCACCGTGTAGGTGGACATGACCTCCTCCTCGACCAGTTTGACCTGGATCACACCATAGGTTTCCACGCCATCCTTGGGCCAGTACATGTCGCACTTGCGCCTGCCACGCTCAACCAGATTGGTGATCATCACAATGATGGCCACACGCTGCTCCCAGATCATGCGCCAGAAGCAATCGAAGGTATCAGGCAACGGTCCTTGGGTGCCGATGAACGCATGCGACTTCTGATAGCCATCGATGAAGTTGGCATTGATATAGTCCAGGTTCTTCTTTTGCCCAGGAGTCGGATGCAAATGCACGCGACTGTGATCGTCTGTGGATGCAGCAAAAAGCGTAATCAAGAAGAGATAACTGGAATGCTTATATGCCAACTTACAGGCTGTAATGTTAAGGTAGCGATTCTTGCGCTTGTTCTCCGGATGCTGTGAGTGCTCGCAGGCCAAGTCATCGGTGATGCATTCATTCTGAATGGCCTCGTACTCTCGACTGAATCCGATGTCTCCATCGGCGTGCAGGGAAGCCACATGCTTGGCAAACTCATTTACGGGCACAGCAGCTCGAATCTCATCTCCAATCTTCACGGGCACCTCCCAGTCCACCTGAGGCGCATTGGGATGATGCGGAGGATCGTCCAGGTAGTAATAAGCGGCATGGAAGCACTTTCTGCTGAAATTAGCCAAGTCACAAAGTTCATGTGTTAATCAATTTGAAATTATAAATTAGAAATGTTAATAACAACAAATCATTGATTCTGAGAAATGTTCTATATTTATTATAGAAAAATTTACATATTTATTTTATACCCGTTACTAAATAAATAAGTAGAAGGGTATATTGTATTCGTTGGAATGTATGCAACAGTGAGAAGAAGGCATCTCAGATCCTATAGTGTAAGTATATTCTTAGATAGCAAATTTGGCAAACAGACAAAGCCACCACAGCCACTGTTTTTGAGATCATTCAATTTTTATGGTAATTAACGTTATCTATTAATATTATCTATAACATCACTTAACCGCAGCAAGATCGGACAAGTAGAACGGGAGTAATAGCTAACCAAAGTTATTAATAAAGTTATTATTTCAATACAATCACCTAAAAGTATGCAGTAGTTTTTATAAAGTAATTTTATATATATTGAAATAAGTAACGGGTATCCTATGGTTGGTATCTGGACTGTAACCTTTCCCCACTTGTTTTATTTGCAAAAAATAGTTACATAAAGCCTATGAAATTCATTATTGATACTTTTAATTTGTCCCAGTTAAATATAGTAAAGCAAAATAAAATGAAAATATTAATTAAAACAAAAGAATTACTTGAAATCTTCAATATCTATGTTCTAGAATCTATAGTGAAAGTTTCTTTTCAGACATGTATTTGCCATCAAAAGCTCATTAATAATAAGAAAACATTTTGTATTCCAACAAAGGACTTCAATGCCGGCAATGAATACAAGGACTCAAGTTTTATTTGCTGCCATGGACAACAACACAAAAAGATGTTTATACATTTGAGAATTAATAGAAATTGTGTGAAATAACAGAAATTATGAAATAGCAGGTGTCAGGTAAGCTTAATGTAGAAGCAGAAGGAAAATGAGAGGAAGAGGGAGGAGGAGGAGGGAAGGGGAGGGGAGGGGTAAAAGGAGCCAGCATTCAATGTGCAACGTGCTTTTAAGAAATTCAAAATGCATAAATAATAAGCTGTCAGATGATGAAAAGGAGCAGGAGAAACACAGGGAGCAGAGTTGGGAGAAATGGAGAAATGGAGAAGGGGCAGCAGAAAGAGAAAGTAGACAGCTGGTTGACCATTGAAGGACCAGACATAAGAACGTGCTAGGTGGTCAGCATTAATGGTATTTAATAGCATTCAGGCATAAACAGGAAACGGAAATGGGAAAGGGAAATTATTGTAAGCCATGTTAAAAGTAAATGGAACTTTTGCCATACTTGAACTTTGCACAAATATTCGTGCATAACTGCACAACAAATGAGTGACAACGTTGGTGAAGAATGCCTTTAAGAGCCACCTGGGTATCCAAACAATTTGAATGGCAGCTGCTGCAGTTGCTGCTTACAAATTGAGGTTAAGTTTCGTAATTGGCTTAAGCGATTACAAGGAGCAGAAAACTTTCGCGCCAAGTTTCATTCAGCAGGCTCATTCACAGCGGGAGTGAGAGAGAAAGAAAGAGAGTGAGATTGAGAGCTTTACGAGTTATACAAAAACTAGAACTTAACAAGAACTTTGCTTAAAGTTTTCAACTCGTTTCAAAGCTCGAAATGACGATTGTGGTTCGTTGCATTTGATGAAAGTTGCAGGCAAGCTAATCAGAATTTTGCGAGCCTCTTTTGTTTCTGCTTATGGTGCAAAGTGCTTCTGATTAGCCTATTATCTGTCTCTCTCTCTCACTCTCTAAGCTGATAAGATTATCCAAGTCTATAGAAAACTTCATTATCTTAGACTTGCCAATGTTCTTTGTTTGCATATCAAGTATTTTTTATATAAACAACGCTGGATTTATAACCAATTGATTTTCTGTTTAAATAAATTGCAAATGGAATGTTTTCTTTAGAATTGATCCAAAAGCATCTGTCAGCTGAGTTTGCTTATCAATGCAACAACAACAGCAATAATGTTAAATAACAACAACAACAAGAACTTTATTTAAATGTCTTTGGGTTATTTCCTATGCATAGTTATCGCTCACACATATTCCCATTAATATTTACATATATTTCTAAATGTATGAGTGTTGTTATTCAATTCCTTTTTTTTTTTTGTTATTGTTTATGGGCTGCTATTACGCACCAAATATTTATTGTAGCAAAATACATTTATTATAAACTTGCTCACGTTGTTTGTAAATCATAGAGCTAGACATTTACGACCCTATAAACTGACTGACTGAGTATATACTATTTATTTAAATGACTTTTTCAAGTTTTGTAATCATAAAAAAAAAACTAATGAATGAATGATAAATGTTTCTTAATAACTACTTAACTATACAAGTTTCTACTTATGTAAAATATATTGTTATATCAGAGCTGCTTAAAGTTAGAGAGTATCTGCGAGGCGACGACTTTGTGATATTCTTTTTGCTTCTGTTTTCTTTGTCAACTTCCGTTTTGTTTATTTATTTCTTATGCTTTTGGCAGCAGTTTTACTTAAGTGTGGTTGTTGTTGTTGTTGTGCTCATTTGCTATGCATGCTGTTGTTGTTGATTGTTTTTATTTTGACATAAAGTTGATCCGAAGATTCTGTCTACGTCTCTCTCCCTCTCTCTCTCTCACTCTTTTGAACTGCCCGCTAACACGTGAGCGGCGACCTAAATGGCCTACATTTTGCCGGTGGCCCACTTGACCAATTGGCCACTTGGTGGCAGCTGCGACGGCGACGGCGACGTCGACTGTGAGTACTTGAAACTTACGTAAACCAATTTCCACGTTGCGATTTGCGGCGTACAATTTGTGGCGTCGCTGCCGACGCTGACGGCGACGACACTGAGCTGCTGCGTCGCTTTTCCCCTCCAGCTGACATGCTGCCTAAGCTTTTAACGATGATCTCGGCGTTGAGATGCGCGTAGCAAGGGACGAAGGCGGCAGGCGGGAACACAGCTTTGTTCACTACAAGTCAAATTGCATTGCAATTGTTGTTGTTGTTGCTACTTGCACACTTTTATTTACACAAATTACGTCATATTGACAATTGCAGGCGCGTTCGATTCACAGGCAACAGCAGCAGAGGCAGCCGCTCTGTCGCCAAGCACTTGCAAAATTGTATAGTACGCAATTGACGCACTAATACACACGCACACACTCACACACTTACACAAACAACACGCACACACACACGCAGTCTTTTATGTTTTGGCACAGCAACCAAATTGAGCTGTGAGAATATAAAATTAAACAACAACACCTGCTTATCGTGATTTGTTATTTTTGATAAGCAATATTCGTTCTCTTTTCTCCATTTAGTTGGCGCATTAAATTTAAGTTTGCTCTCTCACGCTCTTTGCACGCCCTTCGCTCACTTGTTGATCACGAGTCGATTATCAAAACGAAACTGAAAATCCAATTGGAATCAAATGCTGCGCTCGGCTCGCCATGTTATTTACACACTGTTAATGCTAATGTTAAGCTCAACATGAGCATGTTAAGTGCTCGCTCTCTTGATCTGTAAGAGAGTGAGTGAGCTTTTTGCGGCTGTCATATTAATCAGCTGTATGCTAGATAACACAAGTGCTCAACAGCTATCTAGCTTGCCATCTCGCTCTTGCTTTGTTGCGCTAGCCTTGATTCAATTTGTGCGCTACTAAGAAGAAAACCTTTTTCTTATTGGAAACGCAAGGAAGAACTTTCAATAGAGTCAACTTATTACAGCAGACAGATTAATCGCCTAATTGGCAGAAAGTATAACAATTGCACAGGCAACGTAAAAGTTTTCCACAGCTGTTGATAAAACAAGAAAGAGTAGAGTAGAGTACTATGCAAAATAAAGAAAAGTGAGAGCATGTCGATGATGCTACAGATATTTAAGTTAAAGTTGGCAAAGTTTCATAGCTGCCAGCAACAAAAGAAACTGATGAAGTGAAATCTTATACATACATTATTTGTATGCATACATATACGTACATATATTTTTCAGGTTCACTTAACGGCAGCCTTCAAATAATTTTTTTTTTTTTTTTTTTGTTAACTTGCTGCTGCTGCCAAGGAAAGGTCTTACACATTTTGACCCACACGTGCTTCTAATATTTCTACCGCTGCCAGGGAAACGGGCAACAATGGCACGTTGGCCAAAGTTGCGCATACGAAGCCAAAACAATTTCTTGCCAGCATTGTTGTTGTTGTTTTTATTTTTATTTTTGGGTAAAGGCAAAAGTTGGCAGCCAAATTTTCTGACACAACAAACCTGCACCTCATCTCCCCCCCCGCAACCAACACACGCACACACACGTAAGGTAGACAAACAAAACCATTGCCGCGAAAAAATGTTGCCAAACTGCATAAAATTTTAAACTACTAACATACGAATACGAATTCGAGTACGAGTTCTCATAAGCACAGCGTGCGACAAAGACAGATATATATAGAGATAGATAAAGAGAGATAGACATACAATATCTGTTCATGTGTTAGCAAGATACAAAGTTTTTCCACTTTTGTTTTTTTCTTTTTTCACTTGGCGTCAAAATGTAAATAAAAATTGTTGTTATCGTTGACATATTTTTTGTAAGTATTGTAACAGGCAAATTGTTCCAATATAAATTCTTTGAGTATTTTCTGTGACATCAGCATAAAAGTTTCAGCAGCACAAATTGGGGTCCTTGTAGGACGAACTTAACTATCGAACCAAAAGTGAAGGAATTTCCCACAAGCAATTGAGTTTGAGCTATACATAAATATATACATAGTATATATTTTGAGGCATATTTTATAGGTTTGAGTATGATGAAAAATGTAATATAATCATTTTCAATTTAATGGTTTTTTTCTTTGAGTCAATGTAAATTTCCAGCATTATTATTTAACAAAATTGCTTATTTAGGCAGCTCAAAAACTGAACCCTTTCATTCTCATTTAGCAAGATCTTTTATTTGTTTGCATTCAAAAGGAAATTGTAGAAATTTATTTTGTTTGGTAAATATATAGAAATATACATTTTTTGTTCGACCAAAACTTTGGCATGTTGAGAAATGGTAAGCTTTTAAAAAGTACTTTCCCCTCTTATTTTTATTCCCCAATCCTCGCTGAGTGATGTCCCTTAACTTGCCGGCGTATTTGTAAAAAATAAATAAAATGGCATTAATTTGTTAGAAAATACGAGCTCTTGAATGGTGTGAGGGTGTGTGGAGGGAAATTGAAGAGAGAGCGGCAACTTTTATTTGACATATTCGCGGGAGCATGAAAAATGGCATAGGATAAAAAAAGCGTAAACAATTTTCATTGAAGTTTAAAAATGTTTCGCATTTTCTTTATGTTGTGCCACGATGCCGACTTGATCTGGATGTGGGTCTGTTACCCGGGGCCTTTATTTTCCTGGAGGTTGGGTAAGGGTAAGGCTTCGGCACTGGGTTAACCACTCTTACACATAATAAAGACTTTAAGTAACTTAAAACTGTTTGCTTGTCTTTCCCTTTTCTTTCTATTCCTTTACTTTACTTTCGTTCCATTTGACGTCCCTGTCGGGTTTATGTTTTTGTTGTGATTGGAATTTTAATTAACATTTCTAATGAATATGCTGTCATGCGGGTATGAGTACCTATACCCATTTCTTTCTAGTTCTGGCATGTCTAGATTTCAATTCTAATCTCTGAGTTTTTTGCCTTTTTGCTATTTACTCTCACTTTTAGGCAATTTTCATTTCAGTTTGCCTTTATTATCAAATGGAAAGTTCGATTGTTTACGCACGACTATATTTATTAATTTCTTCAGTGTTTACACTATTAAATTCACGTTGTAATCTCAAATTATCCGTTTTATGCTTCAAATTGTATATTGGTCAAAAGTTGAGATTTGAAATTTAAAATTTTGAATTTTTGAAACCACAAGACCTTCG
Organism: Drosophila innubila; assembly: GCF_004354385.1. NCBI lineage: Eukaryota > Metazoa > Arthropoda > Insecta > Diptera > Drosophilidae > Drosophila > Drosophila innubila. The sequence goes on from NW_022995380.1 coordinate 26,983,412, forward strand.
ACCAAAATGCAGAATGCAGAATGAAATAAGAGGCCAAATCATGATCAAAATGACATTCCGCTTGAAAATCGGTTAAGTTTTAGAAAAGTTATGAGAGATTAAAGATTTCGAAAAAATGTCAAGGGGTATGTATGGAAAATTGGATGATAGATGGCTTAGAATCGAAAATTTATCAAATTTTTTAGATGACAAAAATTTGAATACAGAATAAATAAAGAGGCCAAACAATGATCAAAATGACATTCCGCTTAAAAATCGGTTAAGTTTTAGAAAAGTTATGAGAGATAAAAGATTTCGAAAAAATGTCAAGGGGTATGTATGGATGTATGGAAAATTGGATGATAGATGGCTTAGAATCGAAAATTTATCAAATTTTTTAGATGACAAAAATTGAAATGCAGAATTAATTTTGAGGCTGAAATCATAAACAAACTGACATTCCGTTTGAAAATCGGTTAAATTTTGATGAAGTTATGAGAGATCAAAATTTTTGAAAAATGTCAAGGGGTATGTATGGAAAATTGGATGATATATGGCTTAGAATCGAAAAAAAAACCAAATTTTCTAGATGACGAAAATTGAAATGCAGAATTAATTTACAGGCCAAATCATGATCAAAATGACATTCCGCTTAAAAATCGGTTAAGTTTTAGCAAAGTTATGACAGTTCGAAGTTGCTCAAGCCTCTGATCTAGCAACTTTACAAGTCAAAATATTTCTACATTTTGACATGATTTTTTACAAAAAAATGAAAGCCCTCAGAATCAAGTTTAAAGTGTCGTTTTATACTAATTACGATATAAGGAGTTGATTAAAAGTAAAAACTTGAGATTTAAAATTTTGAATTTTAAAAATTTCAAAGGGGGGACCCTTACCATCAACATATATCCATGGCTATGATGGTCGAAAAATATTAAAATTTTCTAAATGCAAAAAATTTAAATGCAGTATGAATAAAGAGACCGAATCATGATCAAAATGGCATTCCGATTGAAAATCGGGCCAGTTTTTTTTCGAGTTATGACAGTTGGAAGTTTGTAAACTCTTTGACCTAGCAACTTTAAAACAACCATACCGGTAGAAGAGTTTCGGTTGTCTTCTTCTCATGCAGCACATGTGTGAAGTATTTCATGAGGTTGTTTTAATCCCTATCTAAGTGTTTGCAAATCGCCAGACTGATCAGCTGCACAGTTCATACAGTTTAAGACTCTTTCTGTGCCACATGTATGTACATTAATGATTGTATGTATGCAATAATATAAATATACGATTATGTATAAGTAAGTGCATATATATTTTTGTCGGTCTGAGGGAAATCAAATAGAGAATAACAACATTTTCATCGGCACACGCACAAAAATAGAAGGCAGAGTCGCATGCAGCATCGCCTGCTGTGCAACATTGGGTGCAGCATTAGTTTCTGTGGCATCTGCCCAGTTCTCAGTTTGATTTGTTGTTCTTGGCTATTTATATGGCGCCATGGGGATGTGGCGGGTGCAAGTTGAGAAGCACTAAGAGAACTGGGAACTTAGAACTAGTTGAGTTTTCTTTTTCTTATTTTATTATTTATTTATGGGTTAGCACGTGCTGGCTGCACTTGTTTCTTGAGGGGACGGGTGAATCGAATGTAGACAAGGATCGCCACTTACCTCCACAAGAAAAAGGCCATGACGATCAGCACGATGCCAAAGCAGCTGAAAATGATGCCCACCAACACGGCCAAGTTGTAGTCATTATGGGATTGACGCAACAGCGGTTGTATCTTCTCACAATTCGGATGCAATTGTATCTGAAAAGAGAAAGGCAAGGAGTTGAGAGAAGCCAAAGAGAAAGCAGCTAGCATGTAGCTGAAATTTATGAGATTTACAGTAACTACTTAAAAAGTAATGGTGTGTTTGTGTGTGTGGCGCCTTGGTGTATGCTACAGTTTTGTGTGCCCTTCACCTTTCACTTAATTTTCTTTTTCTCATATACGAGCATTTAACAAAGTAGATTTTCATATTTTTGCAAGCTTCTGCTGCTGTTGTCCAGAAATTAAATGTTATTTTGTTTGCATTGTTCTTGCATAAATTATATTTATTTCGAAAACATTTGTTCTGTTGTGTGTGTGTGTGTGTGTGTGTGTTGTGTGTGTGCGAGGAGCGACTAAGCGGAAGTCGCAACGGAAGTGTAGCATGTAAATGTGACCAAAAGGTGCAGCCACTTGAAATTCAAGCGAAAGCACAACAGCAGCAATGAATTATATGTGAATGCACAGCAAGGCATAAAATGTTTAAAAAACAACATGTACACACTGAAATGGCAGAGACTGCAAAAGTTATGAGGGCGTGACATTTTAGCAACCCCAACCCTTCACAACCATTCCCAACCATGGGCAACGAGGTCAACTAAATTGGTATATTTTGTCACGGTTTTGCAGCATATTTTATGCATGCGACAAAGTTTTAGTTGGCTTAAATGTGTGTATGTGTGTGTGTGTGATTGTGAGGGGTTAAATGTCATTAAGGATGTTGTTATGACAAGTTGAAAAGTCAATAAACGAACCCATGTGTATTGATAGGCGTGTCTGAATATTGTTGACAAAGTGCCATTAAATGCGCACAAAGCGAATATTACACATACGCCGCGAGGACCAACAAAAGTCAGAGCTAAAGGTAAACTCGTATTTTGTATACTTAGCTGAGATGCCAAGTCGAAAGACACAAGTAATCAGATCTGACACAATTTTGTAATATTACATGCAAGTTTATGACAAGCCAGAGCTATAAGACTGGCTTTAACACTGACATTGCATTTTTTCTACTACCTTCATGTTGGAAATCAAGTGTCAGTATTCAAATTGCTTGCCATGTGGCAGCCGAGTGTGTGTGTGTGTGTGTGTGGATGAGTATATTTCCTTCTTTATGTGATACTTACAATTCTGGGTTCCGAAAACTTGCCAACCACAATTTTCTTGGGATTTATAACACTGAATGTTGCCGCTGCCACCTTGACTTCATAGTAGGAATTTGTTGTCAGGTTTTGTAAAATCATCTGAAAAATTCAAGAGTAAAATCGCAAAAGTTTAAAGTTATATTCAAAATATGCTCACAATTCAGGAATCGTGTATTACAATAATTTACTGCGCTTATACGAATTGTATTACAATTGTACATATTTTTTTTAGCAGACTTTTGCGCAACAAATATTATTACATTTCGCATTTTTTTTGTATTTTTCTACAAAATATTTCAATTACAAAAATAGTGCTCACTGAAAACAATGAAAAATGCGCGACAAAACGCGGAACTCGGAACATCAGAGAGGATGAGCTCATATTACAACAGAAGAGAACTAACAAAAAACTATAGAATACCTTTCGTTGCTGCTCGTAGTACAAGGAAAAAAGTCAGAATACTGCATGCTATACTACTACGGGTATTATACAATTTTATTGTTACGATATTTTGTTGGCCAACTTGTTTTGCCAGAGTTTTATGTATTTTTTCTTGCCAAAAAAAAGATGAATAAAAGCTGCGGACAAAGCGGCGGCAATACACCAAAAACCGAAGCGTGGAAAAAAAGATACAAAACAAAGCAGCATAAATTTAATTTATTTGCACGGACAAACCATACAGGTGTGCCAGATGTCCTGTGTGTGTGAGTGTGTGTGCGTATTATTTTGGCCAAGAATTTATGTTGCACAAAGCCAAAGCAAAAGCAAAAGCAAAAGCTCATGTTCGTGGGGGCGTCTCTGCAGATAAACATTTGTAAAATATTTACATGAATTGAGCCACAGAACCACAAAGTTTTCAGTGGTTGTCTCTAGTAAGTCTACTTAAATGGATTTGTTAACCATATTTTCCATCTGCAGCAGATACTCCATTTAGTTTTGAATTAAGATAACAAAATTTGAGCTCTTCCTCATACTTTTTACTCTTATTCTCATTCTTTTTACTGTCAAAATTTGTGTGATTTTTATAGAGAATCCCTTAAATTAATTAAACAATAAATATGCGAAATTCCAAAAGGTAAACTCATTTTTAATTATTCATATTGAGTCATGTAATTTAGTATTCATAAGAGTTTATTATTAGTATTTATTTATTAGTAGTGTAACTTTTTGTCGTTACTGAAAATAGCGTAGAGTAATTTTAGTTTGTAGATACTGTCTAGTTATTTATGCTCTTTGTGGCATAAAAATGCAATTATTGTGTGCAGTTTTTGGCGAAATTCTCCATAGTATTCCCCCCCTGTTGGATGTTATCGGGGTTGTTACCGATTGGTCTCGCCTAGACCCGCTTCCGTAGTCTGTTTATCAAAGCATACTTTTTGAGGGAGCAACAAAAATACAATAGGAATATGAGAATATCATTGTAAAGCTGCCAAAAATCAACATTTTGTTTGTGCGGGTGTAGAATAAATCGTTTAGACAGCCAAAAAATTGCAAAAACAGAAAGCAAATAAAATTCGCATAGAACAATGCAAAGGTTCCAAGTTGGAATACAAAATTGTGGTCTGCTGCCATAGAGAAGAACCCTTTGAATATATGATAAATTGTTGGACAACAAAATGGTCTATAAATACGTAAAACCTGGACTTAAAACAATGAGAGTCCTTGGGTCTGCTTTTTCTACTTACCGCCGTTTCCAGCTCCTTGGTAGATGCATTGATGCGTATATCACGATGCGTATCCTGACCGGTCAGTCGCGTTTTAATGATGTAAAAATCGATGGTGTTGTAGAACTCATAGGGTCGCTTCCAGCGTATCGTAATCGACTCCTGCGAATGACATGTCAGATTTACAATCGCCGGCGCACTCGGTCCGCCCACATCCGTTCGCTGGGCAATCTGATCGGAGGGTTCTCCCTCGTTCTTTGTTGTGAATGCTTTCACAATGACACGGTAATCGGTGAAGGGTTCTACAAAAAACAGATAACAAAATAAAAAGAACGAGCATAAATAGAAAGAACAATTACGCTGCGATGAGCACCTTTTATTTCAGTTCTATAGCCAATTTGTCTGATATAAAGATAAGACTGCTTAAATTACCTGCAACTTAACACATACCTATAGATTTGACTTAAAATGCTAATTTATTTATTTGGCTATTGATTCTCAGAATATATGTTATAAAATATGTTCAGCATAGAGAGCTTTTAAATAGATTTAGTTTATCGGAATCACATAAATCGCATGCCATTCAAATTACTTATCAAAATTATAAATATTTAAATGTTTTAAATAAGAAAAAAATTAATTTAAAAATGACTTTTATTTATTTTTTATTTTTTATTGCTTGCGATGGAATGGAAAAATTATCCTGCTGAATTAAAAGTAATTTTTTTTGATTTTTTTTTTGCTTTTCAATTGCTTGTTTTTAATTCATATTAATTTTTTTGTTTAAGTTAAGTTTTTCTAGCAATTTCCTATTAAATTAAAATGGAATCAGATATATTTGTCTTTTTTACATTTTCTCAATTTTTGTCAGTTGTTGCTGTTGTTGTTGTTAATGTTTATTATGGGCAACGTTACAACACTATTGGCATATAACTTAATGTGCTGAAATGCGAGCATGTGAAAGGAAACAGCTTGTGACTGTAGTAAGTAAGCAGCATTTCATTGACAAAGTGTCGAGCATTAATAACATCAACTGAGGAAACAGCCAAGAGACACAAATTGATTTAATATGCAGTGACAAAATGAAATATTTTTCACTTTGCTTCTGGGTTGATTACATTTACTGACATGTTGTGAGTTTTTAATTAGTGCAACGGTGGCAAGAATGCGCTGTTATTTATGGAAATTAAATTTTCAACATTTAAATGTTGAGCGTGCAACCAAATTTGGCAAAGGACGGATTCCGAAAGTCTTTTGAAAGTGGCTTGCAACAAAATGCTGCAGGCTGCAACAACAACTGCAACAGCAAGAACTGCAACAATTTGATGCCTGAAGCACCTGATGCACGTAATTAATTAAACAATGTGGGAAGCGGTTGCTTCTTTGACATGCGGGCGTACGCTGCGTATGAGCAACACGGAATGCGAGTCGCAGCTTAATTGCACTGCCTGTGGCAAGGAAAATACCACGTCTCTTGGCTGCCGCTTCTAATAATTCATCGTAACGCTGAAACTATGCAACAGTTTTAGCTGCCATGCTAATAATGCTTAAGCTCTCCCCCCCCTCTCTTTCCCCTTTCTTCCCTTCCAGCATTAAAATATGCGATGGAAAGGAAAATTATGCGAAGGGCGTCTCCTTGTGACTGGCAAATAATTTGCTTGGCTTAACTTGGCCCAGCTTAACGGGTCAGCAGCTGGCTCATAATTACAGGCGTCAGAGTTGTTAACAACAAAAAGTGGCCAGCGAAAAGTACTTGAAACTATTTAATTACAAAGCGGCGAGCAAACAATTGACTTCAGCTACAATTAAGTCTAACAAAAGGTAAAAGCCACCTAGCTGACAGGTTGACTGGTGCGTATCGGTCTCAGCTATTGACAGCTTGAAGCCTGGCCAATAGAAAGCAATTAAAATGCCGTTTTAAGTGTTGACAGCTGGCGGGCATGACTGTACTTTGAATAAGTAGCTTAAAAGAGCTCGCCTGTTTTAGATATTTATTTGCAAAGTTTGTCAATTATGTTGATATTAACGTTTTAAAGAGTCTAACATTTCATAGCATACTTTTGGGAGGCCTTTAAAAATAAGTACGTACGTTGTCAATTATTTAATTAATTATTTTCAGAGACTGTAATCATTTTCAGTTTTATTATAAAGCTAAAAAAATAATCATTATTTTATGAGTATTATTATTTTACTTATGATTACTTTTGAGCATAAAATAGAAGTCAAGAATAATCGTTATTTTTGAGCAAAAGAAGAAAACTCATAGAATAATCCTTATTTCTTGAGTTTTATTTTTTTCAATCAATAATAAATCTAATGGTGTTATTTTTACTTCATACAAAACAAAATTAAAATGAAATAATTATATTATTGGTAATATCATTTTAAAAATTGTTTTTATTTTATTTTTAAATTTTAAAATGGTTCACTGACTAGTTATGTATATAAATTTTGTTCATATTTTCCTTATAAAAAGTCAAAATAACACCTTGAGTTTTGTTTGATTCAAAAAATAAAAAATAAAACTCAAGAAATAATCATTATGCTATGAGTTTTATTTTTTTGCTCAAAAATAATGATTATTTCTTAAGATTTAAGTTTTATTTTAAGTTTTGTTTGTGATTCAAAAAAAAATAAAACTCAAGAAATAATCATTATGCTATGAGTTTTATTTTTTTGCTCAAAAATAATGATTATTTCTTCAGTTTTATTTTTCTACTCCAAAATGATGATTATTTAAAGAGTAAAATAATAAAAATCATAAATCTTAAGATCATGGTGAAATTGCATAGATTACCTTTGAAAAAAAAATTTGGATAAATTTCACGTTTTTTGACATTTATTTGAAGTGAATAATTTACTTTACTTGCATGCATTTCTGTTGTTTAATAATTCTGACTTAAGTAGGAGATTTATACATTTTTTTTCTTACTTAAAATCTAAAAGTTAGATGTACTTACTCAGACTCTGCAGCTCGAAGTGTATCAGCGTTTCGGCCGAGTTGCGGGAATTCTTAACAATCTCGACGCCAGTTTGATTGTCGTGTATGTGGAAAACATGATAGCCGGCAATGGCACCATTCTGGTTCTTTGGTGGATGCCAGGACATTGTAATGCTATTAGCAGACACATCCAGAACGGTGAGATTTTGAGGTTTGCTTGGCACTGCAAAAAACAAAACAAAAAAGATACAAAAAAGTTGTCAAGTGAAATGCGTATAGACTCAAGAGCTTAGACGGTGAAAGTGCGAGTATCTGTCGCTTGACACACACTCGTCCTTAAAATATATAGAAAGTTAAATATTGTTTTTTATCAAAGCTGCCATCACAGCTGCCAAATCCAAACGCATGACAATCCTAGAAGAAAAGTTCTTGAGCATACTTTGCGGCGGAATCGCATAATGAAAGTCAGGCCGGAAGACGCCAAAGTAATGTGGATGCGAGCACATATAAATAATTTATTAAATAACAAACAAAAATAAAAGTTGCAAGCGAATGAATGGCAGAATGAGAGTAAGAAAAAAAAAAAAAATGAAGAGAGTCAAATAAATTGAAATGAATATTTTGCAAGCAGACGAAACAATTTATATTCAAATGCCACTCACATGTGTGTGTGTGTGTGTGTGTGTGTAAGGAGGTAATAAAATTATATATTCAATTACGAAGAAGAGCAAGGAAAGAAGCGAAGAGAGAGAGAGAAAAAAACTGGCACAAGCCAAGCGCAAAGTAATCGAAGCGCATAAAGAAACGGAAATGCGATTGCAAGCAATTTATTATGGCTGCAATTGTGTAAGACTCACACACACACACACACACATTTATATATATATATAGATACTCCTACATACGCTGGTTATAATCCAACAAATGAAACCAAAGGATGCAAAGCTGCAGCAATAATTTCATTTGGCTGCCAAAGGACAACAGTCGACCATGTGTGACGATCGAAGAGGAAGTCGGGAAAAAGGATTTTGCGGACTCTGTCCAAGTGCAAGTCCAAGTCTGTTATGTATGTAAGTGGCAAAAAGCACTAAATGGTAATTTATTTTACTAACACAACAAAAGCAAATGGCAAATGCCAAATGGGCATGGACAAAGGGCAAAGGCAAAAACGTTTTGCGTTTGGCAGCAATCAAAAGAACAAATGAGTGACCCGAGGGCGGTCCAAGCACTTGACCTGACACTGTGCCATGCAAATGCGATAAAGCTTAGCAAAACACAACACACAACACATTCTCAGTTTCACACATGTGTGTGTGTGTGTGTGTATAAAATAAACAGTCGCTGTCAATGTGCAGAAATTTATACAATTCAATAAATGGCATTTCTCTTTTTGCTCCACTTTGCTTTGCTGCTGCTTCCTCTTCCTCCTCTTGTTCAGTTCTTTGCAATTGAAAACGGAAATGGAAATGGGAAATGGACAGACGAGCAGTAGCATTGGGTACCGGGAACTGGAACAGCAAAGGAAAAAGCCAATTTATAGACTCCCAACTATGAAAGCTAGCTGAGCGAGGCAAAGGAGAGAGCGAGAGGGAAGAAGAGAGGGCAAGAGATAGGTTGAAAACTACGGCATTGGCAAATTGTAGGCGCCGTGCGCGTGGTATTAAAATCAATTAAGCAACAAAGTGCTGCATACACTGAGGCGCCACTGTCGTCGAAGGTACAACGAGGCAACCAACGGAACGTCGAGTCGTGGCAAGGATACCTGCCAAATGGGGACAGGGGGCGGGGGGAGGACAAAAGTTAATAGCATTGACAGATGCCACAGACAGTTGGCCATACATTTTCTTTGTCGACTATCTTAATCATTACCCACATCCTCAACTGGCTCTGTCTGTTCAGCCAAAGCCAGTTTCTGTGAGCCTGTCTTAAGTGCTCCTAATTGGTTTTCCCCATATCGTTTACAATCATGTGAAGCCGCTTTGTTTGCTCTTAGTTGACTGTAAATTGATTTGCATGCGCTTTCCTGTCTACTGGTTAACCATGTTGCAACATTCTCCCAGGGATTTGTGGCAGTAATTCTATAGTATTGATGCCTTTACAATAATCAATTTATATGTACTTAATTGATAACATAAACTTATTGACATAATTTCTATCTATCAGGCATAATAAACAAGAATTTCTAACTGGCAAATGATTTAAAATGCACAATTATTTTTATACATTTTATTATAATGTATTGAATTAAATTACTTTTTTTTTAATTGAAAAGAAATGCATTAAATGTGTTTCAAAAAATGTATCGAATAAAATATACAGGTGTGTTCTACAAATTTATAGCCCAAAATCAATTGTTGATGTTCCTGAAAAAAAAAGAAACCATTGGATTCAAATGTCTAAAAAAAATTGGTGAGATTTGACAAAATTAAATACTTATTAAATTGAATTAAAATATTTTTAAATTTAATAAAAATGCATAAGAAATATGTTCCAAAATATTAAATCTCTAACATTTTAGCAACACCAACATTTCGAACGCTTGTTTTTAAAAACATTTCTCTTCAAAATCTCTAGAGATTTCGGGAACACACCTGATACTCACAATTAATAATTTTCTTGAATTTAGCAAAACTCCGAAAAACTAAATCTCGAACAAAAATTTTTCATCCAAATTTTTAGAGATTTTTGGAATACACCTGTAACTATATATTATTCTCCCTCAAGCTAGCTTCTTAGCACAAACTTTGTGATCCTTATAAAAGGCAGAAATGCGTCTCTTGAAAAATTCCTTTTACCATTTTCCTATCGGTTCACAGGTCTATCTTTAACGACTCCGTTTTTTCCTTCAGAGAGCTACAAATTAAAAGAAAACAATAGAGAGGAGGCACACTAAGAATTGCCCGGCGCCCAGCGGAAGAAGCCAAGTGTGAAAAGCAAAAGAAAAACTGTGCAAAAAAAAAAAAAAAAAAAAAACGAAAAGAACGGAGCGGAAAAAACAACACAAAGCTGCGCGTGATTATTTTCACAAAGCAAAGACGAAAGCAGGAAGCAAAATCTTTTTTTAAAAGAGTAACGCCCGAAAACCAATATAGACGACGTGCTTAAGTTGTTAAGAAAGGCAAACAAAGGCTGTGGGCGAATGCAAGAGAGGGAGAGTAAGAGGGGTAAGTGGTGGTAGGGGTAGTAGTAGTAGTATCGGAGATGGCTAAGGGACCGTAAGGTGCGCTTCACTCTGTGTGTGTGTGTGTGTGTGTGTGAGTGTAAAGCAAATAGCATTAAGTTGTCTGAGCCTAAAAAAAAACTACGCTAAGAATAAAGTCAAGAAAAACAGAGGGAAAATTATCGTGGTCACACTGACAACTCAATACACTATGAAAGTTGCTTGACAAGTCAATTAAAAACATAAAAATTGTAGTGAGTTGTAGAATAGAAAAGTAGTCGTAAGACCTGAATTTAGGGTATTAATGAAACAAGTCTTGGCCATTGTAACGCGTGTGCTTTATTTAGTTGTGATCCTTTGGGCGTTGTGTTATTGTTGTTGTCGCTGAAGTTTACGAGCTGCTTTAGGATTAAGCCAGACGTAAAAACTAAACAAAAGGCAACGTGCAAAGCGCCACAGAAACAGAGGGAGAGAGAGCGAAATAGAGCGGTTGTGTGTGTGAGAGAGAGAGAGAGACAGAAAGCAAGTGCGGGCGGCTCTCACAGACACAGAGGCAAACAAACAATTAAAGCGCCAGTGTGTAGAGATGTGTTAAGGGCACACACTCGCACACACACACTCGCACACACACACACACACACACATCCGGATTCACATGCAATTTGACATGTGAACGCAACGCGCTTGGCTGCCTTTCAATGGCACCTCAAAGGCTCGACTTGACTGCTCGAGATTTCGCATAAAGGCGCAAAAAAATTATGCGAAATAAAGCCGAAAAAATAAATGAAAAACTTTGTCTACCAAAGAGAGAAAAGCAAGAGGCGTAGTGCTGACAGTGGGCGTGGCAACACAAAGTGTTATGTGTCTGTGCCTTAAACGGACACTTTAAAGTGTCAACAATATTTCTGAAAATTATAGTACATAACATTCAGAAGATTATAACATTCGTTTCACATTTTATATATTGTTAATATCAGGGAATCAAACCAAAATAAAAACGGCTCCAGTATACTAATTAGAGTATACTAATTAGAACATAAATGTAATAAAAGTTGAGGCTTAAGATTTAAAATTTTGAATCTCAAAAAACCAAAAATTGCCAAAAAAAAACAATAATTTTTGATTTGTCACGATTTAAAAAAAAAAAAAAAATTATACACAAAAATAAAATACTAATTAAAAGATAAAAAGTGAAGCTTTATATTTTTCCGGTTCCGGTGCTATTCCCTGGCTAAAATATTAAAAACAAAAATAGAATAGTTCCATTTAATTACATGGTTGACAGTGTAAAAAAAACCAAAAACCCAATTCAATTTGTTAATAGCTTAACGCAGTTGGAAATTAATATAAAGTATTAAATATGGAATTGAATGAATTATATTTTATTTAATTGCTGCACCCTTTTTAGTTAATAATTTATGGCACATTTAACTTCAATGTGAAATATAGCCCAATGTTGTCACAGAACTTGACATGTCTTCAAGCTATTATTCAAGTTAATGTGCCATCTACTCGTATTTATACTTATGTCATTTAAATGCACACTCAACATTTGCTAGGCAAATAAACCCTTTTGCAATGTTACGTTGTTAGACTGTGTGTGCTTTGCCATTTGTCTGATACATGTCATTTGCTGTTCTTTGATTGCTGCTCGTTGTTAACTTGGCCTGTAACTGTAGCTGACAATGCCCACAAATTTGCGAGCTGAGCTTCTTGACATGTGTCCGTTCGGGCCATTAACTAAGCACAGAACAAAGGATCGACAGGTAAATAGCTACACTGAAAAAAAAGACCAACTTCTAAAATCGAGAACATTCTCTTAAATGGTTTGTTCTCAATATACTCAGTATATTTTTTCTAAAAATTAAAGGTTCGAGTCCCAGGCTTAACCAATTAAAAGAATATTTATAAATTTAAAAAGACAGAATAAAATGTATAAAAGTGGAAATTAAAAAATAAAACAAAAAAAAATTATAATTTTAAAAAGTAATATTTAATATTTTTTTATTTATTGATTTTTATTTTAAGAACATTTACTTTTAAAATTAGAACTTGGAACTTAAGAACTCTATGTTCTCGACGCATTTTTTAGACCAAAATTCTTAAGAACATATAATAAAAAAAAATTATAAATTGAAAATTATAGTATAAATTTTTTTTTTATTTATTGATTTTTGTTTTAGGAACATTTACTATTAAAATTAGAACTTGGAACTTAAGAATTCTATGTTCTCGACGCATTTTTTGACCAAACTTCTTAGTTTTGAGACAAAATCTTGATTTTAGAGCATTATTTTTATCAGTGTAGTAGGCACAGTCAAGTCTAAGCAAAGCGATTTAATATTTGTTGTATTAGAATTGTCATTTTTGGATTTCTTTATGGCTTTCTGCTTCAAGTTAATTTATATGTTTACTATATTCCGACTCGACTGTATTCTAAACAACCATTTGTTTTATTTATTTGCTCACATTAAACAATGTTGCCAGCTTTAAATGGCGTCGGCTAATTAAGCCTGGCCCACACCAAAAGGTTCATAAACAATTGTGCGATAAATCCAACGGCGCCGGCTTCTGCCATGGCCAAAGGTTATCGACAGGAAGTTGCACATGGCAGCACCATCATACTATGGCGGCCATTACCATCCGTTTTGGGTAGGAGGAGGGGGGGGGGGGGTGGTTGCTCTCTTGAGACGCGGAAACTGTTTAGGGCTCGACAGATGTAGATGTATCTGGCGACAGAGTCGGCTACAAAAGAAGGCATCAATGTCACGTTCAACGTGTCGAGTTGTTGCACTAACAAGGTGTTTATGACTTTAAGCATCGCATGTGTGTGTATACACACCCACACACCCGCAAGTTGACGTGTGTAGCTACAAATGATGCAGTAGGCAGACAAAAGGCGTCCGCCTACAAGTGACTTTCAAGTGCAAAAATAAAAAAAAAAGAGCAGCCAACACATCAGTCGGGGAGTAAATGATGCTCTTGTTGCCATTCAGGGTTGTTGTACTGCATCCGTTGTTCTTGTTCCTGTTGTTGTTGTTGTTGTTGTTGTAGATTGTAGGGAACAAACAGATTGTCATGTTGGATTGCAGTTAGCCGGATGTTGTTGGGCGCTCGTTTTTTGCCCAAAGCGCCGATAAAAAGTGTTTATCTCTTCAGATTTGGCCATTTGCATTGTTTGTGTTGTGTTGTGTTGTGGCTGCAGGAAGTTTAAAGTTGCTCGAATTCCATGAATTAACACATAACAATGCAGCCGAAAAGTAGGCAACATTTTTTTGCACAGCGATAAACGACAGACGTGTGTGTGTGTGTGTGTGTGTGTGTGAGGCAAGTGTCAAGTGGCAAGAGACAAGTCTAGAGTCGCTGCTTGGCTTATCAACGTTCGGGCCAAAACGCCTTAAGCACGTATGCAACGCGTGTGTGTGTATGCGTGTGTTTGTGTGTGGTCATGTCGCAAATTAAAATCAAGACAGCAGCTAGAAAAATGATTGATGGCTGTTTTGCAAAATCGCTGGCAGCCAAAACAGCCAAGAAGTGTAGAAAAAGTTCAATGATTTATGCTTTTCACTTAGTTAGTTGTGAAAATTTGCCGGCTACTAAATGATTGTTTTCTTCTAGCTGCTGCTGCTGCTGCTTCTTCTTCTTCTTCTTCTTCCACTACTTTGGACTTTTAATGTATTTTTTGACAAGTCATGTTCATAACTCAGTGTCCTGTAAAATTTCTATGAGTGACGCCTAGTCCAAATACACCCACACACACACACACACACCCAGCTCTCTCTCTCTTTCTCTTCTCTCTCTTTCCTTAGACATTGCAGCATTGAAAGTTTTACAGCAAAGTTAAAGTCCAAAGTTTGTGTTGGCCGCTTTTTAGTTATTTTTCGTTTAGACTGACTTTCATCTTCTCTTTGTGTGTGTGTGTGTGTGGGTGTGTGTGTGTTTTTATTTATTTCGTGCAAGGCAAATCATTTGTCAAAAAACAGCAGCAAACTTTGGCTGCTTGCTGTTGACAAGCCAAAAGTTACGTCAATTTGTATTAGCAACTTTTGCGGGACTACAAAACTTTGAGTGGCCAATGCTGAGATTCTATCCATCGAAGATGATATACCAAAACATGTTTAAAATCTATTCTTCAGCTCAAATGCTGAGAAGTAGTTACAAGTTGCGAATGCTTGCGGTTTTAAGATGTTAACTTTACTGAGTTAATGTCAAACATTTGAATGCTTAATTCTGCATACGTATAGTAAAACAGTAGTACAGTAGTCTATCGCAATGACAGTTACACATGGCACCTCGTCGAAATTAATTATCCGAGTAATTCTTTAGCGAAAAGTTGCAGTTGCGAAACTTTTGTCAACTGTTGTTTGTCATTATGTCGTCAACAGACTGCAGCATCTGACAGATACTCGAGTGCATTTAATTGCTAAATTGGGTCTGGGTTCTGGAAAGTGCAGCTGCTGAGACTCGGCTGCATGTTGCAAGCTGCAAGCAATTCCAATTTCATGCCACTCGACGCCTCTCAAGTGCCATTCAGAAAAGCTGACGACAGATATCCCAGTGCAGTGCTCAACAAAATTAGCGGCATATTTGGGGGAAGTCTTGGGTCTAGCTCTTTCCCCAGGCACTTGATGAGCCGAAAGTGTTACGAATTTGTGACGGTTACGCGGCTGAACTGCGTCTTCAAATGAATTTTAAACACAAAAACAAGCGGGAAAAGCTATAGTTGAGATCCCGATTATAGGATACCCGTTACTTATTTCAATATATATAAAAGTACTTTAAAGAAATTACTACCTAATAAAAACTTCTGCATACTTTTAGGTTATTGTATTGAAATAATAGATTTTTGAAAAACTTTGGTTAGCTATTACTCCGGTTCTACTTGCCCAATCTTGCTGCGGTTAAGTGATATTATAGATAATATTAATAGATAACGTAAATTACCATGAAAACTGTAGTATCTTAAAAACTGTGGGTGTGGTAGCTTTTCGCGATTGGAGATGCCTCCTTCTCTCTGTTACATACATTCCATCGAAACAATATACCTTTTTACTTATTTTTTAAGTAACGGGTATAATTAACTCAACACCAGCAGTTGAAAGAAGCACAAAGTTGTGAAAAACAATTAATTAAACTAATGACTTGATAGAAATTTACAGAGAAAGAGCATGAGATGAATTGTAAAAAGTTCATTTTGCTAACTGATAATTTTCTGTATTGTTCTCATTTGCCTAGTCATTGAATAATGCCATAAAGCTGTAAATAAGCTTTAGTTTCTCAGTTATCGATTAGATATATTAGATTTATTTGCTACCCAACACATGATGTTGGTGCTAAATACTTGATCTACATAATTAATTTACTATTTTAAGCCTACCCTTAAATCTTGTATGTATATTAACTGAGTGCTTGTATTCAATTCCATTTCCAAGCGTGTTTTCATCAGTCTCTCAAGTGAAAACAAATCAATTTGCTTGACTCAAATAATAATTAACGCTAAGCGCATTTTTAAGTTGTGTGCCGGCAATTGCTTAATTTACAAACTGCGTCGTCGTCTCTCGACTAATTTGCATAAATTTTTAAATATATAGTATAGTCTAGGCTGCTTTTAGAATGACAATTCATATGAAATAAATGATATAAGCATGCCTACAGTCAAGGTTATTTCATTGTGTACAAAAATAAGATAATAATAAAGTTGAGTATTCACAAATAAAGTTATTGACACTAAAATGCAATCAAACTTTCGAACAGCTAAAAAATGAGAGAAACTTCAAACTATTTTTATTTTACTGAATAATTGGATTGCCAAATTGAATTTAAGTGTCATTTCATTCAAGTTCAAAGCAAGTTATTTTGGGATATTTGAAGTACAATCGAAATGAAATATGATGTGCTATGCCGTGAACTACTTAGCCCTTTATTTACTTTGATTTGTGTTGGGAGCAAGTGCTGAACTAAATACAAAAAACTAAATGCATTTTAATTCAAGTTTTGCGTGTGACCGCTAAATCAGCGCCCAGTCTTCCCAGCCACGCCCCCTGCCTTGGGCAGTGCCATGCAATTTGCCAGCTGTCAGTCTGCTCTCAATATTGAGCGAACTTGTAAAATGCTGGTCAGCACGCAATGAGCCAACATGCAAATTGCACATACGCCACGTGGTCCCCCCCCAACTCTTTATTAGGTTTGGAGTGTGTCGAGATTGTAAATTGTGGATGGAGTGTACAATTAAACGATAGCAACAACTTGTCAGCAGCTTGCGTTTAAAACCAGGCCATAAAGATTGTGCACAGTTAGTTAGAGCTTAACAATAAATACCAAATAATTGTGGGCCATAAAAGTTAAGTTGTTAATTGCTTTGTTTCGTCCTTTTCCATTCATTGTTGCTATCGCGTGATGCTCGAATTTCAATGAATGTTTTGCCCTCAACTTTTGACGAGTTGTTTATGTTGTTGTTGCTGTTGTTTTTGTTGTGGTGGATGTCAATCCCAAGGCATATTTCATTAAACATCGGCCAGCGACCCAACAAAAAAACTTGCACCGCAAAAACAATGTTAAATAATTCATTCGACGAGCTGAAAGTTTTGCGTGAGAATTTAGCCATATTACAGAGGGTGGCTAACCCCCTAAAGAGGGTTAAGAGCCAACAACAACGCTGCGTGTTAAGGCCGAAATTCAAACTCAGTTAATTGCCTTGAAGTATGCAGAGAATTGCCATAGTTCATTCATTTTGTTATTGTTTTCCGTGTTATCGATAAGAACTGAACAGCTGAACAATTGAACTATTAACTGTCTGTCGATTGAACCTAGGTTATCAACTATATATTGCTGCCACACTTTGAGGCATAAGTTTTATTCGCTCTTTGCAGCAAAACTTTGGTAATGTCAATGAACCTCGGCGAGCCTCGGGCAACCCAACAATAATGGGAAAGTCTTGTAAGCAAGTCCATTGAAGCCATTTATAGACTCTGAATCAACTCACTGACCAGGCTGGGAGCTACAAGGACTCAACTGCAGCTGAAAGTGGTCTGAGCAGTGCTTAAATTCAATTGATTTTCTATTTAAATAATCACTCGACAAAATATACATAGAACTATATGGACTTTCTATAATTATATATAAGTACTTTTCTTATTGCCCTTTGGACATGAACTCTAAGCCATAAATAGTGTACATGTCATTAATTTTGAGCCTTTGCAACATTAAGTTTTGCATTCAAATTGTTATATTTAAATTTGTAGCTTATATTTTTATTAATTTAATAAACTATATAACGCTTTTTGTGGTTGAATTATATTATTTATATGCAACAAAAGGAGTTAAAAACTAATGAGAATTGTCAAATGAGTCATGAATCATTTGGTTTTCTTAAAGATATAGTTATTTGCAACAAATTTACCATAATTATCATCGACGGCGGCGTAGGGAGGCGTGGCATCGCCCAGTTTGGAGTCCAATGTGTCGCCGGCAACGGCAACCGCATTGGAGAAAGCCAACGTTGTGGCAGGAATTGCCGGTGGTTGATCCTGCTGCTCGATGGATGTGGGTGCAGTGACCTGTGGTTGTTGTGGTTGTTGTGGTGGACTGTGCGTGGCTAAGTGAAATTCAGTCTCAAGGGTTTCCCAGCCAGAGCCAGCATGTCCATCATCATTGACCAGATCCCTAAGATTCCGATCCGACGAACTGCTGACCATGGGCAACTCTGTGCTGCTGCTGCTGATGATGATGTTGTTGGTTGCCACCGTGATTGGTATTGAAGTGGTGCTTGTGGTGGGCAATGCGGTGGTGCAGTGTTGCTGGGCAATGTTGCTGAACAGCAACAGTTGCAACAGAGCACGCAGCACTATGGGCAACTGATGTGGGCGTGGCATTGTTCCTATATTTACGTTTATGCTATTCGTTGTGCTTTAATTGCTTGAATCGATTGTTCGTTTGCTTTGTGCTCCTTTTGTTTTCCTCTGCTTCGCTTTGTATTCTCGGTGATGTTTGTGCGCTTTTGTCCCACTGTGCACGCGACGCGTCACGAATGTAGGACTCAAGCCTTTTGTTATTGTTGTTATTAGCTTTTGCTACTTAATTACAACATTTTGTGCATTTTATTCATTCGCGATTTGTTTAGATTTCTTGTGCATTTGTTTATCGTCTAATTTATTGCTATTGTTTTTTATTTGCTTAAATGATTTCCATTTTGGCACTGTCATAAAAAATTGTACAAATAAATAACTGATTCGCAAGTTGTTCTTGTCTTGATCTGTGCTAACAGTTGTTGTTGCTGTTGTTGTTGTAATGCTTACAAAATAAAACAACCCAAGCGATGCTGTCACTTTTTATGATAATTTATTGCATTTTTTCGATTTTCTGCCATTGTTTCAGCGCTCTTTTTCGCCTTTTACTTATCTCTGCCCTTTGTTCTCTTGCGCTTTCTTTTGCACTTTTCTGCGTTTTATTGCTATTTAATATACACACACACACACACAGTCATCACACACACACGCACACACACATGCAGGCAGAGAGCGAAGAGCGCAGAGTTCAACGAGGTTCAATCTTTCACCAACTGAAGGGGCGTGTCTGAGCAGAGAATCGTACTCATGTGTGACCAGTCGACCACATGAATATTATAAATGTGCCCATATAAAATATGAGGAGCTTGCAACAAATTGGCGACCCTAAAGTCGACGTCGTCCTCCCGTTGACATGTGTGCAACAGCTGGACTGGAAGACTGTCTTCTGGATCTACATAATACAACAAAATTCAGTGACAGATTTGTGCGCTAACACAGCAGATACTATTTTCAAATTCCTATTTTTTTTAAAATTATTTGTCCTTTTTTATTATACAAATTAATCTAGATTTGTATTTATTAAAATTTTAAAAATTGAAATAAGGTTTGTTTATTAATTTTTTTACTAATAAAAAAATTATAAGGTATTTTGTGATTTTTAAATGATGTACAATTAAATACTATCTCCAAATTTAATTTAATTTTAAGAAAAATATATCTTTTCATAATAGCACATCGAAAAAAGTATAACTGATATTATCTAGATAATTATTTCGGGATTTGTTTTTAAAGCCAGCGCTTATTAGCGATCCACTCTCTTAAGCAAAGGAAAATATGATATCTTTACCGATTTCTAAAGGGAAATCTTGTTAGCTGTCTATCAATGTGTCAATCTAGTTAACTAATTGCCAAACGAGAAACTAGTCTAATGCAATATCTGTCAATCATTCTGTGGAACTAATATACCTCGCCTCAACCAGTAATTGCAGCGCATCACTGCCTCTGGCTGTGGTCAGAGGGAAAGGGATAGCGAAAGAGAAGAAGAGGAAGAGAGAGAGAGTGCTAGGGAAGTGAGCAAAGTGCAAATTACAGTGCGCTCGTGCTGATTCATTCAGAACTGCCTCTGCATTGGCACGCCATGTGCTGAGTGTAAAGTGTTTCTCGTTTTTTGTTTCTCGTTTCTCGATTCTCGTGACTGTCGAGCAGCCGGTGCTAATTAGCAGCTCATCAAACTGCAGCCACATGCAAAAAGAAACCAAGTAAGGAAGGGCGATTATAATGCTTAACGGGCTGACTCTAAACATTAGCATTAGACGTTACTCCAATCAAAGAAGCAAAAAAAAAAACAAGTGGGTAAGGCTATAAACGATATCCCAACCATAGGATACCCTTTACTTATTTTAATATAAAAGTACTTTAAAGTAATTACAACCTAATAAAAACTACTGCATACTTTTAGGTGATTGTATTGAAATAATAGATTTTTTAAAAACTTTGGTTAGCTATTACTCCCGTTCTACTTGTTCGATCTTGCTGCGGCTAAGTGAGATTATAGATAATATTAATAGATAACGTTATTTACCATAAAAACTGAATTATCTTTAAAACTGAGGATGTAGTGGTTTTTCGTGATTTGTGGGGACAGAAAGGGACATGGCTTAAATTTGAAACAAACTTGATCTGCGTGGGGTATATAGAAAGCTGTGTGCCAAATTTGGTATCTCTATCTCTTATAGTCTCTGAGATCTAGGCGCTCACACAGACGGACAGACGGACGGACGGACAGACGGACAGACACGTATGGCTATATCGACTCGGCTGTTGATGCTGATCAAGAATATATGTACTTTATAAGACTGGAGATGCCTCCTTCTCCCTGTTACATACATTCCAACGAACACAATATACCCTTTTACTTATTTTTAAACTAACGGGTATAAAAATTAATATAAAAATGTGGCACATAAAGACAGACAGATTGAGAACACTTGCACATTCTGAAGTACGCAGACTAGATAACAGGGAGAGAGGAGGGGCATCTTTAGTAGTTATAAAACGATATTGGAAATCGAGTTGATGACAAGACTAAAAATTGGTCAATCAAGCGACAATTGTTGGCCATTTATGGCCCAGAGAACGTTCAACGTTGTCTGCGTTGACGCAGTCAGCAAATACGATAAACAGTCGGGCATCGTAAAAATAATAATGGCAATAACCATAGTAATAACACTCATAGGGAGCCTCTGTCAATATTTAATAATCGAATCGGGGTCAGCGACTTTGAGTCAACAATTTGATTAGCAGATTCGTGACTGGCCTGTGTGACATGTGCCCGGCAATTGCAAACGTAATTGAAAAATTGCCCACTGTTCGCTGTCAAGTGCAGAACGGAAGAGACGCAATGGGGATACACAAACATACACATACACATACATATGCATATGTATATCATCTATATGTATGACCCATAAATAGCAATCAAATACACACAGCCTGAAAGACTCATTCACATACATGCACAAAGAGTCGTGACGACTTTTTTATGGCCGCTTGTTCAGATAAGCTCCATTATACTTGTCATATATGTACATAAATAATAATCATAAGCCTGGCTTATGTGTGCGTGTGCGTGTGCGTGTGTGTGTGTGATTGATAAAAAGTGAACGAATTGTAGTTCTAACAGGTAACAAAATTCATAGATGCCTCTTTTCTGGAAACGGAAGTAGAAGCTACTTACTTGGCCCAAAACTGCCCAAAAAAAGTATAAGCCGATTTTCGTTTCGATTCTTTACAAAACTGGCATTTTTATGGGGGCAATTCAAGAGCTGAAGTTGTGTGTGGGTGTATGAACAGAGAGAATGCTGAGAAAGTGTCTCAAGTGTCAATAAAAAACACATCTAATTGATGCTTGTCGATGGCTGAACCAATTGACTGTAACTGAAAGAGTATTACAACTGTGTAGAGTATTATTAAACTGCAATCAAACTAAATTGATCTACATACTTAAGAAAACAAGCTCAGATGTGTATGTGTATTAGTGAGCTTTTGACTGAAAAGCTCTGTGCGCTTGTCTCGTAGAGATAAAGCTTTAAGCTTACACAATGTTCGTGTCCGTGTGAACTATGTGTGTAAGCTGAAGGAAGATCGTCTAAATTTCAGTTTAATCCATCGAGTTTTAGCATATAATTAGCGTGAGAATAACTAAGAACCCACATCCACTTGAAGAAAACCTCAACGCAAATAGATACATTTGTATCTGGCTACAACACGCGTCCCACATGAAAGTGTTTGTTTATATTTGACGCAGACAAGCGGTGTTTTTTATACACTCATGAATGGCCTATATTGTGAGCTCGAGGGTATATCGAAATCGTTTGTTTTGCTATGTTAACCGACTCTTTGAATGGCGTTAATTTGAAAGGGAAATAAACGAAAAGACAGCAATGCAAACGGAGCCAAACAATGCAATGAATCGCCGAATTGTGACTGGATGGGCCATGGCTAAGGTCAGTGCACTGGGATGCAAAGCGCCGCATGTGCCGCATGGGCGAAAGATGCGCATGCACACAAAAGGACATTGGCGCCACAGGACATGGCGAAAAATCAATAGAACCGGGCTGGGTTAAATAATGCACGTGGTACCGACGACAGCGTACAACGAGACAACGAGATATCCAGAACTCTATTGGAAGACCTCTCCCCAGCAGACTATCGGATACCGAATAGAACCCAAGGGAACTAGCACACAGTACTCTGGAAATTGTGTCACTTAACTGTCAAAGAACCGAACTGAGCGTGCTTATCATGATATATGTTGTGTTGTCTTCTTTTTTTTTCTCCAAAATTCATCTGTTGACTTTGCTCTGTTCTTCTTTTGCTAAATATGCTAAATTATGGCGACATTGTAAAAGAACCGAAAAAAAATAAGTAAAGCTGAGCTTCTTGGGTTCCATATAAGACATACGGCGTGCGGCAGAATGTCAACAAAACTCGACGAGAGCTGAGAGTTAAACTCTCTCGCGCTCTTTGTGTTACACTCTTCGCTCTCTCTCTCTCACTTGAGCGTGCGACTCGTTTTGAGCGAATTTGCCTGGCCTTTGGGTTGCGTTCTGTGTTTTTTTCTTCTTTTTTATTGATTTCTTGAAAGGTACACAAAATGCGAATAACAACAACAACAACAACAACAATATAAGGAGCAACGCAACGAACAAAGGCAACAACAACAACAACACTTTTAACACTGGGCGCACTATTGGAAACTATTTTTTGTTGTTAGATATTCATAAAGTTTATTGTCATATTTTTATGTTTAGTTTGCATTGTTTTCGATTTAAACTTTTGACACATATTATGCATAAATATATAAATTTTCTTTATTGTTTTCAGACTGTTGGTATGTATACACAAACATACATAAGTACATATTCATATTCATATGTAGATACGTTTTTGAATATTTATGTGTGTCTTGTACATTTGCAGACTGTTGCCATAGATGTAGACATAAATACAGAATTACATGTATGCTTATTAGTCCATATATTGGTTAATTTCAGTTAATTGCTTGATTCTATATTCTTTTATATGCTTTGTACCAAACTGTCCGCAGCTGCCGAAAAAAAAGGCGGCTGCTGCGCAGAGAGTTTTTCAAGCGAACGCACTACACGAAAATTTCACAGGGTTTTTCACGTCTGCAAGCACTGAGTCACTGCATTTTGTTAGTTAATTGGTTTAAATCAGTACAAGCAATTGCATTAGGTAAATTTTATTTAGTATTTGTTTAAATTTTGTATATAAATTTGCCTCTTTTTGCTTGGGCCACAATCAGAAAAACTACAGCAACGAGACGGCGGCGACGACGACGGCGACTATGATGACAGAGACAGACAAACACACGGGCGACTGCTGCTGCTACTGTCAGATACACTGATACATTCGCCGCCGTTGACTTGGGCCAATTCGCCGTGTTGCGGCATATGCGGCAGCTGCTGCTGCTGCTGCTGTGAGCAAGAGAACAAGAGAGCGAGAGAGTGAGAGAGTTCTTGTTTTTGTGTGTTTGTGAGTGACTCGCCAACTGAACAAAGTGCGAGTGCAAAAGGGAAATTATGCTGTTAGGGAATTTTTATTGAGAGCGCGCATTTGAATTTTGGGAAATACAAGTGTGTTAGCTATCGATAACAACTGCTTATAGTGCAAGAATTTAATTTCAATTTGCAGAGATTGACGTTTTGATAATAAGAACAACACAATCGTAATGTGTGTTTATATAAGAACGTGATTATTTTTGGTTATCAATTATCAGGTACTTCAGCGATAAGCAATGTAATTAGTTTGTATCACAGAAAAGATTGATAAAACAAATAAGCTATAGGGAGACATCACTAAACGTATTGGAAACTGAAGGGCTTAGATAGCTATATAATTAAATATATGTATTTTGAAAAATTGTGGGGAATTCTAAGTTCATTGTTTTATGTTCTATGTTCATGTAGAATTTGTGCTCTATGGCAACACTTAAATCTGAAATGCTATAATATTTGACATCAGCACCCATTTTATATGCACAATAACTAAAGGAGCGCTTAACTAACTGGTTACTGCCCGTTTGCGCGTGTGTGTGTGTGTGTGTGTGTGTGTGTGTGCGTCTAGTACCGTAACCTACCACATCTTTTTTGGCAATTTTGTAAGCTCCCTACAAGAGATACATCATTTGGCATTATGTTAAAATTACCTGCCTATGCATAAAACCACTTGAAAACTCATTACAAAAGCAGCACACAACGTGTTACATAAGATACAGATTGTAATACATACACACGCACACACACACACACACATAGAAGATGGAAGGGGGAATGATGGCTCGAACTGGTAAAACAGTTTGCACCATTGGCCACAAAAGTAGGCGCTGCACAAGCTGCCTTAGGGGCGTTAAAGCACTTAGATTTATGTCGCCCGATACACGCACACACACACACACACACACGTACACACTGATACATACCACATAGTCACGACTTTGACTCGTTTTATGCATTTAATAAAAACTTTCACTTCAGCGTTCGCATTTTCCTTTTTTTTATTTATTTATTTTTTTTTTTTGATTTTCTTTCGTTTTTTGTGGCGTTGCAGCTAAAAGTTTTGCGCTGCATTGAAGCCAAGTACTTAAAAAGCAATTTCCATGCGGGCCAAACATAAAAAGGGCTGCTGCTGATGTTGCTGTGGTCCAAACTCCCGCCCAAATATTAATGAAATGATTTGAGTGGAGTTACGCTTATGCTTGAATATACTTAATTTTTTATTCTTTATCTTTTTTTTTTAATATTTTTCAAATTTTTGTGGCTTATTAAAAAGTTAAAAACAGTTCGAGGTGTTGCCATTGCCTATTTGTGTATGGGGGCAAGTATGAACAAAATCATAAAACCCATCAAAATAATGTTAATTCATTAAGTGGCAGTAACTTGCTCGGGCGCCCAAGTGTAGGCTATAAAAATTTTACGCACAAAAGGCAGCCGCAAACGCAGCAACAGCAGCAACAACAGCAACAACAACATCCTCATCATCTAAAGGACCTCAAGGAGCTAAAGTGCCTGTGGCAGTGGTAGAAATGTTGCCGCCTTGGGTTAGGTTAGGCAATTCTCCAGCATGCACTGAAAATGAATGATTTTTATTTATATTTTATGGGCTCTCGTTTTTGGGGCTGGTAATTAGAGCAGGTTTATGCCTTGCCTGCCAGGTGTATATCATGCCAGCAACAACAACAACAACATCAGCAAACAATAAACTCAAAAATTATGTGAATGAGTTTCTTAACTTATTTTCGGTTGTGAAACTGTTCTATAGGCTTTCCCGCAACAAAAAAGTTGCCCCCGGTCGGTTTTAGGCTCTCAAGATTTATATCTGGCACATGGCAGGCTGTCTGGCAGTCCGATAGTCTCGCAGTCTGGCAATCTGACAGTCTCGTAGGCAGGCAAACAAACAAAAAATGAAACGAAACGAAACGAAACGAAACAAACAAGCAAAGTTAAATGAACAACTTTTGTGCATTATTTATCTGCAAAATGAAAATACGAGCACTAAGAACAAACAAGATCATATAAAGAGTTTATTTAGCGACTGTTTAATACCCTATAGAAAAAACTAGGACAATTCGATTATTTTGAGATGTTCATATCAATGAAATATTGTCGGATTTTCAAAGTCTAATGCTCAGCGCTTAATGCTGAGCAAATTCTTTATGTCAAATAATAACGTTTTTACCCATACAGTTTTAAAATAATTTTTTTTAACAGTTATTTGTTGTTTAATTTGAATTTTTTTAAAATTTTATTTCATTGATTCCCAGCGCTACAAGTATTAAGTTACTAACAATTTATCGCACTAGTCACGACAATCATAATTTATATAAGTATAAAGTCTAATCACAAGATTGCTTAATCCCTAATTATTATAATTGATTTTTGTATTCAGTATTATAAATTGTTTTAGTTTAAATTTAATATTAGTTTTAATTTTTAATTTTATTGATTTAATTATTACTAATATATAAGGCTTTAATTTAATATTTTTTTTTAATTTTTTATTTTTAACTAAATATTAATTAAATAATTAATTACTATGATTTGATTGTAGATGTGAGGATAGTTTGGCCCTAAATTGTGTACTGCTGACAATTGTTTATAAGTTTTGAGGTTTTGTTTTATCTATGTTTAATTCAAAAATTGTATAAGCTGTATTTAAGTATAAAATTTAATTTAAGCTCCCAGAATATTTACATTTGCATTACACTGTGATAATTTAATTTATTGACAGTAAATAAATAAATAATTAAATAAATAAATAAAAAAAAAATATATAAATAAATAAATAATTAAGAAAATAAGTTAATATATTTGTTACCAATTATTGACATTGAAATGCGCAACTTGTAGCTGCAAGCTAATATTCCGTTCGTGTGGCTTACTAGGTGCAGGGTATAACAAATCATAACCACAACATTGCGGCATAATGGCGGACCAGACGAAGAAAACAGCTTGCCAGAAGCAGATGAAACCACTGTATGCCACTTGGCCTATCCCACTAACTGTCTGCCTGATTATGAGCAGCTGTCTGTGAGTGTGTGCGTGTGTGTGTGTGTGTGTGTGTGTGGTAGTCACTCATTTAATATTTTATGACTTATCTATTTTCTATTAAGATATTTTAATGCTGAAGCGAAATTGCACAGAGGAAACCACAGGGCAGACTTTGCTCCAAATTCAGATGAGCGCCCATAAAATCTAATAAACATAAGTCACTGCCTTATGTGTGTGAGAGTGTGTGTGTGTGTGTTGTATATTGTTGTGGTTTTGGCATTTTATGAGTTGACTTCAAACTCCTAAGATCTGCCTGTTTCCATTTTATCGTTTCTTAGCTTTATTAATACGCTCCTGAAAAGTTACAACTTCGTTGTTGTTCCTGCTGCTCCGGAGTCCCGCAGGCTGCGATTTTTAATATGCATTAAAATTAATAAGAACACGTGTCGTTCAAATATCGTCCTCAGCATCGTTTCTTGTCGTCTTCATAATTCCATTTTATCGCGCACAAATTTTTATAGCATCGCCGCAGGCGTCGATTTTAAATAATGCTACGCATTCGTCGTGTCTTGCTTTCATTTCGTCCTTTTGGTCCTGCGGTCGTACTTACTTTCGCCGTTCACGCAAATAATAATGTGCAAGATTTTTTCGTTGATTTTGCCGCCATTTTGTTGGGTTGTTAATTTTATGCTCATGAGATACGAAATTGTGACAAAAAATGCTGGCAAATTGCTGTGCAAAATGCTTGAAGGTAGCAATATGTATGAAAATAAAATTGCGTCATGTGATAAATTCCCTTCAATTCATACTCGTAGCTCGTTGGATTCTCGGTCATACAGAAAAGTGTTGCTTGATGTTCCGATAGCTGCGTTAATCTGGCAATCAAGTATTTAATTACATGGTACTTGAACTCGGGATTATTTGGCAAGCAGGAGCTATGAGTCCTATCAAACACGTGTGCCTTTTGATTGGCAAATTATGTGTCTGCTAAGGGCCAGTCAAGTATATGCGTTTAATAATCACATTCCCGGCTATCAGGCACAGGTCAATATGTCATGTGAAGTGCATTCAGGCCGAAAGCAAACATATTTGTGGCTTGCAACTAATATTTCATCTGGTCAGACAGCAACTGGTGACTGCAATATGTACCTATGCCTAAAAGCAGATCCTTTAGCCGCCTTTGACGAAGTTATACTCACAGTTGGCTATTAACTATTCAATTTTGTCAGTTTCCAGTTGGTATATATTAAGTGCTATGGGTTGTACCCTGAAACTTGTCAATTTATGCCAGTGAGAGTATAATAAAATTATCTGTTCCTTCTAATCCCCTGGCGAAATGTGCGGTCCGTTGGCCAAAAACAAAATTAGTTGCATTATGTCAGCATCAAGAGAATGGCATCTGTAATAATAGCAGTGTCAGCGCAAATCTTTTCTCCCCTCTCCTTTCCTTTTATACCCGTTACTTAAAAAATAAGTAAACGGGTATATTGTGTTCGTTGGAATGTATGTAACAGGGAGAAGCAGGAATCTCCGACCCTAAAAAGTACATTTATTCTTGATCAGCATCAACAGTCGAGTCGATATAGCCATGTCCGTCTGTCCGTCTGTCGGTTTGTCCGTCCGTGAGCGCCTAGATCTCAGAAACTAAAAGAGATATAGTAACCAAATTTGGCACACAGTTTTCTATAGACCCCATGCAGATCAAGTTTGTTTCAAATTTAAGCCACGTCCCTTTCCGTCCCCACAAATCGCGAAAAACCACCAAATCCACAGTTTTAAAGATAATTCAGTTTTTATAATAAATAACGTTATCTATTAATATTATCTTTAATCTCACTTAACCGCAGCAAAATCGGACAAGTAGAACGGGAGTAATAGCTAACCAAAGTTATTAACAAAGTTATTATTTCAATACAATCACCTAAAAGTATGCAGTAGTTTTTATTAGGTAATAATTTCTTTAAAGAACTTTTTTATATATTGAAAAAAGTAACGGGTATCCTATGGTCGGGATCTCGTTTACAGCCTTACCCACTTGTTTTTTTTTTTCGCAGCTAACATCAACGCGTTGTTGGTAGCTCTGAACAAACATTACTCATACGCACCGTTCGCTTGCTGTGCTCGAAAAATAGCCACTAGTCACAGGTGGGCGTAATTCAATTGCCACGCCCCAGCACAGACACCGCACTACCGTGCTTTATACTATAGCATATATGACTATGATATTTATACCCCGAGCTCTGCTGTTTAACCAACGAACAATAAAACGAAATTGAATTTTGCGCTTTTAATGGCAAACGCACAAAGGCTATAACCGAAGAGGATGTGGATAGAGGAGGTGAGGGAAAGATGTGGCAAATGGGAGGTGTGGATAATGGCACACTCGCAGGTGTGTGTAAAACACACACACACATACACAAATACAAAGAGCAACACACGCACATTTAATGCAGCTTTTAGCCTTTGCCCTAGCTGCTATCAGCCCAATTGCCACTACCACAACAACAGCAACAACAGAAGCAGCAGCCACCACATTAAGCCAATTATATGCTGCACTTTTGACATTAAATTCGATTCAATTTATTTGCCGTCCTTTTGGTCAGCGGCTGCAGCCACGCTGCGATTTTGAAGTGAACGTTGTTTTTGTGCCCGGCTTGGCAGTCCCGTTTATTGTTTTTGACATGGAATTTAATTTCATGCTTTCAACCACACTCACACACACACAGACACACTCACCCACACACACACACACACACAGATACAGAGAGATCAGCAGAGAAAACGCTTTTTGGCGGCGTCTCGTTGCCAAAGCAGCACAAGCCAGAGGAAATTATGCGTTAAGTGCAACCAAAATAAGTTAAAGGCAAGCAAAAATTGTGTAGCAGTAAGTATACTTATAGCAGATACGCTTGATAGCTGAATCTCAATGTTATAGTTTATATATTACCAAGGTTACAGTCTCAATTTTATGCAAAAATTTATAGTTGCTATAGTTTTCAAACTGTCATAACTTGATCAAAACTGAACCGATTTTAAAGCGGAATGTCATTTTCATTTTGTTTTGGCCTTTTAATTCATTTCGCATTCAAATTTTATTAAATTCATAGAAAAAAATATTTTTCTCTAGATTCTACAGGATATTTATTTCGATGCTAAGGGTCCCCCCTTTGAAATTTCAAAAATTCAAAATTTTAAATCTTAAGTTTTCACTTTTAATCAACTCCTTATATTGTAATTAGTATAAAACAACACTTTAAACTTGATTCTGAGACCTTTCAATTTTTTGTAAAAAATCATGTGAAATTGAACAAAAATTTGGACTTGTAAAGTGGTTAAATCCGAAGTCTGACCAACTTCAAACTGTCATAACTTGATCAAAGCTGAACCGATTTTTAAGCGGAATGTCATTTTAATCATTATTTGGCTATTTAATTCATTCTGCATTCAAATTTTATTAAATTCTAAAAAAAAAAATATTTTTCTCTAGATTCAACTAGATATTGATTTGGATGCTAAGGGTCCCCCCTTTGAAATTTCGAAAATTCAAAATTTTAAATCTCAAGTTTTTACTTTTAATCAACTCCTTATATCGTAATTAGTATAAAACAACACTTTAAACTTGATTCAGAGACCTTTCATTTTTTTGTAAAAAATCATGTGAAATTGAACAAAAATTTTGACTTGTAAAGTGGTTAAATTCGAAGTATGACGAACTTCAAACTGTCATAACTTGATCAAAACTGAACCGATTTTCAAGCGGAATGTCATTTTAATCATTATTTGGCTATTTAATTCATTCTGCATTTAAAATTTATTAACTTCTTAAAAAAAAACATTTTCCTCTAGATTCTTCTAGAAATTGATTTCGATGCTAAGGGTCCCCCCTTTGAAATTTCAAAAATTCAAAATTTTAAATCTCAAGTTTTTACTTTTAATCAACTCCTTATATCGTAATTAGTATAAAACAACACTTTAAACTTGATTCAGAGACCTTTCATTTTTTTGTAAAAAATCATGTGAGAATTGAACAAAAATTTTGACTTGTAAAGTGGTTAAATTCGAAGTATGACGAACTTCAAGCTGTCATAACTTGATCAAAACTGAACCGATTTTCAAGCGGAATGTCATTTTAATCATTATTTGGCTATTTAATTCATTCTGCATTTAAAATTTATTAACTTCTTAAAAAAAAACATTTTCCTCTAGATTCTACTAGATATTGATTTCGATGCTAAGGGTCCCCCCTTTGAAATTTCGAAAATTCAAAATTTTAAATCTCAAGTTTTCATTTTTAATCAACTCCTTATATCGTAATTAGTATAAGACAACACTTTATACTTGATTCTGAGACCTTTCATTTTTTTGTAAAAAATCATGTGAAATTGAACAAAAATTTTGACTTGTAAAGTGGTTAAATCCGAAGTCTTACCAACTTCAAAGTGTCATAACTTGATCAAAACTAAACCGATTTTCACGCGGAATGTCATTTTGATCATGATTTGGCCTCTTAATTCATTCTGCATTTAAATTTTGTTAACTTAGAAAATTTAATTATTTTCGACCAAGATTCGATTTCTATGGTAAGGGTCCCCCCTTTGAAATTTCGAAAATTCAAAATTTTAAATCTCAAGTTTTCACTTTTAATCAACTCCTTATATCGTAATTAGTATATGACAAAACTTTAAACTTGATTCTGAGACCTTTCATTTTTTTGTAAAAAATCATGTGAAATTGAACAAAAATTTTGACTTGTAAAGTGGCTAAATCCGCAGTCTGACCAACTTCAAACTGTCATAACTTGATCAAAACTGAACCGATTTTCAAGCGGAATGTCGTTTTCATCTATATTTGGCCTTTAAATTCATTTTGCATTCAAATTTTATTAAATTCTTAAAAAAAAATATTTTCCTCTAGATTCTACTAGATATTGATTTCGATGCTAAGGGTCCCCCCTTTGAAATTTCAAAAATTCAAAATTTTAAATCTCAAGTTTTCACTTTTAATCAACTTCTTATATCGTAAATAGTATGAAACAACACTTTCAACTCCATTATAATACAGAAAAAATGCTGCTTTTTGATTTTAGTACAGGGTATACAGATAAGATTTAGGTATGCAGTTTTCTGCATAATTGTGCACTTCTGTTTATAAAATTAAACAGCCGCTGGCGAAACATTAATAGAATTTTACAATTACAATTTGGCAAATCTGCAAATTCAATTATATGTTTTAGAGCTTAGGGGAATTAAGTTGATAATCTTTATTTTTGTGTCATATATAGTTCGCTAAGAGTTCTGTTTTAATATTGTAATCAGTAAGAGCGTGTAATGAATAGGAAACTATAAGTTGACGCCTAACTATTGTTGTTGGATATAATTATTTCGGATATATCCAAGCTCAAGCACTCAAGGCTTTTAATGATCAACATATACCACTCGGTTGACCAACTTTGTTCTCCATGGAGATGGGGGCGACAATAGAAACACAACTGTGCAACTGAAAAATTTATGTTTTCTATTATGCAAACCAAACTGTGTGCACATTTTCATATGTCACTTGCATACCCATTGTTATGGTTGTTCCTGTTATAAATGTTGTTGTTGTTGTTGTTGTCGTTGACTTAATGGCAGACGACATTGTGAACATAATGCTGACATAATAATATTTTTGTTGTTGTGATGATCTGCTTGATACTCCCCCCACTTTATCTTTCACTCTGCACTTTTAGTTCTATTGCACTCACTTCTCTTCACTATGAAATGACTCGTAGTTAACTGACTGACTGACTGACTGACTGACTGAATGGCTGACTGAATGACTGAGTCAGTGAATGACTGTCTGAATGACTATGAAAGCTGTCGACTGCCTTGCCATTTGTCTGGTCCATTATTCACAGTGGCAATCTCTCCCACACACAATACCCCCTCCCCCCTCTCTCACCACTGAATGCACCCTCACAGAACCCACACATACTTGTGCTTTTGCAATTTGCTGCAACTTCAATAAATTCCACTGAAAGCGCAATTTTATTGAAATATATTTTCTACTGTTTTGGTGTCGAATGCTCGAATTGAAACCAGAAAAATCAAATATGAGTAAATAAAACGTGTGTAGGTAAGTGTATATATTTATTCTATGTTTCTTACACAAACTATTCACCTCGCTTAATTGGAATCTTAAATTTGTGCAAATTTTTTACTTTATTTTTTTTAAGTTTTTGCACTTGAACTGAGCTTTTTTTTCTGATTGTGCTGCATGCATCAATATCCTGCAGCGTTTTTTCTGGTTTTTATGCTTCACACCTTCCTTCGTTAGTTGCAGGCAACAAAAAAATGTTAATAACGAGAATACTTAAGCTATTTATTAGCCTTTAATTCGTAAATTATGTTAAGGGTGAAATTTTATGCGATTAGAGACAAGCTAGAGCGATTAAGGAGGGCAAAGAGAAATATAGAAAGAGCGCAGAATTGATCCAGGCTAAATTTTAAAATTAACTGATGATTTTCTATTTTAATATTTTATTATTACATTATTTTATTACCTTCTATCAAAATTTATTAATTTAGAAAAACAGTCAAAAGCTCTCTATTAATATTTCAACTAAAAATTTAATCCTCAAAATATATTTATTATAATAATTACAATTAATTTTATACATGTAAAATTTAAATTTAATTGCTACAAAATTTTTTGCATTTTAATTTTAAGATTCTAATCAAAACTCAATTAGGGTAGATATCTGATAGATTGGAGTAGGGCTTATAAAGGTCAGCTTTTATTTGTTGGCCATCAAGAAAATATGCGTAAGTATTTATTAAAATTTTTTTAGACATGCTCAAGATTAGAAAATATTCGATAAGGGGGTCACGAAGCTAAAACCGAAGGCTAAATTCAGTTGTGTATTCTCGGATGGCCTTAAACAACGACACAAGTCGCTCTCAGCCAAAGCTGTGGACAAGTGTTGAGCTCATTTTGCATGTGTGTGTGTGTGTGTGTGTGTGTGTGTGTGTGTGTGTGTGTGTGTGTATGTGTGTGATGATATGCTTGTGATTGGAGCACGAAACCGAGACATACGATGATGTTGATGACGACAAAAACGTCGACGGCAGCAACACGCAGATGCCACACACACACACACTCACACACACACACACACACTTCAGGGGTTGAGGATAAAGAGCTGGGGGTGTCATAAACAACAGACAAGTTGCACATGCACTAGAGCATAACTACCCGTTACAGCACCATGCGAAAAATGTATATGTATGCGTATCTGTATGGTAAAGCCCAGAATGTTGAAGCAAAAAAGTCAGCTATCAAGGGGCAACGACGGGGGCAGGAGGCAGGGGCAGGGGTGGGACGACCCATCATGGAGCCAGCCAGTCTGTGCATATTTTAACTCCCACAGGAAAAATTTCACAAGACAGTTTAGAAGCTATGACGAACATGTCGGCTACAAGAGGCAAGGGGAGGAGCAACAAAAAGGGGGAGGACGGGTTGGATTGGCAGCGTAGACAACAACTGTGACCAAACAATGTTGAAGCTTTGATGAACCTTAAAAGACAACAACAGCAACAAAACACAACACAACAGCAACAAAACAAAACACAACACAAACACACTTACATTGAACAACAAGTAAAGGAGAAATATGACAAAATACTGCATTGGGAGCAGTGTGCATTGTAAAGTGTTTCTATCTCTGTTTCTATCTATCCGAGAGCACGCCAACAGGGCGTATGAGTGTTAGAAATTGTGCACTATGGATGAATTGAAGTTGCAATGGGGTATGCCTGCCTTCGTGCAGACGAATTTGAATGTGGTGTGTGTGTGTGCGTGAGAGTGTGTGTGTGCGTGTGTTGCTTCGTCACTTTAAGCAAATGGAGATGAATGCGTCATGTGCGCTGTTGGGAACAGTATATAGAGTATATACATTGGCATATTTTATGCATGCTTTTACCACAAAAGACACACACACACACAGACACACACATCACCTGGGATTGCATGTGTGTGTGTATAGAAATCACTCACTTTGCAGCACTGCGGTCACATTGAGCTTTGCATTGACGCTGATCAAATGGGAATGAAACTTCAGCCATTTCGGACAGGATTTTGAGAATTTTTCAATTAATTGCTTATTGAATTTGCTTTTGTTGGCCAACTGCTGGAGAAACCACAACAAGTAATGCTACAAACAATGCCATAACAATCGTCAGTTATCCTTTGTCCTTCGTTGTGGCAGCTGCAGCTTAATCTCAGGCTTAAATACTGCTTATGCAATTATACAGTAATTGAAGTTTAAGAACCTCAATGCAATCAACATGAAATTATTGTTAAATCAATTAAAATCCAAACTATTTGGCAAATGCAGTTCAAATTTTCATTTTAAATTATTTATTTGCAGTTTTTCACAAATAAATTGCAAATAACAAAAGCTCTATCTAGATACATATATTGTCAAATGTGTAATTCTTATAAATTATTTGCCTAGCTCGTTTGCCGTGCAGACGGACGGAACACATCAATAAGCACAAAATGACATGCCCCAAAGAGTATGCAACACTTTTTGATTCTCAAATCAGATGCAGCTGCAACTCGAGTTTCATGTTGTTAAATTGTTGAACAGCTTTCGACATTTAGATTTATGTTCTGGCTTTACTGAGTGCAAGGCATTGCCAATGGGCATGCTCGATGTTAGATGCTGGTCAGAAAGTTGCTATCGTTATAATTGATTAATTAAATCTCTGGTCTAGATAGCGAGCAAGCGGGTGACACACACTCTCACACAGTCACACACACTCACACACACATTTGCACAATTGCAGGCAAAGTTGAGCAAAAGTTGTCACAGCTAAAAAGTTTTTATAACAAATATTTTTGGCTTTTTGTTGCTGTTTTTACTTTGCATATTCTTGTTCAAGTTGGAGTTTGACATACGAGTTGAATTCTCATGTTGCTCACTTGTCAAGCTGTCAATTGGCACAAGACTGTCATGACATTCACTCGCACACACCCGCACACATCCGCACACCCGCACACACACACACATATCGTCTGACTGATATGACATTACATATATGGGCACTTGAAAAGTTTCAAATGAAATGTGCGGAAGTTGAGGGAATGCTTAAAACGATGCAAGTTCCCTGACAGCGTCTCTTATTTTATTTTTTTTACATGCTCGCCCAGCTTTTCGCAGAGAGACTGCTCCTTGGCACGTTAACTGTAATCAGATTAATAACAGTAAACACTAGAAAAGGTAAAGCTATCGGTTGGTTGATTGAAAAACTGCAACTGCAACTGCAACTGAAATGGCATCCAGGTAGATTAAATTTCATTCTGAAGTTGAATTATTGACAACGGAAATTGATGTCATTGACTTTATGTATCTGCCACACGGCCACACGGCCACACTGCCACCCTGCCACATTGCCACACATGGTGCAGGAGATGAGTTCGCTCAGCTGATTGTGATTAGTCGATTGTGCAACTGCAAAGTTGAGCAGTTTGATTGATTTATGTGTGCTGCTTTTGACATTGGCACGCGTCTGCTTTTGTGGCACAGACAACATGCAGTTGAATATGGATTTGGCGTAGGATTTCGATTTGAATTGCATTGCAGGTTGATCTCATTGGCAGTTAAATGAGCTGAAAGACGACCTGGCAACTCTCTATATATATTTGACAAATGGCAACGTTTTGAAAGTATCTCGCAAATGCAAAGAATTTTCTTATTTACACTCTGTGGTTTCTTGATATCTGTTATTTAATGTGCGAAAAGCTCACAGTATCAATATTGTTGTTTGCCAATTGGCAAACTTAATTGATTTGAATTTCAATAAATAGTCAATATTTATGCAGTGTCTTCTCATGTGAATTAAAGCATGCGAATCCATATTTAATGCATAACATAATTATGTATTTCGTTAAAGTATTTGCAATTCACAATGCAAACTCCATCTATCCATCTATCAGATGCTGGCTAATTTGCAAATATTTACCAGTTGTCCAATGGGGCGTATGCGTGCTGTTGATTTAATGCCTGCTCGTTTCATTGAAAAATAACAACGATTATGCGTTCGATTATGACGGGGTGGGGGTGAGATTGATAGGGCGGGCGGGGTTGACTTTGCGGCTGTCAGCTCAATGACAATTGGCCAAATGGTTTGAGTCGTTTGATAATTTTGATTAAGCGCTAATATTTTAATTTATTATTATTATGTTGATGTTGCAAGCTCGTCACGTTGCGTGTGTGTGTGTCTCGTTTGACGTGGCGTATGGGTGTTGTGGCATTAGCTTGTCGGCTTGTTATATAGTCAATCAATGTTTACACAATATACTTCTCACCAGTACAGCTCCCTTTCTCTCACTCTCTCTCTCTCTGTCTCGATGTATATATGCAATATTAATTTGCTGCTATTTAATTTTATGAATTATTGATGCATATTCAGCAAAAATGGCGTACTCGTTTCCCTTTATGCTATGTGTGTGTGCGATTAGGAAATTATACCTAGGGGCCTTTTTTATATTGCATCGAATATGCATAATAGACTTGGTCAGGCCTCTTGTTATTTGTGGTTGATTTATGCGGTCGCTGAACCAGGGATTAGTCGGATTTACACAACACATACTGTTTATGTGTGTGTGTGAATGTGTGTATTTGCAGTTCATTTCAATTAAAAATTACTTTATGTTGGAACTCACTTGAAACGTTAAAAAACCGCATAATTGACTGTTCGACTTACCTGCAATTAAATAAAGTAAGAAATGCTTTGATTAAACTCGAATATACGGTGATTAAAAGAATTATAAATGTGAATTTGAAATGCATTTCATTTCTCTAAGTTTACAAATACACTGTAATTGAAATGCTTTAATTGTAACAATTTCTGACTTATTCTGGAGAGTAAACTATATTAAAAATTGACATCCTTTAACATTTCGAAAGGAAATATGCTATTATATTTTCAATTTCAATCAGCGTCAGCTGAAACGCCTCTCTGGTGAATTCAGCAAAAAAGTGTCCCTTTTCATTTGTAGAAGTATGTGTGAAATTTAATATTTGTGTTGCCAGACACAGTTTTCTGCTGCCAAACACTAGACACACACACACACAGTCCTACACACACTCACACACAAAGTTGCAGAGTTCGTTGGATAAATAAGCAAAAGGAAGAGGAATGCCCGAGGGGATCCCAAGGAGAGGAAAGTTGAGCGCCAAGTCTTGGCGGCTTAGCGGCAAAATCAATGACACAATAAATATTTGTGCAACGCTTAAGCTTGAAGTGTTTAAGGCTGTGCGCAACAAGATATATAGATGGATAACCAGATATACTCGTATATATGCGCATATATCTGCCGTATATATATTTAATATATATTTATAGTTATTTATATTGAGAATATGGGGTCTTGTCTAGGGATTCAGCTTTACAGGCGCTTTAAATGGAAGTCAGGTCATGTGTTTGACTGGCAACAACAACTGCTACTAAGCACACACACACACATACTCACACAAATGCATATGTGTGTGCGTGTGTGTGTGTGTGTGTGTGTGTGTGTGTGTGTGGAAGGCTGTAAGCCATCTTGAAAATGGCTCGCTCGCTTATTTGAAGTTTATTTCTTCTTTACTCTGCATTTATATTCGGCAAAGTTTACACTTTTTTCTCTTTTTAATACCCGTTACTTAAAAAATAAGTAAAAGGGTATATTGTGTTTGTTGGAATGTATGTAATAGGAAGAAGAAGCCATCTCCGACCCTATAAAGTATATATGTTCTTTATCAGCATCAACAGCCGAGTCGATTAAGCCATGTCCGTCTGTCCGTCTGTCCGTTTGTCCGTCTGTATGAGCGCCTAGATCTTAGAGACTATAAGAGGTAGAGATACCAAACATTCACCCGCAGACTCCAAATGAGTTGGAGCAGGTCAAGTTTGTTATACATTTTTTTAACTTAACACGCCCCCGGAAATTGCGAAAAACTTCCACACCTACACTTTTAAAGGTAAAACAGCTTTTATTGTAATTAACGTTATGTATTAATATTATCTATAATCTCACTGAACCTCAGCAAGATCGTACAAGTAGAACGGGAGTAATAGCTAACCAAAGTTATTAATAAAGTTATTATTTCAATACAATCACCTAAAAGTATGCAGTAGTTTTTATAAGGTACTAATTTCTTTAAAGTACTTTTATGTATATTGAAATATGTAACGGGTATCCTATAGTCGCGGTCTCGACTTTAGCCTTTCCCATTTGTTTCTCTTTTTTTTTTGACTATCTTGCAAAATTTAAGTGTGCCATGACATAGGTACCAGTGTGTGTGTGTGTTTGTGTGTGTGTGTGTGTCAGTAGCGCGCATGTTTATTGCACTTTGGGGAATATCACTCCTGACCCAACCCAAGAAAGCCGAGCAAGTCGAGCAACTCAACTCAACTCGACTCCGTTTGCCTTGTGTAAGGCAAAACGTCGCTTAATGTGGCAGAAAAATGTGTAAATTACGTCGAAGCGAGCGCAGTCTCCATGTTTTTTTTTTCTTTTCTGCTTGTATGTGTGTTTGTGTAAGTCACAAGTAAATTGAAAAATGTAGCGCATTGTAAAAATGGAGAAAAGTGTTGCAAAATTAAATAAAAACGGCAATGACAAGAGATATACGAGCATCTTTCCACTTAAGTTGCTATTTACTTAGTATTTGTGGAACTGTGCAACTAAATTTGAAAGTTGTCTCATAGTATTCTTTAATTTCTAGTGTCATCGTCAACTCATTCAATTACTATTAATTTACAATTTCAGACATTTCCAATTTAACTATAGAGCTACCTTTGAGCTGATTATAAATTTTAATTAAAAGTCTTGCAAAAGACAAATAAATTTCTGCTTTTCAATGTTTTTGTAATTTTAGCAAAGTCTTAACAATATGATTTTAAAGGGTGAAGAGCGAGGAAAATAATTTATGTTGGGGATACATAATTCTTTGTCCCTTTACTTCCACCGTAGGAGTCGATGTGGAAACAATGAATCGTCGTGCTACAAATTTGATGGCAGCATAAAAATCATTGCATTGTTGCAAAGCGTGAGCAACAAAGGGAACAAACATAACAAATCAGTGCCAAAAAATGCAAGTAATAACTCAACAGTCGTCTCATTGTATTCTCATTTTTATACTCATTTTTATTGCTCATCATGCGCAGTGCGGTTCCGTTTTGTATTCGTATACTATTTGATTTTTGTTTTTTGTTATCTACTTTTATGTGCTTCCGTATTTCGATATTTGTTGCTGTAACCTTTCGCAACCCACAAATCGCCGCATACTTTTATTTTGTTTTTTGTTTTGAACTCTTTATTTTTTTAAGTTTTTTTAGTTGCTTAACGGAAGGCACAAATATCATGCGCGAAAAATCAGAATGTTGTTTATGTGATTTATGCGCTAGTGTTGTTGGTTTGCTTACTGGAGCCAAGGGGAGCATTGAAATGGTCGAAGATGTCCGTGTGGCGTTTTGGCAGTTGAATATTCTAGCATGCAGCATATAAAGAGTGTTTCAGCCAAATGAAATGCGCATAAAAGTCAAACTGGCAACGTGATGGGAGTGCTTGTGTATATATACAATACACGAGTACCATTGGACAGAAGCAGGAACTGCAGTTTGTAGCAGGTGAGCGGGTGAGCAGGTGAGCAGTTGGAGCAGGTGAGCAGTTGGAGCAGGTGTGTTGCACCCTTAACCCACTGACAAACTGATGGACAGCTCAATTCAAAAATCTGCTACAGCTGCCATGCTGGCGCTTAATACGAACACTTTCATAAATAAACACACAATTGATGCTTGGGGAAATGGAAAATGTGAAAATGTTGTTGTTTGCTTTTTTAACTATTTCTCCCCTCCAAACTGGTCAAGTATATATATATACTCTTGAAGCGACAGCGTTTATATTTTAATTACAAGTTTTTTCCCTCAACTTTCTGTCAATCAATGGCCATGCAAAAGTTTTTCAATTTTGCAGCAACAAATAGCTAACAATGTCTGTTTATATACTACACTATAGCCGATTCAATCAATATGGAACACAATTGGTCCATTCACACGCCCATTTGGCAATCCCGCTGTGCTGATCCTGTCCCTGTTCCTGTTCCTGACCCTGTTCCTGTCCCTGCCCTTGTCCTTGGCCAGACCAAGTCAGCTCAGTTTAGTCCAGTTCAATCCAATTCAGTTCAGTTCAGCTCAGTCCAGTTGAGTTCAGTTCAGTTTGGCCAACTTTTGCCAACAAAAAATTAATTTAAAAACTTATTTCAATATCAAAGTGGGCCCAAAGTAGTCGCAAAAGCTGCGCCCACGTCTAAAACGGCACAAAGCGTGTAACATTTTAATAAGATTAAAATGAAAATGTCGTAACAGTTTTTCCTTTTCGCTGTGCACCGAAAAAAAAACGGAACAAGAATTGAAAACGATGTGCGAAAATTGCCACCAATAGCCGTCAGTTATCTTTTGCTTTTCCTATTTCTCTTTTGAATCCAAATTGCAGTTTTGATCTTCTACGAGAAAGTTTT
The DNA here is from genome assembly GCF_004354385.1 of Drosophila innubila. Lineage (NCBI taxonomy): Eukaryota > Metazoa > Arthropoda > Insecta > Diptera > Drosophilidae > Drosophila > Drosophila innubila. The sequence goes on from NW_022995380.1 coordinate 27,025,017, forward strand.
TTAAATTAGTCAAAACGCTTGTTTAATAAATCTTGAATTTCGTTTTCTTTTCGATAAATAATTTTTCTTGCAATAAAATGGAATAAATATTGATGTGTAAAATATATAAAATTGTTTTGCTAAGAAAATGTTTAATTTTTTTTTTTTTTTTTTTAACAAAATGAAGTAATTTGGCAAAACAAATATTAAAAATTCTCATAATCAAACTGCTTTTAATAATATTTTATTACTTTAAGAGATTGTTTACTTATAAAGGAAAATAATGAAATGTCCGAAAACAACTAAATAAATGGAAGAAGCCCGACACTCGTTGTTATATAAAAGCTTGTTGAAAAATGAAGAGGAAAATGGACTTGAAGACAATTATTTACAATGCGATGTGCTTAAGTCAACAAACATGAGAAAACTACAGAGGGAAATACAAGTGTGTGAGTGCTTGCTTGAGTGTGTGTGTGTAAGTGTGTGTATCTTAAGCCAATAACACTAATTCTCAAGCAAGCAAAGAACACGCGGATGCTGAAAAATTGAAGCACCAGCAAAAAGGGACTGGTAACATTATTTTCCCCCCCGCCAAATTGAAATCGGAGGCGAGTTTGGTGAGAGCTTCACAACATGCCACATGGCTGCAAAGTATTGCGACATAAAATGAAGAAAGTAATGCAGGCAATGCAATGGGGGGCGTGTCGCAAAAAAAAAAGAAAAAAAAAGAGAGAACGAGCTGAGCTGGTGAAAAAGAATTGTTGGAAATCATTCAACGAGCGGCAACATAAAAGCTGAGCGCTTGGGTGGAACCCAAAAAACCCGCACCAGGACAACACTAGCTGCTAATGCGCCCTAGTTGTTGTTGTTGTTGTTGTTGCAGTTGTTGTTGTTGTAGTTGCAGTTGCTGCACTTTCACCGCACTCGAGAGCGTGCACATTTTTGGCACAATACAACAAAATTGATTTGAAACATGCATCATTATCAACATCGTCGACAGGACGTGCCCCCATCCCCTATCCTCCCATCTCCCCATTCCCCTCAACCTCTTCAAGCACTTACTTAGTGTTACTACAAGTATGGCAACCCTGTCACGTTGTTGTACTTGCTGCTTGCTGCAAAGCTTGTGTCATTCAATTCAATGGGGCTCATTCATTCAACATTTTGCAACTCGTATGAAACAGCAATTGAAGGATCATTAGCTGCAAGCTTTTAGTGCGCTTGCCACACAACATTGCGTATGAGTAATGTATGCATTCCATTTACATTGATTTGCCATAGAACGCACTGCAACATGCTTGTGTCTGTCAGTGTGTGTGTGTGTGTGTGTGTGTGTACTTGATATAGCAAACTTTGTTAAATTTTCAGTTTAAGCTGCTTAAAGTTCTTTGATGTGCTAAGCCAAAGAGAAACAGAATACGAAAATGTTGCCATGACTTTAACAAAAATACAACAGCTTGTCATGTTGGCCCTTAAGTATGTATTTCTTTAAATTGGCTAAGAAAAAGCAATGGTATAGAAGAATAAATGTACATCTTCAATGCTAAGATCTCTGCTAATTTGAGAGTAATGTGATTGTTCCATTCAAAACATCACGTATACTAATGCGATAAAAGCGCAACTAAGAGCTAAATGTTTTGAGAATTTACTCAGCTATTGCTGAGTTTCTTCTTTCTTGCTGTATTATGTGTATATGTTGATTTTTTGTCATGGACTTGGCCCTACTTTATTTGCATTCCGTGTGCCACATCCGCAGCCGTTTCCTAAGCGCCAAATATTTTCCGCTGCTCAACTGACAAAGAGGCAGCAATGGGGAAAAGTTGAAAATAATATTTATTGCGCGTGCCTTTTGGCCACGACGACACACGCTTCGTATACGTATTTTTCAGCGAAGAGCACTGTTTAAACATTGACAAAACAGAGGCCCGGCAATCTAAACCACAACTTGGTAATCCAAAGATACAACACTCAGGTGCGCGACGTGTGGCAGGCATAACTGTGGTTGTGGCAACTGCGGCTGCCGCCTGTCAAGCACACGCAGTCGACGTCCGCAGCGCAGTCAACGTCAGCATCGACTGATGTGTTTATACGTTTCGGGAAATGACAGAAATTGAATAAAATGTGTGTGTGCAACCGCATAGGAAGCCAAAGAGAAAGTCACAAGTTTGCGTAATAAATTGCGTCATGGGATAAGAGGTCATGTTGCCACAATTTGTATATGTGCAAAGGTCATTTCATGCAACGCTGCTGCACTTAAATGCCAACGAGAAGTACGTGAAATATTGCACTCAAAATTTGCATTTCCATCAGATTCAGAAACCTGAATAATTAAATAGCAACTATCTCCATATGCTTCTTGCCCAATAAAGTGTGTATATTCAGTTGGAAAGTCTTTCCAAAATGTAATTATTTAAGTTGACTGATCACTTTTGTCTCATCTTTCATAGCTGACAGTCTGCTTGCAATATCCTAATCCTTGTGAGTGCATAACCCTGTTGTCCTTGGCCTTATCCTTGCAGATGTGCCATTTAATGAAAGCTGCGTTTATTAAAGCTTTATGTGGTCTCGGTGCCGAGCAGCTTTTTGTGGCATCCACATCAAGTGCCGCAGCTGCCACGCCTTCCGGCCGCAGAATGCAAAATTTTATGGTTTTCGTTGGTTTATTGTTCGCTCAAAATATGCATTTTGCGTTGACTTTAATATTGTTTTATTTTCATTTTCATTTTTATTTTTATTTCATTTTATTTTTGATGGCAAACTTTTCAAAAGGCATCTCATTTTGCGCGACAAGGATAACGAACAAAAGGCGGTGGTCGTCATGGTCCTTGCTCGAGCTCTGACATGCTACGGCGACCATGTCATATAGCTAGTCTTCATATTGCTGTCGTTGTTGTCGCTGTTGTTGTTGCTACTATTATTGTTGTGGCTGCTGCTTCTGATCTCATTCCATAGCTGTCAGGCACAAGACGCTTTGATGCCAGCGGCGACCGCATGCCACAAATGCTTAAATGAAATTAACGCATCTTGACTGCAACAACAACAACAACAAGGCTAACACGCTGACGCATTCAGTTAACTTGGCCTTTAAAATAACTGCAATTACGACATACAGCTATGTTTCGGTAATGGCAAACTTTTGTAAGTTACTTTTCATTTCGTGCGATTTTAATCTGAGTGACGATTAAGAAGCATGATAGATAATACTAATAGATAATGTATATAGCCAAAACTAGTTATACATTAAATATATTGCGTAAGTGGAAGCGGGGTTTAATGGAAGTCTATGTGCCAAATTTTGTAGCTCTAGCTCTTAAAGTCTCTGAGATCTTTTACTATATCTTTAAAATTACGTGCATTAAAACAGCTGAGTTCATTTTTTTATAGGTATCGCAAGCATAAGTATAATTTTTTTCAATAAAACACTAGCTGCATTGAAATACAAATTTTTTTTTAAGAAATAATTTTTTTTTAATAAATTAATTTTTTTTTTTTTATTTTTTTTTTGTTCGGCAAAGTAAAAATTTCTAAGTTTTAAATTAAGTTAAGAACTAAAATTAAAATTAATATTATAGATTATAAATTATGTACTGTAAAGAAAAAAATCTGGTGTAAGGAAAAATTATAAATGATCCAACATTTGTTGCAAGGATTGGGAAAAACCCAGAAAAAACCCAATCACATCAATAAAAATTAGTGTTGGTATCAGTAAAAGTATTATTATTTGACTAGTACAATGTAATATAACAAGTTATTAGTATTGGTAAGGTCGAGGATTTAACGAAAGCTATCGGAAAAGTCAGGACTTCAGGAAAGGCAGAGAGAGTTCTGAGAAGAAAACGTGAAAGAGCCTATTATAGTTTTTGCACAAAACATAAAACGAACCGTGTGAAGCGTGAATTAAATTTAATTTTCAATTCGCAGACTCAGACGCAGTCATTATAACTGGCAATATAACTAAACGGATGCTGACAATGCTGGATAGGAACAGCTAAGTACGTAATTAATTTGGTCTTAGCCGTTGCCTGCCAACTAGCAGAGATAAGGATTATTTAGTTCGCGACAAGTTCGCTTAGCCTTTGAAGGATCAAAAGGCATTCAAAACAAAGCCCGCTGGTTATATATAATAATATATGCATTTGATATGATGAGAAGGAAGGCTATGTTTAAACCAGCAGCAGCTGCCTCTTAGTCAAGTGTTGCAACATGTGCAACAGCTGCGGAAGCTGCCATGTTGTGCTGTGGATATTGCTAAACAGGATTTCCATTCTACAAGGCATTTAACAAAATGTTGCAAAAGAAATGACAACAGCACTAAACAAATGTGGGCAGCAGTCTCAGCAGACAACTCAGTTGCACAGTGGTAAAATACTTCATTTTCTTGCATACTTGCATATTCAGAGGAACCTAGTGGAATATCCTTCAATGCTGTATTAAATAAAAATAATATCCTGCAACTGGAATCAGTGTTGCCATAAATAATAATATTAACATCGCGATAAGTATCGCATAGAATATCTTATCGTAATAACTATGAGCCATTACGCGCTAAAAGTCGATAAGATCGATAATAATCTGATCAATATCAAATATTTAAATATTAATTTAAAAAAAAAATCTTTCTGGACTACTGGGATTATAAATCCCTCCTAACTTTGGTGGAATCCCAATTTGGGATTCACAAAAAAAAAGGTAAGTGATTTCAGAGATGTTAATATTTTCCGAAATATCGCATTAAGTATCGATAAATCGCTCATATGATACATTATAATTATTACTATATCGATACCCAGCCTAATAGTGAACACTACTGTTGGTGTACAAAATTATGATTTTGCTCCACTGTAGCATTAGGTAAATGCATTGCGAAGCCAGTCGACTGGTGGGCGTGTCATTGAGACAGTTGTAGTTGTAATACCGGCAACAACAACAGCACATTTCAAATGCAAATGTGTTTGTGGTGTAAATGCAGTTTTACAAAATATTTTATATAGCCGAGCGGACACAGACAGACAGAGACAGAGAGAGTGAGAGTGAGAGAGAGTGAGAGAGAGATTCGTCTACACAATGTGCATAAAATTTGCTGGATTTACATTTTAAATAAAAATGCAGAGAAAACAGCAGCCGGGCAGAGGGACGTTGGAAAGGGGAGTGAAGAGTGGGCAGGAGAAAGGGGGGAATGCTTGCAACTGGCTGCCACATTGGGATACAAGATGTGTTGGTTTGCAAATGCGGTTTTAACGCTTTACGATTGCGACAACAGCAACGCGAAGACATTGCCAAGCAATGCAATTTGGCTAAGTGCGTTTGAGGCGTGGCAGAGGCGACAAAATGGGGCGGGGGGGATGAGGAGTGTCGACAAGCAAATGCTGTAAATGAAAATGATTGCATAACATACATATATGTGTGTGTGTGTGTGTCTGCATTCATATATGGGCAATCAGTTCAAAGCGTTGTCGAGCCTAGGCCTTGTCTAAAATGTGTTGCCTACTTTTCTGGGCAAGCCGCAACTGTGCAACTGGCAACTTGCAACTGGCACTTGCCACATGGCACATTGCTGCATAAATCTACGCCTGTCCGGGCACATTTTATAACGAGCTTTAGGCATTTAGATAAATTTCAAAGCTGATTTGCTAAAGCCACCACTCTGAGGGGCATGTAAGGCGGTAACGGGCACGCCCATTTAGCGTTAAATGTGCAGAGTTTTGTCTGGGCCAGCAAACTAACCACATGAAAGTCGCTCTAGTAGCACACACACACATCACACATACAAATGCATATGTGCAACATGACAAGCTGAAGTTGAGTGGCACACACACACACATGCATACATGCAGTGATAACCACTGGAGAGACACATATATACATATATGTATGTATTACATACTTTGGAGAGTCGGCTGAGCCACAGTCGGTTGGAAGAACCTTAACCGAGTTAGATGGAGACAAAACAACTAAAAGTGACGCACGAAGGAGGCGGAAATGTGGCCAAGAGCAAGAAGTGTAAAGAATGTCACTGACAATGTACAAAGTGCAAAACTAATTTTACAGAGTGTAGCTTGCAGCAGCAGCAACAACAGCAGCAGCAACAACAGCAAAAGTCTCAGCAAGTGGATACAAATGCGCAACAGCCTGAAGAGTCACCGAGTCCTGGCAACATGTTGTATGTCGCCTGTTGTGTATTGGACCAGCCCGAAGCGGCAACTGCAACAAGCTTAAAGAGAAATCTATCATACGTCATGTTGTGCAATTGCCACACTTTGTGACACACTCTCTCTCTCTCTCACTCTCTGCACTGAAAAAAAAGAACAACTTCTAAAATCAAGAACATTCATCTTAAATATTTTGTTCTTAAAACAAGATCATCTTAAGACCAAATTACTAAAACTAAGATTATTATTCTAAAAAAACTTAAAATCTTAAAATAAGAATAAAAATCTTAAATTGTTAGGAAGTATAAATAGGTACTATTTCGTATCAAAGAAATGATGGCACCGTGGCGCTCTGGTTAGAGAGGCCGCTTCAGTTGCGAAGCAGTAGGCGGCGGTTCGAATCCCCCTCGTAACAAATTAAAATAACATTTATAAAATTACTAAAACAGAATATAAATAAATCAAAATTTAAAAATAAAAAAAATATAAATATAAAAAATAATTTTCATTTATTTTATTTTTTGATTTTAATTTTAAGAACATTTATTCTTAAAATAAGAACTTGGTCTTATTTAAAATGTTCTTAAAATCAAGATGTGTTCTCTAAATTCAAGAATTTGATGTTCTCGACGCATTTTTTAGACCAAAAATCTTAGTTCTGAGACCAAAATCTTGATTTTAGAACATTTTTTTTATCAGTGTATATATGTTTCTCTCTTTACAGTCTTAAATTGCATTGACATCGTTTGCTGTAATTGCACTGATAAAATAAAAGCCATTTCCAAATAGGCTTCTATGTGTTTTTAGTTGTTGTAGCAATAATCGTATTATGGATTGTTGTTAAATGTGTGTGTGTGTGTGCGTGTGTGTGTGTGTCCACCATAATATGTAGTCGACATTTGATTGGTTTGCAACCATTTGATTAAGTATTGTTGGTTACTTAATTGCTTAGGTTTTGTTTAGTTTAAGGCGATTACAGCTGACCACAATTTGTAAAAAGCTTTTGTTTGCGGTCGGACAGGTGTTTGCTCAATTATGGTAATCGACCCGACATGAAATGCATTTAGTCTATCAATATCTCTAAGGGCTGTCGGAAAATCAAAAGAACAACGTCGCCAGCAGATGTATCACAGCAACACACACAAAGACATATCTATTCAAGCCCTAACCTGGTACTTGTGTAACCCATCAATGGGTATCTGCCTTGAAAATAAAAAAGCCAAAGAAAAGAGGAAAAAAAAAAGGACAAGTGAAAAGTTGGAAAAAATGTAATCAAGCACGTAACTTGCACAAATTTTCTGCACTTTTGCCAAAACCCAAAGCGGCAAGCAGCAGGCGGCAAAACAGCAAAAAAACCCGCAGGACTAACATACACACACACACACACACACAGGCAAAGAGACAAAAAGAGTGTCAGGTTGGGGTCCATGATGGGAATACACGCACGAGAGGACGGAAAGGACACCTACACATTCCTCAGATGGATGCTAGACGAGGTGCTCTCAAAAGACATATCCTCGAACGAAACTTCAATCCTTTTGACTATGAACTTTACTTTATTCTTTGTTGCGCAGCATTGACAAAGTCAAAAGACAAGTTTAAGACTTTAAAATCCTGCGTCAATAAAGTGATTGAGAGTGTGTGTGTGTGTGTGTGTGTGTGTGGGTGTGTGTGTCGTAAGCCTGAGGGTAAATTTGTCAAAAAGTTCAATGGAATCATTGTGAGTATCAGACAGGTGGATGATCCCCTTCACCCCTTCATCCCCTCGCATTCTCTCACGCTGCTGGATGAAATCAAATGAAACTGATCCTGAGAGCAAAAGGAGAAAGCAAATCAAATGAAATCTAAGCAAAGGCAAATGCCAGTCGCATTGCCAAAAAGCGCAGACATGATATGAAATTATTTGTCAACGCCATTTTCAGCAACTTTTCCAACATTTCATTTTCATTTTCATTTTCATTTTGATTTTGGCATGCGCCAAAGTATGAGAGTATGAGACATCTCCCTACTTTTCTATTTTGAATTTCGTGTTGCTGTTTCGGTTTCAGTTTCAGTTTCAATTCAAGCTGGTTTTTTTTTGGTTTTTTTTTTTTTTTTTTTTTTTTATTCCATGGAATTGCATGCCAAACGGCGCAGACATGCAATGACAGCCATCGAACTGGAGCGCAAAAGTTGTGATTGCTTTCAAATGTTTTATAAGCTTACTATCTGCTGTCGAATTGGGGAATGGGGCAACAATAACAACGACGGTTGCATTGCGGTTGGCTGCACAAATGTGTGGATAAGATATGTGGCAATAATATGGAAATACTCGTAGTTCAACCACGAGTATCTGATAAGTTCTCTGAGTGGCTTCTCTATTTCTAGTTGCCAGTAAATTCTGCTCTTTCAAATGTTGCCACGTATAACTTTATTTAAATTAACAAAATAAATTAAGTTGGCCAAACAAATAACATAACAATTTAATTGTAAATGTGTTAAGTGAAACCTTAACTTGTATTTTCCAAGAATTGTTTGATGGATTCACAATTATAATGTCATTAAGCATTTACTTGCACTTCAAATTCAATTAAATACTCGGTGAAATCAATACACCTGAGTCTGTGCCTCCACTACTACTACTTCCCTTTCATTCTTCACCAGAAATGTGGCATGCAATTTTCGTTGCCGCACATTAATTTCATCTGTTTACAAGCAACTTTTTTCTCACAAGTTTTTTGTAAGTGGTTTTTTGGTTTGCAGCAACGTTGGGAATTAAATGCAGCAGGTCAGAGTCTGGGCTAGATCTCTGGATGCTGCTGCAGTTACTCTGGAGGCAGCTTCAAACAAAACTGTGCGCAAACAGGAAATAACGGTAACGCTGCTTCATTTCCGCTTTTATTAAAACATACTTTTCGCGTTGTATCTCATCCGTTCCGTCCTCAACGTTGGAGTCGGAGACGGAGACAGAGTCGCCGTGTTCTTCTTTTTATTTGCCATCCTTGTTGTCCTTGCTTCATGTTTTATGCTACTTTCGTGCTTGTTGTTGTTGCTTTGTCACATCCGCTAGTCGTCCGCACTTTCCACTGGCGAAACTTGTTTGCTGTTTGATGGTTTTCTATTTTCTATTTTCTATTTTTTTTTTTTTTTTTTTTTTTTTTTTGAGCAGCTTTTGCGGCTTGCGCTTTAGAAGCAGTCAGCGGATGTTGGGCCACCTTTTTGGCCGAGCATGCAAACAGCGGTCGCTCTCTCATGCCGAACCACAACTAGTTGAAAGTAGCCAAAGGTAATTAATTTTCTTGCTGCAAGTTTTACTCTAGTAGGAAACGGAGTAGCAATAGTAGTAAGAGTAGAAGGTTTCCATCCTAAGGCAAACAGCTGCTAGTACCATTAAACCGCGAAACTCTCAGCTGAACTCCGCTCAACTCCTCAACTCAGCTCAGTTTAGTTTAGTTTAGTTTAGTTGAGTTTCAACAGATCGGAGGAGAGAGCCAGGTGATGTGGCATTGCCAGGAGCCTTTGACAGTTGTCGGTGTAAATGGATTTCACCATTTACTTTCATCCTCATTTAGAATGAGTGACCGCTATTTTATACATTTCCTTTTCGTTTGGTTTTTCGTCAAATTCAGTTGAAACTGCAAAATACGTAAGCAGCTGCTGACAACCCTACAATTTCCGCTGCACTTTTCCATTTGCTGTCATTGCTGCATATGTCTATTAATTTCCCTTGTACGACCCCAAAGTTGGGGCGTTGACAGCAAAGGACACTTAATAAATGACTACGGAAAATTTGAGTTCATCTGATTGGCGAACAAAGCGGCTAATGAAGCAGTCAAATTGACAACACTGATTATGCTTTAGATTATCGTTAGTAGGTTATATGAAATTATAGTCCGACCTACTACTAAAGGTATTACAATAATTTTTATATTAATATTCTATTAATATATGCTGTTGGTTCCGGGTAAAAAGGTATGATTAAGCTTCATAGAGTTGAAATTTCTTTTTACTCTACGTCAAAACTTGTAGTTAGAAGATATGGCCTTTTTTGTGAATAGAAATATTATCAACAATCTTGGCCTTGTAACATTTTGCAAATACAAATTTGTTCAGAGATTGTTTTCAAATATTTCAGCTGTTTTTGCAACATAGATAAAATCATTATGAAAAGTTTTATGTTTAGCTTTGACAGATTATCTCAATACAAAAGCAAAAGACTTGAGTAGTTGAACAACAACTCAAAGTCAAGACAATGCGGTCAACAGCTGATATCTTGAACCTTGCGTCAGTTGGACACCTATTCAACTGTTTCGTCTGGCCTTTGGTGTAACCTTTTGAATGTACAGTACAGACAGTAAAAGCGCAAATCCTAAGGCCATGTCTGAAAGAAAATGTTACTGTCATTGTTTGAAACATGACGCATTTAAGTTAAAAGTTGTTGCAACAACACGAAGGGCCATCAAGTGCCACAAAAGACAAGGACGAAGAAGAGCACAAGTATGACAGGCGAAAAGTAAAACTGTGCAAGTGAAATGAAAACGAAACGAAGTTATCTTGACTGAAGGCACATGACTATTACTGCTGTCTCCCTGTCTCGCAGGGATAAGTGTTTCGGGACTGGGCAGAATACCCATTCTATTCCATTCCCTCCCCTCCCATCTTGTGCCTAGCCAGCCTGACAGGAGGCAGCCACAAAGCACATGCCAAAGGTCCAAATGAAATTCTAGTGCGTACCGGCTAAAGTGCAAGGCGATCCAAAGTCGATCCGGAGTCGGAGTCGAAATCACAGCCAAAGCCGGAACCAGAGCCAGAGTCAGAGTCACGGGTCAATGTCAAAAGCTAAAACGCAACAGAAAGCAACAGAAACAGTAAAAGGCAAGTGGCAAAATTTTAATCAAAGACGGCCTGCCGAGCTGCTCAAGTCAAAGTGCAGGCACAGGATTTAACAGTCGGCAAACAGTAATAACAATAACAGCAAGAGCAGTGACTAACTGAAAGAATATTGAATACAGCAGAAACATGTGAAGCCTTAGAATTGTTAAGCAATTGCCTCTGCACGTGTCCTTTTTTCTTTTTCTTCTTGTTTTACCCTGTGCCGATTACAAATGGTCAAAAAGGGTATAATGTATTTGTCTGAATGTATGTAAGGGGCAGAAGGAAGCGTGGCAGACTTTATAAAGTATATATTCTTGATCAAGATCAACAGCCAAGTCGATTAAGCCGTGTCCGTCTGTCTGTCCGTCCATCTGTCCGTCCGTCTGTCTGTCCGTCTGTTGAACGCGTCGATCTCAGAAACCAAATGAGTTAGAGACTTCAAATTTGGTATGTAGGTTTCTGGATACCATACGCAGATCAAGTTTGTTTTCATTTTTTGATCGGACCTCTATGTCATATAGCTGCCATAGGAACATTAGTTCAAAAATGAAGTTTTCGTATGAAAAAGTTTTTTGTTTTTTGAGATATCTTAACCAAACTGATAGATTATGCATTTAACTTAGTTTTTACATACTGACCGAAGTTCGCTCAAATCGGTTCACTATATCATGTAGCTGTCATAGGACCGATCGCTCGAAAATCAAGTTTTAGTATGAAAAAGTTTTTTATTTTTCCAGATATCTTAACCAAACTGATAGAATATGCATTTAAGTTACTTTTATACATCCTGGCAAAATTTAGTTCAAATCGGTTCCATATATTATATGGCTGCCATAGGAACAAGCGGTCTTTAAATTAAATTACTTTTAGTGCAGAGTACCTGAGCACAGGGTATCCTACTGTCGAGCGTGCTCGACTGTATCCGCACCTTACCGCGAGCGAAACGAGCAGGGGGCGCAACCCCCTTGTTTTTTTTTGGTTCAGTTCGCGACGGTACAGTTAAGGCATTATCACTTGCTGGGGCTCAAGTCCTTTCCTCGAAAGACACATATAAAGGTTGAGTGGGTGTGGCAACCAGCAACCGGCAACCGGGTGCTGCTGCAGGGCTTCTCATAATTTTCACCGCATGCGGCCCGTCGACTTGCGGCATGCTACACAGCATGTAACCAAATGTTGCAGACAGCCTGGCGATGGAATATATGGTTGTATGTATGTATGTATCAAGTAAAGAGAAGCATTTGAAAATGAAATGAAATTCATTAAGTCTGATTTGAGTTTTGAGAGCCGTCTAACTGCTAATTAATCAAGTCTGTCAAAGGCATTGCCAACATGTTGGCAATCTCATCCAGTTGCCACGGCCACGGCCACAGTTACAGTTACAGTTACAGTTACAGGCGCACTCGTATCCGCATCTACAACCTTGTTCTCATCCTTATTTTCAGCCGCATCCGCAGCTGTTTAAGCTTGTCGACTAAGCCGCTGCAAATCCCTTGAAAGCCTTGCCTGTCTGCACCTGGATGCCCGAAAGCAGGCGAAGAATAAAATTCGAGTTGAGCAAAAAAAAAAAAGGCAGCTGATGGGAAATAAAAATGAAATGAAATTACAAAATTATGCCAGATGTGAACATTTTGCAGAAGTTCGCTCACAGGAGCAGCCCAAGTCAAAGGCGCTTATGAAAATGCGCCAAAGACAGTTTGCCGAAAGTAAACAACAAATTCAAGTAAATACAAGTACAAGTCTGTATATCATTTAGCCTACCATCCAAATATTTCATATAACTCCATAAACTCTGTAGACTTTGCAGTATGACTTGAATTTCAGACATAACCATTTGTCTTATTAGGAAATGTGTATCAAAAGTATAATTTTTGTTGGAATCTCTGAGCCGTGATATATACAACCTCGGAGTTCACTGTATTTGAGCGGATTTTCCGCTGAATTATATGTTAATTATACGCTAAGCTCGTAACTTTTTCTTAAGTCTCTGCATCAAAGAGTTGAAAACTTGGCTGAAGACGTTTTAGAAATAAAAGTAATGAAAAAAGAATGAATTGCGCGTTGGATATTATTATTTACTTAACTTCCTGTCCCACTCCGGCGATATGCATGCTTCCGCCCTGCCTGAATACGTTCTGACCAAGTTAGTTGAAGGTAGCGGCCGGCGTCTGCAGTCTGAGGACTTCCGTTAATGGCGGCGTCTGTGCCTCAGACTGAAACGGCAACGGAAATCCACGTTAGACCGCGACAACAAAACAAAATACCGAATTTTCGCTGGGAAATGGAGAATGGAGAATGGAAATGGAAATCGCAACGTGGCGCATAAAAGATATGCCTGAACAGTTCTTGCCTCGATTTGCTGCTGAATGTGCAGCATATGGCAAAAGTTTAAGTAAGCAATTTTTATTTATATTCCACACCGAAGCACACACTCTCACACTCACACACACACACACACACGGCTGACTAGTATTTGTTGTGTGTCTGCTTGCAGCTGGTGAAAGAAATATGAGAAATTGTACCATATTTTTGCCTCTGTTGGTCTAACTCAGCTTTTATTTGTTTGCTTCATTGCATGGCACAGACATTTTGCGGTCGAGCGAGTCAAAGCCTCGGCTCTTTTCTCCATTTAAATTGAGAAATTGAGAGAAAAAAAAAAAAAACACACTGCACACACAAAGTCGAATTTGTTTGTTGTGGCACTTCTTTCTTCGAGTTGTTGTTTTTTGCTGTTGTACGAGAATTGACTAAACTATGAGTAGAATGTGTATCTTGGTCAATTTCTGGTCACTTGGTATTCCAATAAGCAGTTGCATCTGCCATTTTCCATATGTGCGAAATATTTAGTTGCATTTTCAGCTTACATTTCCAACGATGCCTGTCCATAAATGCAAAAGAGATGAATCAAATATCTGGTATTCAACTATGTCTGCCTCTTCAAGTGGCTATGGCCACATGCCACACATTGTGCTCATGTGGCATCATACTTATACTAGTCAAAGTCTTTTACATATACACATTTTAGGAGTCTTCGATAAAGAGGCTGTCTCAATCTTTTGTCTGCAGAAAGACTTTTATCGAAGTAAGTTGCAAGTGTGATTGCAGTCAATGTGGTAAGTGAATTTACCAGAAACTTTGGCCCAAAGAATGTAAAGCATCTTTTAATACTTTATTTGACGAAATACATCTGTAACTTAGAAGCACAGTACTAAGCAGACAATTGTCAAAGCAAGTGATAGCACTTTATAAAGTTGTTTGATTTTTGTTCTCTTTTTCAGATCTTTGTCTTATGGAGAAGTCAACTTAGTTTATATGGATCATTGAATCAGATTTCTAAAGTAAAGTAAACCAATATTCATACTTAGAAACTTTAAACTTAATCTTATATTTAAGTTAAGACATTTAAACACTCACCTCCTTCATCGGTCATCACCAGTATGGTTGTCTCCGGGCCGAGACCCTCCGGATTGAACACCTGCACCGTGACCTTGTATTGGGTGTACGTCTGCAGGTTCTGTATCTCATGGCTCTGAAACAGTAAAAGGAAGTGCAATGCAAATGTTAAAAGATTCCACATCATATTTATAATATCAACATTCAAAGAGTTTACAAGGAATGTAAACTTAAGGGTATAGCAGAATTCTTTAGACTTCCTCCTTGTGCTTATTCTTGGAGCGGAAATTGCGCATTGCATACTTTTGTGTGTTGTTGGCAAATAAGCACAAAAAATGGAGGCAGTTAAAAATTTATTTTTTTTTGCAGTGGCACAAAGAGGAAATTGAGTTGCATGGCCAGCAAGCAGCAAACGTCATCTTAATTGTGCGAAGCAACTTACATATAGATATAATGTGTATAAGTGGCTGCAAAAGCAATCACTAGAGTTGCACTTCGAGTGGCCCCATCGAAGCCAGGAAAGAACCACTTAGGTACACGAGCATATTCTAGCGGCTGCGGTTTATTAAAATTTAACAAAAGGTCAAAAAGTAGTGCGAAACCATAAAACAAGCCGCTGGCTTTGAGAAGTTCGCAATCCGTACTCACATACACAGAGTGAGGCACACATACACGTGCACATGCTGAGGGTAAACCCAAAATGGCTGCTGCTATAACATACACACAATTTATGTTGCATACATTAGAGCGTTGCTTTCAAATGCCTGCCTTGCTTTTCTTTTTGTACGGGTATATTAAGTTTGTGCAAATGTATGTAACAGAGAAGAGAAGGCCTGGCAGATTTTATTAGGTATATATACCTTTCTTAATTCTGTTTTAATGAACAGAGATGGTTAGAGCTACATAAAAGCACAAATTTTGTGAAGATCCCAATTTTTTTTTTTTTTTTTTTTTTTTTTGATTATACTGGTAAAAAAGATTGTAAATCTAAATAAAATTATTATAATAAAAATAAATAAAATTATTTTAATTGATATTCAGATGCTACCTTAAGTTTTGGCACTTATTGAAGAAATTACCTTACAAATTGGGATATCTATTGTTCAACATTCAGCGTATTTAGTAGTTGAGCACTCTCGTCTAAAGCTTCATTATTTCTTGTTTTCGTTGTTGTTGTTGTTGGTCGAGTGTTCTGACCACAAAGCGGTTGGTTTGCCAGTGCTTGGTACGGCTCAAAGCCTGTGCTTAGAAACGGATTGACCGCCATGCCAAAAGCTTAAGTGGCTGTTGGGCTCCAGAGTTGGGCAACGAGCGCTTTGATTTAACAAGCGACAACACACACATATCTTCTCAGTGTGTATGTGTGTGTGTGTGTGTGTTATATGGCGAGATTTCAGTTGCTCTGGCGACCCTAATGCCCACTATATAATTTCATTTCATTTTATGTAGTCGCCGGACGAGTGTGCCTAGTAAATGAGCTCCGAAATTTACAACTGCTGCCACTTTTATGGTCACCAAAAATTGGCAGTGCCCAAGGCCAGAACAGTTAATTGATATAATATAATTGATAGTGGCAAGTTGAGTCGAACTAAGTGTGCTTAGCTAAAAGTATTGTAAATTGTTTTGCTAATGTTTCATACTTTTGATTCGATCTTGGCATGGGTATGTTGGGAAACTGGCTCTTTAATGAAAGTTTAGCTGGAGCTAAAATAAATCCTCGCTTATTAAACAACTAAGGCAACAATTAGACACATCAGAAGCAACTGAAACAAACAACAAATTTGCAGTTTTCCACTCAAAAGTGCTCTCTACAATGCATAAATCTCTTATGAGTCAGTTTCATTTGGCGTTTTGGGTTTTTGTGTAACATTTTAGCCACGTTAAGCGAGGTAAATTTATGCTTTACGGCGCAGAAATTTTAATTAGAAAATTGGCAAATTTAGCGCAGCTTCAGCCCCAGGCTCTTTCACACGTGACAGCTCAATGTAGCCAACCAGGGCTGCTGTCCAACTGGGCGTGGTTAAGGGTTTCGAGCTTGTAGACGACGGCAGGGAGGGAGGCTCCTGACAGCTAACGGTGATATGGGAATACAGAAAGCCATGCCCTCGAGCTCGCAGAATGACTTAAAAAATGAAGTCGCACGTTTCTGCCTGCAAGGATAATATTTCAACATGCAACTGACATGCAAAAAGAATAAAATCCAGCTCAGTTCAGCTCTGTTTTCAGTTTTGCCCAGCTTGGCCTGCGGGGCAAGCGTCTAGATAACTGCAAAATATGCACTCAAGCACAAAAGCGTGCCATGTCGCTATCAGCGGGAACTGCAACACACTCCCTATCCCTACAACCCCTCCAACCCATCCCACAAACTCTTCTTCTTCTCCCGCACGACACATCGCATAGTTTTTGGCATTTTAGGCAACTACGTCGCGTCGAGTGTCGTACGTGAGCATTATCGCTAATAATTTTTGCATATTTTAAGCCCCATCCCTTCCACCCCTGCCACTCCCACGCCCACTCACGACCCAAAACAATGTTGCCCATAACCGTGCATTGAAAATACTGTAAATTCCGAAAAATGCATTGCATGCCCTGCATATTATTGTTCAAAATAGAAAAGGGGAGCGGGTGAAGCTTAAATCGGAAATTGGCAATGCTTTAATCTACATATTAAACGTAAATAATTTAATACATGTATCTATATCTATATCAAAGGCAACAAAATAATAATAAAGCAATTAGGCGTGTTGCATTGACTGTACTTTGCATTTTTAATATATTTTTATTATTTATTTTATTGGGAAAAATATCGAAAACTGTATTGAACATGAAATTTTGTTTAGTTCTTAACCCCAATCAAGCTATATCGTACCAAAGTCTCTAGACATTTCTCATACTATACATATTCACACACATTCTTTTTGTTCAATGTTTTGGCTTAGGCACATAAAAAAGCTGTAAATCGAAAAATCTGTGCAGAAAGCATTAAGTCTGACCCTTGTGACGCCAGTCATTAGCTAATTTCACTGTATGCCCTTGGGATTACAATTTAAATAGTTGGGACCATCTAACGTATCGCATCGAAGGATAACTAGCTCTCTCACCGGCTATTAGGTGTTACCTTGCTTTTGGCCTAAGACATTGCTTTCAGCTTTTGGCTAAAGGTATTCCCATGTGGCATGTTCCTAAGCACGTGCCACTTTTGGCTACCCGCACGGTATCAATGCTACATTCTCACACCTCATTAGGGCCCTCGCGTGAGTTGGTATTTGAAAGATACACTGGAAAAAAAGACCAACTTCTAAAGTCAAGCACATTCATCTTAAATATTTTTTTCTTAAAACAAGAATATTTTAAGACCATATTACTAATAGTACGAAAATTTATCTAAAAAACCAGAGTTGTTTATATTTACAAGAGTAAAAATCTTAAGTTAGGAAAGTATATAAAAAAATGGTGGCCCCGTGGCGCTCTGGTTACAGAAACCGCTTCAGATGTGAATCCCACTCGTAAGAAATTGAAATAATATTTATAAAATTATCAAGAAAAAATAAAATTTATATAAATCAAAATTAAAAATTAAATAAAAAATTCAATTTATAAATCTAAAAATTATTTTTTATTTAAATTTTAAGAGCATTTATTTTTAACATAAGAACTTGGTCTTACTTAAAATGTTCTACAAAACTAAGGTGTGTTTTCTTAATTTAAAAATTTTATGTTCTCAACGCATTTTTTAGACCAAAACTCTTAGTTTTGAGACCAAAATCTTGATTTTGGAACATTTTTTTTATCAGTGTAGAAATGCCAACATACTCACACACATCTACCTTATAAGGCTCTCAACTAATCGTTAACAAATTGCTTGTGATAGCGACCACTACAAGATATGGTAAATGAGCCCCATGGCAAAAGTAATATCTGACAGGTTGAAGCAACAACAACAACAACAACAACAACAGCAACAACAAAGACAAGCATTCCTCTCTTTTTTGGTGCCTGCCACATGTGTGGCTGATGTCTGTTGACTGGGCGTGGCTGTGAGAAAAGCACCTTGTGGCAGCAGGTGTAAATTACTTTTTAATATATCGCGACGCGTTGCTGACAATACGGAAAACATGAGTAGTATTTTAGCATATTTGTAGTCCACTTGAGAAATGGTATTGTATGAATGGATGCATGGATGTATAAGAGCAACAGACAGACAGACAGACAGACAGACAGACAGACAGACAGACAGATACAGAAACTCAGCATACTTTAAGGGAAATCAATAGAGTGCACGATTTGCTGGCATTTTCAATACAGTAAAGTGTCAGAAAATTGTGTAAATTCAATTATGATTGTAACGTGGTCTGTCTCTTTCTCACCTCCACAGTATTGTCACGTATATAGATTTCCTTGGTGTCGTTGGGACTGCGATCGCGTGGCCGATATGTAATGCGATAGCCAAGAAACTCGCCCAATATGGTATCCGGCGATGGTGGCTTCCATGAGATGTACACCGATGTGGAGGAGGTGTTGTGCGCCGTTGTCGGTATCGGTTTGCCTGTGGGCGCTGTAAGTGAAAGAGACAGAGAGAGATGAATAGGAGCTCTAAAGTAAACTTTGCCTGCCAAAAACTTGGCGGAAACTCAAAAATTTCAAATTAAAAATGCCGCACAAAAAGTTACGCTCTCACAGTTGGGCTCACTGGGCCGCCAACTCGTCGTCGTCGACGTTGCGTTGTCTGTGACATTGTCAAGTTGTCACTGTCACGCAACATAAGTTGCAAGTGCCCCGCGCCTAAGCTATGGGGCCATAAGATTTGCTTTGCTCTGCTCTGTTCCTTGCCTCTTCTATCGCATCAAGTTAAATGGTGCGTGTGTCTTACGCCGTCTGACGGTATGACGGTATGACGGTATGTCGGTCTGACGGTCTGTTGGCCAGGTGAGCTAAATCGACGGAGAGTTGAAGTTAGTTGTGGCAGGGGAGGCTGGTAAGTTTCTCACTTGGCAACTAAAATTGTGCTACCTATAAATAAATTAAATGATATTTTCTTTTGACTTTGACACCAAATCAGCCGAAAATTGAAAACTCCTCCAACCGCTCGTCGTTGTGGCGTGTTCTCTAATTTATGCATGCGACAAGCTTAATTTATACAAATTGGCAAAAGCCGCAGTTATGCGAGGCATCTGTGGCACGGTGGCACGCTGGCACTTAATGAGCTTCGAGCCGCAGACTATTGACTAATTTGCAGCAGCCGCATGTACTATAGCATGTTGCAACATCTGCTCAGCTCGCATTCCAATATTCTGTGGCATAAATGGAATTTCACGCCAATTCGGGTCCCTCAACGGACGCTGGCAACGTCATTTAGAGTGCTACTCCTAAGACAAATGTGTTGCTAATAGCTTGTCGCTGTCGCCGTTGGATATATGGCTTAAACAGAGTGTGAGGTGGAAAGACTGAAGGGGGCGTCACAACTGGAAGGCAGTTGTTGTGCCTCTTATGCCTCTGTGATTAATGTCTGCAAGGCGCACTTTAAGCCTAGCCGAACTTCTATGACTTTTTGGGGTCAGTTTGGCCAGAAAGTATGCTGCGACGATTAATCATTGTCCGTGGCAGCCACAGTAGTAGCAGGTGAAATGTCAATGCCACACGCATGAGGCACGACATGTTGAATCAACATGCAAAGTTGCAGTGCCACTGTAATGCTTGTACTTATGTCTAATCTTTAAACTTGCAAAACACCAAAATTTTCCTTAATTTGTACCTTCCAAAATACATTTAATAAAAAAAAAAAAAAAAAAAAAAAAAATAGTGCTCAGCTGTAAAGATATTCTATCTAATCTCTGATACTAGCATGTAAAGCTAGCTTTACGCCATTGTAAAAATCTAAATGGCAATAAAGCCATACTATTAGTATTAAATACATTAAATTTGTCTTGATTTTTATCTACCTTAAGAAATTAACTTTATTTTTTTGAATTATTAAATAATAGCGTAATATACCAAAGGCCTGCTTTACAGCGCTGTCTTAATGTTTTTTTTTTTTTTTTTTTTTATTTAGTAATTGTTCAATAATTCATATTGTGGATTTTCAGCTTTAACAGTTCAGCAGAAACAGGTTAAATGGTCTGGCTGTTCAGAGCGTACATCTTGTAAACAGTCACACACACACACATTGAGATAAACATAAAAATAATTAAACGTATATGAGGCTTAAAGGCATGGATGCGGCTTTATGGGGCCGCTTTTCATAGGCAGCACTTAAAAGGTAACTTAACTCTGCTCAGCTCAGCTCAGCTCGGAGTCGGCATAAAATTCAAATGAAAATTTAATGCGATTGTAAAAAGTGTTATGTCAGGCTGTCGGGCAATTAATGTGACTCACTGTCATAAAATAATGTAAGTATGGCGCAACTATACGTGCCAGGATCAGTTCAGTTCTGTACTTACCTTCGCGCAGCGTCACAATATAGTAGGACTCCTTGGAGGGCGGACTCACGCCCAGTTTGTTAACGGCCAGCAAACGAAAGCTGTACACGGTGAAGGGCGTCAGGCCGGTCACCTGATATGATGTCGCATTGGTTCTCGTATATATCCGTGATAACTGATCCCAGATACCATCCTCGCCCTCGCTGCAATGTTCAAAGAAAATGATCGATGTAAGAAACGAGTTATCAAATAAATAATCTATTGCAAATATTACAATATCATTGTGAATTGAAATCAAAGCTGAGACTGTCGTTTTACAGAGAACTATTATAATTTATTGTATGTACGTTTTGAACTGTAGCTTTTCTCTTAAAATTAGATTTCTCATTATACTATTGTCATCAAATTGTTCTGCTCAATATTGCACTTTACGGAGACTTAAACGATAAAGTAATATTGAACAAATTGTCCTTAAACACATACCTACATAAATTTCCTTAAGGCTCTTACACTATTAAAACACCTTGGTGTAGGGCATATGAATTATTCGAATTGTGTTCTTTAACTGACAGATTTTCCTAGAATTTTTCTCAATTACTACCTGAAAATACAATTTAAATTTTTACCATGGCAACAGCATGCACTTTACTGGGTAATCAGGGAACGGATACATTTAAATATAAAGCATAGGTTGTAGATGCATTATGGAAATGCAGGGTAGAGGCAATTGGGTGTGTGTGTGTGTGTGTGTCGCACATAGGCACTAAAATATTTATGCGATTTTTACCCTACCAACACACATTCAAAAATACACCCACACAGCCATTTTAGAAACAACAAATTTGTGCTTGGAAAATTGAGGTCTGCTTTGTCGCATAAATTTATAGCAGAAACTGAGCCCAATGAGCATTTTTCATGACCAATATCAAAGTGCAGTAAATTTTGTTTAAACTTGCAAAAATTTAGCATATTTTTTTATTTTTTGGGGTTGCATAAATTTCACGCATGTTACGTAATGTGTGTGCGGGTGTGTGTGTGTGTATTTGGTTGTGTTGAAAATGCTCACATTATGTTATTAGGGCTTATGCACAACATCAGATGAGCGAGTATAAAATGAATGGACAGCTTTTATGTGTGATTAAAAATGCATTAAATATGAGATGTCGTCGAAAGCAATAGCAAAAGAAAAAAAAAAAGGAAAATAAAATAACAAAATATTTGACTACCAATAAAAAATGGTAAATATTTTTTTAAGTTGCATGGAAAGCATTAAAATTAATAAATGCTTGTGGCCAGCTTGACTCACATGCGTGTGTGTGTGTGTGGGTGTGTATAACAGATGTGACTGTATTGTCAGTGCGCATTTTGCAAAAATGAATACAAACTGTTTCTGGCAGGGGCTGTAAGGTGAATGGCAGAGTTGAGGGAAGCCGAGTTGGGTATATTTATGCATACGTATACGTAATGCGTATGTGTACACTGTGCGAATGGGAAAAAAGTCTTGGCGACTTCATGAAAATTGGGCGGCAAAAACTTTTGAAAAATGTTGTAGGCCTAAAAACAGCTCTCTGCGACAGCAGCAACAACAAGAAAATAAACAGCAAAGTAACCGCAATGGCAAATAAATTTGTGGCCATTCTCACAACATGTGTACGTGTGTGTGTGTGTATAAATCGGTATAAAATACACACTCAACATTTTTTGTAAGCCGCTTAAAAATTGTTGCTGCTTTTACCATATGGCTTTTAGTGGGATGTTTGTGTGTGAGTGTAAGGACAAAGTTCACGCACGACTTGTTTAAAGATGCAAATTTATTTGTGGTTTAACAACTATATAAAATATAAAAGTACATTGAACTGCATAGATAATGCTCAAAATAAATACAATAAATTGAAATCCTCGCATTTCATTAAATGCGAAACAAGTTTTTAATACAACTAACGATTAAAAATGTTTTAGGTAATTGGTAGTACACTTATAAATAAAATGTATTACAAAATTCCATTTATAATGAGAAATTAAGTTAAGCCTTATTATTATTTTTTGCAATAGAAGTAATTCAATAACAATCTGGCACTGCATTTAGAATCGGTATACTTATATAATTAAATGAAAAATATAATAAATAAAATTAGAAAATAGTTGATTAGATTTATGCGAATAGATTTGGATTGCACTTTAAATTATGACGGAATATTTACATTGCTTTCAGTTGTCAATGACGTAAAGTTGTCTCTGAGTGTGTTTGTGAACTGCATGAAAACCAAAAGTCAACAACAATTGGTCAATAAATAAAAGCATAAGTAAGTGCAGGTGCTCTCTGGTAAGTAAGTACAAGTATATATTTGCATAAAAGCCACAATAAACTTTTAATGTCAAATCACAACAGTACACACTCTCACACTCAAAGGCAGACGGACAGACAGTCAGACAGACAGACAGACAGACAGACAGACAGACAGTCAGACAGACAGACAGACAGACGGACAGACAGACACACTCTTTTATAGGTCGTATTAATGTGAGGAATCTTGTTTTGGGGCCACTTCAGAAACGCCTGAACTTATTTCAATTGCATTGCTATTCAGTGTGGATTTGCGATGGAAGATCTTAGCTGAAGCATTTCGTTGTCATCGTCTTTCAATTTACAGGCGAACCGAAAGACATTCACCATATTAATACTCCTACCCGTCTACGCCCCCGCTGTTGTATGCATCGAAAATAAACCGAATCAAGCGAAAATGTAAATAAGAGGCGTGCTATGTCAACAACAACAGCAACAACAACAAGAGCTCAACCTCCCACTTCACATCACTTCACATCGATGGGAATTTACATAAAATGCTGTCAGCGTCGCAGTCGCAGTCGCTGCTCAGCGGTGGCTTCATTTTGTGCATTGAGCGCACGCCCAAAAAAGTATGCTACATATATTCGCGCTTGTTCGGCTTTTGTGTGCGGTGTCTGTCTGTGCTTGAGTGTGCGAGTGTGTGTGTATACAACGCGTGCCTGTGTGTGGTTATTTCTTATTTTGCATAAATGCACCACAGGCTTTGCTTTTCAGTTGCCTGTCATCGATTGCCGGCCCCGATGTCTTCTGCAGGTCGACAGCACGCCGTGCGTCCCTTCCTCTCCCCTATCACTCCCCCTATACTGAGCTCTGTGTGGGCGGTACTGCGATACTACGGCTGCAGTTGCTGCTGTTGATGGGAATTTATTGAAAAAGTTTCGCTTTTCAGTTCTTTTGCATTCTCTCTGCTGGCCTTTGTATTGCACTGGCGGCAATCGTTTTCATTTTATGCTGCGCATTGAGTTCAAGTTATTCGGAAAATAGCCGCTGCAAGAACGCCTCTGCATGTGCTTCTTCATGCGTGTGTATGTGTGTTAAACAGCGTGTTTTCTTTTCTATTTAAATGGAGCACAAGTGAAGTGCGTATTCTTTCTTTCACACATACACATGCACACACTCGAATTCGCGTATTCGTATCGCCTTTATCGTTTCACATATTAATTAAAGTACCCAGCATGCAGTTGTGGGCGAGTGGGTGTGGCAGTGGCGAGTGGAGAGTGGAGTGACAGTCGGAAAGCAATAAACGCAAGATTTTAATTGAATGCCTTCTCAATGAATCGCACAAAGAATCGCAATGAATTAACTGCTCACTGACCATACTTGAGACTAGCTATATTGAACATAATATATTTATTGATTGCAATTTTATCAGCATGAGGTATCGACTTTAAATGAAAACCCCAACCAAGCAGTGACATTCAACACTTACCGAGTTTCAATCACGAAATGCGTAACGGGTGCATTCCGTGGATGCTGCGAGTGAGCCCAGGATAAGTTCACCGAGCGTGACGTGAAACTTATTAACAAAGGACGCTCCGGTGGATCGGGCACATCTGTATGACAAAGGAAAGGAAAAGAAAAAGAAAACCAACACATGAGAGAAATGCTCAGTTATCAGTGAAATGCAAATGAAAATCATGACACGAAGCAGAACGAAAGAAAATGTGCGGTGTGGATATCTTCAGTGTGAGCACATATCTGAAAATGAAATCACCAACTGGAAGGAAACCGGATAAATCAATAATGTAGTTATGGCTTTTATTAAATGAGAAAAGCCAAACGAATCGAAATGAATATGCAATGGAAGCCAAGCACTGATAATGAGAAAAAGATAACTTCCACACTCCAACGTCGAAATACGCTTATAAAAAATACATTTTAAGTAGTACTCACCTTGCACTAAAAGATCAACAATGGCCTCAGGTATATGTCGATCGTTGACTAGGCAGATGTATTCAGTGGTGTCAACGGCCATCGCCGGTGAGAATTGCAGACCAAAGTTATCCGATAATAGCTGTATCTGCAATTGAAAAAGTATTTGGGTCAAATGCCAGTAGATTCAGTGTAATTATTGCATCCTTCTTGTCATACTATAGTACTTCAACTACTCAGTTGCGAATAGAACTCGAAACGAATGAACACCATTCTGTTGCCTCGATGCCTAATCTATTTTGGGTTGCCATCAATTGGCATAACAAACAAATTTGCCTCAACGTGTGCAAAACAAGTGCAGTCAAAGTAGGTTGAAAAACCAAACCAAACGTTGGATGGAGTAGGAGAAAAGACCAGACCAAGAGGTATGAGGGAAAACAAATGGACATAGAGATGTTGACAGTGCCTGACAACAATGTGGACAACACGAGTTTCTACTTTAGGCTGCACAAACTTTTTAATACAAAAGACAAATAAGTTGACCAGGAGCAAGTTTGCTGCATGACCACCTCCTACACTGAAAAAAAAGACCAACCTTTAAAATCAAGAACATTCATCTTAAATATTTTGTTCTTAAATAAAGAACATTTTAAGATCGTGTTACTAGTACTTTAAATATTATTCTAATAAATTAAATAAATCTTAAATTTGTAGGAATGTAAAAATATGTACTATTTCACATGAAACTTATAGTGAAATAAATATTGAATAAATAGATAATTATAAATTTAAAAATCATTTTTAATTTTTTTATTTTGGATTTTAATTTTAAGAAATTTATATTTAAAATAAGAGCTTTGTCTTATTTAAAATGTTCTTAAACCCAAGATGTGTTTTCTTATTTTAATAACTTTATGTTCTTAACGACTTTTTAAGTGCAAAATTCGTAGTTTTGAGACCGAAATCTTGATTTTCGAAAAAAATGTATCTAGATCGAAATTGAATAAAAAGATAATTATAAATTTAGAAATCATTTTTAATTTTTTTTTTTTTGGATTTTAATTTTAAGAACTTTTATTCTTCAAATAAGAACTTTGTCATATTTTAAATGTTCTTAAAACCAAGATGTGTTTTTTTTTTAATTTAATAACTTTAAGTTTCGTAGTTTTGAGACCAAAATCTTGATTTTCGAAAATTTTTTTTATCAGTGTATTCCCTCTCTTTCCCAATATTTTTTTTGCAGCCTATACCCTGTTAGATGGTCAGTTGGTTGTCTGCATGGTCAGCATTTAAACTGGCCAGATGGGAGGAAGTACATATATGTATATTGGGCCAGCATTTGACTCGGGCGACAATTTGTAGCCGTATCCGAGAACTTTCCAATGCAAATGTTAAAATTTTGTCTTGTTGTTATTGTTGTCTATGTTGATAGAAATCTTTTTGTGCTCATAATTGAGCTTGGAAAATTGAGTTTGGGCCAGTGCTCGTAAATGGCTTTTAGATTTGTTAGTTTTACTTGAATGTAATAGAAACATTTATAAATTCATGACATTTAATATCCACATGGGTTGATGGACTCGTGCACTCTGTGTCTTTTATATAATTTTCAGGAAATTTATTACAGATTATATGCTTAGAGCAAACCTTAAGCTGCAACTGTCTGATATTTCAAAGATTGTTTTAAGGACATGAGCAGTACTTAGTGCTTAAAAGGCAGTTGCTCGAGGTGAGCATGAAAACTTTTTGTATGTGTTGAACTATTTGCAATAATTCGGTTGTCTGCATTTCGAAATCTCTTTGCAGCTGCCTCGTTCAATCTTCTGACGGTTATTTGACCAAATTTTATACTATGTAATCTGTAACATGTGTGTGCGTGTGTGTATTTCTGTATTTTTCCACAAAATTCTCTTCTTCCTGTGTTAGAAATTTAGCAGCATTTTGTTGCCCGATTGGATTTTGTTATTAAGCAATAACCAAGAGTTGCTGGCCGCAAAACAATTTTCCAATTTTTCTACTCGGTTTTTCAATTTACATTGCAGAATGCAGTCAAGCAAAAACTAGCAACAACATTTTAATTACATGCAACAAATTATTGCAACTGTCTGGCAACTTGATTGCATTCCTAGTGCAATCTTTGATAGAGTTATGATGTTGATTTAGGTGCTATTTATCTATACATCTGTCTGTTTCGAATGTTACTCAGAGAAATTTCCACTAGCCCAGTTAAGCTCGTTTAAGTTGCCAACAGTAAGCGACAGGAACATGAATCATATTTTGCTCCAGCCATAAAACAAAAGTTAATAGATGCTTAAGATTAAGTTAGTGTGTGTGTTGGTAAGCGTATGTAGTGTCAGTTGTAATAAAATGAAGCAGCTACTGGGCCGGGGTGAAAAACTTTTAATACACATAATAGCCGAGCATAAAGCACACGACACAGCCGTCGCACTTTGAGCAATGGCATTGGCAATGGCAAAGGCCAAAATGGCCAAGAAATATGAGCGAAAGCACGGAGCAGGTAACAAGCTCTGCTTAGCTGGGCGCCCAACTTTGGCTGCAGCTCAAGTGTCCCAGTTTGCCATTTAACACAATGTGAGGAACGACTCTTGGAAAGGAGCTTGCACAGTTCCTTATCCCAAGCCAGTGTGCCATCATCCACATCTTCTGCCATGTCGCCTGCTGGCTTGCAGCTGGAACTTCTTCATCATTTTCATGTTTTTGCCGCCTCAGTGGCCCCCCGAGTGCGTTTAAAGCCATTGCCGTGCAACTTGTCTGCTTGGCTGTTGGCAGCCACTTAAACCATTTTTGCGCCTCGTCCTTTTTCTTTAAGTACAACTATCAAACATTAAAAATATATTGGACTTCTCCACTGTCTGCAGTCTGAAAGCAGCTAGACCCAAGTAACTCCCACCCTCTGTTGGCCACTTAGTTCTTTTGACTTTTGCTGCACTTTCTTTCAGTTTTCAGTTTTCAGTGGTGGCAAAGTTCAAACAGCCGCCTTGGAAACTAACTGGCTATCAATTATTTTAACAGCTACGTTTTTTGTCTAGCACCAACTAGCAACGGCAGCTTAGAACCAAAAATATTTAATGGCCAAACTCAAGTGCCTTTGTTCGGGCCATAAAGTGGCAGCCAACGAGTGCGGCAAGTGGGTAATGAATTCTAATATGACACAAAGCAGAGCTATAGTACTTGTACCGTTCGTTAGAGATTTCTTTCCATTCCTGATGGAATGAAACAATTCTCTTCAAACTGATAAATCGCAACTTACCCTCGGGCTATGCAGCAATGGGATGCGATTGGCAAACTGTGCGATTGTCGTTGATGCTGTCTTCCAGACGAGCGTGTCGACCAGCGAGTGCTCGGTAACGCCCGGACATGGTATGGTCACGTTCTTGCCAGCCTCGGCATTTACCTTGACGTAGTCCAGATTCGTGACGTCTGTAAATAGATGAGAAGCAAGAGAAAAATGTAGTAAATGTGAGGGCAATGTTACCTGGCCAAATGTGGCCAGGTTGAAGAGGCTCTTAAGTTATTTGGGCTACAAAGTTGGGCAAAATGTTGGCAAAAATATCTGGAAGGCATTTTAATTACACAAAATGTTTGGACTCAGATTATAAAGCTCCTTAGTGAATGCAATTTTATGCAACCAACTATTGAAAATGGCTTACAAGTTATTGCCAGCTTGCCAGTCGGTCAGTTGCATCTCATTCTGTGTGTGTGTGTGTTGTGCATACACACTGACAGACTGAGTGAGCGGCATACCACAGACAATAGCTTGACACAGACAAACACACGCTTACCTTTGATCCTTATGAGCAATATTTGTTTAGGAAATTGCCAAACGCATTTTAGCATTAAGTCTTACACAGCAGAGTCTGTGCCACTTTCAAGCACAGGCTCAATCCGGTCTGAACCGGAGATTCAATTAAAATTAAAAAAAAAAAACATCAAATTGATTATGGCTTCCCACTGAGCAGCTTGAGTTCTTTGTTAACATTAACAGCATTCTGTTTGAGGCGCATGAATTTGTAAGCTTCCAAGTGTTTGAAATAAGCATAAGACATGGCTCAAATGGCCAACACCAGATATGACTATGCCCTGCTGTTCCTTGCATACGGATTCAATTGAAAAATCATAGTGAAAAAAACAATTGCCAGTGGCAATGCAACTAGTTGCAGCCGCAGCAACTAGCAACAACAGCCAGAGACGCCTCTCTGCAATCAGCTTCCATACAATTTGCAACTGGCGTGTGTCTTCAACAGGCCTTTTAAAAGTTTCGGCCAGTTTCGACATGGCCATGACTCGATTTCGAGCCATTGTCGACACACATTGGCATTGGCAGTGGCTTATTGGTTGCATTCAATTGGTAACATGGCCGGCACTGATGCAACTTCAATGCAAGAGTCGACCTGAAAAGTATGCCACTGAATTTATCGATCGCACCGCATTGGAATGTACAATGGGCGATTTGCCTGATTTAGCGTAACTGAATTAAAAATTTGGCGCAGAAATTACCACTTAATGTTTCTATTTTTTAGTGTGGCAGTCAGAAAATAAAAAAAAACCAAAATAAAAAATTTGTATAAAATATAAAATAATATTATGTTTAGGATAATTATTTATACAATAATTAATATTATAATTAGGACATGTCATGATTTTCAAACATCTGTATGTAAAAGATTTTCAACATGGTAGTTTTGGGTATCGAACCCACGTTTTTTTTTCAAAGTAAAGTACTAGTTACGGGATAGGTGGGTGACTTTTTTTATAAATATTATGAGCAATCTACTTGCTACTTAAAGCCCTTTCATTGCAATTTCAAGAATCAACAGAACAGGTAAATTACAGATTTTTAGCATGACAGGGTTCGAACCCCTTTATTTTTCAAACTGTAGTTCTAGTTATATGATAGGTGGGCGACTCTAACAGCTGAGCCACGGGAGCACACCTCACATGTTATTAAACAGAAACATTCTAATCATTGAGAAAACTTTTTAAATTTGTGGTAAGCTTAAAATCGCGTTAATCTAGAACAGTCATATCGACCACTGTGCAACGAGTAGATAGATTGTTGGAGTTTAGCTTGATTTGTGTCGAGTTTTAAATGCCATAACGCAGAAATAACAATTGTGCCAAGCCTTTGGTCAATTCTAATGTGGATGACACCTCTGGGGCACGCTTTTTCAGGGTGGACACAAATTCAACCCAAGAGCGCTTAATTACTCTGCTTCTGTCGGCAGTTCTGGCTCTGTTTCTGATTCCGGAACGGACCGGAGTTTTGGCATCGTCTGCCAACGGCATCTGTGTAATTGTCTCTCATGCCACAGGCAGCATGGATGGACATTGGGTTGGAGTCGTACGCATATTTTGCATATTATAAGCTGACCATGGTCCCAGCTGGACGCTTCTATTTCTCCAATTCCTCCAATTCCTACTCTATCTGCACAATGACGTAATGCGTGTGGGTTGCTAGCCGGGTCCGGTCCTGGGTCTGGTTCTAATACTAGCTGTGGTGGTCAGTTTTGTGTAATTTATGGCTTTCGGCACCAGGATACGGACTGCCCGGACTGGCGAACTGGCGAACTGGGACCACTGCAGCTGCCAGAGATTTTGCATACTTATTATGCCAACCACATGCTGATGAGTCGCCCAAAGAGCAGCGCAACTGTGGCTCGAGGTCAGAGTGTTTAATTTCCTGATCATTTTTCGATGCAAAATCGCGACGCCGGTTTATTGCGCTCAAATGTCAAGCGATGACCTCTGACCCCTCATCACCCACCTTGCAAAAGCATCATACTCCTACTCTACATAATGATAACCATGCAATAACTGTGGAAACAATTGTGCGCAATTTATGCGAATGTTGGAGTGGAGTTTAAGTTTTGAATTAAATAACACGAAAACCCAATGAAAGATACAATTAAAAAACAGGCCCAAATTATGCAGGCAAGCAGACACTGGCTGCGTAAATAAATTATAATTACGAATATTTTGGAGAGCTGCCCGAGTACAGAAGTACCCAGGGGAATCGCAGTCTGAGTTCAGCGCACAATTGGCCAAGCAACCCCGGCAGCAATTGCACTTGGCCTGCGGTTCACTTGACTGGGTCGAGCCAAAGCTAATAATCAAATTGAATGCAACCCTCAAAATGGCAACAGACGAAGCGGCAACAATTAATTTTATTTATGTTGATTCTAATCAACGAAAAACGTTTTCACTTCGACAATTGCCCCTTGTGGCGCTTGTAACTATGGCAATCTGTCCAGCTTTTTATCTTTTACATCTAGCTGTCTGTCCGGCTGTCTGTCTGTCTGTCTGTCTGTCTGTCCGCCTGTCTTTATCTGTCTGACAGTCTGTGAATTAAAATTGAATCCATGCACAGTTGCGTCCACTGCGTGTGGCAAACAGTTTCGAGTCGAAATCATTATTGTTATTAGTATATTTAGACGTGTCCGATTGGCCAACAGGTCCCATGCACTCCTGACCAAGTCAATGGCCAACAATCACAAGCACAAACACTTGCCACTTGCCATTGAGTTCCGACAGCATTGGGCAGTAACCCAAGCAGAACTCAACCAAATCGTGTTTCTCTGCACGGTTGAACCTGGCGATTGCTCTCGAGAGAATCTAGTTGCAAGTAACTGTCATTAGCTGGAGTGTGCAGCATGATTGTTGCTGATGCCACTGACTGCAGTTAGTTGTGGGTCAGTGCCAGTCAATGGTACTGTTATGTTATGTGTTGCACACAAGTTCAACTGGCGTTGCACACAGATTAGCAAACAGCATTAACAATTTTCTGCTACATGAAAAACGCTTCAACCCATAATATGCTTACCAACATTTATAATTCTATGTATGTGCTTGTGTTGTCAAAATAGTTAATTCAATCATAGTTCATAAGAAACATTTTGTACATATCACAGTGAACTTAATTTTTCAGCAGTTATATGTATGTATATGTAAGATACTTTTGTAACTAACAGATACTTTTCTAAAGTCTACATCAGCGGTGGGCACGTCTTTGCTTTTGCTACTCGCAGTGCTCAAACAGTTATTTTGCTCAGGGAATAACACCGTAACTGGTATCGGAACCGTTAACCGAAACTAACCGTTTCATTTTAGTACCGGTACTGAAACCATAACCGAAATTTATTCTCTTTTAAGAACTGAAAATCGAAGCTCTTTAGCTGGTACGATTGTGGTAAAGTTGCTAGGTCAAGGAGATTATAAATTTCCAACTGTCATAACTCGAAGAAAACTGACCCGATTTTCAATCGGAATGCCATTTTGATCATGATTCGGTCACTTAATTCATACAGCATTTAAATTATTTACATTTAGTAAATTTTATTATTTTTCGACCATCAGAGCCATGGATATATGTTGATGGTAAGGGTCCCCCCTTTGAAATTTTAAAAATTCAAATTTTTAAATCTCAAGTTTTTACTTTTAATCAACTCCTTATATCGTAATTAGTATAAAACGACACTTTAAACTTGATTCTGAGACCTTTCAGTTTTTTGTAAAAAATCATGTCAAAATTAAGAAATATTTTGACTTGTAAAGTTGCTTGATCAGAGGTTTGAGCTACATCGAACTGTCATAACTTTGGCAAAACTTTACCGATTTACAAGCGGAATGTCATTTTGATCATGGTTTGGCATCTTAATTTATTCTGCGTTCCAATTTTATTAAATTCGTTAAAAAAATTTTTTTTTATTTGGATCTAGATATTTGTTTGATGTCAGAATTATTATATAACGACACCTTCTCATTCTAAAATGTTTCAAAATTGATTTGGTGCACCGTTACATACCGGTACTGATACCGAAAACGATAGAAGAAAACTGAAAACTTTTGTATCTCACATAATCATAATTGTGGAAAAATCGTTTAAGAATTTGAGAGTCAATTTAATTGAAGGCAATTTGAGTGCTAAGTTTACCTCTCTCATATTCGAATTCCTCTATGTGTAGAGTGCATCAAATGCTGCAATGCTGTTAACAACTGAATCATGCAGTATCTGCAGAGTTTGCCGGGGAGAAAGTGGGTGGTGAATGGGGTCGAGGGAAGGGGGAAGAGAGAGGGGGATTTTTCAGTGGAACCGAATTCCGCGAAATTGACATTGGCTGCCCGACAGCAACAGCATCGTTCGGAGCAAAGGCAATTGCGTTTTAATCCTTCTGCTGTTGCCTTTTGACCAACAACTCACTGCCAATCGTCTCGCAAAAGGCTTTTGTAGCTCTGCCTCGTTCCAGCGAATATTCGTTGGATGCTCAAACATGTACGCTATCTACAGTTTGACTGTGCACCAGTTTTCTCACTGCAATAGAGCGCAGTTCATTTTCGCTACCCTTTTGACTGCATTTTGGAAAGGCCAACAAGTTGGCCCATTTGTGCAGCCGTTGCTGCTCTATGCAATTTCGAAAACGGTCATTTATGAAATCATTGCCATGCAATTTAGTCTGCAGCGAACTCAATGTGAACCGACAGTCGCATTAAAATGGAATCGACATAAACAAAACTGTATTTCTCTTTGCCAAGTTTATAAAGTGGCTGACGGACTTAGTTGGAATTTTCTGGCATTCCATTTCCACTTGAATTTCGCCGCTGGAAATACATTTTCCACGCTCCAACACTTGCAGCTGTTGATGTGTTTTCTCGGAGGGCAATTGAATGCATTTTCTCATTTAATGCTGTTGGAATTTTATTAACCACAACTCCTTCGACCACATCTGAGAATTGACCGCACTTTTTACGCATTAATTTCAGCTTCATCTTCGATTGAAATGCTTCAATAATTATCGAATTTAAATTGAAGCCATCGCATCGACATTAACTTGGTATTAAGCTTTTACTTTTTCATATTTATTTATTTTTTTTATATGTATTTTACTTTGCACTTGCTTAAGGCACGTGTCAAGGACAGCAACTGCGAAGGATACGTGTGTCCCCTGTCTGTCTGTCTGTCCGTCTGTCTGCCTGACTGACTGACTGAATGGCTGACTGGCTCGCTGATTGAATAGACAGTCTGTCATCCCTCGTGGTGGTGGCTGTCTCTTCACTGAAAATAAATGCTTACGTAGACCCACAGACAGCGGTCCAACTTATGACAAGGACAAGCACAAGGACAAGGACAGCGGCTCGTTCACATGGCGACAAGATATCCCTTTTTTATGCCTGAGCGCTGCAAATAATGAAATTACAAAAAAGCCCACCTACGCACAAAGAAATACATGTTTTTAATCATTTTAAACAAGTAAAATGCCAAGCTTCCAAATACCCTATAAACTCTTTAATTGTGTATATATCTAAGACATTGATTTATATTAAATAAATCTTTCTTTATCTTGACCTCTTCAACTTATTGGCATACCTTTATAATACCCTGTTTGCATATTTGTTTGGCAAGCGTTTGTGCAAAGATAAGGCCTGACAAGTGGCATGTGGCATGTGGCATAAGTGGGGTAGATGATTGGGCCACAATACTCGAATGCAGGTAAATACACAAACGAGGCGGTATCAAGTGCTTCTGTTATGAAAATGCCTGCTCCTGGCCCATCACGGATCACTCACTAATGCTGACATCATTTTGAAGGCAAGCTGATGCTCCTGTCATCCCAAACTCAACCATGTGCGTGTGTATGTGTGTGTGTGTGAGTGTGTGTGTTTTTCAATTTCATTCAACTTCATCTTCAGTAATATGATGTGAATGATTGAATGGGTGACTGGGTAAGTTTCGAAGGGGGTGAGTTGGTAGGGGTGGTAATTGTTTGACGGCCAGCTTTAAGTGCTTCCATCTCATTACACAAATTCGGATTAAAATAAGTTAAAAATATGTACATAATCACTCGCTTAAATGATTGCCTGAAAGTCTGCAACCCTTTGTCCCAACCCTAAAACACAGAGAGCACCCTTAATTTATCGTGAATATTTAAAAAAAATTGTCACTCATGAGGGGTGTCAATCAAACACACTTGTGTAATTCACACAAATTTATAAACAAACAAGTGGCAAAGGCTATAGTCGAGATCCCAACATTACGATAACCGTTACTTATTTCAATATATATAAAAGTACTTTCAAGAAATTACTACCTAATAGAAAGTACTGCATACTTTTATGTGATTGTATTGAAATAATAACTTTATTAATAACTTTGGTTAGTTATTACTCTCGTTCTACTTGCACGATCTTTATGCGATTCAGTGAGGTTAGAGATAATATTAATTGATAAAGTTTATTATCATAATTATCACAGACAAGGGAGACGGAGGGGGGCTTAGTTTAAATTTGAAGCAAGCTGGACCTGCATGGGGTTTATAGAAATCTGTGTGCCAAATTTGAAAGTTTGGTATTTCTATCTCTTATAGTCTCTGAGATCTAGGCGCTCACACAGACGGACAAACGGACAGACGGACAGACGGACATGGCTATATCGATTAGGCTGTTGATGCTGATCAAGAATAAATATACTTTATAGGGTCGGAGATGCCACCTGCCTCCTGTTATATACATTCCAACGAGCACATTATACTCTTTAACTTATATTTTAAGTAACGGGTATAAATACTTTGTCTAAAAAAAGTGAATTCCAAGGAATAATCGAAAAATTAGCTGAACTTAAGCTTGTGGCATTTACAGTTAATTTAAATAATCAAAAGCGCTTTTTCGAATACGAGTAAAAAGATATTACTTTTACATAGTGCACATTATCGCCCCAGTCATAGTGAGTGTTCTCGTTGAAAGCCTGCAAAATTGGCGGAACATGGCATTACCACAAGCCCCTACCTACCCCTTACCCCCTGGTATTGCTGTTGCCATTGGCATTGCGGCACTTGAATAGAAAACGTTGCACTTTTAAGTACTAAGGGGCAGCACACGACCGGAGGCAATGTGAGGCCAACGGCGGCAGGTGAAAAGTGAAAGGCTTCAATGTTGTTGTTGCCGCTTTGCCAGGCAAATTTTAGCGAGTTTTTGCCGCTGAATACCACTTTGAGTATCTGTGTGTATTAGTGTGTATCTGTGTGTTGCTGAGTGTGTGTGAGTGTGTCTCATTGTCGCCCTTGTCATGGATGGCGCTTGGCGTAATTAAAGCTAAATAGCCGACATAATGAGCAAGTAATTAGCGATGCTTTGCCACCAGTTTGCCATGTCCTGCTTCGTCCTGTTTCGTCCTGCTGATGCACCTTTGGCCCCTAGTTTCAGGCCAAATGCTTACTGCTCAATGCTCCGTAAGCTATGATCTCAAAATTGTGTAATTTGCATATTTCAGTAGAAAATCTGAATTGTTCTCGTATCTGATTTCAAAAGCATTCACGTGAATATCCTTGACTCCTGTAACATTAATTGATTGATACATTTTAATTAATTTCGATTCAATGTTCTCATTTTTGGATTGCTCTCCAATAGCATTTGCCGCTATTTATCATAATTAATTGATAATCTTTCATGTATACACAATAACTTTAATTAAATGAAAAGCCGACTGAAATATGAAATTGTTGCTCTTGACCAAGTCGAATAGATAACATCGGACCATAATACAATAGATTCTGGTGTAATTTTGTTTAATATTGTCTGATTTTTATGAAAATTGTAGAATATTATGTTTTTACAAATTATTTTCATTATGAAAGATAAATATAATCCTTGAATTTCGAGAGTCAGCATAATATTAAATATATAAATGCAAAGCGGCACATTTTATTTTATATTTACTTAGTCTTTCCCCTGTTTTTGGTTCATTTTATCATATCAAATGTAATGGCACGAAAATATCACATACAATTTATTTTATTTTAATTTGAATATTGGCTTTAATCATATGCTTAGCTGCAGATAGCTGTTAATGTTAGGTTACCCACAATGATATTCTGGCTGTAAGCAATCTGTTTGCTTGTGTGGCACCCCTATGCCCCCCCATGCCTCATGTTGCGTGCCTCTTGCCCCAAGGCCCGCGACTTGGCAAACAGAAGACCCAACAACGACGAAAAGCAAACTCAAATAGTAGAGTAAGTTTCTTTCTCATTAGGCGTCATGTTTACCAACACACACCTACACACACACACACACACACATGAACACACACACACACACACACAGAGGCATAGGCACATGGCCAAAGCAATTTAGACACCAGCAGCTGAAGCTGCCTAATGAGTCCAAATCCGACGCCCGCACACTGCAAAAGTTCCCCAACCAAATTCCTAACAGAGGATGGGAATTATTTGAGCTAATGTCCGTAGACAACAAAACAGCAACAACAACAAAAAGTGCTGTTGATGGTGACAAGGATGGCAGGCCATCAACGGATGGCATGTTGTTTGTGTAATTTGTTTAAAAGCTGGCGTGGTAAAATAAGTACATAGTATATAAATGTTGTGCTGGTCGACAGCGACAACAATAGCAACAATGGAGCGTTCATGTTTTAATTAATCATAGCCTGGCTAAACAAAAGTCAAGCTCGGTAAGAGCTGTGTGGCAGGAGGAGGGGTGGGGGGAATAAGGGCGTCAAATCGAGTCTAGAAATACGTATTTGGTAAACAACAACGACAGCAAAATGTGAACAACAAACGTCTAGATAAATATGTCAACGACAAAATACGCGTCCCCAACCCCTAACTCCCCACCTCCCTTCCTACCCCGACTGGACATGCGGCCATTTTCTGTGACACTGATGACCCCATCCCATTCCATTTCCTTCCCGATTCCCGCATTCTGGCGCTCTGCATATGGATTGGATTGGGTCAACACGGGCTCGGTAAATATTTGCCACTGGGATAATGAAATTTACATTTCACTGAAGTAGAAAACGAAGCAGTTTTTTTTTTATTCCGAGTTCACTCAAGAACTCAACTTAACCACGACACCAGCGGCGCTTTAATTGCGTCACAAATAGTTTAACAAAAAAAAAAGTTGAGACAGCTGCTTGCTGTTCACTGTTGCACCTGTGGCAGCAACAAGCGTACTTGCCCCGCAGCTTTATACACGGAAAACGACTTAGCCACAGATTCCTCACTTCTCTTTCCCTTTCTTCATCTATTTTCCTTTTTGTTTGCGGCTCAGGTGTTTTTGCCTTGGTTGCAATTTACTTACTATTATTTAAATTTGGATAGTGCAACCGTCATTTAAATGTGCTCTTCAATTTAATATCAGTTTAATTTCAGCATCTTCACTTTAAGGTTAACTTTACTCAGGGACTGAAAATAATCATTATTGTTTAAAATAGCAACATTCAAAATCAACCCTAAGAAGAAGTTCAATTTTTGTTTCGAATGTACCAAATTTTTTGTTATTTCAATATCTTTGCAAACAGCTAATAAACTTTTATTTCATTTATAATAGAAAAAAGTCTTTAATAATGGTTATTTAAAGACTGGATTTTATTTTTAATTTGTTTTTTTTTTAAAAAAGTAACTATTAATTAGTATTTATTTATTTTATATATTGTATTGTATATGTTTATTGGATATTCCTTATAACAGTTATGTTCCCTGACTTTACTTTTAGTAATGCTCATTAATTTTCAAAGTTTCCCTGTTAAGTATGCACAGCTTGTCAGTATTGCCACGCCCCCCAAGGGGCATCCCCTACAACAAATGACATGACATTTAGGTATTTATCTCTCTGTAATACTTGCGGCAAAAAGGAATACATCTAATAAATTAGGCGATACAATGTGGCAAGACAGAGACAGAGAGAGAGAGAGAGAGAGAGAGGGAGGAAAGGAGATGCTATAGATTGGCTCAGCCTGAGGCAGAATAAGCCTTAAATTGAACACAACAACAACGTCAAGTTGAACTGTAAACAAACGCGACAATTTATCTTACTTTCATTTAATTGTCAACGGCAAATTGCTTACAAAACGACAGTGAAAGCAAAAGCGATAGAAAGCGAAAGCTAAAGTGAAACAGGCCAAGTGACATAATCTATTTATGTGTGGGAGTGTGTGTGTGTGTGTGTGTGTGTGTGTGTGATAATCAACGTTAAATTAGCGCTGACAAATGGACAAAGCTGAAATTGGAAATGTTTACCTTTTATTGCTGAATTTTCAATACTTTCAATGGCAAATAAATAAAAACGCTATTAATTTCTATAAGGGTTTTTTTTTATTTTTTTTGTATAAGATTAAGCGTTGAGTCCATACAATACAAAATTAATAACAAAAATACACAAGTATAGTTATTAAAAAAAGGACTAAACCCCAAGCTAGGCGCTTGAGGACTTGTCTGTACACTGAAAAAAACTTTTAAAATCAAGAACATTCATCTTAAATATTTTGTTCTTAAAATAAGATTATTTCAAGACCAATTTACTAAATCTAAGATTATTAATCTAAAAAATCTGAAAATCTTAATATAAGAATAAAAATCTTAAATTGTTAGGAATGTATAAATATGTACTATTTTATATAAAACAAATGGTGGTAGCATTACTAAAACAGAATAAAATGTAAATAAATCAAAATTGAAAATAAAAAATTATAAATATAAAAAAAAAAAATTTTAATCTTTTAATATTTTGATTTTAATTTTAAGAACATTTTTTCTTAAAATAAGAACTTGGTCTAATTTTAAATGTTCTTTAAATCAAGATGTGTTCTCTTAATTTAAGAAAAATCTTAGATTTGAGACCAAAATCTTGATTTTAGAACATTTTGTTTATCAGTGTATATGTTTTTGTATTAGTGTTGTACTGTATGCAGCCCAAAAAAGTATGCAACATTATAAATAGAGAGTGTGCAGCTGCCTTTGTTGCCGTTAGTTGTGTTGATGCTGCTGCTGTTGTTGGTGTTGTTGTTTTTGCTGCTGTTGCTGTTGGTGTAGGTGACGTGGTGCTTATCACAAAGTGGGTCAGTCGCTCACTGACACCATGACACTTAAGTGCACACACACAGACACATGCACAGCGAGACAGTTGCAGCTAAAAGTATGCAGCTGATGTAACGTTCCGTTTGATACACTCAAGCGTCGACAGACGCACTCAACAACAATAACAACAACAACAATAACAGCAACAGACTGACATAGTTGACGGCTAGATCTGTAATGCAGTCGGGCAGGCACTCAGTCAACCTCAGAACCGCATCCCCACCTCTACCCTCTCCCCTCACCACTCTTCCCAAGCCCAGCCATTGTTGTCATTTGTAATTTTTTGCTGCTGCTGCTGCTGTTGCTGTTGTTGCAGTGTTTAGCCAACTGTTTTGAGTGTATGAGTGGCGGAAAGACAAGAGTGCCATCAAAATACAGCCAAGTACTTAGACGCAAGCGTTTAAATGTTGATTGTGGCCAACATAAATTGTGTGTACTTGGTCGTAGTTCAGTTTCGTCGCATTTACCTTTCCGCAACTTGACGATGTCTGAGCTCATTTAACTGAAAATCTTCGTTAATGAGCATTGAG
Organism: Drosophila innubila; assembly: GCF_004354385.1. Taxonomy (NCBI): domain Eukaryota; kingdom Metazoa; phylum Arthropoda; class Insecta; order Diptera; family Drosophilidae; genus Drosophila; species Drosophila innubila. Next base: position 27,065,430 of record NW_022995380.1, read on the forward strand.
TGCTTGACAATAATAAACATATATGTATACAACAACAATTAGCATACTCGTATCAAATCTAATTTGCTTAGTTGTTTAGCTTGTTGTTGTCAGTTGTTGCCAGATACGAGAGTGGACATCTTACGAGCATACCTGATTTTCGCATCTGCAGCTCTTGGCCCAGTTAGTTGTGTTGCCTGTGTAAGCGTTTTGCGGGTCAAGTGCGTAGCGCATGCTACAACACAATAGACGTTGGCCTTTGCCCTGTATACCGTTACCTTGCCCTTTGCCTTACGGCAGCCCACAAAACTCACCTGAGGCCTGAAGTCAGTAACGCACTAAGTGAAACAGCCAACACAAATAGCACACGTTTGCCCCACAAACACACACACACTCTCACTCTCACACACACACACACACACACTCACACATACAGCTTGAAACATGGCGCTTTGGCTGAGCAAACAATTGTCAAGCGTTACGTATACGCAACGTGAGCCATTGTCTAGCTTGCCAGGCGTTTTCTTGTGCATGTATTTACATCACAGCGGTTTCTATATCAGTATGTAAGTGTGTGTGTGTGTGTGTGCACCATCACTACTGGCTTCTCTTCTACAGTCTCTTTGCGCAGATCTCAACTAAATTTTCTAATGCATTTTGTGCGTGTTTATTATTTTAATGACAAGCTGGCAAAACTCAAATGTCTGCTAATGCAAATTGTTCTCGTCTCTCCACTTACTCCTTTTAACGCTCTCCATCTCTTTCCATCTCTCTCTACTGCATAAAATTAACTATTAAGCGCTCGGTTTAGTAATTAAAATGCATCATGATTATTTGCTTATGAGTTGTATCCAACCAGACAGTCCCAGACTCAGCAGACTGGATCTGGAGCTGCTTCTAACAATTGTATCATGGCGTCATCTGTTGTATCTGTCTCTCTGTGTGTGTGTGTGTGTGTGTGTGGCTGTGTGTGTTTGTGTCAATGCTTGCGTGCATATCAAATAATGACAATAGCTTGGTTTCGATTTAAATTCTGTTTCACAATGATTTTGCATATCTCGTTGCTTTATTCTCAGCAATGTGGGCTCTGACCACGCCCTCGTACCATCTAACGAGTAATGACTGTAATGACTCAGCTCATTTGTCACTGCTGCTGCTGACTGTTGTTTATAAATAAAGGCGACATTATTTGATTAACTTCGATATGCATTTGTTTTCATTAGTCTAATTTCATCCAGTGTTCGCGTATATATACTCCATATACATATATATTTATATCGTATGTGTGTCTGTGAGTGTGTGTGGGCGATAATTAAGTTGAATTTAAGCAATAATTCAGCTCAGTTTCATGAGAGCTTCTCAAAGATACCGCAGAATATTGCTGAAATTTATTTGTTGAATTTAGCAAAATAATGTATAGTTTAATTATAATATATGCATTAAATGTATAACAATTAATTATGAGTCTGCAGCATTTGATAAGCATCTATTACTAATTAAATTGCTTGAAATAAAATTAATACAATAAGAAAGCCCTTCAAAATAAACAATACAATATTATACTCTTTCTCTAATGTATTTTCATTCCTCTTTCAGGCTTGGATTTAAGTTATAACATAGTTTAACCATTTATTTCGTTATGCTACAAAGTGGGTAACCAGTCTGCGGTCAACAATGTATAAATATTTGGACAAAACGTTATCCTTACAAAATAAATATGGGCATATGTATATATATATATGTGTCTCTGTAGGTAGTTGACTAACTATTGTTATCAGCTTTCATAATAATTGCAGCTGCAAATTGCCTTTATTTATTGTTTAGCTGCACAGCAACAGCATCTGTTGCAGTATCTGCAGTTATTTTAATGATGACAAGTGTTTGCATTACCCCATAGACAGCAATTGCATTTGCTAGTTGCCCTGTACTGCACACACACACATGTGTAATATTATGTATCTGTGTGTGTGTGCAGTCATGTGCATGTAAATTTAAATCATAAACACACGGGACCACAATAAACTCTGCTCATTACAACTGCTAATAAATTGTCATAGCCACAGAAGACCAACACACACATACACACGACCACTCACACACACACACACACACACACACACACACAACTAGCAAGTGCAGAGCATACAGTACTCATGGCTTGTGGGTCATTGCCTAATTTGATGCTGAACCTTGGCTCAGAGTAATCAGCAGTTTGTTGAACTTGTCATTGATGGGTTACTGTGAGTGTACTCATATGAATGTACGAGTATTGACCAAATGCGAATATCAATTATTTCAAACTAAGACAGAAAGTTGAGACGACAATTTGCAAAGAGTGCGACGCAGCAACAAATACAAATAAACGTAGTCAATGTGCTTGTGGTAAGTGGCAATGTATTGACATCATAAATAAATAACCAATTAATATGTCATCATCTCAACGCGTCAGACAGACAGACACACCGAATGAGTGAGTGAGTGAGTGAAAGAGAGAGTGTAGAAAATGGCGAGTAAACGTTACAGATAGAAATTTAAGTAGACAACGGCAACGTGTCTATTAAAGAGCTCTTGAACAAAGCAATATAAACACAACGTTGCAGATACATTTAGTTAACTTTAACTAGAACACAAGTCGTACTTCAGATACTCTTGGCGAAAAGGCTACAACAATATTTATAACTCAATGTTACATGGCATTGGCTAAAGTTGTTAAACTCTGTCTTTGGTTAGAGCTCAGGCAAAAAGGCGTTAAACGAAGTAACTCTAATAACAACCACGCACGCAGCAACAACAACAATGAAAACGGAAACAACAACAACAACAATGACAGCGACAACGACAACGACAACGATAGCTGAAGTAGCGATAGCCAAACACCATTACACAGCGACAACTGTTTGCTGGTAGTGGAAAGACATGTTACTCATACGCAACGTTGTACATACCCAAGCACACACACACACACACACATAGACACGCACACATGATATAAATGATCTGCCTTCTTACGTTGCTTTTCTTTTGCAATGTTTGCGAATGTTTTACCTTTGGCTTGGCCTTTTTTTTCCACCTCGGTTCGGCTTTTTATGCGTATGCATGGGTGTGTGTGTGTCTGTGTGTGTGTCTGTGTATAGGCCACATCTAAGTTGCTGCGTAAGCCGCCAAATGACTTTGTGGCATTAGACATGCAGCCAGGCAGCAGCCAAAACACGCACATCCGGTGCGAGCATGTTTTTTCGGCTACTCCTATCTATACACCTGTCTTCCTGTCTGTCTGTCTGTCTGTCTGTCTGTCTGTCGGCTTGTCGTACTGCCTGCCTGCCTGCCTGCCTGTCAGTCCCGTTTGTTATTGTGCCTGGCAACCGCTCACATTAGCGACTGTAGCTTAAATTTAAATTTGCTTGCTGACATTTGCCGCCGACAGCAGGATGACTCCGTTTGCCCGTTAATCTAAACATTTTCCCCTACAACTTCCCTCGTTTCACCTCGCTTCCTCTCACTCTGCATGTGGTGGCCCATGTGCCTAATGGTTTTTCGATAATCATTTTCAGTGAGTACTTAAAGTACAGCTATAACCAGGGCATCAAACCGAAACAAATAAAGGTTCCGTCCCAAAACAACAGTTTCGGAAAAAAGGTTCTATTGTTGTTTCGGTTCCAGTACCGTTAAATACCGGTAAAACAAATAAATTTTGAAACATTTTAAAGTGTTTAAGCGTTGTTTTATATTAATTGTAAATCTTAAGATTTAAAATTTTCAATGTTGAAAAAAACACATTAAAAAAAAATGATTTGAACAAATGGTTAATATTCGAATGCAGAATGAATTTGGAGGCCAAACCATGATCAATATGACATTCCGCTTGACATTCGGATGAGTTCTGATAAAGTTATGGATCTAGCAACTTTATAAGACAACACTTTTGATAATTTTTAATAAAAAAAAATTGTACACATACAGAAAATAAATAATAATAATAATAATAAACCAAGCCGGTACAATCGTTTTGGTTTTCGGTACTTAGAAATGAGACGATTAGATTCGCTTAACGGATCGTTTTCCTAATATTCCCTGGCTATAAACAATGCCAACATATAAATTTCTTAAGTATTTTTCCGTTGCCAACTAATAATAAATGTAGTAAAGTATTACCAGCTTTGTTGCTGGCTATCAATCGAGTGGCAAAATGCGTTATGTGGTTAGTTATTGACAGGACCTTTCGTACGTCTGTTTGCTTTGCCAGGACGATTGACGCTTCGGCTGTCTGTGGGTTTGTCACTTCCGCATAGCAAAACATTTGCTGTGGTGTTTATACATTGGTTGTTTTACTTGTTGTGTTTGTCAACGCCCAACGAACACACACACACACACACATACACATCAAAAGTTGTTAACAAATGTTTGCGTTTAATTTTTGCGGTGCATGGCAACCAGCGAGCAAGTAACAACAATAACAATAATGATGGCAATAATAACATGCTAAATATGTTGTTTGCTTTTCACAACTAATTACTCATATTTTGAGAACAGCTCGATGGGTCGATGGGTCGTATGCGTTATATTGCCACTTGAGGGGCGCATAATAAAACTATTTCTGCATTTATGCCACAACATTAACAACATGCGAGTACGAATCTCAACGCTAGTTTACTAGTGAACCTATCAAAGCTACGCTTATATCAAAAAAGACAAAGTGGAGGATGGTAAAGTGTGGGTGGGGATATAAACAGGAATTGCCGCTGCTTTTGTTGCTGCTGTTGTAATAATTGGGTTATAACAACACTGCAGAACAATAATGTGCATGATAATTTTTAAACGTGCACTTATAGAGCCAGAACGAGAGAGGGAGAGTGTAAATGAGAGAGACAAAGAGAGAGACAGAGAGGGGGGGAAATTGTTAAAAATCACACATATACACATAGTCATGCTTTTAGGGTTAATTAGCACAATTTTGTGTTGCTTTTATGGCCGCAGCGAAAACAAGAGTCTGGCCGTAAGCCACGGCCAAGCGCCAGATTCACATCCGGCTCCATTTCAACCACTCTCTCTCTCCCTCTCCTTCTCCCACTGTCTCCCTTTCTCTCGCTGCCTGCTGCCTTCATTTGCGGTTGCCTGTAGCAGCAGCCAATTTTCTTTTAAGAGTTGTTTGGGGCTTCTTCTCTCGCTCTTTTACTGTGTTTCGGTGTTTCGGTTTCTGTTTCGGTTTCAGATTTGGTTGAGGCAACCGCTTCGAAGTCCTTGTCTGACCTCAATTTGTTCACAGCACGCCCGTGGGCGCAGTCTGCGCTTTTAATTGTTGATTTCTCGAGTGCGCCTTGGCCGTTTGGTAAATAATAATAAAAATTACGGCTAAGCGTCCATAAACGCCAATGAGCTGCAGTTAGCGTCATTCCGTCCGACTTCTAATCCCATTCGATAGTCGTCTGCAAACTTTGGCACCGCAGTCGATGCTTCATTGTCGAGCACTGCAAAATTTCAAGTGCCACACGGTGGCAAGTTGGTGGCAAAAGTTATATCGTTCAACGGTTTCATGAATCACAAAGCTGCAAATACAATTTTCGGGCGCAAAAAAAAAAAAAAACAAGTGGGCGGTTACAGTCGAGCACACTCGACAGTAGAATACCCTGTGCCCAGGTACTCTGTACTGAAAGTTGATTTTCGACCGATTGTTCCTATGGCAGCTATATGATTTATGGAACCGAATTAAACCAAATTCGGTCGGAATGTAGAAAACTAACTTAAATGCATATTCTAACAGTTTGTTTAAGATATCTCAAACAACAAAAAACTTTTTCATACTAATCTTCATTTTCGATATATCGTTCCTAGGGCAGCTATATGATATAGTGGTCCGATCCAAAAATAACAAAAATCTTGATCTGCCTATGGTATCCAGGAAGCTACTTATCAATTTTTAAGTCTCTAGTTCTTATGGTCTCTAAAATCAACGCGTTTAAGCAGACGGACAGACAGACGGACGGACAGACGGACGGACATGGCTCAATCGACTCGGCGGTTGATCCTGATCAGTTACGTACATTCTGCCCAACACATTATACCCATTTTTGCCCATTTTCAATGGGCTTAGGGTATAAAAAATAAAATAAAATAATACTCAAATAAAATAAGCCAAAAAAGAAGAGAGTCTCACTTTTTTGTATACAAAAGTTAAGCTACTCTCCTGGTTTGGTTTTTGTTGTTATGCAAATTTGAATGCGGCTCGCTGAATGTTTTTGCTTCAATTATTAAAATTGTTATTATATGAATGCCATCGAAATTATATTATTCGCGCCTGTGTAACGACATTTGCATGCGCCATGGAAATTCATTCCATTTCACTTACTTGTGTTTTTATGTATATATACATAATATAAGTATATTTTTGTCTTTTTATGTTAATAAGAAGACAGAAAACGTGTCACCGAGGAGAATTAACTGACCGACTGAGCAATTGACAACATTCAAATTCATAAAATGAAAATGTTTGTTTTTATTAAAAAATAACTCAATTGAAAACTTTGTGTGCTTCAATCGGCTTAAAATGTTATTTCAATTTGCTCAAGCAGAAGTTATATCGACGACTTAGTAACTGAATGATCAGCCAATCAAGTATGCTGAATATTTGAATTTATCACTTGTTTTATTATCTACTGATAAACTATCGAACTGCGGTTGTCCTGGTGATTGGTTCGTTAGGCGTTTTAAAATTAGAATTGCATTTAAACTATTCTAATTTGAACGAAGCTCATGAAGTTTATATGTGTGTTGTCAATTAATTTGTGAATTTTACAAATGAGCATAGAATTTGTATGTAAATTTGGCAATGCTTTTGCTTTGGCAACTGTCAGGTGACATTGTTAAATAGGATACGAATTTGCAAGTTCTGGCAAAAACTGAGCACATTCTGCTAATTGCTTCATCTGCATAATTTATGCGTATTTGATGCAATTCAAATTCAATTTGAGGTGTCGCTTATTGCTTATTTGCAACTGCAACAGCAACGGCAACTGCAACTGCAACATCAACTGCAATTGCAAATGACATGCTCGAAAATAGGTTGAAATTATTGTCATTACGCCTACTGACGCTTAATTAAACAAAACTAATGATTATTTTGCATAAACAGCAATGGAATAATCTAAATACGAATATTTCGACTGTTTTCATATTTGAAACCAAATTAAATTGTTCGCTTGACCCAGAAATGAGTTTAATGAAACAGAAACAGAAGCAGAAGCGAATCGGGAAGTTCGGGTTAGTGGAGTCGCGTTATTTGATGTCCTCCAAATTGAGTGACACGCCCAAAGGAGGGCGTGGAGGGAGGGGTTTGCTTTAAACCTCGGCGGGCAATTTATCAAAATGAAATGCCAAAATGACACAAAAAGAGAAGAGCAAAAAAAAAGTCAGCAAATGAAACGAAGGAAAAGTGAAAAATATTGCAGCTCTGAATTTGTGTCTGTCATCGTTTTGTTGCTGACAAAGAAAGAGAGAGAGAGAGCGAGAGAGTAAGATAGAGAGGGCAAAGTCAACTGATTGGCTGCCCCTCTGCAACAATCTGCATTCCCCTCAGCAACATTGAAGTTGGCACAAGAAGTAAACAAATGTTTCGTCTATTTGTGTTGCCACCCACGAGAAGAAGAGTCTGCCAAGGATTCATTAGCGTTGTCTACAGCCACACAAATCATTTAAAGCCACTTAACGACATTGTGGCTGCCACTTTTTGGCTCGACTTTTAGTTTAGTTTAAAAGTAAAATGTATTTGATTTAATTTTTAAAAGAGTTTGCAATATCTGTACTTGATCCAGGTAATATTAAACCAATTGTAAATTACAGCAAAGCTTTAAGATTTTCATTTAATATTCAGTTCCCCATCATGCAGCCAAGCAATTACATTTTTAATCAATCAAATTGCAATGTCATATGCAAATTTGCCACTGTCCGGCTGACAACGGGTCGTATGCTTAACATTAATTAATATAAAATGCCCAAGCTAAGCCAAAAATGACTGCAGCACGATTTTCATTATGGCCATAACAATGAAGCTGCCGTCTTGTAATTGCAAAAATTGTAGACACAGCTTTTGGACTTGGAGCCTTGGAGTTGAGCTGCGGTTGCCATTGCTGTAGTCACTGGTTGGTTCATTTTCACCCACTTGCCGTTGAATTTTCGGCCACATTTTGTTTGCCAAATGCTACTTGCATTTACTCCGAGTGCACTATTTAAAGAAGAGCACTGTTGGAAATTACTTATAAAAGAAAAGAAAATGCGAAACGCAGCAAAGTGGCAACAGATTTCTTGGACCGCAGCAACAGTGCAAAATGTCAGGACAATGACTTCATAAACGGACTTTAATACCGTTGCTTGACGCCCAACACAATGTTGACTTCAATTCTTATGTCTCCTGGCGCCAATGCAGCACAATTTCCGCTGCTTTATATGCGAAGAATGGAAGATGCTTCTGCTGAAAGTCTGCAAGTCTGAAAGTCTGCAAGTCTGGCATTCTATAGCCAACTCTGCTCTCGGTGTTATTTCCGTGCTGACTTTTGGTATGTCTATTTGTGATTTTCGCACTGGAATTTCATTGCCTTCTTCTTTGTGGTTTTGCCACAAGAATTGGCACTATGAAGAAAATTCTTTTGCACTTCTGAAAACAGGTAAAAGTTGCTGCAACATTTACAAAAGTTTTATCAATAAAATTGAATGCTACGCCCACACACTTACAATGTCTTCAAAGTTGAGTTTCTTTTTCTGTCATTAAATTGATTTTAAGTGTTGACAACTGGCAAAAGCAATCAAAGGATGCTCTTCAGAAGAAGTAGAAGAAGGAGAAGAAGGAGAAGAAGAACAGGTCACCAGACAATGCAAATTAAGAACGCAGCATGATTTTAACAGGATACAAAGCTAAATATAGCACAGAAAAGAAAAGGATTTCACAGCTACAGATAGGGAGAAAGAGAGAGAGAAAGCAAGAGAGAGAGAGAGAGAAAGAGAGAGAGCGGGAGAAAGAGAGAGAGAGAGAGAGAGAGAGTAATCAAAGGAATGGCCATGTGAATGCCTGCGCCTGTTGTTGCTTTGATGAGGGCAATTCAGCAAATCGTTGTCGTTCCTTCGAGTTCCAAGTTCCGACTTAAAAAGCTCTGTTGTCCTGTAGTTAAGGCAAAGTTAAAGTATAAAGTTAAGGCCAATAGATAGCTACACTGATAAAAAAAATGTTCTAAAATCCAGATTTTGGGCTCTAAACTACGAATTTTGGTCTGAAAAATGAGAAAAAACACCCAATTCTTGAATTCAGAAAACACATCTTGGTTTTAAGAACTTAATAAATAAGACCAAATTTTTATTTTAAGAATAAATGTTCTTGAAATCCAAATAAAAAAATTAAAAATGATTTTTTGATTTACAAAGACATTTTATTTTGTCTTGATAATTTTAAAAATGTTATTTTGATTGGTAACGAGTGGGATTCGAACCGCCGCCCACTGCTTCACAACTGCAGCGGTTTCTCTAACCAGAGCGCAATGGGTCACCTTTTGTTTTATATGAAATAGTACATATTTATACTTTCCGAAAAATTTAAGATTTTTGTTCTTGTATTAAGAACTTTGATTTATTTAAATAATATTTTTAGTATAAGTAAAACGATCTTAAAAAGTTCTTATTTTAAGAACAAAATATTCAAGATGAATGTTTTTGATTTTAGAAGTTAGCCTTTTTTTCAGTGTACGTGTATATTCTTAAATATATCTTCGCCATTCATTTTCATCTTTTGTGTCTGCTTCTGTTTCTCTGATCAATTCATAGGCATTGACAGCGCGTGCAAAGTATTCACATTAATTTAGTCAATTTATGCATTCGATGAACAGACTGAACAAATGAATAGTCACGCAAAATGGTTAACAGCATTGTGTCCTTGGCCCATTGATATATCTGCAGCTGCTTAAATGGGGCAAGCATTTGTGGCATACTAAATTGATGCCTACTTTCGTGCGCATCACGCATACGCCGCGTGTGATACGTGTGCTTGAGAGCTAATTAAATGCACAAGTGTTGCACACTAATTAGTTGCACTTGTGTGTCACAAACTTACGCAACTGCCTTAAAGACTCAATAACATTTGACAGTGACTAGAAGAGAGTGAGTGAGTGTGTGTGTGTTAAATGCATTTAGTAGCGTGCTCTGAAATCAATTAAAAATTGTTAATTGAAAGAGCTGCTCGTTGCCTCACAAATTGTCAGGTAACGCAAATTGATTTATGTTTATGCGTTTGATGTTTGTTGGTATTGTTGTTGGTATTGTTGTTGTTGCTGTTGCTCTTGTTGCAGCCACTGGGCCGCAATGTTTGTTAACTGGTCAACTGACACAACTGGCCTGCAAATTGGGGCAGACACGCCCAATGGCAGACTGTGATTTGACCACAGTCTAAAGACCAGAATGAACTGTGCAATAGCCAAGACGTTTATTTGCTGGCATTCACTTAAACGTAGGTCTGCATGTGTGTGTGTGTGTGGTAGTGTGTTTGTGTGTGTGTGTGTGTGTCTGGTCATTTTGTCGTTTATTTGCTTGCTTGTATGTGAATTTTGGGGTTTTGTTAAGTTTATGCAAATGTCCTTTCAGCAATTAGCAATAAATGTTTGCATTGGCTAACTGCCTGTGTGAGTGTATGCGTGTGTGTGTGTGGGTGTGTGTGTATTGGACTGTTCGTCCATTTGTGGCTCATTTGTGATACAAATCATGCGGTATACTCGCACATTTACTGCGGGCCACCAGCTGTTTTGGCCCGTCTTTAAGTATGTCTCTTCTGGCCGCCAACTGCGAATGGGTGTGGGTGTAAGTGGGTGGCCATTGGCCATTGGCCATTGGACGACAGGCTGGTCAACCAGCAAATGTTGCGGTCAACGTGCAAATTGTGCGCTAAATTGGCTTGCCTTTTGCATTTGCATAATTTACTGCGGTCGCATTTATTTCTTGGTTCTTCAACTTCAAGACACTCTCAGCACTCTTTAACCTTTTGGCATAAATTTATGCAAATTGGCAGCAGTTAATATGTATTGGCAGAAAATAGTCATTGCTGCTGACTCTGTTAATATCTTGAACATAATATTCTAAGCCTCTGCCAGTTATTACCTATTACAAGACTATGGCCATAACATAAACGCTTGGAGAACTGAGAATTTCTGAGTACAAAGTGAAGCCAGTTTCAATTCAGCTTGTGGGATTTAATTCTGGTTCAATCAAGTGCATTAATTGGCTAATAATTATGTTTGTCTGTGTGTGTGTGCGAATCCATTATTGCACTAATTAAATACCTCAATTGTGAGCCGCAATTCGCGGTGCTCGCCTTGAATTTTAGATTGAAATGCAGCCAGAATTGTAAGCGATATCTATCGCAAGTTGCCAGGTTGAATCGCTTAATCAAGTTTACATTAAGGTCAATAAATTGCTTGAAGAGTTGCCATCTTTGGCTTTAAATAATTCACGTAGAGCGCAAAGAGCTATTTATTAATATTGCGCATATCAGGCTTATATCAATTGATTGATGGTTGATAAGTAACGTGTTTTCTTATGACTGAACTGTATGTGTGGGTCTGTGTGTGTGTGAGTGTGTGTATGGAGGGGGAAGTATAGAATAGGTTGCCAAGCAGCCTAACCAAATAGGCGGCATAATAATGCGAGTTTATCTCTGCTTGGTTACCAAATTTCCAACAATTTGATTTATGTATTTTTTGTTTTGTGCATGAGAGCGTTAGTCATGTTGTTATTTTCATTGTTGTTTGTGTCTGCCAATTGTTGGTGTTGTTGTTGCTATATGTTGTAGTATATATGTACGCATGACTTGCTCTCCCAAATGCTATCATCAAAAGTCCTGATTACATTTGCCGCCGTTGCTCCAATTACTGTGCTCACGTTCCCTACTCTTTGACATACTCACGCCTACACACATGAGTACATGTAATGTGTGTGTGTGTGTGAGTGTGTGTGTGTGCTTAAGTGTAGTCGAGGCATTGTTCTGCGGCATGTTACTCAAGACAACCTAATTAGTTCAATTTAATAGGAAATACGCTGCCTGGCAACGTTATTGAACAGAACAGAACAGAAGAGAATATTCTTATTGGTTATTAGACTTATAGCTATTGCAGTTTTTAGTTAACAATTTCTGAGTTTTGAACAAGTTTATTTGGAATTTCATCCAATCGAATTGTCTGACAAGCTTTAATTGGGTTGAGCTTAGCAAAGTGGGAGAATAGACCACCCAAAAGATTTGCTTTTTCAAGAGATTTCGATTTACGCTCGAGAGATTCAATATTAAAATCGGATATAAATTGTTTCGAAACACACTCACATATTCACAGCAACAACAACATGTCTGGCATAACAAGTGGTTGACAAGCTATAGATACACACACACACACGTATGCACACACACACACACAAGGTTGACAACTGAAATCAGTCGTGCATTTATTTAAATGTATGTAAGCCTTTTTATACAAAATGTTGCTGTTGTTTCTGTTGTTGTTGTTGTCACTGCTTATCTGAATACGATTTGTTAACAATTCTTAAGCACTCGTAAAATATTCATGGCCTACGGAAATAAACCTTTGTTGCCATCAAAATCCCTGACAAATTTCAAGTTAGATTAAAGACTTGCTCTCGACCAAATAAATCAATGGTATGATATTATGTGTGTATTTGGATATTTAAATAATAAATTGATCAAATTATTCATTAAAGCTTGTTGCATGCATATTACAGACACATATACATGCACATATGAGCTCATAAATCAGATGTATACATGTATGACAAGTTACTCTGACCCATTTACGGACATCGAGTACTTGTTTAAGTATATGTGTGTTTGCTACGCCAACAAATTGATTGATCACGTGTGTAAATGAGTGTGTGTTTCTCGTAATTAACAGACGGACAGACGAGCTGTTGGTAATTGTATCAGCCAATGAATTGATAAATTAACAAGTTACAAGCTGTGAGCTAGCGGATTTTGAATAACGACAAAAACTGAAGCATATTGAGATACTTTAAAGAACTTAAATCAGGTCAGTCACTCAATTGACTGACACACAAATACTAAGTTATAGGTGGGGCAAGTGGCAAGTGGCATGTGGCAAGGGGGCAACCCTTCAAGAGTCCTTTTATGGCCTGAAAAGTGTATGACAAATGCGTTGCTCGTAAAACATGCGTTGATGTTGCTGTTAATCTCGATATACGAATGTGCGTTTGCCAGCTTTTGTTTTATTGTTGTACTTATTTTTATTGCCACGCACAACGACACAAATGGACAGAGCTTCAGACAGTGAGACTGGCAGACAAAGAGCGTCAGGTTTTTGCTTGATTAAATTATAAAAATCTTATTATATTCACACGCCGCGCACATTGAGTGAAAGCGATGCGTAATCGAATTTTATGTGCGCACAAAAGTATGCTTTAATAATAAAAACTGAAGAAGGAAGCAGAATAAAGAATAAAGAAGAGCAGAGACCTGCCACACAGGAGCAACACAGAACTCAAGGACTTCGACAGTGGCTTAATTGGCGCCATGTTTGCTGTGCCATTGTCAGAAAGCTGCAGAAGCATGGCCTAACCACTGTTTGCTTTACCTAACTGAGATTGACAGCCCACCCAGGCCAAGATGCATGCAAAGACAATACTGGAAACATAGACAGAGATACCAGCAGACATTGTGATGGAAAGAGAAGTAAAGAGAGAGAGAGAAAGATAGAGAGAGAGAAATGAGAAATACTGTATATGGCATCTTGTGCATTTTGTGCTCGCCTTTGCTTTTGGTATTTGGGTCAAAGCTTACATTTCTATTTACATTGCCTTGGACTGCTCGACTGGCCGTACATAAAATTTAATTTCAAACTTTTGCTCATTCCTGGCAGCATAAATAAATGCGTATTTCAAAGGATACTTGCACAACAATAATGCAGGCTTAGCACATGTGCTGCATTCATATTATTTTTATCCTTGTTTCTTATTTATTTTCTGTTTGCATTAAAACTCACTTAAATTTGAATACAAGTAACTCGAGGAGAAACGTAACTGTCTTCAGCCAAGCGTGCCATAAATGTCTTTTAAACATTTTTAAAGTCTTATTTACTGTACATGAAAGTGACAAAGATGAAGGAACAAACAAAAAAGAGAGAGACATGTTAGACAAAGAGACATGGTGAGAAGTCTACACCTCAATGTCTCTGGAAAACTTTAAACCAATAGATTTCACTACCAGTTTTATTCTGCTTTGTTGCTGTTGCAAGTGTTGCAGCTTCCGTTTGATTGCCTCACTGCAAGTTGAATCAATAAGCTGAAATGATTCGATGACTCTGTTGATCAGATCTGTTGCCTTCCTCATGCTTGACCTGGATGCATTAAAAGTCTGCTTTGTAAATGCTTAAAGTATCTAATAAACTCGTTCATCCACTGATAAGTCGCTGATAAGTGTAATAAACTTAACGGAGGGTCAGAAGCAAATAATTTTAAGTTGCCGGCCTAGTCGAGCGGAAGCGGAAATTGTCTCTGGCAACAGAAAGCACGACAATTTCTTCTTATTTTTGTTGTCATCTTCGTTTTAGCTTGCCACTTTTATTGTTATTGCTGTTGTTGTTGTTATTATAGCCAGTCTGAGCTGAGCTGCTGCTGGCCAGAAATTGGATTTATCTGCTTCGTTAGTAAATTGGTTGTGATAGGCGCAACATCACGGAACTCCCCGGAATAACCAACTTGGGCGTGTTGCCAACTGCAGGCGGCATTGAAAGAGTCACCGAATTTGCAGTACAATGGGCTAAAACATCTAGAAAAGTGACTTCAAATGTTTGAGCCAAGGCTGCAAACCGGTTCTGAACCGAACCTAGTAGAGCTGGTTCGGTTCGGTTCGGGTTTTTAAGCAGCCTGAACCGGATCATGAGCCGAACCCTTTAGATTATTTACTTTGCGAACCCGAACCTAAACCGAACCGCTTTATAAAATAAAAGGTTCGGTTCGAAAAGAAAATTATTACATAAATTTAATGGTTTTCTAATATTACGGAATTACTTGAGACTTTGGATTAAAATAAGTATCTTAAATAAATAAATTTAAAATATAATCAAAATTTGATTTCTTAAAAATACAAAAATTTTATTAGTTCAAAATGTAGAGAAAAATGTATAAAATTTGTGTATAAAACTGAACCAAGGTTCGAACCCTTGGGTTCAGGGGGTATATAAACCAATTCGCGCACCGAACCGATGTCTTGCTTTATGGTTCGAACCGCCGAACCAAACCTTTAACACAATTTTGGAGGTTTGCAGCCTTGGTTTGAGCATAGATTTCCCAATCTGCTTGTCTAATGATAATCATATTTTCCTGAAATAAACACAGCACTAAATAAACTAATTGCAGCTGACAAATTAGCCCACTGTCCACTGTCCAGTGTGACACTGTGGCACTGTGACACTGTGGCACTGCCAGCTGCAGCAAGTGAGCGACTGAGCGACTGAGAGCTGTTTCTGCCACCAACTCGGATGCGGCCTCTCGTCCGGAAGTTGCAGAACTTTTTAAGCAGCTTGCTTTAATTTCTCCTGCTGTCACATGATCTCTCTCAGGCTCCGGCCTCGTCTCCGTCTCTGTCTATCTCTCTCTCTGTCTCCGCCTGCTCCGGCTCCGGGCGGACGGCACAAGTTTAGCAACTGTGGCGGGTCTAAAGCCTGTGAAATGTTTTTATGCGAATTTTATTACATTTAGTTGCTGCCCCCGCTGAGGCCGAATTACTTTGCTGCTTTTTCTTGTTGTTTTTGTTACGGGCTCTTTTTTATGGGGGGAGGGGGGACCGTTTAAAGCCTTGGCCCTTTGAAATTTTCATTATTGACTTTCAACGTTGGTGTTGCTAGCGCATAAATGTTGAAATCAGCTTGAGGCATTTCAATTTTGGCTAAACAGTGAAGTTGAAGTTGGTTCTTGGTTTTTATTACAGTTTCCATTTGGTGTTTATAATTTGCGTAGCAAATTGGGCGACAAAAATTGTGACATTCATGCGAAAAAAAGAGACTGGGAATAGGAGTAAAAGAGAGGCATAGAGAGACTAAATTGGTGTCCCAGTTGGCAGCTGAGCTGCTGGCTACTGAGGCTGATTATGAGCACTCGCATAATGATGATGACGATGACGATGACGATGATTAAGTGCCCAGAGGCAGCTGATTTATGTGTGTGGCTCTGATCGGAGCGAAGCTGGAAGCAAAACAAAGCTGCAAAAGGTTGTGGCTCGAGATTCGTTGGCGGCCGTTCAACTGCACGGATTAATGAGCCACAGCAGCAACCACATTGCCATTTTTGAGGCCTGTCCATTTGAAATCATGTTGGCTTTTTCTACAGACCACGTTTGCATGCGTTGGGCATGAACAGAAACTCAGTCAGTCAGGCCGCAGGCAGACAGCCAAAGCTCGACAGGATGTGCTGCCTGTCCGTCTGTCTGTCCGTCTGTCCGTCCGTCTGTCCGTCCGTCTGTCCGTCTGTTTGACTATCTGTGTATCTGTGTGTGTCGTTCTGTGTGAGTCGCCATGGTCGGTGGTCAAAATTAAATTATGACAGCAAATGAACAACCAACGATGAGCAGCAACATCAGCAGCCAGGCAGCCTGACAGTCAAACAGTCCGACAGTCAGAGAGTGAGGCAATGAAGCTGCTGCCCATATCTAACAAGGATGGGACTGAGCCGGATACGCTGAGCCGTTGTCCTGGCTGTAACGCTGGCTAATAATGAAATACATGAATTTTGTAGACAATAATCGCAGTGGCTTAGCTGGGATTATAATAGGCACTCGGCAGCAGC
This sequence comes from Drosophila innubila, assembly GCF_004354385.1. Taxonomy (NCBI): domain Eukaryota; kingdom Metazoa; phylum Arthropoda; class Insecta; order Diptera; family Drosophilidae; genus Drosophila; species Drosophila innubila. The sequence goes on from NW_022995380.1 coordinate 27,082,236, forward strand.
CAGGATAATGAACCAGGTGAGACCCATTGTGGTCTGTTCGCCTTGCCACATAGTTTGCTTTTATGATTATGTTTAAAGCCAAGTTAAAGAACTTCAATAAGAATTTTCGTATATAAAACGTTATTCCCCAATTTTCATACAACTATGTTAATTCTCTTATATAAATAATTTCAATTGAATTTATCGCACAAAATGCATTTAATTTCAATTATGACATAAAACTACAATATTCAATTCATTATTATTGCTTTCCAATCACCTAATCATTCCCATTGGGCTTCTGTATAGATATTATCAATATTTATGGTCATAAGTTTGTAATCAATTGTTGTTTGTTTAAATAAACTGCATAAACAATCATTAAATTAAATTAGACTGCCTAATGACCCACATGCACAAACAATTTATTTGCATCTATAAAATCAAAATAACAATAACTACAACAAATAATATTTTTATCTATATACATTTTTAAATAAACTGCAGTTGCAACAATTTCCCAAAGGACCAATTGGCATTTTTCACTGTGAATAATTGTATTTGAATACCATGTAAATACACAAAAATACAAGTCAGTTGATGCGTTAAACATGCGAATTATTTTTAATTATTCCATCTAGGAATGTGCAGATTCCCTTTTATTTGCTGTAAAATTTAACAAACTATTCTTGTGATTTCACTTAACATTCAACTCACAATTTAATTGCCAAAAATTGTATTATAAAATTTATTCGATCTAACAAACAAAGCAGTTGCAAGAAAAATGAGAATAATGTTGGTTTACGTCGAGACAAAGACTTTAGATTAAAGACGTAAAACCAAATAAACAAATAGAATTAAATAATACTAATTCAGTTAACAAGCTCTGAAACCGGCTCTAAATGATAGTTTTCATGATAAAAAAAATCTACGAAATTGCATAACTAACTATTTCTGTCAGCTTCAGACAATAAAGATATTTATTAATTTTGTATTGAAACTGTTTTTTTTATTTTATTTTTATGACCATTTGACATAGCAATTATTGAGTCAATGTAAATTCCAAAGCAGTATTTTGCAATCAAAATAAATCAAATGTTTACTTAAATTGATTGTTTTTGCTTTTAGCAGTTTTTACATTTAAAATAAGTTTTTATGTTTTTCATTAGTAACATTTTTATGAACTTTTCAAAGCAATTAAAAACAGATATTTAGTTTACAAATTTTATTAAATCAACGGCAAATGTATTCTTTAACATATTCACTATCTGTCGTTTCTGTTTTTGCATTTTCGGAATATTTTCTAAAACAACAGTTAAAGTTCTGACAAAAATTCCTTTAACAAAAGTCAAAGCTAATTTATGTAATTGTTTTTATCTTCTTTTGAATATTTTCTAGAGGGCGCAATGAATCTAATAAAGAAATTACGCCAGACTGTGTTCCAGCCAAGGACTTTGTTGTTGTTATTGTTGCTGTTGTTTTGAGGATGTCGCCAATTGTTTGGCTTTATGTAATGAGCTGAATATAAAGTGCGTCTAGCGTCGACTGCAAAATTGTTTATTGTTTGAAAAACGGCATGTATTAAAGTTTACAAGTGGATAAATGTCGTCAGAGGCATACTCCTTAAATTGCTAGAGGGTCTAATAAAATCCTTTTTTTCACGAAATGTATTTGACTTGTTCCTAAGTAGTTGCTTAAGGGCATTAATCGTTCGGCTTACTAATTTATGCATAATGGATGTTATTTTCAAACAGTCCAAAGAGACAATTAGGTTGCCAAGGACATGAAAAGACGTTTCTGATGTCTGGAGAAAGTGATTCTTCATGTGAAACACGTGCCATTTGTTGACACTATAAAAACACCACAATTTGATGGCCAAAAACGGCTAAGTAAACTTTTGTCTTTGACTAAATGAAGTTTGGAGTTTGGAGTTTTAGAAGATATCAATAAAGCAGCTTCAATTAAGTAAACTTCCGTCATTCAAATCAACAATTTACATATGCTTCCATTAAGGCGTTGAAATGTGGGCGTGGCATTAAGTGTCATTTCCAGCATTTTTTCGCTTTATTTTCCTGCTGTCGTATTGTTTCGTATTTTATTTGTAGCAACTTGAATTGCATGGAAAAGCATTTGGAAAAGTTTTTCATAAATTTGCTCGCACTTAACCGAGACACAAAACTGAGCAGAAAAATCTCAAATACAAAAGTGTGCTACTTATGGGGCATATTTAATAGTTGTTGCTGTCGATGTTGCTCTTCAGTTTGTTGTTGTTGTTGTTGTAGATATTATTGTTGTAAGTGCTGGCAGTTGGCAAAGTTGTGCGCCACAGCAACAACGACAACGACAAGAACAACAACTGAACAGCTGAGCGAGTCGCACATCAATAAAACGAAAATTGCAGCAAAATTGTCGCTGCAAGAGGCGCAGAGGCTGTGGCAGGGGGGAGGGGGGAGGGAGGTAGGTTGCTTGTTTGCCTGTCAATAGGCGTGGCTGGGTGGCAACCAAGCGGGCGGCTGCTGAGTTGCAGGGAAAACAATCGAAATTATAGCAAACAAGCGCGAAAACTTTACGCTTTCACTTCTGCATGTGTGCGAATGTGTAAGTGTGACTGTGACTGTGTCGATGTGTGTGTGTGAGTGTGTGTGTGTGAATATACGCCTGGCTGCAGTTTTATTGCTTTGCTATTGTTGTTGCGGCTATGATGGTTGCCTGCTGGTTGCCTCCGCAGTGGCATTTAAATTGCTCTACAAAAAGCGCCAGCAACTGGCTGCCTAATACCAATGCATACACACACACACACACACACAGACACAGACACAGTAACATGGTATTAAGTGCGCCTGTGAATGTGTGCATGTCCTTTTTTTTAACATATACTAGTGTCTACATAGCATGGCTTGTATTTCGCTCTTTCACTGATGGCGCGTAAATTCTCTCATTTGCGTGAACATTTTCGCAGCATACTTTTTGGGGCGAACCGCAACAAAATGTGTGTCAACAAAAGTCGACGTTGCACGCTGTGCTGCTAGTGGTTGTTTTTGGCCATTGTCAATGCTGCTGCCATAAATGAGAGCTGCCATTTTGTCTATTCGAAATCGAACGCCTCTTTTTCAAGTGTGGCCAGACAGATAAAATTGCAATTAGCTCTTATTGTTGTTGTTGTTGTTGCAACCCCTTTAAACGGCATTTACACAACCCGTTTGACTTGAATTCGGGCTGAAACTAGTTGTGTTGCCATAATTACATGTAAATTATAACCGCATGTCCAAAACTGTTTGTTCATTTATTAATTTTATGCTTAATTAGGCCATGGCTTACAGGGAATCGGGAACCTTTTTCCAAGAAATGTAATTATTTTTAATTATTTTTTATGAAACTCACATACAACATTGGACTTTTACACTGGCAACATTACAGGTAAATATCTATGTGTGTGTGTGTGTGTGTGTGTGTGTGTGTGTGCGCGTGTGTTTGAATTAGGGAAGCTCATTAACGCAAATGACGTCAAGAAGCATGTAAAAACAGCCTTTTGTAATTCTAATTAATACGAAAATAACGTGTACCCGTGCCTGCGGCGATATGCTGCAAAACCAATAAAAAGATAAGTAACTGAAATCATTTCAAGGATGATCAACTGAGAAATACTCTTTAATTGCATGAAAAATCGAGAAATTCCAACTCTCAATACAACAACAAAGATTGAACTAGTTGAAAGTTTTAAAAGCAAAACAAGTATTTCCCTTAAAGTACTTTTATGTATATTAAAGTAAGTAACGGGAATCCTATGGTCGGGATCTCAACTAAAGCCTTTCCCACTAGTTTTGTTAAAAATCATGTCAAACCAGGGAAAAATTTTAGTTTATAAAGTTACTAAGTCAAAGGTCTGACCAACTTCAAACTTTCATAACTTTGTCAAAACTGGACCGATTTTTAAGCGGAATGTCATTTTGATCATGATTTGACCTCTAAATTCATTCTGCATTTAAAATTTTATTATTTAAAAAATTTAATTATTTTTGACCCAGATTCGATATCGATGGTAAGGGTCCCCCCTTTGAAATTTTGAAAATTCAAAATTTTAAATCTTAAGTTTTCGCTTTTAATCAACTCCCTATATCGTAGTTAGTACAAAACAACACTTTAAATTTGATTCTGGGATAGTTCATTTTTATGTAAAAAATCATGTCAAATCTTAGAAAAATTTTGACTTGTAAAGTTGCTAAGTCAAAGGTCTGACCAACTTCAAACTTTCATAACTTTGTCAAAACTAAACCGTTTTTCAAGCGGAATGTCATTTTGATCATGATTTGGCCTCTTAATTCATTCTGCATTTAAATTTTGTTCATTTAGAAAATTTAATTATTTTTGACCAAGATTCGATATCGATGGTAAGGGTCCCCCCTTTGAAATTTTGAAAATTCAAAATTTTAAATCTCAAGTTTTTACTTTTAATCAACTCTCTATACCTTAATTAGTTTAAAACAACACTTCAAACTTGATTCTAAGACCTTTCATTTTTTTGTAAAAAATCATGCCAAATTGAACAAAAATTTAGACTTGTAAAGTGGCAAAATCCGGAGTCTGACCAACTTCAAACTTTCATAACTTAATCAAAACTGATCCGATTTGCAAGCGGAATATCATTTTAATCATGATTTGACCTCTAAATTGATTCTGCATTTAAAATTTTTTAATTTAGAAAATTTAATTATATTTGACCAAGATTCGATATCGATGGTAAGAGTCCCCCCTTTGAAATATTGAAAATTCAAAATTTTAAATCTAAAGTTTTCACTATATATCAACTCCCTGTATCGTAGTTAGTATAAAACAACACTTTAAACTTGATTCTGGGATAATTCATTTTTTTGTAAAAAATCATGTCAAATCTTAGAAAAAATTTGACTTGTAAAGTCTGTACTAAGTCAAAGGTCTGACCAACTTTAAACTTTCATAACTTTGTCAAAACTGAACTGATTTTCGAATGGAATGTCATTTTGATCATGGATTGGGCTCCAAATTCAATCTGCATTCAAATTTCATTATTTTCAAAAAATTTAAGACTAGGCAAATTTTCAGTCTTGTTTTTAATTTAAACTTAAACATTGCTTAACTTTAAAACTGTTAATATTCTAATTTTATTCTTAAATTTAAAGCATTTATTGTCGACTGGTTCAAGTTGAAATTAAATAAATAACCATTTGGGTGCCAAATATATATAAAGCTTTTTCAAATCGTCATACTTGCTATACCCGATTGAGATACTTGAATACAGGGTATATCATCCACAAAAAGGATGTCAACTTGAAGCTCTCTTAAGTCTTCCCTTTATTTTGCAATTTGTGGAACGTGTCCACATTGCGTCTCCTTTGCATTAAAAATTCCATTAGCTGCTAACTGTGCGTATTAATTAGTTTTCACATTAAATGGAAAACTAACTAACTGGACGAAGAACAAAGGGCAAATCAGCTGCTGCTCATAGATTCACATTCACTTTCACTTAACGGTTTCGTGGAACTTACCAAAAATGCGTCCCGCCTCAATGGACGGCATTAATGTTGTTATCAGCAACACAAAGCCGTAAATAATGATTCCAAGATGATTTCTCGATTTGGCCGATATGCGCTGCGTCATTTTGTGAATGTTGTTGCTGATTTTGTTGGTGTTGTTGTAATTGGTTTTCACGTTGTTGTTGATTTTTTAAAGCAATTTTGTTTTTTGCGGTGGTTTACATTACTTTTTGGTATAGTTTGATTTGATTTGGTTTGTTTTTTGGTTGCTGTTGATTTAGTTTTATTCTATATTTCGCCCATTGGCCATCAAATTTAATTATATTTTTGTTTACTTTTCAAGCCAATTTGATGCAGAGATAATTTCTTGCTCCGAATTTCCTCTATTCTTTAATTCGATAGTAATTTCTGATGATTTTTATTCAGATTTGTTCATTTGTTTACATTTAGGTTTGACCCTAGGTGATTATTTTGTTTGACCTGTAAAATGTAGAGATGGAATTTTAAATATATTATTTTAAATTAAATTATTTGATAGACAGTGTAAATTGAATTACGTATATAAATGATTTTCATAGTGATGCAGAAGTGTGACTGCTGGCATTTTAGAGTTGCGGCTGCAAAATTAACCAAAGATGTCTGACAAAAGCAGCAGGGAACATAAACATATCACACATACACATACATGTATGTATGTATATGTTTATATAGACCACATGCATTTGTGTCTGAGTATAAAAGTTATATGTGCAAAATGAATTTGGCTTTTTTATAACAAGAACGGCGCACTCGGAAGTCTGACAACATAAAATGAAGTGAAATCTCTGCTGGTGGTGCCCAGTGAACTAATGGCTGAACAGCTGGGGCAGGGGCAGGGGCAGGGGCAGGAAAAACTGTCGGTTGCAACAGTATAAAAGTGCCGTAGATCCGCCAACATAAAAGTGAAATTCACCCCGCAAGAACAGCAAGTGCAACAACAACTGCAACTGCAACAACGACAACTGCAACAACGGCAACATGAACCACAGCTGGGGGTGCGCATTTAATGCGGCAACAGTTACAACATGTGGCAACAAATGTCTATTGTTGTTGTTGTTGCCTGTTTAAGCAACTTGGCGTGTTGCCTTTTGACTATAAAAAACTGCAAAGTGAGCGGTAAGCACCTTAAAGCTGCCACTTTGATGCAACCTACAAGCACAAGAGCTGCAACTTTAACATTAACAACAACTACAACAACAACTACAACAACAACAGCACAAGCAAACAATGCAACCTGCCACACGTGACGTAAATGCTGTGGTTGCTTTTAAAAACTTTGTTTTAATGTGAAATGAAAACTGAAATGAAAGTTTTCCTGTGTACCTAAAAATCCCTGGCACCCGATGGATACCAAATGAATGCTTTAGGGATCCATTCAATGAGTAACTATGAGGGCTGGGAAACAGCTGAGCTCCCAATTATTTAATTTATTGATTAATGCGTCTATATTAATGACTAAATGTTATTTATTACTTCTGTCTATGTAATATGTTTCGTTGTTAAACTCATCAAAGAGTTGTCGATATTAGCTGTCTACATCTCATCGCTATATTCTTAAAATTATTATTAAAATTATTAACAAAATGACAAAAATTTTTACTGACAAAAGATCTGCCAATTTTTTCCAATGAGTTGTGACTAATTAGCATGGTTAGCATACAAATTAATATACAAATTCAATTGTTAACATTTCATTTTACTAACAACACACTTAAATGTATCTCAAAATTTTCTGCCTTTTGCGTTAAGATTTTCCATATTATTTTAGCATTTGTTCCTGAATTGTAGCCACTAAGATATGATTTAGCATACTCGTAACTGTATAAGCTCTTTAATTTAAGCAACTTTTATGGCAACATAAATTGTTGGCTTTTACTTTAGATTTTTGCAACTTGTTTCCCTCACGTAGCTGGTAATTAAAGTTATTTTAACATTTTGTGTGTGAAAAAACTTACTGCAATTTCTGACTTTTCAACGAGAACAAGCAACATACACATGCATATGCACACTCACACACACACACACACACACAAAGAATATTATTTACATATCTGACCATATTGTCAGAACACAAACAATTTTACAGCATCACTTTTTGTGAAAGTAAGTATGCAAATGTGTGCGTGTGTGTGTGTGTGTGTGTGTCGATCTAGACCTGGGTCTGCCACAAGCATGCAAAAACAAAAAATATCTATATACATATACGAGAACGTGTGTGCAATAAAAAACATAAAATGAAATCCAACTGTTGTACGCCATCAAACCAAGTACTCCTCTTTTTCAGGTATTTCAGTAAACATTAAAAAACTTTGCACACTAAAAAATGCTAGCTTGTAACAATTATTATAATATAAAGTAAAGGATATCAAAATGAATTTTGAACATTTCTTTTCAGATTTTTTTTTGTTGTAAATGGAACTCATAACTTTTATGTAAAAATAATGAAAGTTGTGGTTTTTAATTAAGATTTCAATAAAAAGTTTGCTGCCGACAAAATGTTCAACTTAAAAGATAATTTGTAAAAAAAGTAAGGATAAATTCAGAAACGAGATATAAGAAACTATTTAAATTATTACACAAAAAAAATACTAATGTTAAAAGTTAAAGACTTGCTACAGAACACGATTAGATGATGATAAATATTTACTCTACTGTGGATATTTTAATCACCCTATTTTTGGTCTTGTAAATGCTACCACATCGAATGGACCCAGGTGTTTACGACCTGACATTTAACGACAAACTTCTCGATCTAATCCTAAGTCTTAAGACTCTTTAGAGACGCTGCCCCCATGAAGCCCCAATAATGGCAACCGTTACAGTTAGAGCCGCAGTGGTAGTCAACGAAACGTCTTTCGCTAAGCACCTTAACGACTGAGGGGCGAGAACTCATCCACTGAACGCCACCTGGTTACCAACTGTCCACCACTCAACAAGTTTCCTACACTGAAAAAAAGAACAACTTCTAAAATCAAGAACATTCATCTTAAATATTTTGTCCAAAAATAAGAACATTTTTAGATTATATTACTAATACTAAGAATGTTATTCTAAAAAATCAAAGTTCTTAATACAAGAATAAAAATCATAAATTGTTAGGAAATTATAAATATGTCAAATTTTATTATAATATAATAGTTGGCACGTGGCGCTCTGGTCAGAGTCGCCGCTTCTGATAAAAGCAGGCACAGGTTCGAATCCCACTTGGTACAAGGAAAAAAACACAGTACAAATTACATTTTTAAAATATACCAAACCAGAATAAAATGTTTGCGTATAAAAAAACTTAAAATAAAAAATTATAAATTTAAAAGCCTTTTTTTTTTAATTTCTCGACTTAAATTTTTAGAATATTTTTTTCTTATAACAAAAACTTGGTCTTATTTGAAATGTTCTTAAAAGCAAGAATTGCTTTCTTAATTTAAGAATTTCATGTTCTCAAAAATCATGATTTTAGAACACTTTCTTTTATCAGTGTAAGACCAATTCATTCACTCATACACCACCCACCACCCACCACCCATCTATCGTAGGCTAATGACCACTTGTAGTTGTAGTAGAGCAATTAAAGTGTCTGCCAGCATTGCAGTTCAGCAGGTTTTACAATTTTTTTTCACATAATTCCAGTCGCTGACTTCTAGTCATTTCTAGCTGTCATTTCCTCCCAGACACTCCCACCCTGTGGGGGTATTTTATGGATGAATGCATCGAGAAGTAGCGGACAGCAGGTGAATGCTTGGTAATTGGTAAGCAGTCCAGTACTGCAGTTATGACAAAGCCAATCGACTTCAAGAGTTACCAGCTACGCTGCCACATAATGAAGAGCGAGGCGCTATTTCAAGTTGCAAACATGAAACTTAAATTGCAACTGCAACAGCAACAGCAACAACAACAGCAGTTGCCTGGTTGCTAATGAATAGCATAAAGCAATGGAATTTGATGTGGAAGTGGAAGATGGACATGAAGGGCCAACTGTGCACAGGAAAAGCCAGCAGCAATAATAAAGCCAAAGGGAAAAAAGTTTGCTAAATACATGCAGAACATCAGGAACATCAGGAATATCAGGAACAGAAGCAACATCAACAGCAACAGTTGCTTTTGTAATTAACTGCTTATTTACCTTGAAATGGAAAATGAATTAAGCCAGCGAAAAGAAAAGTAAAGGAAAATCGCAAAAAAAGCATAAATAAATAATGCAAAGAGAAGAATTAACTACAAACAAGCTGCAGATAAAAACTAAATGCTTTGCTTTGACATGAAAGAAATGCATTTTCTAGTAAATAATCAGAAACTTGAATGTCAACACCGTCGGAATGTCATAAAGTTGCAATTCCGTACAAATTCCATACGGTTTGATGGAAAAGGTCGAATTTGTGTAAGTTTCATAAGAATTTGCATTGGAATTTTTGAGTGAATTTATGTATTTCAGGGTACTAATCCGAGTTGTATATATATAGTATTTTATAAGACAATTAATCTACTTAACGTTATACAACCAAATTATTATTTATTTATTTATTTATACCTACTTTTTTATTTATAAAACTAAAATTGTTCTACATTACGTGATATAATCAAATTATTATTTATTTATTTATTTATACCTACTTTTTTATCTATAAAACTAAAATTGTTCTACATTACGTGATATAACCAAACTATTATTTATTTATTTATATCTACTATTTTATTTATAAAATTAAAATTGTTGTACTTTACCAAATTATTTTTTTAGCAAATTATTATTTATTTATTTATATCTACTATTTTATTAATAAAACTAAAAATGTTCATTTAAGGAAAATTTGAAAATAGTTTGTGTTTTAAAATTTAATATTATTTAGAAAAACTATTTCTAAGTGCTAATATTTATTTCATCAAATTAATTTAATATTTTTATTAAGAATAATTAATTTTAGAATAAAACCTCAGAAACTTCTCCAAAAAATCTTAAAAAAAACAAAACATATGTCTAGTGTGTGCCACATAATGATGCACTGCAATTGCACTAAATGTAGATAACGATGCCACACGTTACCACACAATAGATGCCATACATTGCAACAAGAAGGCGACAACAGTAGCTGCATGCAACTCAAGTGCAACTGCAGCGCCTTCATTTTGTATACATTAAGAGACGAAGCAAACAACAGCGTGTTGCCACAACATACAACATACAAGACACAAGGAGGCGGCTTTAGTGGCCACAAGTGTTGCGTCATGTAAGAAAAAAACGCCTTTGTAATTTTGAGTGCAATTGTGGCAGCAACAAAACGAGATTGTTTGAGTTGTCTGTGCTGTTTGGATTTGTGGCATGCCACTCACATACTTTAATCGCTACCTAAGCATGCTATAAACTGCGCTTAGCCAGATGCCAAAAATGATGCCAGCTAATTTGGTTGCACAGCTTTTAACCCAACCCTGCACCCCTTTTAGCTAGAAGTCCAAAAACTTGAAAACGCGTCGTGCGGCGGCTTACAATGAATTTATTATTTGCTGATGTTTGCTATTTGCAGCACGTGCCACAAATTTTAAAATACTCATAGTTGGATCAGGCAGCACTGGACGTGGCACACTTGAGTAAAAATATGCCACACACAGACAGTTACATACCTATGTGTGTGTGTATGTACACAGCAAGAAAAAACTCGGGACTCAGAAGTAATCCCAGACTTCCTTATACCAAGTATGAAATACTTAAATCAAACCCGATTTTTCTCAACAATATTTTTATTTTTGTGGTTCTGTAATATTTGTTTTTAGTTAGATCAAATAATTAAGGTCCGGTTTTTGAATGTCTATTTAAAGGGTTTGATAACTATAAAACAGATATTTTGATCTAAAAGGTATAGAAATCCAAGTCAAATTTGAATTTATCTATTTTATAAAATTTAAGGAGACATTGACTTTTTTAGTGTCGATTTTTTAATATCGTTGTCATTTTAGCTGCTGTATTATCTTAATTTAGGAATTATATTCTGAATATATATTGAAAAAATTCAAGCTAAAATCAAGTTTAGAAAACTTGGATTTTTTTTTTCTGTGTATGTATGTATGTAAGTGTATGTAAGTGTGTGTGTGCGCGTCTCGAGTTGCCTTTAACTTAGTTGTGGACCATTTTTGTGCTTCGTTGCGTTTGTTGACAAACATTTTTGAGTAGGGCAAACATCAAATGAGGCAATCGAGCAATGGCCATGCGGCATGTGGCAAGTGGCATGCGGCACGCGGCATGGGGTTGCGGCCAATGGCCAGCATAACAACAACAACAAAAATCAGCGCAAATTTAGTGGCAAAGTAAATAAATTTCTTTAAGTTTGCTTTCACTTGATGTTGCTGCTTTTGTTGTTGTTGTTGTTGTTGCTGTTGCTATTGTTGTTGTGCCATTTAGGGCCACGAAATGTCTTAAGTCGCTGGCTGCTTTTATTGCTCGACTGGGCCAAAAAGCAGGCAAAATGGCCAGAATGCCAGAACACAAAATATGTACAACAATTGAATGAGCAACGGTTTCCGAGCAACATTAAAAAAGCACAAGAAATGCGAGTGAAATTAAGAAAAATGGACGCAAAGGGTTTTGTGCGTCTTTTGCGCTTAGTGTTTGTTAAATGGCACATGCACAGTTGATCGAGGTCCTTTTTTTTGTCAGTGTATGCGTGGGCATTTGCCTGTGTGTGTGTGAGTGTGTGTGTGTGTGTGTGTGTGTTTGTTAATGCCCAGCTATTAGCCATGGCAGGCGTTCAATGTTGAATCTTGGGTCAGCAATTTAAAACTTTCGAAAGTCGTTTACAAAATGCCAAAACAAATTTTTGGTTAAGTAAAAGCGCCAACAGCCACTAATTAAACCAATTAATTGGAACTCAGGACTTGGTAGTAGCAGCAGTGACAGTGGAAAATGGTTAACGGCAGATTTGAAAGCTTATTTCCACAAATTGATTATGAAAATCAGCCAAAAGTGGGTCACTCAAGTGAAATGGCTAAAAGACTTGAGCGGCCAAAATATGCAAAATATGTTGGCGGAAAAACGCATTTACTTGGCATTTGCTGCTCGCTTGGCTTGGCCCGTTTACGAGCTTTGAATTTCTGAATTTCTGAATTTCTGAATTTGCCAACACTAAGCGCTAAATTATTGAGCCTTTAAGGCCAAGGCAAAACAAGGACAAGGGAAGGGGGCAACATTTTGATACGGCATTGAATGGAATTTACATGCATGCCGCATACAGTTTGGAATTCTTGGAGGCGCATTTTGTGGCGCCTGATTTACATACTCGCCACACAATGCACACACTGCCACTGCCACATGTGGATGAGTTATGTGTGTGCTGATTGTGGGTCAGTTACTACGTGAATAGGCACACCTTTTGCTGCGGTTCCACTGAGTGCCACACGGGCAGCCGGTTGAGGCAAATAAGATACGCGTTGAGACTTGGCTTCATTTTACTTGTTTTTTTTTTTTGTAAGACGCACAATTTATTCGCGTTATTCATTCATTCATTTATGCACTTGAGACACTTTCGGCACGAGGCCTCAAAAATATTTGCTTGGCTTGGTTGCCTTCAACTTAAGCTTCGGCTTTTGACGTTGGCCAACGTTGCAACGGTTGGCTGTGGCATACAACTTGCTGAACGTTCAGCGTCCTGGACGCGCACACACGCGACGCGAACGCACGAGGTCCGTCAGCGGTTGCGGACACATCCTTACGAGCGCACAACAAACACGAAACTGAAGCGCATTCGGTTTTTGCGCTAATAAATTCTCAGCTCATCAGCCTCGAAGCACGGCTCGAGCTTCGGCCCGCACAGCCGAAGTACACACAATTCCACCACGACGAACCCGAAGCAATTTGCGGTTGCTGCAATTCGTTTCGTTTGCCTTGATTTCTGCGCGCGTGTTTCGCTTCCTGCTCGGTCCTGGGCGACAGACAGAGAGAGAGGCACCGAAGAGAGCTATCGTTTCGTTTCACACTCCGAAACTCACCACGATTTCCGAAATAAACACACGCGTGATAAGCCAACAACTGATAAGACTCTCTTTACTTACGATTCGCTTGCGACCTACACAAACAATTTTTTAGCTTTGGTCCAACTGGGAATGGTACAGTTTTTACAGGTACAGAGATTATACATAAATATTTTAGCTCTTACTTAGCTCTAGTAACTAATGTCTTCTGTTTCTAGTCTACGTCTCATTATAGTCATTGTTTTTAGCTAATCTATTTCAAATACCAAATTTATGGAGACATTTTTCTTGTATTTGTTATGTTTCCTTTCATAAAAATATTATCAATATCAAAACAACACATATTTACTGCAAATATACATCTTTTAAGCTATGTATAGAAATAAAAGATCTTTTATTAAAAAAAAAAGTTTAATTTGTCTTGTTAACTAAACACCTGTTGGCCTTAATAGTGGTTGGCCTCCTTAACATCACTTCTGCAAATGATGCAGAATTATGTTAAGCTTAGCATGTCGTGAACCCATCGATGAAAAATGTATCATAGCAGAAAGTTTTTAACATAAATGGAGTTAGAAAGCATGTTCGAGTAGCTGTTCGAAAATCAAAATCTGTTAGAAGTACATTTTGCTTAGAAATTGTCAGCCCCTTAACCTTCTTTCTGCAAATGACGCAGAATTATGTTATACCTAACATGACATGAACCACTTTAAGGAAAATGTAAAGCAGAAAGTTTTTAAGGGGAAGTGCGAAAGTATGCTCGAATAGCTGTACACAGTTCGAAAAACAGAATATGTTAGCAGTACATTTTACAATCAACCACCAGCCCGCCATGCTAAGCAGCTATGGGCTGTTAACATTAACATAAATCTGTAATGTAGCTGACGTTGCTTAAACAGTGACTTCGAGTTTAGGAAAGTACCCCTTCGCATAAACGGAGCGCAATGTTATACATAACATAGCCTTTAACAGATTCTGCTTTAATACATAGTGATTTACCCCGTCGATAGTCCAAATGTTATGTAGTGAGAAAAATAACATAACAGTTTTGGATGGAGAACTGATTCGAACCAAAAGACTGTAGACTACATAATTTCGAGGTTTGATGTTGTTTTCATTAATGTTAAAATTAAGTGTTGTGCTTGCGTCCTCATTGCAGCATTATGCTATTATGTGAAGTTCGAATCAATGTTAGCTTGCTAAACAATATTTCGAAAAGAGTATGTAATCCTTACCCCGCTTTGAAATGAGACTATGTATATTTCGTGTAATCTTTTGACAGCAATGTTAATTTAAAAACCGCTGTTAAAAACTTTTACCTATTTTTTTAAATTGTTAACATATTGAATAAAAAATGAATTAAATGATTTAAAAAATTTTAATAATACTAAAGTATACATAACTTATTAATTAATCATTTAATGTAAATTGAAAATTCATGTACATATAAAGAAATTTGTAATTTTTTTCATCAAAAGTTCAGCAGTAGTAATATTAGCATTTCTACATCGAACGTCTCTTTGCAAATTATACTTGTCTGTTATTAAGTATGTCTGTTAGCTCTCAATGCCTACATTGTAACATACTGTTAACGAATACAGTTTACATAAAGAAAGCAGGAACGATTGCAGAATGATTGTATGTATAATAACATTCTGTTGTACCAGTTCATCCCCTTTGTGGAGCCTTAACAGAACATTTTGATAGCAGACAACAATGGTAACTTACCATTGGTAAGCAAGGGCAAGTATTTGCTTACATAATGTATACACAACACTCTGTAATGTAACCGACTGTTATATACTATTTACAGACACTGTTTGGCATTCCTTAACGCGCACCTGCTTCCCTCCGCAGGCATAAGCAAATGTTCACGACGCCCCTAGACAAACCTACGGCAATTTAATTGCAATGAGCTGTAACATAAATACAAAATGCGTTTACACCCACTAATAAACGCACCCCCTTGCCGCACTCACCCCTGCTGCAGTTACTTGGACATGTTTGCAGTCATGTTAATCACAGGCTGTTGCTGTTGTTGTAGCTATAACCGCTGTCAACGCCCGTGTATGAGTGTACACTGTACAGCCCAAAGTCAGGAAGTAAAGTCAACCCCTAAATATAGACAGCGTCAATTAGAGTAAAATTTTAAATTGCAAAAAATTGCAATAATGCAAGTTGCAAGCAACAAGGGTTGGGGATGAACATGTAATGAAGGAAGGGAGGGAGGGAGTACATCAGGCGTAACCGAAACTAATTCGCAACAAGCGCAATAAAAATTATGAACAATAGCGGAAATTAAGCATGCCAAAGGCCTGCCATAAGGATACTGATATAGGAAGTGAGCAGAGAGAATGACGAAGGGCAAGGGAGGGGGCAGTATAGACGAAGAAGTCACTGGTGGCAGGATTCACTTGCGGTTGTGCACGGCATTGACAGCGTAACGAAATGTTAACCAAAGCGTAACGAATGTGCGCGTGCAGAGACCGAAGAGACAGCGGTCAGGGGAGGGGGGGAGGGAGGGGAACTCAGATTGGCGACTGTGACTGCTACTGTGACTGTGACAGCCATTTGGGGGCAACACTTTCGCTGCAACGGGAAATGGCGGCTAGCCCGACGGGGCCAAAGTTCATGGCTCCCGCCAAGCGCAAAGTTTAATTAGCAACTTTTTTGTTTGTTGCTCGTGTTGAGTGGCTGCTGCCGTTGATGTTGTTGTTGTTGCCCTTGTTGTTGTTGCAGTTTCCGGTGATGCACCTTTTGGCTCCCGGGCTCGTGTGTGTGTGTGTGTGTGTGTGGTCGTAGTAAACTGATAGCTCACTCTTACTCCTGTGCAGCATGTGTGTGATTGTGTTAAAAAACTTGCGCTGTCGAACGTAGCAAGGATAAAGGATGCAGCAGCTCCTGTTGCCGCTGCTCCTTCTCCTCCTTCACCCCCTCCCGCCGCCGTCGACGAGCAGAGCGAATGACACTTGACAGTGATTTATGGCCGAGGTCACTGATAACCCGACTAAACTGAACGGCAAGTGCAAATCTGGGTCGATGCTGCTGAGTAGCAAAGCGGATAAGTACTGCTCTGATTCGTTCATCCCCCAACCCTCTTAGTCGACCAGCTTGCCGCTTTTGGCCAACATTGTACCGCCTCTCATTGTTACGAATCTGTTGAGTTCTCTCTTTTTCGGCTTCTGTAGTATTTTCATGCCGCAAATGTTGCAATTTTGAGCCAAAACGCTCACATGTGCAATCATTTTTTATCGTAAATCTCGCAATCTCTCCTCCCCTCCCCTCCCGACCAAGATCTAAGCGGCTGTTACGAATCGCAGTCATGTGGTGCGGTCGCTGATCCGACCCAAAAGTGCCTGCCCAGCGGGCTGTTAAATTGCTGTCCTTCCCCTCCTCCTCCTCCTCCTGCTGTTGTGCCTCCTCATTCGACGCCATTAACCTTCTGTCAATTTCAATAAGGCAATTTCACAAAAAAATTATATCGGGCAAATCTGCTGCAACTGAGGCATCAAACGCATTAGGAATCCAGTGACAGCGAATTGTCAAGATGTTGCCGATAAAAATGTCACATATCGTGTGCAGTTTCTATAAAAACGAGTAAACTATGAATTAATGCCACATTATGAATCACAAATGCAGATATAGCTAAACTTCCCTCAGATTAATTCTTTAATATACATATAGCGAGTACATTAAATGAATCTTTTTACTAAACAACTGTCGATAAAGTCACATTATATAAAGATGCACGATATTTGCTGCGAACTATTTATTAGCAATCTGGTAACTCTTACTAACTTAATGGTTTCAAAAATAAATATAAAATGTAAAGTTTTGACAAATGAGAAGTAGAGGAGTTGACCAACTTCCAAAAGTCATAACTTGATCAAAACTGACCCGATTTTCAAGCGGAATGTCATTTTGAGCATGATTTGGTCTCTAAATTCATTCTGCATTTAAATTTTAAACATCTAGAAAATTTGATATTTTTTTCGATTCTAAGCCATCTAACATCCAATTTTCCATACTTACCCCTTGACATTTTTTCAAAAACTTTGATCTCTCATAACTTCATCAAAAATTAACCGATTATCAAGCGGAATGTCATTTTGATCATGTTTTGGCCCCTAAACAAATTCTGCATTCAAATTTTTAACATCTAGAAAAATGATATTTTTTCAATTCCAAGCCATCTAACATCCAATTTTCCATACTTACCCCTTGACATTTTTTCAAAAACTTTGATTTCTCATAACTTCATCAAATACTAACCGATTTTCAAGCGGAATGTCATTTTGATCATGGTTTGGCCTCTAAATAAATTCTGCTTTTAAATTTTTATCATCTAGAAAATTTGATATTTTTTCGAATATAAGCCATCTAACACCCAATTTTCCATACTTACCCCTTGACATTTTTTCAAAAACTTTGATCTCTCATAACTTCATCAAAAATTAACCGATTTTCAAGCGGAAGGTCATTTTGATCATGGCTTGGCCTCTAAATAAATTCTGCATTTTAATTTTTAACATCTAGAAAATTTGATATTTTTTCGAATATAAGCCATCTAACATCCAATTTTCCATACTTACCCTTTGACACTTTTTCAAAAACTTTGATCTCTCATAACTTCATCAAAAATTAACTGATTTTCAAGCGGAAGATCATTTTGGTCATGGTTTGGCCTCTAAATTAACTCTGCATTTAAATTTGTGTCATCTAGAAAATTTGATATTTTTTTAAATTCCAAGCCATCTAACATCCAATTTTCCATACTTACCCCTTGACATTTTTTCAAAAACTTTGATTTCTCATAACTTCATCAAAAATTAACCGATTTTCAAGCGGAATGTCATTTAGTTCATTGTTTGGCCTCTAAATAAATTCTGCATTTAAATTTTTAACATCTGGAAAAATTATATTTTTTGATCATGATTGATAAAATTCTGTAAGCATGATTGTCAATTCCATTTTATTCCACACTCATAACAATATAAATATATATCATCATTACAGTAAATATAATCTTGGAACTTGTAAAACTCAAACTTCACTTAATCCATAAAATTCTGTAAGCTTGCAATTTGATTGTCTTTTAAAGGAAATAGAAATAGAAATTTATCTAATAAGTATTGCTGAGTGGAACTCAATGTCCCTTAGGCGTTCATATTATCTGGCGGGTGGGAGTTGGAGGGTGTATCGGGGTCAGATATTGTGTGGTTACTTTTATGGTTAATTTATATATTCACATGTTGGCTGGCTATTGTTTCACCTACGCACACATCGATTGCGATGGCGATGGCGAACACGGAAGCTTGTAGCGAGTCAGCGCTTGTTGCCATTTCCGTTTCCGTTTGCATTCGCCGCTGTCGGCTTCATGTCTACATGTTGCGTTCTCCTGCTGTCCTGTTGTCCTGCTGTCGTGTTTGCCAGGACACTGTCGTGTTGCACATAAATCGTTTAAAATAAAGTGATAATTGCATTTGTGTTTCATCTGTCAAAAGGACGTCAGCTCAGTTTGCGAATGTATTGTCGCGTATGTGTGTGTGTGTAAGTGTGTGTGTGTGTATATAATATCCAAATGGAACAGCCAGGTTGGTAGTCTGACAGTCTGGTCGTCTCGCCGCCACTTGCGCGACATTTTATGAGTGTCGCCGCCATATGAATAATTGCTATAGTAGCCAATTTGAATGCCGTTGCGATACCATTCAGACCCCCCTTTCATTTTCCCCTTTTCCCCTTACCTTTGGCCGAGACCTTTGCCTGCTGCCGGATTCCATGCTGACCAAATTTCGGGGGTTGTCGATGTCACTGTTGCATCGTTGCCATATATCCTTCTCTCTCTCTCTCTGTGTGTGTTAATTTCACTGTCACTCTGAAGTGGATTAAAGTATTTGCGTCGACTTACACCCTAACACGAATGCAACCCCTCGATGGGCCTCAGCCCGGCCAGAGTCAACAGTCGCGGACTGCAGATGAAACATTCATGGAGTTCATGGAGTGCTACGCACTTTCATTTTTTGTTTAACTCGTACACTGCAAAAATAAAGACCAACTTCTAAAATCAGGAACATTCATTTTAAAAATGTTGTTCTTAAAATAAAAACATTTTGAGACTACATTACAAATACTAAGAATATTAATCTAAAAAAAGAACATTTTAAGACCACATTACTAATACTAAGAATATTAATCTAAAAAATCAAAGTTCTCAATACAAGAATAAAAATCTTAAACTGTTAGGAAAGAATAAATATGTACTATTTTATATAAGAGAAATGGTTTTCCGGTGGCGCTCTGGTTAGAGATATCGCTTCAGTTGTGAAGCAGTAGGCGCGGGTTCGAATCCCACTTTTAACAACTTAAAATGACATTTACAAAATTACCAAGACAGAATAAAATGTACATATTAAAGTCAAGATTAAAATAAAATTATAAATTTAAAAATTCATTTTAAATTTTTTTATTATTTGATTTTAATTTTAAGAACATATATTCTTAAAATAAGAACTTGGTCTCATTTGAAATGTTCGCAAAACCAAGGTGTGTTTTCTTCTAAGAATTTTATGTTCTCGACGTATTTTTAGATCAAAATTCTTAGTTTTGAGACCGAAGTCTTCATTTTAAAACATATTTTTTATCAGTGTATGCACGACAGCAACTCGACTCGTACCTTTGCCAGCTCTGATTAATATGCGACGCCCCGTTGATATCCTAGATGGATGCGTCCCGTGTCTGCCACAGTGCCTCCATCTGTGCCTGTTTCTGTTTCTGTTCCTGTTTCTGTCTCTGTTCCTGTTGCTGTTCCCAGCACTGTTCCTGGCGTGTGAAAGGACCAAGTGTTGCCACCTTTAAGCCCTTGGCACCCTCATTCAATTGAAACGTTAATCAAATAGCATTAATATTTATATTGTTTTTTGTGCCAAGGGTTGCAACTGCAGCTCAACGTCAATTGCGGTGTTGCATCCAGTGAAGGGATTCAAGTTGCATGCAAATACGATTATAAAATGCCGCAGTTCAGACACCGCATGTGGCAAATTAGGTCGCTTTCGATGCAAACAGAGGCAATCGAATCGAATCGCTTCGAAAAAGTAAAAGAAAACACTCATGACTTATTCACATAATGATTCAAGGTGCAATTCAATTTCAATCGCTTTCTTCAATAACCTCTTGTAGCATGTATTGGCCTTGCCACACCTGCCATTTGACCTGTAATTCGTAGCGCCTCCAATGGGGTTAAATGCGAGCGAAGCTTGCGTGTTTTGCAGGGGGTTAAAAGGGGCAACATTGAAAAAACGTGTCGATTTGATGAATGGCGTTTATTAAGTAAACAATTCGAGCTATTTGCAGCCTAATTGAGGCCCATGCATCAACGTGTTGTGGCAGTTAAATGGCTTATTAATATTTAACGACCATTTACAAAAAACACCTCAAATAAATTAAGCTCAAACGCAACATGCCGCTTGTTGTTGCAAGTCCGTGGGACAAGTTGCGACTAGTTAAGGCCAAGCGTCCAAAAGGAATCACATGTTTAATTGCCGGCCATTTGCCTAATTTCAGGAGAAAGTCAATTTGACGGACGGCACCACATCGGAGTCCACTCAGGACGGGGGGCATGGTCAGTGGCATGCACCTCAGCAGTTGCAGCAATTGCATGTCCAGTTCAGCTACAAAAACACAGCAAAACATGGTAAATAACTGCAGTTGTGTGAGCTTTTAAGTGCTCGTCAGGGGAAATGAGTTTCAGTTTCAGCTTTGCATGCAACACGCGCATTTTTTGCTATACATACATACTATACATCACATACACGTACATATTTCTCTGTCAAAATATTTATGCCCATATGCACTTCATATGGAACACACTAACTAAATCAAAGTTGAAAAAATGGCACTGTTTAAGTAAGTATTATGGGAAAAAATTCGTGGAATGGAAGCACTTCTGGTTCTGTCATTGTCGGCCTTTGAAATGTATGCTTTCTCTCGCTCTTTATGAAATGCATAAATGTGAACATTTTTAAAAGGTTTTAAATACTCGGATAAGGGAAGACCAACTACAAATTTATAAATGAAATTTATATCTTTAATTAAAATATCTTTTTTTTAAGTAAGGCGGGAAGCTTTAGCCTAAATTTAAAATTACATGCTGAAAAGATTTAATAAGAATTTCGTCTGTCTGTCTGTCCGTCCGCGTCGATCTCAGAGACCATAAGAGCTAGAGACTTTAAAGTTGGTAAGTAGGTTTCTAGAAACTGTACGCAGATCAAGTTTGTTTTTATTTTTTGATCGGACCTGTATATCATATAGCTGCCATGGGAAAGATACATCGAAAATGAAGTCTTAGTATGAAAAAGTTTTTTGTTTGTTGAGATATCAGAACCAAACTAATAGAATATGCATCTGGGCTGGTATTATACTTCCTGACCAAATTTGGTTAAAATCGTTCCACTATATCATATAGCTGCCATGGGAACGATAAATCGAAAATAAAGTTTTAGTATGAAAAAGTTGTTTGTTTGTTGAGATATCAGAACTAAACTGATAGAATTTGCATCTGGGCTGGTATTATATATCCTGACCAAATTTGGTTAAAATCGGTCCACTATATCATATAGCTGTCATGGAAACAATCGGTCGAAAATCAACTTTTAGTGCAGAGTACCTGGTCACAGGGTATCCTTGTTTAAACTAAAAATCATATACGATTATACTCTCATTAGTAATAGCTCTTGAATATTCAGGTTTTTCCCTATGCGTGGACACCAGTTCAACAATTACTCAGTAGTTTGCTTAGTTTGTAAATGCTTCACAACTGCTTATTTGTGCATTGTGCATTGTGCATTGGTCATTATGTGTATGTGGATTCGTAATTTTTGCTTTAGCATATAGTATAATATATTACTCAACACCACTTAAATGTTGGCAAACAATTTGAGCAGAGCACTCCAACTGATGCCTCCTTTCTTCTATCTCCTGTCTCCTGTCCTGTCATCTCATTATTTCCACTTTCGGCTGCAAAATGATAAAAATTAAATAAAATATGCATTATGTGCAAAAAGTTTAACTAAAAGTGCGCCACTGACATTTGTAGTTGTTGTTGGCAAACTCATTTCTATGCAACATCCCACACACACACAAACACACACACAGACACAGAGAAGAGGCAACTGTAGTGACAATAAACACATATGTAGAGACAGAGAGTTGGCAGCAGCCTTATACTCTTTTCCTCCTAATCCTCCTCCTTCTTCTTATCCTCATCCTTGCCATCGTCGTCGTTGTCGTCGTCGTCGTTGGCATTATAGAAATCCCGTTAAACCCACTTAATTCAATAAAACACCTTTCACACACTTGGCGCTAAAGCCGACAACAAACTATAACATTTAGCGTTTGAGTGTAAGCGTATGTGTGCGGGTGTATGTGTATGTGTGTGTGGGTGTGTGTGTGTGTGTGTGTGTTGTGCGCTTTTGCTTTAGAGTATGCACCAAAAGCTACTTCATGGCTGCAATTTACGTTTAAAGTTACTTAAAGTTGCTAACGACAAAAGTTATAATTGCATAACGTGCTTACGAGGTGGGACAGAGTGAAGTGGCCCACACACACACACACACACACACACACACACACATGCACGCAGTTGCAACTAACTAAAATGCCGCCATTTCTGGCATTCACATGCGATGCAGCAGATGGCAACCGGAAATGAAACGTAAATCAAATAAGTAAGAAGCGTAAATGCGCGCAACGAATACACACACACACACGCACACTCATTCCCTTGGCAGTCTCACACAAGTGTATTGTCATTAGCGACAAGGACGAGACTTGCCAACGACAAGGACAGCAACAACAACAACGAGGAACGACGAATCTCTGGCGGCTACCGAAATTGAAAAGTTTATGGGAAGTGCATTTTTCGTGAAAGTGGCAGCATTCATTGTATAGTTTTGTGCGACAAAGAAAAGCGATGCAGGAAATTGTTCATATTATAAATAAAAGCAGGAAAATGTTGCAAGTTGCGAGCAGGGCAATGACGGATGTGACACACCCAAAACGCATGTCCTGTCGACTGACGCACTGACGACTGCCGCCTGCTGACTGTCTTTCCATTCAGTCCAAACGAAAGTGTCAACAGCACGCCACGAGCGAGGAGGTGGGAGAACGGAGAGAGAGGAGGAGAGTGAGAGAGAGGAGGAGAGAGAGAGGAGGAGAGTGAGATAGAGGAGGAGAGGTGAAGTGGGCGTGTAAGTACGTCGCAACGCCCGTCAATTCCTTTTCCCATTTTCATTACTATTAAATGCGTTGCGCTGAATTAGAAGCATTTCATTTTATTTTTACAACTATTTTGCTTTTTGCCTCAGCATCTTCGTTTCCGCTGCTGCTGCCCCCAAAGGTGGCATGCCTCCTCAGTCCAGTTGCAAACTCGAAAGGCGTCACAAGAAGGTGTTAAAAATGTTTAACGTCTTAATAGCGCTACGTTGTTCAACCCCCACTAACAAAAAAAAAAATAAATAAAAAAAAATAAATAAAACTGGGCGTGCGTGTATTTTGTGTCTTTCTTTTCTGTTTTTTCACTGCTTTCACTCTCCCTTTGCACATTATTCTCCACATTTTGCTGTCTTTTGCACACGCTGCGTCGCTTTTGATGTTGCCATTCTATTTCCGGCGGTATGCGGAATTTTCCTTTTTATTTTTCGCCTCTTTTTGCGTTGGGCTTAACTTTTGGGATAATCTCAGTGCGAGTTGGTGGTTGGAATGATTGAAGGGTTCAGAAGTTAAAGGGTTTTAAGTAATGGCCTAACGAGTTGGCATTCTTTTTGATTGAGAATTCTTCAATTAACGCTGTGGGAGCTGTGTAATTTGATTTCCCTCAACTTGACTAAATTGTCATATTTAATTGAGTTTTGCATAATAAGCGTGAGCTGAGAAAGGCCAAACAATGGTAATTATGGAATAATTATGGAAAAACAAACAAAAATATTTATGTAAAGTATGTAAATTTTTAAAAATTATATATAGTAAATATATTTTAAATATATTATAAAAAATTCAAAAACAAACTTAAATATAAAACGTTGTAAAAGATCATATGCACAAATGTTAGATATTTTTGAATAACTTCACCCAATTAGACTTTTTAGACCAATTAGACAAATATATTGACTTTTGTGATTTTGAAAATACGTTCGCAAAATCAAATTTCTGACATTTCAGTTTGATATTTTTTAAAAAGCACTTGACATCAAAATACTTTCAGACTTGTGGCACACATCTTAATGGATTACTATAGAAAAAAAACATTTTAACAAGACTTTTGATAGTTTAACTCATGGTAATCACATTCTTGGTATTTAAAGATGCAAAGCAAATCAAGATTGCTTTTAAGGAAACGTCAGCTTGCAGCATTTGTGAGATGAAAAGCATTTGCGTATAAGATGAAACTCTGTCGAATACCAAATGGGTACTTTAAACACCATTTATTTGCCCAAATACATCTCCTCAAGATTATATGAATCTACAGGAGAACCAAAGCGGCTTATCATAGCACCAAATTACTAAATAAATGTTCGAATGAATGCATACAAATGCAAGCATTTAATTAGGCATTTACAATTTAGAAATGATGAATATTCTGCATATAATTTGAATGCAATTTGAATGAAAACTAAATGCGGTTCTCGTGTTAATTTCCAAATAGTTATGGTAAAAAAAAAAAACGCATTTTAGGGGCGGTAATAATTTAATTTACACCATCGACAAATTCAAAATGAGGTCAAACAAAACATAGTTTCAATTTCCGGTGCAATTAATTGTTGTTGGTCTATTTAGTTATATAAGCGCTCATCTTCTCATTACCTGTCAGCTTAAATAATTCAAATTAAATGTGAAAACAAATTTTACATCTCACTATAGTGACAACATGCCGTCATTATGGTCATCACAAACTTAAAATATTTTGGTCAGGTTTTAATTTAGTTGTTGCCGCATCAAACGAAATAATTTCACCCGCTCTGTATATAGTAAATTATGTATTTTAATAATAAATGAGGACGATAACATTTCAATTGTTTGCCAGCGTTCAATTGATCGCGATCTATTTTCAAATTTACACATGAAATATTAAAGCGATTTGCAACTGAGGAAATAACAAACGGAAAAGCTCTATATGAAATACACAGATACTTACATATGTATGCGTATGTGTGTATGTGGTAATTACTTGATTTATCGTATTCAATAATGTGAGCGACGTCATAAATCGAGCTCCTGTGCCGTTGGCCAAATTATATGGGCGCGTTGCACTTAATCAGGTTTCATAAACAGAGCTGGCATTTTAGTTGAAACTAAAACATTTATGGTCAATAAAGTGACTACAGTATGCTGTGCTTTAATATGTTTATACCCGTTACTTAAAATATAAGTAAAAGGGTATATTGTGTTCGTTGGAATGTATGTAACAGGAAGAAGGAGGCATCTCCGACCCCATAAAGTAAAGTCAACAGCCATGTATGTTTGTCCGTCTGTCCGTCCGTCTGTCCGTCCGTCCGTCCCTGTGAGCGCCTATATCTCAGAGACTATAAAATATAGAGATAGTAAACTTTCACCCACATTCTCAAAATGCGTTGGAGCAGGTCAAGTTTGTTGTACATTTTTGACACGCCCCGCAAGTCACACTTTTTAAGATAATACACATTTTTTGCTAAATAACGTTATCTATTAATATTATCTATAATCTCACTTGACCGCAGCAAAATCGGACAAGTAGAACGGGAGTAATAGCTAGCCAAAGTTATTATTTGAATACAATCGCCTAAAAGTATACAGTAATTTTTATTTTGTAGTAATTTCTTTTAAAGTAACGGGTATTCTATGGTCTGGATCTCGACTATAGCCTTGTGCAAGTGTGCATATTGCGTATACGACATGGCGTCGAGACGGAACTGTCAAGTCAGCGGCAAAAGGACGCGATTCTGTCTATCAAGTAGCTCATCTATCAATTCAGATAGGCCTCGGCAAAGACACCACAACGAAGCGAAGTCGTTAGACACTGCAGTCAGAAAGTCAGACAGACAGACAGACAGACAGACAGACAGACAGACAGTCAGAAATATGGAGAGATAGGCTGTCGCATGACAATCAACGCATTGAACTGCCTTAGCCACGTTTGGTATCTTAATGAAGTATCGATTTCTCGATTTCTCGCATTCTCGATTTCCTTTCTTGTGCATTGTGGCGAAATTCCTGAGAGTCATGTAAATCACTTATTACATTCGTTTCGATTCGATTTCTTTTTGTCGCAAACGCTTTTTTTTTTTGTTTGGCGATTCCTTGCAAATCTGTGAACTTAATCTGAAATTAGTTTTAAGCTCGTAACGAATTTTACTAACCAAATTGTCATAATGGCAAATAACAACGGAAATAATGACGCAACAGAAAATGAAATCAGGCAATGAAGCAATCTAAACGCATCTAAGTGTGTGATGCTCATATCTAACGACTAACCAAACGACTGTCCCCCTTTATGTGTGCGTTCTCGTGTGCGGTGGCGTATACGTGATGACTTTGCAAATAGCATTGAGGGCAATCATATTGAAAGCTGAGCGCATAAAAGTGTTTGCTGTGTATCTGCTTGTGATATGCGTTATTTGTTGTATTCGTATATGTATTTGTATCTGTATTGGATGACCATAAGGAATTCGAATTCGAATACTGCGAAGAACTTCGCTCTGATAACACAAATGTAATTTCGGTAATTTGTTTCCTGCTAATGCTCATCCGGATATGATTTCGTTTTGGTAATTGAATTGAGCCTTTGACTTTTTCATGCTGATGCTGGTGAAAGTGTCGAGCGAACGTGTGTGCTTAAAGGATTGCTCTATCCTGATTTGCTAATAAAAGCTAAAATTAAGCTTTATTCTTTCGCACTTAAAATATATATGCATGCTTTAGCACTGCTCTACAGTTTGTCTGGCACTTAAACAAATGAAGCTGTCGCCGTCGCGTTATTTATTAGCGCTGCAGTTGAACATTTTCAGCCTCAAATGCTTTTTTATTAATTTGTCTTGTGGCGAATGCACAAACACACACACACACACACTCACACACATACAAACACATTCACTCGGAGATGTGCAAAAAGTTGTGGTTGGTGGAAGGGGGCTGGGCTGCGGGGGGTTGGGGGGTGTGCTATGGCAGTCAACAACCGCGACAATCAGCTCTTATTCATTGGCTGCAATCTGACTCTGAAGCCTGAGTTTAAAGCAGGAGGGAACTGCAGCTACACTTATTTGTCTGGCCAGGACTGACTGGCTTTCTCTCTCTCTCTCTCTGTCGCTCTCTTTCTGTTTCACTCCATCTTTTAGTAAATTTGCCTCTTTATCGTATGTTTAAGTCAGCGCTCATGCAAAATTTTTAAGTGCTTTGTAGAAAGTTTCGCAGTGGCATTAAAATGACGTCGCTTTGTTTAAAAAGGTTCTGCCTGCTGAGCAGTCGAATGTGGGCGTGGCACAGAGAACACACACACACACTCACACACTCACACACACAATGCTAATTCGCAGCGGGTGACAAAGTAAATTATGATATTCGTTTCCCGACTAACAGACTGCGTGCACTTCCTGCTTCATTTTTTTTATTTTTTTTGCCTGGCCAACAGTTGGAGTGTCGGCATTTCCATTTGGCCCGGTCGGCGGCTGCGACGCGTGATTTGTTGCGCAGCGCATGTCGCGCACTCCATGCCCAGCTTCCCCTTGTGACCCCCATAGTCCAAGCCAGCCAAGCGGATGAGCACTTGGAAGTTTTTGGCGTATCTGTTTTTGAGCTTCTTAATGGAAAGTTTTGGGCGAAATTTACGATATGCCGAGATCCGCCAGTCGCCAACCGGCGTCATGTGAAGATAAGTAACTGTAAAGGTGGGGCAGACCATGGGTGGATTGGTTTTGGCTTTAAGTGAATTAGTTTTGCAACGGATGAGTTGAAGTTGAAGCTGTAGCTGAAGTCGCTGTTGTCGTTGTGCCGAGCAACAATCTTGCCCCATCAACGAGTTGTCACATCGTTTACAATTTTAATGCCACTTTGATGTTAGTTCTTGCCACGGGGTGCCACAGTACCAATCACAGTCGCTTGGCGAACCCTGATGACAGCACGCTGGACTCCGAGTAAATTAACAAGCAACTTAACTACAACAAACATGCAACAGTTCTTCAGCTTGCCGTGTCTTTGCCCTCGACCAACTGGAAATCTACTGCCTGACCAAACAAAAGGTCCGCAAAATTTCGTGCAAACTTTGTTAACTATTTAAGACATAATTTAGCAAATTATTTTCTTCCACACGGGCGAAGAAGCAGCAATGGCTCACAAGTAAATATTATGCAAATGAGTGCCTGGGGTTATGCTACAAAAAATTAGGGTAGTCTGAAGGTTTGTGGTAGGGAGGTAGGTTGGTTTAGGGACAGCTGCTTAGTTTACCCCTTGGCTGCTTAACTGCAGCAAAAGTTTTGGGGCCAACAGCAGCAGCAGAAGCAGCAGCAGCTGGTTGCGCGCATGTCCTTGTCATGCCAGTTAGTTTTTTAATCCTTTTCAGTTATTAATTTAATCGCACAGCTGCATTTCGCTCAGCCGACAAGAGTGCGTGCCTACAAGTGCGTGTGTATGTGTGAGCGTAAAGTTTATTGCAAGTTTTTTATACCTATCCCACAGCCGAGAATGCAAAGAATAAGTAGGCGTGACTGGCCGTCAGTCAGCGGGACAAACGCTTGACACATAAATCTGACGTTGGCTTTAATTAGTTCATAGATTTCAAGCCTCAAGCAACAATTAATACTTGATGTATTCATATGTGGTCTGTGTGAAAATCATCAATAATGTTGAAATCTGCATGAATTATTTACTCATTGATTTAATCATGGACATGCTCACTAGTTTATACCCTATTGAAATTAAATTAAATTAAAACATCAGCTGCAGTTCACTCAGCAAATTTGTATAGCATACTTTTAAGCGCATTATAAAATCATTTTCGCGTGATCCTAAAAGTATGCCTTTATTTTTCGGAATGCTTGCCTACAAAATTCATTCACTTTAGTTTTACTCTAAAAACGCGAACAGCTTCATGATACCCTATGAAACCACAGCGTATTGAATATGTTAGCCAGTTCTTTTGAATAAATTTCACAATATTTGCTGCCGTTGCACGTCGTTTATTTATTGGTTTATGTCCCTGGTTGCTGCTTTAAATAAAAGGAAAAAATACAAAATTCGAATAAAAAAAAAAAAAAATACAAAGCTTTGCATAAAACACATTTGAGTCGTTATTTCGAATTATGCTTTAACTGATTTTCGCATTCGTATGATTTATGTTTCCCGACTGACTCATTCACTTTATGCTCCGGTTCGGAGTGTTTGCTACCTGTAAAGTTAATTCCCCGGCGAGCTCTCGTTTTTTGTTCATTTTTCATAATTTTACATGTGATTTGACGTTTGTTGCTCGTTTTTTATTTCTTTTGTATTATATATTTATGTCGGTGCTAGATGTGGTAGAAATCAATATTGAAATCCTTTTAAAACTCGCAACTTTAATGTGAACTGTGACTAAATATTTATCAACAGGTTAACAAGCAGCTTAACAGCTGTCTGGGTGCTAACGAGTGGGCGGACTGACTACGGACTGGCACGCCCACATTTCCTGCTCATTCATTTAAATATACTTATGTTTGCATACATACATATAGCGAAAGAATTTTACAAGCTAACAAAATCATTTTATGCATCATTAACGTTTTTGTGTTTCATATGCAAATTGCCGTTGCCATTGGCCAAGTCGCAGACATCCGTCCAAAGAAAGTCAAACTTACACGTATGTCGATGTGTGTGTGTGTGTGTGTGTGTGCGTGTGTGTGTGTGTGTGACCGCAGCATTAGTGAGGTTGAGTGCACAACGAATACCCTCCACAAAACTGAGTGGCTGGCCAAAAACCTTCATCGAGTTGTCCCTTTGCCTCCTCAAACATTGGCCACATTATTCGCACGCAATGAGCCTTGAAATTTAGTTTTTGGTTAGTTTTAGGTCCTTGATCCTTCAAGGGTTTACCCAGCTCTGCTCTGGACAGCTGACGGAAATTTTTCCCTATGCCTTTGACAGCGTTTTCATCATTTTTCACGACTTTCCCGACTTTGACTTTGTCGATGCTGTGGCATACCTCGTAACACAAGAAAGTACGTGTGTGTACGTCTGTGTATGTGCGTGTGTGACAATCATATAACCAAATTAATTGCATCAAGTGTAAGCCTGTTGCAATACACAAAAGGCATGGGGCATTATTGGGACAACGTTTAATGCAACATTGCAAGACAATACAATATGCAGAACATTTAAACAGTCATTAATTAATTGTAATTAAAATCATTTTCAGCATTGTAGCATTGGGTTCTTCCTTTCGGCTCTGGCCTCTCTGATTGGATCTTAAATTGCAGCAGCGCCTTTGTTCTTAAGCCGTGGGCGTTATTCCACCGAACAATGGCCGCGATAATTAACATTAATGCATAATTATATCAAGCGGCTGAAAATTTCAGCTTACTTTAAATTATGCAACTCCACGACAGTGTCCCAGGTCAGCAGAAAGATGCAATATTATTATTACAGCATTATTAAAATGATCCAATAAAAGAACTCAGAATGCTTCGAATAAAGACACCAACGAAAACTTTATGTGGCAATAAAAAAAATATTTAACTTAAATTAAATCAAATAATCAGACCGAAACCAATAACCAAACTGTCATTCCGCTTGAAAATCGGCTCAGTTTTGCCAAGCTACAAGTTACAAGAAATCGATTAAAAGTAAAAACCTGAGATTTAAAATTATGAATTTTTAAAATATCAAAGGGGGGACCCTTACCATCAACATAGAGCCATGGCTTCGATGGACGAAAAATAATGAAATTTTCTAAATGCAAAAAATTTTAATGTAGTATAAATTAGGAGACCGAATCATGATCAAAATGACATTCCGCTTGAAAATCGGTAAAGTTTTGGTAAAGTTATGACAGTTCAAAGTTGCTCAAGCCTCTGATCTAGCAACTTTACAAGTCAAAATATTTCTTAATTTTAACATGATTTTTTACAAAAAAATGAAAGGTCTCAGAATCAAGTTTAAAGTGTAGTTTTATACTAATTACGGTATAAGGAGTTGATTAAAAGTAAAAACTTGAGATTTAAAATTTAAAATTTTCAAAATTTCAAAGGGGGGACCCTTACCATCAACATAGATCCATGACTACGATATTCGAAAAATAATAAAATTTTCGAAATGTAAAAAATTTAAATGCAGTATGAATTTAGAGACCCAATCATGTTAAAAATGACATTCCGATTGAAAATCGGGTCAGTGTTTTTCAAGTTATGACAGTTGGAAGTTTGTCAACATTGACCTAGCAACTTTACCACAACTGCACCGGTACAAGCGTTTCGGGCTTCGGTTCTTGAAAGAAAATTTATTTCGGTTACGGTTTCAGTTCCTAAAAATGAAACGGTTAATTTCGGTTAACGGTTGACTCTAGACTCTGAGAGTTTATAATTTTATTTGATTTAATATACAGCAATTTATGGACTCATCGTAACAATATAAAATAAAACTTTTAATAAAGTTACTTTTGAAGAAAATTATTTAAAGGGTCTTATTAGCTTTCACTTTATCGTCTTCTTCTTTTCCTAAAAACATTTTAGTTACATTTATTTATGTTAATTCGCAAAATTCATTGATCTGAAGTTTGCTAACGAAACTTTTCGATTGTTTATCATTAGTAACAAAAACGAAGTCAAAAGCGCTGAAAACAAACAGACATTAAAATCACACACACACTTGCACTCAACACCCACACACACATATTCAAATACACACAAACATACTATATATATATAATGGCATACAGATGTTGAAGCGTCTGACGGTCGGTTGTATTTGTGTGGTGAAGTTTGGCGTCAATGTCGGTGAGGAGATAAGTGACATTTGAGTGAAAGCTTTGGCTTTGAATATTGAGGCGTGGCATTTAGTGTGTGCTTGATATGTACACACTTGGGTGTGTGTCTGGGTGTGTTTCTGTGTGTGTGTGTGTGTAAAGGGAATGCAAGGGTAAGCCAACAAATATTTATCTATGCCAGTGGCCATTTTGTCAGTGCCGGCCAATAAAATTGCCATTGCTGTCATTGTCAGCTTAACAGCAAAGTGAACAACAATTGATAGTGTCTACTACAGCCTGTTTGTACATATGTGTGTGTGTGAGTGTGTGTGTGACGGAATGCCGTTTGTCACTTGAACTGTTTGCAGTTGCTGCGTCAGTTGATTACATATGCACAGTGTGTGCAATTATGTCAATTAAACGAAAATTACTTTCTACAAGTACTTTGCCTAACATTCGCTCAAACAAAATCAAACCGTCTCCTACACACACACACACATGAAGACGGGAACAAGCAGCTAGATACTTAAGTGCATGCCACACCTCGAAATAATATCGAAATTAGCATTGACATTAAGTGAATATGTGACTTTCACACAAAAGCCCAAGTTAATTGGCCTTATTGAATGATACGACAGCTCGAGCGTTAACAAAAACCACATTGAAGTAAGCAAATACACACATACATGCATACCAGTACATATATAATTCATCACTCTAACGACAATTAACGTGTTCGTTGCTAATTAATTTATTGAAACTTGACATCAATTGATCCATAACTGACCGCTCATCAATGTGCACTCGTGCGTAGCAATTAAATACAAAGAGAGCTACAAAGACACAGACACAGATACACACGCACAATATGTATACATCTTTTAGTAAGACAATTAAATGCTTAATAATTCAACAGTAGTAAACAGTTCAAAGCTACAAAGTCAGATACAAAATGGACACATTAGATGCATGGCTAAAGATACAAATTCCATGTGCTCCTGAGCTGAGCTGTGCTGAGCCTCTTCTTCAGTCTTCTATCCCATACTCCCTCTCATTCTCCTTCTCTTTCTCGTATGCCTGCTCCCAGTCCTGACGCGTGTGTTAATGGCAAAAGCGTTTAATGTTTCCAGTCACGTAATAAATCTAAATCTGTGCCCTGTGCGCTGTCACTTGCGTTTTATGATTTAATTTGTAATTTACTCGTAGTGCTGCTCATCATATCACTCTCTCTCTCTTCCTCACTCATTCTGTCTCGTCTCTTGTTATTCTGCTTGTTTTGGTTTCATTTTTTGTTTTGGCAGTTGACTTGCGTTGCCATTTTTGACAACGACGCCTGAGGGTATGCTATCAAAAATAGAATAGAAAAAAGACACCAAATATTAGATGTGTCTGGCTACGCATTTCGATTATGAGACTTAATTTTAGTATGGGGAACAGTTGTTCACAATAGTCTAGTTTATTTTCGCCTATTTCAGACTTGTCGTTAAAGTAAGTTGATTTCAAATTACTTTCCAAATTCCAAATTCCATTGGCAATACGAGTTGAACAGAGTTGTTTGCCGCATGCCTCATGTCTCTCTTCTTGATGTATTTGCTACTCTGCATATTTCGCTTATCGAGCGCACAAATTGCATATGTAAAACATTTTGGCTAACACACACACACACAGGTAGTTGCCACTATATGTATGTGGCAATTCATTCTCAGCTTTTCCAACAAGCCGGCAGGCTGAAAGAGAAATTACCTTTTCAGCAGCTTATAGCCACAGTCCTTTCAAGTTAGCCACGCCCACATGGCAACAGCATTTAAAGACCATCTGCTGCTGCCTTCAAGCTGCCTTTTCACGCTCTGCAGTCCACAAAATGTTCACATTTTTAGGCACGTTTGCCACGTCTCGTCTCGATGCGTTTGCCTGGCGTCTACAGTCTACAGTCTACAGTCAGCTGCCTCTTCCTCTTTCTCATTCTCATTCTCAGTCGATGTGTGTGTTAGTCTATATTTTTGCAGGCCAATTGCTTTCAACACCTTCAACACACACACACAAGCGCGTTACTTGGGCCTTTTGTTGTTGCCTTGGCTGAACGGACCGTCGAAAGTGTTGGCCGTGTCGGTTGGCGGTTGTCGGTTGTCGGTTGTTGGTTGTCGGTTTGATCCACGAAGGTTTTCAGCCGTATCTTGGCCTGCCAGTTCTACAGTCAGACATATTGCATTTGCCTCAATGGGCAGTCAGCTGCGATTATGTGCAACACACACACATACAGACACACACATACCCTTAGATTGAAACAATTGTGTGGGTTTCGATGCTCTGCGATTGTCTGCGTGGGCTTGGAAATGTTTCCGTTGCCTTTTCTGAAACGGAAGCTAAGTGCACTAAACGATTCGCTTGTTTCGTCTGCTGAAATATTTAAACTGATTGACCAGTAACGTTTCGCTTTAAAATTAAGAGATCTTCTAGTTTTGTTAACTTTTGAAATATTGCGCATACGCCCGGTGTTCGCAATACTCACATGAACTATCATTGAAAACGCAAAGCGTTTAAAGTTAGTTGCACACATGTCTATATACAGTGCAGAGTAAAGTTAAATCGATCTTGTATTAAATATAATTAAATATACAGTACATTTTACTGTATTTCATTTAATTTTATTATGTGCTGCAATTTAATATTTCATAATATTTAATACAAGATCAATTTAACTTGACTATATTCACATTTAGTAAATAATTGAAATGTAATCCTAAAAGATGGACTGATTCCAAATTTGACGCTAAGTCATACAACGAAAAAAGTAAATGAAAGTGTAAATATTAGAATTTCAAATAATATTCCTGGGTATATATGTATGTGTGTCTATATATGGATAGAAGGTCAAACCTTTCTGGACATGCCCAAATCGGCTAGTGTCGTTTATTAATGCTATTGCCATGAAATATGCAGCACGTTACCGACTGAAGAGCAACTGAGCAAAGGACTTGGCATTTTATTGCATTGTCAATTTAATGGTGTGGAAATGCTTTACTGAAGCGAAAACTAAGGGCAGGTGGAGCAAAGCTGTTGCCAAGACTCTAAGCCAAGATACAGCTACAGATACAGATACAGAGACCAACACAAACACAAACACAGACAAAGCACACGCATAAACAAAGCAAACACAGAGCTAAGCCAAGTGCTAACTAAGGCAGTTAGAAGATGTTCAATGCTAGCAACGCCCTCCGCTTCGTCTAGCCCCTAATCCGCCCCTGGACCTACATTCACATCAGTTGCAAGTAAAATAAGCCAAACATTTAATGCCTGCACAATATTTATTGCCATGTTTCATATTCGTAGATACTTTTTTGCCATTGCTACAAAGTAGCCGTACTCATAGTCCTCCCTATTCCATTCTATGTTATATCCCAGCCTCACACAGATTGCCACAGATTCTGTGTCTGTGTGTGTGTGTGTGTCTGCTCTCACTCAGAGTCTGCCTGCATTGTTTAGTTTTGTACTTTCACTTGGCATTGTTGCTGCTCTTGCTGCTATGTCAAGCGATTTATAAAATGGCAACAGCAACTGAATCTGAAGAGGCCATGGAAGTAAGCAGCCATAAAAACAACAAACGGAGACACGGAGACACGGAACATTCTGCCACAGCCGTTGCAAGTTCGAGTTCGAGTACAAGAGATAAACGGAAATTATTAAAGTGCTGCCAGATTTATGAAAATGTATTTGCTTCTGGCCATCTCTCTCTCTGTCTCTCCGTGTGTCGAAATGCATTTAAAATTTGTTGAAAGCCAGCAGATATGACTTTGACTTGCCTATTTATCAGATCTATGTATATAGCTACCTGGGCAGCCAAAGGCACAGATTGTCTGCCTGGAAAAGAGTATAAATTATATAATATGTCAGGGCAGAGTAGTAAGAATGATTCAGCCATTTAATGCCTAAATCAATAACTCGTACTCTTAATATTCCACTCGTATTTTATCATTCAGCCAATCGATTTTGTACTTTAAGTGAGTAGTTAGTTGGTCAAAGCAAAGCACTTTCATAAATCAAATTATAAAATATATGGCTTATTAAGCCGATTGCTCAATTGTTTTGCAGCTGTAGCCAGGCCGAACCCACCGAACCAACGAACCACTGAGCCACCGAACCACCGAACCACTGAACCACTGAACCACCTCGCCGGAAATGGCGATTCATTATGAATGCATGCTGGTAATTTAATCGAAGGCAATAAATTGGCATTTAAATGTAATAAAGACATGAAAAATAATTACAATTGCTGAAATGGATGCTTTATTATGAGAATTATTATTATTATTGTTGTTGTTGTTGTTGTTGCTGTTGCTGCTGCCATCAGCGAATTTTATACAATTTTTGTATTATGCGCATATTTTGGACTTCATTTGCTGCCCCGCCTACAACTGCTTCTCCTCCCCAATCGGCGTCTACTGTTGCTGTTGCTGTTGCTATTGTTGTTGACCAAGCGCATGACAGTTAAGTGACATTTAACGGTTAATAAGCCTGACAGATTTACAACTGTCAGCGACGTTTAAAAATAATGAACAGCAAAGTCAGAAAAATACAGCAAAAAAAGCAAAATAACATAATAAAAATGAAAATAAAAAAGGCGGCCCAAACAGCCAAGCGATTTGGCCAAATTGACTGCGCAAAGTGAATTATTAATGTCATGTGGGCAGTGTGTCCTTAGATGAAGAAAAGAGCCTGCTATCGAAATGACACTAAATGTGCGTCTATTTAGTTCCAAGTGTTGAAAATTTACTATGCGTATTAAATAAATGCGATTTATCCGGCACGTATATGCGTCGCACAACATTAGCGGAGATCACAGCCGAGAATTGTAACAAAGTAAGACAAAAGCAAAAACTAAACCAAATGAAAAACTCGCAAAAAAACAGACTAAAACGAAACAAACTAAACCGAAGACAACAACTGAGGACAACGCTCATAAAACATAAATTTAATTTATGTGCAATTTTAGCAAGTCGTATAAATTTTCGCAGGCGAGAGAACAACAAAGCAACAAAAAGAGGAGAGACAAAAAAAATAAAAGACAACAATAACAAAAAAATAAATAAGAAATGCCAAAGCGGCAGTGGCCAGATGGGCAAGGACTGGACGCTTGGAGTTGTTCTTGTTCAAAATGTCCTTGAAAATGCCATCTTGATGTTGTTGTCATTGTTGTCGTTGTTGTTGCTGCGCTTATTTATAACCCAACTCGCTCGCTTGGGTTGAAAGGGTATAAAAGAAAAATATATGCTGCTCTGATAGATATCCTTGTTGTTGCTGTTCTTGTTGCTGGCTTATATGAGCAATTTATGCTGCCGGGCTGCTTGAATGTTAATGAATTGCTACAAATTCATTTCGGTGTCACTAGAAGTTTCGAGCAAACTGTTTGCTTAAAGACGACTCTAAATATGTCAGCGAGTGTGGGGGAGTGGATGTTGCAATCCACTCACAGCCGACGACAGCAGATATTAATTTAATTAAAAACCCAAAAAAAAAGGAAAAACATAACAACAAACAACGTTCAACTAAAACAACAACTGTAATTCAAAGGCGTCAGTTTCATTTTCGTTTTCATTTTCATTTAGTTGCATCCGGCTCAAAGTTTGTTTAAGCCATCAAACGCAGAGAGGAAGTGCAGGGGAGAATGTTTGTTGAAGCTCTGCAACTTGTTAATAAAATAAATTAAATCTTAAGTACTCCACTTGCACTTCCACTTGAGGTGACAGCGTCTACGGACTGCTCTTTTAATAACTTACAAATTATTAAAGCATGCCTCCTTGAATTCTCCCAACCCCTTTCCACCTTTTCGGTTCAACAACACACTTGACGGTTGATGGCTAAGAACGTATGTATGTATGTGTAGGTGCATTGTTTCACAATTTTAATATGGAATATATTTTACATATAATTTATAAATTCCTTTTGCAGAAAGTTGTAGCTCCCTTCAGCGTCAGCTATAGGGAACACAACATTCACAAAAGTTCAACTTGAAGCGAACCCGATATGTTTTTAAAGAGTTCTTACAAAACGAAATGTGGGCTTTCCCGAATTTTTCAGACTTATTTTCGGAAGCACAAAAATCGAGCACGCTCGACAGTAGGATATCCTGAGCCCAGGTAATCTTTTATAATAGTTTATTTTGACCGTGCTCCTATGGCAGCTATATGATATATGGCGCCCATTTGAACAAAATCTGGTCAGAATGTATAAGACCAACATTAATTCATATTCTATCAGTTTGGTTAGAATGTCTTTAAGAACAAAAAATTTTTTCATACTAAAACTTGATTTCTACCGATCGGTCCTATGACAGCTATATGATATAATCGACCGATTTGAACGAACTTTATCAAGGATGGACAAAACCAAGTTAAATGCATATTCTATCAGTTTGATTAAGATATCTCAAAAAACAAATAACTTTTTTATACTAAGACTTAATTTTCGATTGAGCGTCTCTATTGCAGCTATATGATAAAGTGGACCGATTTTAACCAAATTTGGTCAGGATGTATAATACCAGCCCAGATTCATATTCTATTAGTTTGGTTCTGATATCTCAACAAACAACAAACTTTTGCATACTAAAACTTCCTTTTCGATGTATCGTTCATATGGCAGCTATATGATATAGTAGTCAGATCCAAAAATAAGAACAATCTAGATCTGCCTATTGTATCCAGGAACCTACGTACCAAGTTTAAAGTCTCTAGCTTTTATGGCTTCTGAGATCGACGCGTTCAATCAGACGGACAGACAGACGGAGATGGCTAAATCGATCCTGATCAAGAACATATATCCTGGGGGGGGTATGCCAAGCTCCCTTCTGCCTGTTACGTACATTCTGCCAAACACATTATACCCTTTCAATGGGCTCAGGCTATAATAAATATATTAATATTTTCTAGGTTAACTTTAAATTTTTAACTGTAACAGAGTCAAATAGATACTATTTATCTACTCAAAAATTTATTTTAACCAAAAGTCTATGATGAAAACCAATACAATCCGATTAAATTTACTTTACCACGCAGTTCATTTCTGATCTGTTGCTGACATTTCAATGAGAGTTCTCACTGTGTTGTTAAATATTTTATAGAATCGAATCTGTTAACCCTTTCATAAGTATTCATATTTTTTTTTTTTTTCATTTATAAAAATAAATCAAAGAGACAAAAAATGCATTGACAATGGAAAATTGACAAAGATAGTGACTACGAATGTTTTTTGTCAATATTTGTCATCAATATTATGTTTCATATAGTAAATGGGCGGTACTGCATATTGTCAAATTATTACAACCTTTTAAAAATGCATGTTTTATGAAAAGTTGAAAAATAAAACAGGAGAAAATATTAAATGGCTACTGTCAAAAAATATTTTGTGCGTTAATCCACTTTACTGAAAAAATCTCATCAGTTGTTATACCCTGTAGTTGCGAAATTGGCAATAGTGTAATATAAATGTATATGTTAAATACATGTTTTAAAACTAGGTAACTTTTAGTCGTGCAATCTTATTTTTTATTGATTAATTTTTACGAAATCTGAGTATTTGGCTTGAAAACATCGATAGTTCATATTAAGAGATTAAAATGTTGACTTCAGGGCACAGATTCATATTCTGAATAAACTAAAGCTGGAAAGAATCAATATATTAAAGTTGAAGTCGTTTGGAGTAAGAGGAATCTCTCTTCAGCATGTATTTCCTTTATTTGGAAAACTAATTAAGAACGTAACCACATCTCTGCATTAATATCAGACGTAATACCAGGGTTAGACACCCCACATTTCCCGTTTATCCAGCACATCCTGCTTATCTATGAGACACTGCTCAGCCTTTAGCTCAAGAGATTCGCGTATTAAATCCGTCTTAATGCATCCTTTGTGTGTTTACCTTGTGAGACCAAACAAACACAGAAATGAAATAGATTTTCAGCCGATTCTTCCACCAGAGTCCCTTGCACTTAGCCGTAAGCCATTCGGCGTCTTGCCACTCCGTCGTCCCGACAACGGCCGCCGAAATGCTTTCAATTATTTGCCAAGTCTGCTGTTAATTAACATAAATTAAAAATCAAAACCACAGCATTTCGGCTAAGAGCATTTTGTGTGTCATGGTGAACGGAGTGGAGTGTGTGGAACGTGCTTTGTCTATTCATAATGATGTGTGCCTTCATCATTTTATGAGACTCTGGACACGTGTCTTTTAAGTGCCTAATCGTAGCTTTTAGCTACAACGCACGTTGCAACCATTAAAAGACAGTTTGAGCTTTGACCCATTACAAATTAATATTTACCTCAGACACACCAAAGAGAACAGCTAAAAATAAACCTCCAAAAGTAAATGCTTAAAATATTTCAGATAGACAAATACATATGATTTTAAGCCCCTTTATTCTCTGGAAAGTGAAAACAAGTATTGGTGGGATGTCGCATATGAAATACCCTCATCAACAAAGAAAGTGTTCATTTAATAGTATTATTGAAATATAATAAGCCAATGTGATTCTTCCTGAAAGACATATATTTAAAGTCAGATAAATAGATGAATGGATGAATCGTCAGTTAATCTGTAATTGTATTAAAACTCAGACAGCAGAAATCACATAAGGTCATTTATCATTTATATAATTAATTTTTTATCCGTGCATTGGGCAAAATAGGGTATAATGTGTTTGGCAGAATGTATGTAACATACAGAAGGGAGCGGGGCAGACCCCATAAAGTATTTATATTCTTGCTCAGGATCAACAGTCGAGTCGATCTAGCCCTGTCTGTCCGTCTGTCTGTCTGTCTGTCTGTCTGTCTGTCTGTCTGTCTGTCTGTCTGTCTGTCTGTCTGTCTGTCTGTCTGTCTGTCTGTCTTTTTAGCTTCGGACTGACTGCGAATATTCGCATTCGTACTTACACTTGTAGTCGTATTCGTAAGAGCAGTTATGCAATTAAAACAAATTATGCCCACAAATGAGCAGAGGTAGTGAGCTTATTTAAAAGTTAAGAACCTTAATGTATTATAATGATATGCACTTCAGATATTTGCATTGCCACTTAAGACTTTTAATTAATTTATGCACAATAAATGCCTTAAGTAATGCCTTAAGGCGCTTTTTAACCATTTATGCAGCAGGTCAAAGTATGAAATTGGCCAAATAGTCACAGCTTAATTACAGCCAATTCCTGGCCTGGTCAACTGCTCAACCTGTGGTCACATTTAATGACGGTTCAGTAGTCAACTGGCGAAAATCAACGGTCAGCGGTGGATTTAAACAATATGCACGACGATGACAATGACGATGACGGCAATCAGCTGAGGATTTATTGATGGCCAGGTGGGGCGGTATTTGGTATGTACAGTGTACACTGTACAGTTGTCTGTGGATTCAATCAATGACACCGCAACCGCAAAATCAACTGTTTAACTGGCCGCGGTGAATGATGAAAGCTGAGACGAGTACTCACTGTTGTTGCAGCTTGGAGTTCAATTATTATCAATTTATTATGATTAATTTGCCAGTTTGCAGGTAGAAAATTGGTAACAACAAAAGCAGTTCAGGTCTATCTTGGCGGAAATTACAGTTTATGGCTTACATAACTACCTTGGGACTCCCCTATCTAGTAGTATATAATTTATTTTGCTATTTAGTATATCCTGTGTGTACTTGATGGTCAGACATTTCAAATCTGAACCAACATATTTGCGGTTAACGGACGATAGCCTTTCGAATATGTTGGCAAAAGTTGTGTCCTTCGAGATATGCTGGAAAAGCAATGCGGTGTCCAAATTCTTATTGACTTTGCCCATGTTTTCGACATTTCATTTGCCTGCAAAGCAAAGCAAAATACAGAACTTAATAGTATAAAAACAGGAAAACAACAACAATAACAAAATCTATGTCCTGTCATTCGAGGACATCGTAAAAACAAAACGAGAAACGCGCACTTCACATTGAAAAAATGGTTGGGGAAACTGCTTAGGCAATTTTCAAGTGATGTCGTTCTCTTTTGGTTGCGATAAGTGTGCTTCACTGTCCCTCTGTGGGTGTGTGTGTGTGTGTGTGGGAATGTGTCGAGTATTTGTGGTTACACACACATCTACAGCGACCAAACACGCATCACTTAAACAGCGTGAAATCCCTGAACTATGGAGTGGTTCAAACCCCAAACCTTACATACACACACACACACACACCGTTTGACCAAGGGGCCAAGCTAAGTAACTAAAAACAACGACAACAAAGGCAAAACTGCCATAAAATGGACAACAGCCGAGCGCTGATAAGCTGCAAATAATTTGTATGTGCCCAAGACAGAGAGAGAGAGAGAGAGAAAGGGAGAAAGTGAGATAGAGCATAGACAAAAGCGTCAATATCAAAGGCGCTTCAAAAACAAAACAACATTGTGACCAAGTGTCTGGATTCGAGTGTGGGCGTATATGGTTGTTAAGGCTTTATGCTTTCTCATATCTCAAAAGTCATAACAGTCCAGTGTCTACTGGTCAGCAAACTGATGCCAGCTGACAGATTGGGAATCCGACCAACTGACCAGTTTACTGACTATAGCATATCGTTAATCCGCAGCAACTGGCTTATCACTTTTTCCTCTTTTTGTTACAAGTTATAGAAGTTCATCATAAGTTCAACCCTAACCACACATGCAAGAACTGGCAACATCTTCCTAATCCAATTAGTGGCAATTATCGAAGTGTGAATAAAGCACTAAACTTTGTCAGTAAGCGAGTAATTCGTTAAAATCGTTAATTATGCTAATTATAGAAATTTCCTATTGTTATTATATTTCTGTCATAATTGAATACTTGTCATTGCTTGGAGACACGGTGAATGCAATAAGATATCAGAAAGTGAGTTAGATATGCTCGACTTATGGACACTACGAACTTAGTTCGGTCTGAAAATGTGCAAAACATAATTTATATCAATACCTTAATTTAAAGAACAAATTGTATAACAACACTACTATTTCAAAGTTCCGGAAACAACTGTTAAAAATATTCTTAGTAAATCAGTAATTAATATTTAATTCAAGTGAAATTTTATTGCTTTTATTTATTTTCAAACTAAAATTAAAAATAAGAATTAATCTTAAATATTTTTTTTTAAAACACAATTCAACACATATTATTAATTGTTTCTAATTTACAAAATCCGAAACATTAGTTAAATTTTATTAGGTAAAATTTAGCATTTTACAGGGTATAAAAACACAATTCCAGAATATCTAATGCAGATTCTTTGCCGAATCCTGGAGAGGATGTTGTTGACTAAACAGACATTTATATCAAGCATGAATTTACATATCAGCATAGCATTACATTGCTTTCATCTCGTGAAGCAAATAAAATTGTTGCCGTGTTGCATGCGATAAGCTGCCACAGCACTCGTGGCAATGCAACGTTTGCAATTTGGCATCCAATAAAATTTGGGCTAATGCAAACATTCGCAAAAGCCACTCGTTATATTTGCATAGAACGCTTTTTCCGTACACTCGCACAAAATGTGACCAAAATGCTGAAGTGAAATCGGAAACTACCATTAACGATTGCAGTTGCTGGCCGCGAATTTGTGTTGTCCCTCGGCTTCTGCTGCTGTTGCTGCTGCTGCTGCCTTCCTACTGCCTTCCTTCTGCCTCCTTTTGAAACCCAATTCACAACCAGTTTGTGATCGGTTAACAGTTTAAAGCGCAAAGTTATGTGCGAATTGCGTTTCATTGCCAGCCA
The DNA here is from genome assembly GCF_004354385.1 of Drosophila innubila. Classification (NCBI taxonomy): domain Eukaryota; kingdom Metazoa; phylum Arthropoda; class Insecta; order Diptera; family Drosophilidae; genus Drosophila; species Drosophila innubila. The sequence goes on from NW_022995380.1 coordinate 27,126,419, forward strand.
TCGATTCTTGCCGACGAACTGCGGTTTAAATTTCAATAAAATAAAAATCAAAATATTGTCGATGCTCTGCAAAAAAAGACGATGGATGTGAGCTGTAGGTGGAGGAGGTTGGGTGAGGGGTAGGAGGGAAGAAGGTGGCACGTGCATGGCACTGCGTAATGCTTAATACGAAATGACACAAAAACAGTGCCACACAAATCGCTGCCACAGACAAATGAGAAGAATAAAAACAGAAAGAGCAGTAAGCATTGAAATTTCATGGCGAATATAAAATACGCTTACCAAAAACAGCAAGGGATTCTTTAGCAGAGTTAATAAAAGACTTAGGCTTCAATGATAATGATGATGTTACAAGTATATCAATAAAACGCATTAAAAAAATGATATAATGTAATATGATATATTTAAATTTCAAATAATATAAAAATCATTTTAGTTATTTTAGCAAATGAAATCATTGTTAATCAGTATTAACTATACCACAAGTAGTTACTTATTGAATTACTAAATCAAATGCTTCTCGACCAGAGTAAAATAAGAGAGAGAGAGAAGGATAGAGCAAGGCAAAGGGAGCAAGAGATATGGTGTGGAAGTCGTGGAATATGGCGTGGTTTCAACAGCCGCACAACGCATGACATTTATGCCCGACATAATCCGCTTACACAACAGGATAACAAGATGAGCACTCGTACATTTTTAATACGCCCGAGTTACAATAATTTATATGCGTGGCACGTAAACCGTCCCGGCAAGGTGACCGTCCAAGGAGCCTTGCCAGCAGCGTTAAACGTAAACAAAAATTGCGACTAAAGCTCGTTGCGGCAATGGGAGTGTGGCACTCAACCCACAGTAGATGCGTAGCTGCGTGTGCGGCATATGCGTTAATACAGAGACAGAGACAGAGGAAAGCACATTCAGTGGCACATAAATACAAATTGTTATTGCGAATAAACCTTTGAATGTTGCATAGCCGCGACTCCAAGGCCGATGCATAATGAACTGTCACACAGATCGTGATCAATTAGTTTTTTCAGTTTATTTTTCTATCACAGCATTTACCACTTGTGGCGTCTAAGCAAGGACTGCGCTCTAAAGTAGGCAACGGGTTCAATAACAACGCACAAGAAAGCTAAATAAATAAGGCAAAGCGTGCAAAGAAAAGAAAAGAAAAGAAATCCAAAAGCACGTGAAGAGCAATGTCAGGACCTAGTAACACATCCCAATCACATATACCCAAGCACACACACACACACCAAAACACACACGCGCTTCTTGTGTGTGTAGCTGGCCCAAATTTATGCGCTTTTCAATTGCTGCCGGCCTTTTTAGCAACTTGGCAATGTATCGCTAAACTATATGATGATGTTTGTAACGCATAGAAGAACTTTAAACTAATTTTATGGAACTATCCCATATTGACCTTATAAAAAATAAATTAATTAAGCGATGTACTATTTTTATACCCTGAGCCCATTGAAAATGGGCAAAAAAGGGAATAATGTTTTTGGCAGAATGTATGTAACAGGCAGAAGGGGGCGTGGCAGACCTCCCAAAGTATATATATTCTTGATCAGGATCAACAGCCAAGTCGATTGAGCCATGTCCGTTTGTCTGTCCGTCTCTCTGTACGTCTGTCTGTCCGTCCGTCTGTCCGTCTGCTTGATCGCGTTGATTTCAGAGACCATAAGAGCTAGATACTTCAAACTTGGTATGTAGGTTCCTGGATACCATACGCAGATCAAGTTAATTTTTATTTTTGGATCGGACCTCTATATCATATAGCTGCCATAGGAACGATACGCCGAAAATGAAGTTTTACTATGAAAAAGTTTTTTGTTTGTTGAGATATCTTAACCAAACTGATAGAATACTCACCTGGGCTGATATTATACCTACTGACCAAAGTTCGTTCAAATCGGTCGACTATATCGTATAGCTGTCATTGGATCGATCGGTCAAAAATCAACTTTTAGTATGGAAAAGTTTTTTGTTTTCTGAGATATCTTAACCAAACTGTTAGAATATGCATTAAAATTGGTTTTGTACATTCTGACCAAATTTGGTTTAATTCGGTATCATATATCATATAGCTGCCATAGGAACAATTGGTCGAAAATCAATCTTAATACAGAGTACCTGGGACAGGTTATCCTGCTGTCGAGCGTGCTCGACTGTCACCGCCCACTTGTTTTTTTACATTTCTGAAATTAAAGTAAAGAATCTTAGTTTTTTAAGGAAGAGATGATAAACAAAGGTTTTTCAAACTACGGCGTTTAACTATTATTATTTAAATAAGAGTATATACAAGTCGAATTGAATTATTTAAATTCTTCGTTAAGACTATATATTTGTTGGCATTTGCTTGTGCCGTTGTTTGCTTTTTTTCGTTGCCATTGTCTCCGTCTATGAACGTGCGTAGAACGGCGTTAAATTTGGCACACCCACACGAGCTCGTGTCAATATTCAAGTATACGTGGGCGACTGTGCGAGTGAACTTTATGGCTTAAATAAGTCAACAACAGGGCAACAACAACAGCAGAGTTAGCAACTGAGAGGGAAAGAGGTGAAAGGCAGCAGTGCAAATAACTTTGCCGTTGAGCAAAGTTGTGTTTACACTTTCGTGGCTTTTGTTTATGATGTCAAATAAAAGTGCACGGCAATACCGAATAAATATTTTATTTCGATGCTGTCTACAAAGCTGAGGAGCAAACTTAAAGTAAGTATTGCCTACTTTTTGACTTAAGATGCGGCCAAGTTAAAGTCACATTGGGTCTGGCCAAGAGATCAAGATCTCATCTTGGCTAGCACATAAACAGCTTTTGACAAATGTGTGCCTAATAGAAATAAATGCAAATATAAACTTGTCCATTGTTTAGATGACAACGGGCCCGTCCCTTGTCAGACACGGTCCATTTGTCAGAGGCAGCTCCCCAGTCTCCACAGTCTCCACAGTCTCCACAGTCTCCGCAGTCTCCCGAACTCTGCAACTTGCCTCACTCATTGTTTCTCACTGTTTGAGACTCCTAAAATGGAAAAGAGGCCTTGCCACATGGCGACTGTCTTCGCTTTTATTGTCGCACTCGCACTATAAACATCTTCGACTATTGCCGACTGTATTTCAACTTAGCCCCACTCGCTGCTTATCATTAAACATTATCGCGCAACGTATTTGACATTCGTTTTGGCGTCTTTGCTGCCGTTGCCGTTGCTGTTGCCATTGTCATTGCCTGTTTTTATTGTTCCCGTTAACCACAGAGGCGGCGCGATACTCATACAACGTCATTGACAATGCTTTGTTGCTTTTATGTTGATTAAATTATAAAATATTTACTGGCCCAATGTTGCCACAATGTCTCTCTTGTATATAAATTTCATTTTTAGTGTGCAAGGCCAAGCGGCGTATACTTAACATAACATCTTGAATATGTTAAATCGTGCGCAACTGTTGTATAGTTTATGAAATTACCTTAGTTCATATTCCAATACTGACAATGCTCACATTTAATCAAATCATTTCTAATCTATTTATCTCCAGCAGTTGCCAGATATTAGCTTAAGCTAGTTATCTCCTATGCCTCTAAACTATTTTCATATAAATTGAGTTTCAAATGTGTCCTGATGGCAAAGTGCATTTTATGAACGATAAATTGTTGGTCTTTTGTGCTACAACCCGTAAGAGATAAACGCTTCTGAAATGTCAATTGAAACTAATTTGTCTTATAGCTTACAAAAAATTTTCCTTTTCTGAAATTGTCATTAAATTAATACGAAAAAGCCTTATAAAGTTAAATTATTAGAACATTGAATTTATATTAATATTTAGTTGATAACTCTGTTCATTCTGTCTGCACTTATAAGCCAATTTATTTCTGAAATAACGGAGTAGAAATGGAAACAAAGCATATCTATAGTATTAACTACATTATCATTATCATTCAAAGATACCGTCTGATAACTATACTTCTTTAAAATGTTCAAAGATATCGTCTGATAGCTATACTTTGACAGATAAAATTAAAGATTAAAGATACGTCGAAAATTAAGTTTTAGTAAGTTTTTTGTTTGTTAAGATATCTTAGCCAAACTGATAGAATATGCATTTAACTTTGTTTTGTACTTCCTGACCGAAGTTCGTTTAAATCGGTCCACTATATTATATAGCTAACATAGGACCGATCGGTAGAAAATCTAGATTTAGTATGAGAAGGTTTTTTTGTTTTTTAAGACATTCTAATCAAACTAATAGAATATGCATTTGTGTTGGTTTTGTGCATTCTGACCAGATTTGGTTCAAATCGTTTTTATATATCATATAGCTGCCATAGGAACAATTGGTCGAAAAGCAACTTTTATAAAAGAGTACGTGGGCTCAGAGTATCCTTCTTTCGAGCGTTCTCGACTGTTGCCACACCTTACCGCGAGCAAAGCGAGCAAGGCACGGAGCCCCCTTGTTTTTATTTTTCTTCAGTCTGTCATTATTTTCTTCCAACTTGTTTTCTCTTATATAAAAAAAATTTAAATGAGAAACCATTTCTATTTTTGTCCACATTATATAATGTATACATATTTTAAATTAGTATTGTAAGTCTTAATTGAAATCTTAATTTTATGTTGTCTAACAATTTGTATTTCATTATAATTCAGATGAACTTATGGTTGCCAGAAGAATGTCCAAATTCAGTTGGATTATACCACTTCTCCTTCTGGGAATAATGGAACTGGTGCAGCCTGGAGAAAGCGTTTGTTGCCCCTCGAAAGTCCTCTCCTTCCGGATGATTGAAGATAATGATGACTGTAGTTCGTACAATGCTGAAAAGCAGAGTAAAGGAGTCTGCAAAGCGGTCGTTTGTGGCGATGGTACGAAAATCACTGGCAGGTACTGTGGCATTGGATCGTGCAACATATTTGGTTGCCGCTGTGACGGCGGTTGTCGAGCGGGCGATGCTGTGAAGAGATTCACTGACTTCTACGGTGATTATCATATAAGTCATGTTCATGTCGTCTAGTCAATTACTTTGACAACTGTCAACATATCATTTTGATTATTTCCTCATGTCAATGTACTGCTGAAAATAGCTTTAACTTCTTTCACCTTTCGGCGAAGATAAACACTTATCAATTTAGTCAAACATTATCGAATTAAAAGCAATTACAAAAGATATCAACAACGTGCATTAAACTCAACTGATAAGCTCACTGAAGACTATATAATATCGTTCTTGCTGTTGTCTCTTCAGTCTGTCGTTGTTATTACCTGAACCATGAGATTTCCAGTGATCGTAGCCCTCTTTTTGGTCCTTTGGCTAGGCTGCCTGTCGTCGACTTCGACTGCCGATTGCTGCAAGCCCTCCAAGATTCTATACAAGCTGGCAGCGAATGGCAATAACGCCACATGTGGCACATACGGTGGCAAGTATCATGGCCATGAGACCTGCGAGAAGAAAATCTGTGGCAACGGCGATGGCGTCAAGGGCACCTGGTGCGGCCGTGGCAGGTGTAATCCGAGAGGCTGCCACTGCAGAAACGGCTGTCTGCCCGGCGAAGCTGTGTTCAGTTTCCGACAGAAGCATGGCTATAATAACTTTGTCTATGTGGGCTATGCTTAGAGCGCAAATAAATAATTATGAAATCTACAATTATATTAATCAATGTTCCAATTACTTACGACTATACGTATCTTGTATCGAGCTGAAGCCAGAGCTGCAATCATTTCATTTATCACAGCACAAATTAAATGTTGTGCAATCCATAAAGTATCACGTGACCAGGAGTTGTAGAGTAACCAAAGCTTCTTCATCATATACAGGTTTGCACCTGGACCAAAACAATCCGTAAACAATGCTGACGTTGCCCCCCTCCCCCCTCCCCCAACGAGTCATAAGCTCTCACTTTAAGAGCTGCTATGTAGGTAACCCAAATAGGAGCTCCAGGTCCAACTTCAGCTTCTACACTGATAAAATAAATGTTCTAAAATCAATATATTGGTCTTAAAACAAAGAATTTTGGTCTAAAAAATGCGTCAAGAACATAAAATTCTTAAATTAAGAATACAATTCTTGGTTTTGAGACCATTTTAAATAAGAACAAGTTTTAAGAACATTTCAAATGAGACCAAGTTATTATTTTAAGAATAAATGTTCTTAAAATTAAAATAAAAAAATTTTAAGTGTTTTTAAATATATATATATATATTTTTTTATTTTGATTTATATACATTTTATACTGTGTTGGTAATTTTAAAAATGTTTTTTTAATTTGTCACCAGTGGGATTCGAGCCGGCGCCTACTGTTACAAGACTGAAGCGGTTTCTCTAACCAGAGCGCCACGGGAAACCTTCTGTTGAATACGAAATACGTAGTACATACTTTCCGAACAATTTAAGATTTGTATTCTTAATTTAAGAACTTTGATATTTTAGTCTAATATTCTTAGTATTAGTAATATGGTCTTAAAATGTTCTTATTTTATTTTATTTTATTTAATATGTTATGAATGTTGATGATTTTACAAGTCGATCTTTTTTTCAGTGTACCTACCGTATCGTCTTACAAAAGAGACAGCACCCAACAGCTGCGGATGCAACAGAAGCAGCAGCAGCAACAACAACAACAACTACTGGAGCTGGGGCAGTTTATCAATTCGTACCACATAGCAAAAATTGATTGCAACGATTTATACTTTCTACTTCCTTTCACTTTATATTTCGCCTTACGGAATGCGAGTACATTTTCGTCCAAGGTGCTCAGTTCTCAGTTCTCAGCTCTCAGCTCTCAGTTGTCGATTCTCGCCTTTGTCCTCTTTCATCTTGTAAATACTTTTACTATAATATCCTTTCATTGCGTGTTTTCATTGCAAGTGCCTCGCATTGTTTGCTGTACTTGTACTTCAACTAGTTATTTTTTCTTTTTTTTTTTTCGCTTTGTGTTTTTATGTTATTCTTATACTTATTGTTGTTGTTCATTTTCTTTTCGTTTTATTTCGTTTCTTTTCGCTTTCGTTGTCTGAATTGGACTGGCTCCAGAGACTTCCTGGCGTATCCTGGCGTATCCTGGGGTTGCCCGTGTTGCCTGGCGTTGCCAATCTTTTGTGTAACACAATACAATGTCCTGCGGTTGTAAAACGATTTATTTTGTTATTGATTCGATGTAAGTGCTCCTCGTGCCGACCCGTTGGATATGATGCAAATAATGTAATGGCAGCTCAAGGCATTCGCGCTCCTTTGCATACCCCTACCCCTGCCACACCCCTAATTTCAGTTCCCATCAGTTCTTCTTTCCATTACCATTCCCTCTTTCATTCCTATTGCGAGTCTCCTTCTCGTGCTAAACATAAATAAACATTTCACTGAGATTATTGAAGTTTTATAACTCATTTCTGTCGATTGGTGGGCGCGGCCAGCGATGTGTATAAATAAATGGGCGCACATTTGATACGCCAGTACCGGGAAGACGAGGCAGTTGCTCCAGCTGAGTTCATGCCACTGCCACAGCGCTACAGACAGCTGTCCTTTGGGCGCCTTTCAGCTTTCGTGCTGTTGCACATTTTAATAAATCGCTTACAAGAGCAGCTAACAGAGCTGCCCTGAAACTCAACCGGACCAGAAGCAGAACCGTAGCTCAAGTCGTAGTCGGAGTCGGAGTCAGAATGGAGCAGGGCATGGCAGCAAGGACCAGACCAGAGCAGACCAGAACAGACCAGGCTAGCAGCCAACAGCACAATAAGAAAATTCATGATCATAAATATCCTGCAGGCGTTAAACGTTCACATCGTTTTCGACGTCGTCGTCGTCGTCGTCATCGTCGTCCTCCTCATCATCTTCCTCGTCCTGCTTCTCATCATCTTCGCTCTGGCGCTCAATGCCTTTAATCCTTGTGTTTTCGCATTGGCTCCACTCAACTTTTGCTTTATGCTCAACCTCTGCCTGTGTTATGCACCACTTTTGATTTAATATGCTCATTCCCAGCCAACGTCGACACCACAGCACCACATCACCACATCACCACCACCCCCACCTCCACCACCGCCAACAACAGCAACAACAGCATCAGCTTTGGTTTTGTGTTCTGCTTTCGAGTTTTTTGTGATTTGTGTCTATATTTAGATGGTTCGTTCATCTGAAGCCCCAACGTCACATCATTGTAGCTCTCAATGTTGTTGTTGCTGCTGTTAGAGTTGTTGTTGTTGTTGTTGTAGCTATTGTTGTTGTGGTTGGCATTGTATCCGTTGTGGCTTGAGTCAGTTGGTTTGTTTATTTTTGCCATTTCCAAGCCATTAAATAAAACGCCCAACACTCCAAACATACAAACTGCAAAAAAAAATAAAAAAAATAAATAGAAAAATGTTCCGCATAATGATTTGCGACACATTTATTCGCAATATAAATTAGATGAAGTCCGGCCAAAGGACATTTTGACATTTGCCACACATTCTATACCACAAACACAACACAACACAACAATTGAATAGTAAACTGACTAAATGCCAGAAACTTTTATTTACAGAACATTTGATATACAAGTTAATTGTATTTAAGTTAAATGCAACTCGTTATTTGTATCAAAAAGCTAACAGATTATTTTTTAATTATATTTCAACATGGAATCTTATTTTTTATTATTAATTTATTCTAGTAAACATGGCTTTTTAATTAAATTGAAAAGTTTAAGTTTGAAAAATAAAATGCAACTGTGTGAATTTTTTATTTTTTCATAATTATATATTTGTTTAAATATTCTTTACTTCAAGTTAAATAATCCTCCATGCCAGTCATTACTTGAATAAATTATAGCATAATGTTGCTATTATAATTGAATTGACAACAAATTCTGTCTACACGAGTCAAGCAAATTCAGCTTAAAGAAACTACTGAAAAAATCGACCCAATCCGTTATTACGTAAAGCCTTAGAGAGATAGAAACCTTTGGCAAATGTGAATGGGCTCATCGCTTATGCTATCTTTATGATTAGCGAAGCGACCTAAAGCCAACATTGAGATTAAATAGCACATGCCACATGTGCGCCACTAACACATACGCAGATACATAAATATATGGATTTATGCCTGCCTTAGTTGATTGGTGTGTGTGTATGTCCGTGTGTGTGTGTGTGTGCGTGAAAACATAAGCTAATCAAAGCTAGTTTAATGCGTGCGCCGCCAAAGTTAATCCTAATTAATTTAATTACGCTTATGGCATAAATTATTCGACATTGTACGAGAAATAGTTGGCAGCCGTCACTAACACTCTCACACACACACACACACACACACGCATGCACAACATTGATATTATCCACAATTAGGCTTAAATCGCGGCGCCGCTTCTAATTGTTATTAATTGTTATGCCCAAATTTATAAAAATGCATGGAAAAAAAAAAAACAAAGTTAAAGCTAAGAGGAAAACCAAAAGTGGCTCAGTTGAATGAATCGACGAATATGGAATGATCAAAAGTTTTCTGCTTATCAAAGGTAAATGCATTTTATTGAAATATTGTACCTGACACTCATGAGCTGCCCTCTCTGTCTGTGTGCCACGTCGCGCATCCTTCTCTTATGTCCTTGCCGGCATTGCGATGCTCTGCACGTGCAAGAAATTGTCGAGATGGCAAATAGTTTTCCAACAGCTAAAGCAACAACGACAGCAACGGCAAATGGGAAATGGGAAAACTGCAAATGTCCCACTGACTGACTGACTCTATCTCTGTCTCTATCTCTGTATCTGTCTCTGCCTCTATCTCTGTCTCTGTTTGTGTCTCTGACTCAATATCTAAGTGGGCGACTGATAAAGCAACCATCAGCACCAGCAACTCCGCCCACGCCCTTGAGCACCTCTGGACCAGGTTCAGGTCGCTCGTCCGAAATAAACTCCAAAATTATTGTTTTTGTTTTCGTTACACTTGAGTTTTCTCCTTGTCGCAAAACTTTTATTAGGTGTCTGCATTTTCTGCCAATATTCGTCTGCTCTTACAAAATTACTTGAGGGAGCAGCAGTTGGGCGGCAGAAAGGAGGCCGGCGGGTTATGACAGGTGGCGACATGCAGCAGGAATTGGGAAAGAACCTGTCGTCTGTGGCGATCGAAAGTTGAAAGATTTTAATTAAAATATTGTCAGCCGCCCAAATGGTAATAAATCAACGCTGCACTGCGGGCACTTTCAACAGGTCTTATCAAGTCCCAGCCCATATATTTGTGGCCCTAGCTCAGCAAACGATGCCTGCACACGCCACGGCACTGGCTGTGTGGCACAGGCCCATTCGAGGCGTCTCCAGTTGACACATATATTTTATGCATGCCACAAAATATGCAAGAGCCCATTAACTTACTTGGGAACGTTCGGAATCGGCACACTTAAGCGTAGCTCAACAGATCAGGCGTTTAGTTAACAGAATGCTAACATTTAAGAGAGCAACGCTGGGAACTGCGCAACCGCAATTCTGTTAATCTCCTGCTTAACAGTATGCTGTTAACATAATTCTGTAACGAAATTGAAATAGAGCAAATGTAGGTCTATTAAGCGCTACAAAGTAAGTCAAAGAAATGCAAAACATGACACTTTACTAAGATTAGTTTAGAAATTAGTTAGTTAAATGAGTTGTAGACCAAGTTGCAGTTAAATAAGAGAAATTAAATGTTAACTGCCGCTGCGTTGGAGAAAATTGATGTCCGGCTGGTGCTAAAAAAAAACATGTTGGTTGTTATTTTCTTTATTATATTATTATTTATTATATTCTTATAAATCTTTAAAAAATTTTGTATTTATATAATATTAATTGTTGATTTGTCTGCAAGTATTCTATTTAAAAAAAAAAAAACAAATACAAAACAACACTTATTTTAAACTGTCAGGTACGGTCAAATTGGCTGCTTTTATTTATTTATTTAATTTGTTGCGATTGAATCGAACAATTGTCAAGATATGTGATTTTATACCCGTTACTTAAAGAATATGTAAAAGGGTATATTGTGTTCGTTGGAACCAGGATCAACAGCCGAGTCGATTGAGCCATGTCCGTCTGTCTATCAGCCTCTCCGTCTGTCCGTCTGTACGTCCGTCTGTCCGTCTCTTTGAACGCGTCGATTTCAGAGACCATAAGAGCTAGAGACTTCAAACTTGGTATGTAGGTTCCTGGATACCATACGCAGATCAAGTTTGCTTTTATTTTTGGATCAGACCTCTATATCATATAGCTGCCATAGGAACGGTAGGTTGAAAATGAAGTTTTAGTAAGAAAAATTTTTCTGTTTGTTGAGATATCTTAACCAAACTGATCGAATATGCATTAAAGTTGGTTTTGTATATTCTGACCAAATTTGGTTTAATTCGGTTGTCATAGAAACAATTGGTCGAAAATTAACCTCAGTACAGAGTACCTGGGTACAGGGTATCCAACTGCCGAGCGTGATCTACTGTAACCGCGCACTTGTGCATTTAAGATATGCAATAAATGTTATGCATTATTAAAGTTGGCTGTATGAAATTCATAAACACTTTTAATGGCATTATTAAACTTTGAGATAGTTAAGTCAGATTGAGTCTTAAATTTGCAACCTGTTTTAAAAGTTTACCTTATGTGTATATCTCTCGCTGAATTTCTGGCCACAACTTACAGTCAGCCGAAGGGTTTCCCCGACTGCCAAGATCAGTGTAAGACAAAGACAAAGACAAACCACCGCAGACAGCACTCATGTCTCAGTCGAGTGGAGTTGGTGTTGGAGTTGGAGTTGGAATGGCGTCAAATGCTCGCTTAGGTTGGTTATGTGGTCGTCTTAGGTGGATGAAGGGTTACAGTCACAGACTCTGTAATCTGAATGTGTGAAGAAGCAGTTGGATGTGGACGCGATGCCTTTGTGGCATTTGGGTTACTTGGTTTCTGTTGGTGGCAAAGACAGACGTTTATTGCAGTCAGCCAGATAGCAGTCTCAGCAGCTGTTGCTGCAACAACTACTTTACATGGCGTTTCAAAATGTGGCAGCAAGCTGAGCGGGTGGCATGTGCAACCGCAAGGTGCACGCGTCACATTAGCATCGCTTTATGCATTTACCAACAAACATACCCATAATCAAGCATTCCTCAAATGAACATGGGAATTATGCTTTTGAAAACGAGTACTTTAAGGTTGTGTTGCACTCAATAAGTAGAACGAGCACTTGCAAAGTTGCAACCCCTGCAACCCTTGTGGCATCAACCCACTTTTACTCACACTCACACTAACACTCACACGTACAATCACGTCCAGAACCAGGACCGTGGCCATTAAGCTGCCTTTCGGCTTATGAATAATGTGCACGATTTGCGAGCGCCATAAATAATACGCAAATCGAAAACTCGCAGCGTCTAATTGAAAATGCTGCGGCATTAGTTGCCAGGGGGAGAGTGCGGTGCGGTGGTGGCAGGGGAGGGGAGGGGAATTGAGAGCAGGAGAGCAGCGGTCAGTGAAGAGATTCGTAACTGCCAGAGATTCATTCGCTTTGCCAATTAGACAGCGCAGACACGTGCCTTATGCGTATATCCGCAACGAGCTATAATTCATCGTCTAGCGGAGAAGCGGGCAGAAGAGAGAGAGGCGGGAGAGAGCGATTGAGGATTTCCGTCAGCTTACAAGACTTAGACGTTAACCGATAACTGTTAACCAAGGGGTAAATCCAAGACCCTTTGGGGGCTGCTCTTGTTTTTGTTTTTGCTCTTGATCTAAGTGGGTAAGTGCGCACTTCAACTATACACGTTAGCGCCACTCTTAACAGCATTTTATGGCCCAAATGGCAAGCGGCACAAAGTCGGCACACAAACGTCAAAGCGCTGCAAAGTAGGCTATGAAATTTTAGTGGCTTACATTGTACTGACAGCCACTTAAACTTTTTAACACCAATTTAATCAACTCAACAACAGCAATCACAAACAAGCTGTCTCTCCCTCTCTCTCTCTCTTTCTCTTTCTCTGTGATTTCTGCATGTCCTTTAACATGTGTCTGCTTTTTGATTCAATCAAATCATTAAATCAAAGCATTAAAACTTATTTAAAAGATTCAGAACTGGACACTATATTCTAATTTCAATTATAAATTTAATGCATTTTATTTCAATTTATATTAATTTAATTCGAATTTTATAAACTGCTTTAAATTCAATTAAATTATTAAATAAATCTGTCTCTATTTCAAAAGGGATTGTACATTTTAATTACAAAAAAAATGTATTAACAAATTTATTTAGATTTGATTTTGTCTGATTTTTAAACACAGACAAACTACTATATTTAATTTATTTATTTAGCTTCTTTCACACTTTGTCTACATTCATTAATACTTCTTTAAAAGATTCAGAACTGGAAACAATATTCTAATTTTAATTATAAATTTAATGCATTTTATTTCAACTTATATTTATTTGATTTATTTCCAATTTTTTTTAACTGCTTTAAATTCAATTAAATTATTAAATAAATCTGTGTCTAGTTCAAAAAGGATTGTACGTTTTAATTACAAATAAAATGTACGAACAAATTTATATAGATTTGATTTTGTCTGATTTTTTTAGCAAGTTAATTGAACACACAACTACTATATTTAATTTATTTATTTAGCTTCTTTCACACTTTGTCTACAAACACATTTACAATCACAAGCGTCGAACTTAAAGCTGAAGTATTTACCTAGCAAAAACGTACGCTTTTGCCTTCCTGCATATTCCGCACCTGGAAATTGCATTAAAAAAACGTCTTAACTATTTAATTTCTCGGACGTGACTTTGCCCAAGGGAATGAGCCAGCTTGCCGTGACTTCAACTGTCTGGGGATAAGTGAAGGTATAGTGGTTCAGCTGAGTTCTGCTTTCACTCAGACAGCTGCAAAAGCACACTTACATTTATGGTTAGTTCTTTTGTGGCTTTTTGTCAGTTGCAACTATGTTGCGAGCCATTTCATGTTGCCAACTTTATGGCCAAGAGAACGCCATGCAATGCAACCAAATTAACTGGCGACAAGCACTAATTGGCTACCCAACTATGTAACGTGTTGACTTTTGCCTGCTCGACATGTGTCAGCTCACGCTTTTCTCACTCTTCATCTACATTGCCATCTTCATTTCCATCTCCATTTCCATCTCCAGCTTCAACGTGTGCTCCATATGGCTGATAGGAGGCTTGCTTGAGGGCAGCTACTTAGATAACGTTTAAAAGCCAACGGTTGCAACTTAAGTCATAACACTTTAAATAACGGCAACTGACACACCCCTATCCCTTTAGCGTCAACCATTCATATACACCTTACAACCCTGTACCGCTCTCTCCCTCAGTCGAGGAACGAGTACTGCCGAAAAACGACAACGACGCTTCATTGCAGCAATTTGCATTTTAAGTTGCTAATGACAAAAGTTATAATTGCATAACGCTCAACCAGGAGGACCGACGTGGCGACGAGCACGACAACAGCAACAACACAACGCCAGCAACAACAACAACGACAACGACACATGAGCTGTGCCATCTTTATGTTGTCACAGTAGTTCGTGCTGTTGTGATGTGCCAGGCTGGATGCTCGGAGGTGTCAGGCGCTTGCCTAAGGTATAAGGAGAATGCACGGACCGACCGACAGACGGACAGACGGACGGACAGACGAACAGACAGACAGCAGCACTTGGCAGCCGGAAATGAAAAGTAAATCAAATGAGTTACTGTCAGTGCGCACTTGATGAACGCTGTCCGTTCGCTTCATTCGCAGTTGCCACAACGCTGGAAACTGCCAACGCTGTGCTGTCAGTTGCTGCCACCAAAACTGGGACATGGAACCTTGCAACATGCAACACGCACTTCTCAGCAAGACTGCAACCATCCAAAAACTTGGAGAGGGTTCAGTACAATGTTCAGAAGTCAGCTTTAAGAACTTCAAATCTTGAAATATTTAATAAATTTATTTTTATTTTAACAAAAATACTTATTAGTTGTTAAATCTACTTTTAAATTATGATGATATTTCAAATTGAAGTGATAAAAAACAGCATGGCTGAAAACCACAAAAATTTGAATAAAGGTTCGGTTCCGCGGTTCAAGCCATAGACCAAGACTGAACCCAAGGTTTTGGGTTCGAACCTTGGTTCAATTAAATGCAAAAATATATTTTTATTGATTGAATTTTTCCTTGACCAATTAAATTTTGAAAATAAAAAATAAGCGACTTTTACAAATCATCTAAATTTATTTAATATAGATTTTAATGTGACTTATTTTTGTCCGAAGTCTCAAATAGTTAAGTAGTTAATATTAGAAAAGCATAAAATGTATGTAATTATTTTTTTTTCGAAACGAAACTTTTAATAAGGAAAGTGGTTCGGTGTAGGTTCAGGTTCATGCTCCGGTTCAGGCTGCCTAAAAACCCGAACCGAACCGGTTCAGAGAGGCTCGGTTCAGAGCCGGCTTGCAGCCTTAAAACATAGCATAGTTTTTTACAGACAGTCAAACTGAATTGCTTATTTAATTAAGAATATTTGTAACACGAATGCTCATTATGGCCACATTTTACAAGACAATACACCCACACATACACACATAGTTAAATTTGTGTTGTAAAACAGAACATGTTGTGTGTAATTTGAAAAGATGTGAAACGTAAAAACAGCTCCTAAGCAGGTCATGTTAGAGGCTCATTAAAGCGGCCAAATGAACAGGGGAAAATACACAGGAACAAATACATTCAGTCTATCTCACTCTTTGTCTCTCTCTCTCTCTCACACTCCCTTACTTTTGCTGTTTCTGTCTCTCTCATGCCTACAAAAACATATACTTACTTGTATGCATATACATAAACTGTTTGAGTTAAGCTCTTTAGCAAAGGTGAAAACAGACAACAATTCTCGTACAATTAATACCCTGTAAAAGCGGCATTTGAAGGCATATCACAGCAGGCAAGCCTGTCAGATAATTTTAATTAATTTAGCCAGCAGTATGTTCAATATTAAATTGCATGGAATTGATTTAGCATATAAAATAGAGTATTTGGGTATCCCGATTACAGCACTTGCTTTGGCCTTGGCATACTGTTTTTTTTTTGTGGCTGTTGAGTGCCGCTGCTTTGAGGTCACTTTGACAACTGTTACCGCAACTTGCAGCCCCATTAAACGGTATACAAGCTTATGTAGCTTTCACGGAGACCAACACGGAGAAACAAGCAACAACACATGGAAAGGGAGGGGAAAAGACAGTATAGAAGAGGACAGGACAGAAGGGGACAGAAGGGGACAGACAAACAAATGCCACTTGTGTCGAGTATCATTTGAGAAAAATGTTAAATACACTAAGCGAAAATGAAAACCAAAAGAGAAAAGCAGGTTAAAAGTCACAAGCGTATGAGTTGCAAATAAAACCAACAAAATCACACAGCAGCAGCAGAGCGAAAGAGAGAGGACAAATTAGAAAAACATGAGACTTGAGGACTGTCCAGGACGAGGCAAGGACGAGGCAAGGATGCGGGTGGACCACACGGAATGCGAATGCGGGCAGGAGTTGGAGGGGGGGGGTTAAAGTAGATACTGCAATGCAGCTTACCAACCAAATGCTGTTTGTATCAGCTAAAAGCATGCACATACATCTGAATACATATATTTATACACACATATACATACTTAATTTTTTTTCCACTCTTATGCCATTTCCCAGAGCTGTTGCTGTTGTTACTCTTGTTGTTACTCTTGTTGTTGTTGTTGTTTTCGTTGTTGTCGTTTCTGTTGCGGTTTGGCTTTTAATATTAAGCGCTGTACTTGACGCTGAAACTGGAAGCTGAAGCAGAAGCAGAAGCTGACGCTGCTTGTTTTCTGCTAGTTTGTATAGTATTTTTTTTTTTTGGTAAGACAGCTTTTCCACCCAAACAAAAAAAAAAAGAGAGAGAAAACAACAATAACAGCAATAACAACTTATGTACATAATAACCTCATATGAGTGTGATTAGGTGTGTGTCTGTGTGTGTGTGTGTGCTTGAGTCAAATTCTGTGAGTTTTCTGTAAGCTAAGCACATTGCAAAATGCGAAAGTGTTTAGCCAGCATTTGCTTGCCCCTTTCGCCCAAACAGAAATAAATAAAAAATGCAAAACTAAATCTCTGAATGAGGCAAAAACAAGCAGCAGGAGAAAAGGGAGCACAAGAACCAGAGTTGAAATAAAACATAAATAAATGTGCTCGCAATCGCAAATCAAAGGGAACACATTATGCATATTGCATGCCACATGCCCCATGACCCGTACTTCCCCAGGTGGCACCCACAGCGGTTGCACGCCCGAATCCTAATATGCAACAACAGCCACAGCTGAAACGTGTCCATTAATTATTTATTTCCATCACTTTTCCTGCTTTGCTCCCTGTTCTCTCCGTGTTTGTTCAACCTATTTTAGTCAAATGCTTAAAATTTTACAATGTTCATGTGTAAATTGTCGCAACAATACAAAATCTATTTTAGTTTGACTATTTCACGATAAATAGCATAGATCTTCAAATTCACCTGGCATTGCATAGTGACTAACTTTAACACGAAAAGTCAATTACGATAAATATGTAATTTAAGCATTGAAAAGACAACTCAACTAACATAAGAAATCACTCCAAATGCTCTCTGGAGTCTCTGTAGTCACATGCATTTCCCAATTTATTTCAGAATTGGCTGCAAGAAAGTTGACAGCACTAAGATATTTACGATATAACACTGATAGAAAAAATGTTCTAAAATTAAGATTTTGATCTCAAAACTAAGAATTTTGATTCAAGAACATTTAAAATAAGACCAAGCTCTTGTTATAAGAACAAATGTTCTAAAAAATTATATTTCTAGCCAAGAAACATTTTATTCTGGTATGGTTAATTTTAAAAATGTTAATTTTACAGTAGTTTTTCCTTGTAACAAGTGGGATTTGAACCCGCGCCTCTAGTCTTATCTGAATCGGCGTCTCTAACCAGAACGCCACGATACCACTTTTGGCTCTTAATAAAATATGACATATTTATACTCTTCCAACAATTGAAAATTTGTATTCTTGTATTAAGAACTTCAATTTTTTAGATAAATATTCTTAGAATAAGTAATATGGTCTTAAAATGGTCTTATTTTAAGTTAAATATTTAAGATGAATATTCTTGATTTTAGAAGCTGGTTTTTTTTTTCAGTGAAAAGTTTTCTTTACTTAACTCTTAGCCAAATTGAGCTTAACTAGAGCTATTCAAGTGTATTTAAAGTACCTATATATTTTACTGAACCGCACATCAATTAAAAAATCCATAAATTATAAATCACATTCGTTATTAAGGTTTTCGTTGACATTTTTGCTTTTAGTTCTTTATCTCAATCCAATTAGAGATCACTTCACTTGATTGCATTTTAGAGTCATAGTCGGAACACACACATTCCGGCATTGCAGTGCCATATGAGATTATCATATTTCTACGTCACTTGCAACTTGCCTCAACTCTGCGTATACTTGATTTTTTTTGTTTTTTTTTTTTGTATTTTTTTTTTTGTTTGTCGCACAACAATTTCCAACTAAATAATATGAAATATGTACAAGCCAAGATGGCAAATTACGAGCTGGGTTTGCTTATGCAGTGCAGTTGGCAGCACTTGCCAGCTGGCAATGCAACTACCAACAGCAACAGGAACAACAACAACAACAAGCAAAGGCCATGATAGAGATAGAGATAGAGAGAGTGAGAGTGAGAAAGAAGCGCAGAGAAACTAAAAAGAAAAGTGCAAGAGTTGCTGCCAAGCAAGCAACAACAACAACAACAACAATAACGAAAAAGTCAAATTAAATTTCGCATAATTTTGTCATTGTTGTTGTTGTTGTTGTTGGTAGATGCGCTTTCGTTTACTTTTTGAAAAAGTTTTTGTTTTTGCGGCTTGGCTCAACTTTTTTGCCAGCCACATGTCGCATTTGCTAGAATTTGTTGTTTTGGCGCAGTTTTCCCTCTCAACTTCATCCATTTCTTGGCTTTTCATTTGATGAAAAATTGCAGGCCGAACTTGAACCAAATATGCATAGCATGAACCCCTTGTGCAGCTGCGACTGAAACAGCTGTAAGATAAAAACATTTGTGGCCCAAAAAGTTGTTGGCCAACTGGCTGGCACACACAAACACAAATCAAAAAGTGGCCAAATGAGGCGCACGAATCTAATTAGTTTGCCTGCTCTAGGTTCTCCTCCACCTTCCACCCACCAACCAATACCCTTCACGACACTCACAATGGAAAGCGGAAGTTTACCTTGTGCTTTGTGCCTTGTGCGAGTTGGCCATTGTTTGTGTGCGCGCCAAGCAATTAGCCAAACAGTGGAAATGTCCATGTAAGCAGGCAGCCGGTTCTATTCAAGCTTAAATGTCACTAGTCCATCTGTCTACCTCTCCAGCTCTCCGGCTCCGGCTCCGGCTCAGACACAATGGCACAAAAGCACAAACAAAAGGACACAGCGCTAATTTCCACCAAATTGTTGTTTATTTTTCGGCTTTAAACGCTGTGTTTAGTCCTGGCCATTTCGCGTGGCAATCGACCATTGAGCAAGCACGCTAATTAGCCAACGCTTTTTGTCCCCTAGTCGGACAGGTATTCAGTTTCGGAAGCTCACCATTCCCCACTAACTGCGTTGGCATATTAAAAATTAATATGCCAAGTCCTCGGCACAAAGGCGAAACGAAAATGCATATTTATAAGCTACTCAAAATCCTGCAGTCAGTCTGCTTCTAGCACTGTTATTAACTCATAGCTCCAGCTACTAACACACACACACACACATACAGCTTACCATGTTTTTGCTGTTATAGCAAAGACTGTTATTATATGGTAAGCTAAATGGTTTAACCATGAGTTACAAAAACTCATACACGATATTAGAAGTGTGAGCAAAGTTTTCTAGAATAACAAGTAAAAGCTATTACATTACAAGGGCCATTCGATTAGTAAAAAAAACGATACTTATTTAAGCAAATTTTAATAATTGATACAACAAATTTAAAAAAAAAGACAATTTTGATTAAAAAAAAATTAAATTATACATATTTAAATAATAAAATTAATATCAATTTTTATTTTTTTCAATTTCCTTCAATTTCTACATGTACACATTTTGTATAGAATTTACATATATTGAATTTTTATGCTATACATCCTTAATATATAAAAAAAAATGTTCTAAAATCAAGATTTTGGTTTCAAAACTAAGAATTTATTAAGAAAACACATCTTGGTTTTGAGAACATTTTAAATAAGATCAAGTTCTTATTTTAAGAATAAATCTTCTTAAAATTAAAATAAAAAAATAAAAAAAAAGATTTTTTAAATTTAATTTATAAAAAACAGATAAATGATTTTTAAATTTTTATTTTTTTATTTTTGTCGACCCTTTTTTTTAAATTTGACTTTTATTCATTATATTTTGTCTTGGTAATTTTATAATTTTAATTTGTTACGAGTGGGATTCGATCCGGCGTCTACTGCTTCAGTACTACTGGAGCGGTTTCTCTAACCACAGTGCCACGTGGAAACCTTTTGTTTTATATGAAATATTAGTACATATTTATACGTTCCTTACAATTTTAGATTTTTGTTCTTTTATTAAGAACTTTTATTTTTTCATTTTATATTCTTAGTATGTATTAGTAATATGGTCTTAAAATAATCTTATTTTAAGAACAAAATATTTAAGATGAATTTTTATGATTTTAGAAGTTCTTTACGATGTTTTTAACGATGTATAAAACTTTACGGAACTGCAAAACAAATAGATATCGTATATCAGGTTTCACAAAGGGCACAAAAACGACTTAAACAGGGTGATTATTGTGTTTATTATTATGTTGCCGTTCGCTTGACATTTAATTGTTGCACCTCTGCTTCAAGTTGCGAGTCAACAGCAATTTTCCAAATAAGACAAAGTCGAAAAATGTGCTCCGATGTGCTCGTGTGTGTGTGTGTGTGCTTGCGTGTGTGGTGAGGTGTTACAGGTCACACCGACAGTTTCTATTAACGCATGTGAGTTGAAGTTGAGCAGCTCGACGCAACGGAACACTCAAAGGATATTTCACTTTTGTTGCCATTTCCTGCGAAATGTTGCACTGCATACTTTTCGGTGACACCAAAAAATGAGACAACAAGAAAAAAAGAGAAAGAAAGAGAGAGAGAGGGAGAGGTAGAGACCGGTAGAGAGTCACAAAGTTGCCGTCAACGGGGCATAAAATGTAATTAGTTGTAATTGATTTAAGCACAAGTAATGTTGATTAAATGGGTGAAAAGGCACGCTTGTGGCTGTTGATATGACAACGACAAGCCTGCAACATTGTGGTAAGCCTGACATGCACCGAGCAGAGAGTAGCGTATATGAAAATAGAGAATAGTGGATGGTAGGTGGTGGGTGGTGGGTGGTGGACCCTTGCTCATATGATTTGAGCTGGCTGTCATGTGACGATATGAACAAAGTTTCTTGACAGCACAACAAAAGTCTTGACAATGTGACAACAACAGTGGAAAAGCCAAGTACAAAGTGCATTTGTTGCAGACACCCCAAAACCCTAAAGGGCCAAACAGCCAAAGACACTACCATAGTTCATTTGCCAGTCCAAGTCGATGAAACTCGTGCACAGCAGGCGGCTATCTCAACTCGAAAGATACAAGATACTCACTAGTACAAAATGCGAGTAAAAGACTCAAAAATGTTCAACTGACAACTGACAAGTGACACAAAGTTGCATTGGGCCACGGCTACTTAGCTGCTCATAAGCCAAGTGCAGTCGGCGGTTGTTGACAGTCAGCCAAAAGCCACACCCACCCAACCACACACATTGCTTATGACCACCCTGCCTCGCTGCCTTCCTTCCCTTTGCCCAGATGTGACCAGAAAACCAGCTGGCATTGTGGCATTTGTTTGCCTATCTTTAGTTATTTGTAGTCGATGTGCGCTAATTTGATTGTGCTCGTGCGATAAACAGACATCGGTCTAACAAACTCATCTGTGCCGGCTCAGGCCAGACGATTAAATAGGCTCGACTCCATGGCAAATGGAGCCACATGACGCCTCCATGCATACATCCGGCGGCAAATAATGTTGGACCTCTCTGTGATAGGATTTTGCGATTTATTTGCCAAGTGTAAAAGACAAAGAGCCAAGCAGTCAACAAGCCAAACAGTCAAACAGCCATCCCAACAGCTAACCAGCCAAACAGCCAGCCTTGAAGTGTAGGCCAAAATGCAGATAAGATTGGAGACCAAAGCAATTGAGCCGAGTAAAGGAACAACTATGTAAAGTAATCAAGGAAACGTAAACGGAAAGCGTCTAGGCACAAAAAACACGATATCTTAATGAAGTATCGATTGCGTCATTGCCAACGCCACCAAAAGGCATAGAGCTCCAATTCCTCCTGTATCCGTTGGTGAGTCGACTGTGGGTGCACACACTGAATTGAAAGGCATTTTAAAATGACATTTCCATAGATATCACAGTGGGACGCAATTGACAAAATGTACATTTCGTTGAGCTATGAAATTTTAAAAAAAAAACAAGCCAAAAACAGATATTTTGTGACGGGTATCCCGGAAGACTTTTACTTTAAGAGATATTTTTAAATCTTTATAATTAGAATTATATATACAAATTTAAAGCACACACCAAAAATTAAAAAAAAAAAAAAAAAAAAAGATCAGACTTACAGACTTACCAAAATAAATGCAATGGTATGTTTGGCATGTGTATTCAATATATTATGTCAATTCTAAGAACTGAAAAAATTATTTCATTTAAAAAAAAAAGATTAATTTTTAATGAATTGCAAGATGGTAAGAAATCATCAGAGATCTGCAGAAGGTTCAATATCCATAACCTTACCAACAAAAAAAAATTTTTTTTTTGCGATGATTCAGAGAAAAACTGTTTTTAATAGACTCAATTGATATTATTTTAACAAATCAAGCTTCTTAGTTATTTTTAAGTATACTACTTTTTTTAAATAAACAACTTTTTCTGTATAGGAAACTTTTTTTTAATAGGTTTATGTGAGTTGCTTGTATAGAATGCTTACTGTATTATGTTTTGTAAATAAGAAAGTTAGATTTATTATATATTAATAATTATTTTATATTTTAAGAAAAATATGATACAAATTAATAAGAATTTCGAATATAAAAATTATCAACTTTTATTAAGATTATAGAGTTCAGATAGTTCGCATGTTATAGGGCTTTAAAAAAGAATCACAGCACACCAAGCATTAAGACTTGCCCATTGTATTGTGAAGTCGGTTCTGTTCAGGGCCCTGGGCAGACTTCGAATTTCATTTGCTTGTTTAGCTCTTATCGGATATTTTGCCCCGTCTGGCCCCAGGCAGTTGGCCTGTCAGTCACTGTTGACGTTCGCCTATCAATGCTCGAAGACTACGAGACGAGTTCGAATACCAGTAGGAATAGAAGTACGAGCACTCCTTTGCCAGGATACAAGTTGCAAGCCAGTAAGCTCAAGATTTTGACTTCGTTTTGCTTAATTATTTAAAGTGGCAAAAGTTTTCTTTCTGCGACCAAAAACACGCATACGAAATCCCAAATGAGTTCATTTAAAAAACAGCTTCGCACCAGCCATTTGCCAACGCCTGACTCGCTATCTGGATGTCAGGTATTTGCGTTCCTTGCTAAATATTCAATAAGCGGCAATTTTTGTAGCATACAAATGGGCGCATTAGGGCGTAATTTACAATCGAAGCTGTCGGAAGCGAAATTGCGCACACAAAAGTCGAGTATGAAGTTGCACAAAACGTAGTTTCAGCTCCGTCTCTGTATGTAAAAGAGCAAGAGCTTTGCTCTGCATGTGTATGTGTATGTGTGTGTGTTTGTGTAACCAAATGAGTCAAAAGGGAAACATTAGTCATGCCAAAAATATGGCTGGCATACAGGAAACGCCAGCTTTAGAATACTCAGAACTTCATTCAGTCTGAATTCGATATGCATCGTTTGTTTCCCAACTGATTTAATAATCGGCTTTAAGGTCTTTAACAGTCAAATTGCAAAGTGCTATCAACAGTCTTTTAATTAGTGCAGAAATGGAAGAATTTCAAGAAAATTCATTAAAGCTGTAGACGCAGCATCGTTGATACAGGGAAGGGAATGGAAGGGAAACTGGCAGAGAGACAGGGACCAGCATCTGGTGAAATCGTAATAGAAATGCCAGAGGATGCTAAGGCAAGGCAAATGTCTGGCGGTGCAGAAGCTTTTGCCACCTGGCGGCTGCTTGGGCCTCGTCTAACTTTGGCGCTTGTTAGTAGGAAACAATGTCAAACTCATTAGTGCTCCCAAAAGGCTTTCTTTTACAGTGTCGCCAAGCAGTACACATACACGTTCAAACACACACACTTCTATACACATTCCTCTGCATTTGTAGATGTACTTGTGTGTGTGTGTGTGTGTGTGACTCACTGTGCTGCAGCCGCTTTGAACTTTTTCTTCGCATTTACTTAATGGATTAATGAGATTTTTTGTTTGCCAAAGCCAACATCTTGGCAAGGCGCCTAGGCAAACGAGGAGCAGGACGAAGGTCGCTACGTTTTTCTTCTCTTCCCATTCCTTTCCTTTCCATTTTTTTTTTTTTTTTGCTTCTTTGGATAAACACGTTTTATGTGCAGAGGTGCAAAATGCAAAAGTAAAGACTGTTTTTAGGTTACAAGTTTGCGAAGAGTAAAATAGGTTTTCAAATTTATCTAGCTAAGCTTTAAGTAATTACTTTAAGATCTGTTAAGTCTAATGGAAGTTGATTAGTTTAGTAGGCAGCTTTCACTGCAATAATATTTGCCTAACACTTGGGAAATTATTTTAATTAAATTACATCAAGAATCTATTATTTAAATATCAGTTAAATTAGTCGCATTTTTTGTCGTCTTTAACTAAGAAATTAATCATCTTGTCTTCCTTTAAAAATGAACTATGATCAACTTCGAGCTATCCTGTTAAATTTAATAGCTAAAAATAATTTTTATTCTCAATTGTATTTATATATTTCTTGATTCTTTAAGAGTTTAGAAATATTTATTAAAAAGATTGTAATAAATTGAACTAAGGATATTTATTTTTTCATTTGTTAATTGAATGTTTCTTATTTTAAACATACATAACGTAATTTCTTGTAAGCGTTTTTATCAATTTCTCTTGAAGTAGGATCTAATTGTAATTTTTTTTTCTTCTTTTCAGTTTATAATTTCAGTTTAATATTAATTTGAAATTTTAATTCTTAACAACATTTTTATTCTTAGTAAGTTTTTCTTTGCCGACTGCATAAATAAATAAATAAAAATATATTATCCACTATAAGTAATGATTACAGGGTATCCTTGAGATTTGCTTGAGAATTGCTGTAACGATAAGCGAATGCTTAAAACATTGTTGACACCTTTGTTACTACACCAACACAAGCCAAAGAGGTCGCCCCTCTTTAGTGTCATAATCACCTTACATAGCCAAAGGATGTGACATTTTTTCCACACTTGACAGTTCCTGGCGCTTAGCTGAACAGCTGCCCGGCCCACATCACACAAATGGCTTTGAATTATTTGTTTACCTGGCCCGTTGGCATATCATAGCGAATAGCCAGCTTCAGCTTTAGCTTTAGCTTTCAGCTTGAGCCACAGCGTCTACATCTCCCTCTGTTGATTGTGCTGGTATTTGTCCTGGTGTTGTTGATGCTTTTGTGGCTAGCAGGCACAATGGTGCGTAACAAATCGCAGCCATAAACTGGTAAAGGCAACCATGGCCACGTTGACTGCTGCCTACTTGCTGTGCGGGGTTTTTCAACCAAGTGCTGCCATAATAATTCACAATTTTTCACAGTTAAGTGTCAGGCTACGCAAAAAGAATGCCAACAAAGTGTTGTGCACAATTGTCGGTTACTAAGCGAGGCATTAAATCAAATGGATGGCCAAAAAAAAAAAACAAAAAAAGCCCTAACTTAACTAGCTTGTTGGTTGCCGGCTTACGTTGCGTATGCGCAATGTCTGTGCTCAGGTGCAATTGCAGCGCCAAACAAACAGCACAATTACATGATTATGCATTTGCGTTAGCCATTTAAATGTCGTGCACAGGCAACAACTCTCAGTGCCCACTGTTTGGCTGCAAGTGGCAAGCTCATGCTCCATTGCTGTGGCAGGGAAACGCTGCTGCCGGCAGGCATATTAGGCAGACAGTGCTCCAGTGTTCAGTGTTCAGTTTCATATAATGCTGCCGGCATTTATTCGAATGCCTGATGACGCCGCCTGCACTCCATGTGTGCGCCACTTCAGATGTCACCACAGACGTCAACTGCGGCAGTAAACAACAACAACAAGAACGGGTGGCAAGCAAAGAGACGAAAGCGGCAGGCAACTGGCCATACTACATGTGACAACTGAAAGGCGGCGACATCGTTTCATGCAGCGCATATGTTGGCTTTAGCATCCAATCCAGAATTGTTGTCTACATCCTTGGCCCTGACTGTGTGATCTGCATTTCTACACTTGTGCACTTGTCTCAAAACGTTGACGTACACTGAAAAAAAAAAGACCAACTTCTAAAAGCAAGAACATTCATCTTAAATATTTAGTTCCTAAAATAAGAACGTTTCAAGACCATATTACTGAGACTTAGAATAATAATCTACAAAATCAAAGTTCTTAATACAAGAATAAAAATCTTAAATTGTTAGGAAAGTATAAATATCTACCATTTCATGTAAGAAAACTGGTGACCCGTGGCTCTCTGGTTAGAGATATCGCTTCAGTTGTGAAGCAGTAGGCGCCGGTTCGAATCCCACTTGTGACAAACTAAATTAACATTTATAAAATAACCTAGACTGAATAAAATGTATATAAATCAATATTAAAAAAATAAATAAAATATAAATTTAAAAATCATTTTTAATTTTTTTTACTTTTGATTCTAATTTTATGAACATTTATTCTTGAAATAAAAGCTTGGTTCTTTAAAAAAAGTACTTGGAACCTAGATGTCTTTTCTTAAGAATTATTTTCTTTAAGAATTTTATTTTCGCGACGCATTTTTTAGACCAAAATTCTTAGTGTATGTTCGTTTGTTGTTTGTTGCTTGTTGTTAGTACCATACTGTGGCTGTTTGTCATAGTTTTGTGCTTTGAGAACCAAAAGTTATGTCTTGTCAACATGACAGGCCAGAATGAACGGATTACAAACGATATTGAGCAGAGTCCGTCATGTGTGCGAGTATTCTTAATTTGAAACAGCTTTTTGCACTCTGAGCACATAATGATTGCCATTTTCTTCTCAATTGTCAATAGCAATTGTCTGGCTATAATTGCATCTCAGCTAAACTGTATTGGAAATTGAAATACCAACAGAAACATAAAAGGTTAGTCGAACCTTATTTAAAATCGAGTTTTATAGTCTGTAAGCGAAGAAAAAGTCAATCAAATGAAGCAGATGAAGTTTGTTTGTCTTGTCTCTAGCAGTTTTTCACATGCTGAGAGTCATTTCAAATATGTGTGTACTATATGTGTGTACAATGTATATGTATGTATATATATTTTGAATCAAATTCTACACCCAATGGGAAGTTTCTTCTTTGGCAACAGCAAACAAAGTCTTCGATGGAAAAGTTTTATGCAAAGCTTCTTTTGTTTTACATCATAACAAAGGAAGTCAAACAAGTTTGCCATAATTCATTATGAAATTTTCTATGCGATGAAAATGCACTTGGAAGTAATTTACAAACTACAGCACATCGCATCAATATAGAGTATGGGAAAAGGTATGTGCTCAGGTGCTTGGCAAATAAATGTGCCATAAAATTGATTGAAATTGCATTGTGCTTGTTTGTGCAACAGTTTGTGGCGAACAAATAAGTTTGGCAGGCGCATTGTTTTCTCCTCTGACCGTACGAGCGCTAAGCGGAAGCGGAAATCAGCGGCAGTATGTGAACGAGAGAAAAAGAGAGAGTGCTAAAAAGAAAAGGATAGAGAAAGTGAGAGAAGAATTCACTTTGGGTTTTTGTGGTGTGCTGACAAATTTAGCTGAGTTGTTAGAGAGCGCTAAAGTTGCGAGTTGCAAGTTGCAAGTCGACAAACAGCAAAAGAGAGTTGCTGCAAATCAACCCGACTACTAACCATAGTTACAACTACACTGATAACAAAATGTTCTAAATTCAAGACTTGGATCTTGAATCTAAGAAATTTGGTCTAAAAAATACGTCGAGAATATAAATCTCTTAAAGTATGAAGTTTTGAGAACATTTCAAATATGTCCAAGCTCCAAAACCAAAATTTAAGTCCAAAAATAAAAAAATATAAGGAAAATTTTTATCTTGGTTTTGACAACATTTCAAATAAGACCTAGTTCTTCTTATAGGAATAAATGTTCTTATAATAAAAATAAATGAACCTAAATTTAAGGTTTAAAAAAATAAAAATATAAGGAAACATTTTTAATTTACAATTTTGTTTTGTTTTATTTTGATACATATACATTTTTTTCTGGTTGAAAAATTTTACAATTGTAATTTAACTGTGTTTTTTCCTGCCTTCCATTCCTGCTTTTATCTGAAGCGATACCACTCTTGGGTCCAAATAAAATATGACATATTTATGCTTTCATAACAATTTAGAATTCTTATTCTTGTTTTAAGAACTGAAATTTAGTAAATTAATATTCTTCGTATTAGTAAAATGGTCTTAAAATGGTCTTATTTTTACGAACAAAATATTTTAGATGAATGTTCCTGATATAAGAAGTTGATCTTTTTTTTTAGTGTACTACAAACGTACATCGTGCAAGTTTGAAACATTTTCATTAGCGTTAATTAATTTGAAATGTGCATTTTTTTCTTATTTCTTTTTTCATAGCCCACGCAAATTAAGCATCTGACAAACGGCAGGAGGAGAAATAGGATGAGCTTAAATCTCTTATGCTGCGTCTAAAACTTCAAGCGCATTTATGCGAGCATCAGCAGAAATGGACCACAGCAGACGCACTTCTCTGCCTCCCTCTGCTTCTCGCCTTCAACTGACAAAGCTGTGAAGTGAAGCGAGTGCCCATTTGGCCAGTAGCAACAAGGATGGCCAAGAGGCAGGCAACGGCGCGGTGGGCCGAACAACGCTGGCCACACTTTTTAATTACGCGAAAAGCGGCTGAGCCGCGCAGTTTTGGCTTTGACAGCAACAGCACGAAGCAAGTTGGTAAAAACCGTTGACGTTGTCGTTGCGGCTGCAAAACCTGGCTAAAAGTCCTGGCATAACCAACGCGCTCAGTACTCAAAGTCATGGTCGGAGCCAGCGAGCTGCTAAGATTTAACCACAGGCAAAACATTTAATAAGGCCGAGGCGAGAGTCTGAGAGAGTGAACCATGTGATTGCCATTGGCTAACTGAAATGTCCAGAGCACTGAGCCTGGCCAAGTGGCTGGCGGATTAAATTCTGCGGTGCTGCACAAGTCGGTTCCAAGGAACAATGACAACATCAGGCATGATAGCACTAGAATCTCAAGTACCCAAGGCTATGCATTGAAATTCCGCCAAGATTATGGCTATTATCAACACTCAAGTCTAAATTGATTAACCAACTTTTGCAGCACGTTAACTTTTATGGCCAAAAGCGCAGCGGAGTTCAAGTGCAGGGCGAGCCAAGTCAGCCGGCTGCAATCTTACTGAAATATGCGCATCTTTGTCAACTACACTGAAAAAAAAAATGTTCTAAAATCAAGATTTTGGTCGCAAAACAGGAGAATTGTGGTCTAAAAAATGCTTCGAAAACATGAAATTCTAAAATTATGAAAACACATCTTGGTTTTAAGTACATTTCAAATAAGAACAAGTTCTAATTTTAAGAATAAATGTAATTAAAATATAAATAAAAAAAAAAAAAAATTAAAAATGATTTTTATATTCATTATTTTTTTTTTAATTTAGAGTTTGATGCATTATATTCTGTCTTGGTAATTTTATAAATGTTATTTAAATTTGCAACTGCTTCCAGTTTCATATGAAATAGTACATATTTATACTTTCCTTACAATTTTAGATTTTTATTCTTGTATTAAGAACTTTGATTTTTTAGATTAATATTCTTAGTATTTGTAACATGGTCTTAAAATGTTCTTATTTTAAGAACAAAATATTTAAGATGAATGTTTTTCATTTTAAAAGTTAGTCCATTTTTTTTCAGTGTATACTCCAACTCGACTCGGCATCCACGTGGCCATAGGCAATTGCCATCCTTAGCCAGAGTTTGCTCAACTTACCTGCGCCAGGCCAAATTATTAACTACTTCAAAAATACAAAGTTGCAAGGAACTGATTGCGCGGCGGGTGGCAACTCTACGGTGGGTGACTAAACCACCCTCAGCCACCCAAGAGGGCGAAGGGAGTGAACGGATATGAATTACAAAAATGCGCATGTTAAGGAATTTGTTATGATTTTGAGCGTGCTTTAGTTTAATAATTCAAGTGGCAGCTTAATTAAAGCCGACCGAATGTTGACCGATGACCGATGACCGATGACCGATGGGCGGAGTAATCTGGCAAATACTCGTACTTATTGTGCACAAAGAGTGCTCTAACTAATGCAGTTGGACCACAGTGGAACGGTTTGTGGTCATTACCCGCACCCAACCAGCCAACTAAATTATGCTGATAAATATGGGAGCTATGAAAAGTCACGCTAGCTGTGAATGCGCCCAGAGAGGAAAGAGATATGCACGACTTCCGCTTTGCATCCGGTCAGGGTACGTGAGTCGACATGCCACAGTGCCACCGTGCCACCGTGCCATCGTGGCAGAGTTCAAGTATGGGCTAGTTTATATCCAGCTCAGACCATAGTTGAATTCGGTTTAGTTGATTTAACTAAATGGCGACAAGTTTAACGAGTGTCACAGATGAGATTCTAAGCATGCCAAGTGCCACGTACACAGATTGCCCACACGACTGGCATACTGACAGACGGACAGACAGCCAAACAGACGGACAGACAGCCAAACAGACAGACAGACAGTCACTTGAGTCGCCTGCCATTGAATGGGCCACAATGTCAGTTACCATATGCTAAGCTCTGGACTAAACAAACACACAGGACACGCACAACGCACAACGCATGATAGTAAAACGCCCACATATTGAAATAAATGCTTTCATATGTGGCAAAGCTAACCAATTTTATAGTTTGGCATCGAATTAGCCATGCAGAGGAGTGAGACTGACGCAGCAGAAGGACTCATAAAATGGCCGGAATGGTCGAAGAAGGACGTACAGACAATCGACAAACGACAATCGACAACCGTCAACCTACATTCGAAAGCCAAGGCCAAATGAAGTTGGCAAAAGAACCAGAGAGTGAGTGTAAAATTTGTGTATTTGCATTTTAGTTCATAACTATTGTAATCTGTAAAACTTTAAGCTTATTTCTGGATCAACTAAAAAGTAATAAATGAATTGACAATTAGTAAAACTGGCAAATATGAATAAAAGACAAATATGAATTTATGATTTTCTCTAATAAAATGAAAATCCTTTTACCATAACTTATAACAATTCAAATTGACGTTAAACATAACTATCCAAGTACAATTTTACCCTATGACTTTCAATACGAAATGTACAGCATGGCGTATGCGTAATGACGCATTATCAAGACAATTTGTTTAGTTGACAATGACCCAGCAAATTACGCTTCATTTCATACCTATTTCTAGATTTTAATTTATTTCATTACACAAAATTAGCTCGCTTATCGCCCGCTGAAATCTTAACCCGACAACAAGGACAACACTTAAGCAAATTAATACCTAGGATACACAGCACAGCTCACAACAAGATAAACACCGAGAACAGCACAAACACCAACACATAAGACGAGGCAAAAGTGAATGATGAGGCGAAATCAAAATCAAAAACAGAGTTCAAAATGTCGCCTCACTGGCTGGGGATGATTTTCGAGCATCACGAGCATCGCGATAAGCAAAAGGACAATGCGAGCAACCTCCTTGAAGATTCCTTTGGTGCTGCTTCTTTAAAATCTGAGTGAAAAGCATGAGATACCAGAGCAAACAAATACTGGGTGTGTCTGTGTGTGCATAGGCAGAAAAGGTTGATGGGGTTCAGCACGAACCAGCCAAATAGTCGTCGGTACAATTTTGGCGGCTTTCACTCCCGGCTGTCACCTCCTCATCCTCATCCTCCACCTCCATTTTGTCTCGCCTTGTCAGTCGGGCATTTTTTGGCTGTCGTTTGGCTTAGATTTTGTTTGGTTTCGTTTTGTTTTGTTTTGTTCTGTTTTTTTACTTTCTTTTTTTTCTTTATTTTTTTTTTTCCATAAGCCAAAGGATTATTTGCTTGGTTTATTCCTTTGACTCTGTGCATGTTCAGTGTTTGGTTTGTTGGTTTGTTTTGCCGTCGCCTGAACATTTCGTTTGGCTGCCTTGCGGTTGGACCCTCGAGTTTATCAGCGTGCGCGTCTCATATCACGACCTTGGATTTCTATCTGTGTGCCTCTTATCTCCAAGTGTGTGAGTGTGTGTACATGTGTGTTTATTTAGGTCGAATTTCAGGCGAAGATTAGAGAGCTGGGCTCTACTCTGGCGCCACAGCAGCTCAGTTAGTTTGGTTTATGGCTTAGCAGCTGTTTTTGGTTTATTAATTTCGCATTAAAGTGAGCAACATTGCTCGCTGTGCGAATTCCCTTTGCCCCTTACAAAAGAAAAATGTGTTCGCTATGGTGAATTGGGAAAACTCCCACAATATGCCTAGAGAGGTTGTTAAGGTCGACAGCTTCAGCGAAATGCAGCTATTAAAAGTTGATCTTAAATCTATTCGACAATCTTTTTATACGCATTAAATCTGTGAATCTCTGGGCCAATGCTTAAGCTCATTAAACGCCTCAATTTCAAGACGGCCCTAATAAAAATGCAAATAGTACGAGCAAAGCATAAAAACCACTTCCTACCATTTAATACAATCCAAAAAAAAAGAGACAAAGAAAATCAAATTGCAAGAGAATTATGACCTCTATGAGTCTGTCAGCTAAATCAGGAGTTGGGTCAGGAGTTTGGGTTCTGTAAGTGGTAACTTTAGCTGCTTTTGCTGTTCTCAGCGGTTTTTATGCTGCAGATTTATGAGCTGAGACATGAAATGATGACCCACGTTTTGCGCTGTTCTGATCTTTTCAACGCTCATTTCGCTGGCTGGGCACTTTTTATGGTCCAGCACCTGCGGTCAGCTGAAAAGGGCTAATAAACTTGAATACAGTTTTCCAACTGATTTACATAAAGCCAAATGCTGCCATTGCCTAGCCATTTTCATCAAAAGGTAATTGGATTTATGTTGAAAGTAAGCAACGACGACAGCGCGACGCCAACAATCATTTGATTAAAAATGCTGCACAATAACAAACAGAAGGCCAAAGAAAACAATAATGTTAAAAAATACACTTTTATATACATATATGTCTAAAAAACGAATGTGCTTTAAATACTCTTCAAACTTTAAAAGAGTTTAATGACGCTCCAGGTTAATATGTCTACATAAAAGATTTGACTTGATTAAGATGCTAAAACTGCTTGTCTGATCTAAGCTAAAATTTTAAGAAATATATTATGGAAAATTTTTTATTTTGGGAAACAATCAATTCTGTAGTAGCTGCGAAGGTTATCTGATATTGGGTATTTTTTAGTCGCATATTTTACTGTACAAGTTGGTAATAAATTTAAAAAACCCACAACCGGCAACAACAAATAAAAAAAGCAAAACAGATGAAAAAAAAAAAGGGCGCATAGAATGGGAACACGGAATTGGTGGCAATTGTTGGCAATTGTTGGCAGTTGAGGCACGCGAGTGCCACGCCCAACTTGTGACTGAAGTCGACCATCCACCCACACCTGGTTAATGCACCGCTTGCCCCAAAATGGCCGCCGGCTGTTGGTCAATGTGGCCAGGTTGGCGTCGTCGTGCTTTTCATTATATTTCTTTGTTTTTGTTATTTTTTTTTTTTTTTTGGGATTTTTTTTTTTTTTGTACTTTGCGGCTGCTTTGTTTTGGCTCGTGTCCCTTTTTGCGCTTACGCCATTCTCGTTTATTTATTAGCAATTTTATTAGCTATGAATTTGTTTGTTTTTATCGTAAAACCCACCGCAAAGCAGCTGCAAAATACAAAAGCAGACAACAAAATCGTCCCAATTCGACCCAACTCCACCTACGGCTTCACTTGCAGCTCTTTTCCCTCAAAGGGTATTGAAGTGTGCTCCTGGCTGTTTGTTATTTTGCAGCCAAATGAATGTGATTTATATTTTCAATAATGAAAGTGACTACCACCGCACTCAGTTCCGGTTTCCGTCTGCTTTAAGCATTTAAATTTAAATATTTTCTATGCCTTGATTTATTGGTTTATACAGCCAGCATTTTTTTTTAGCCGCCGCATCCAAGACTGATGGGGATGGGGATGGCTGTGTGGGCGTGTGGGCGTGGTCGAGCTGGTTTCACGCCCGAGCACACAAAAGATGTCTCTGGAGCCAATTTCATTTGTCTTGACTTGTCAGCTCAGGTGATTAAAACTTGGTGGCATTCTTCACTGAACACCTAAACCTAAAATGCCCCCAAATTGCCCACCTTTTGTAATAAACACAATAGGAACCACAAGGTATTCACAGAAATTACCCAAGTCAAAGTGATTTTCAAATATCTTCAACGGCATAGTATTCAAATATTGTGAAGTGAAGATATTCGAGAAGGCAATTAAATATTATTATATTGCACATTTATATACAAGTATCCATTTAAACTATTCTAGGACACAACTTGAGTGAAGTGCAGAGTACTATACGTTAATTAAAATGCTGTTTTTTTTTCTCTCTTTAAATTGTAATTCATTCAAGCATCCTTTGACATTATATTATCGCTGTTTCCCTCATTTACTGAACCCTTTCAGTTTTGGCCACTTAGGAGCACACGGCCCGCTCCTGCTAACATTGCCAATTCATGGGCCGCAAACTCACGCAATTTTGTATTTTTTATTTTCTTTTATTAAAACATGCGCTAAATGTTCCCCTTGCGGCAATTTAATAAAAATAAAAGCCAAGCGGCAACTTGAGAGCCCTCCTTTTATTTTCAGCTCCACCCACACACACACACACACACACACACACACACTCGCACACTCACAGAGAGAGACATTTCAGGTGAATGCGCGCGCTGCCTGCATTAAATTTTCACTATTCACCGAAAAATAAACGAGAATAAAAAAAGTGAATAAAATACAAGCAAAGTGAGAAATACTCGTAAAGGAAACTTGGCGCCAGGGCCAGATTCGTTGAATGGTAGGCGCAACGCCAAAAGTGTTGGCCATAAGTCAGCAAACATGAATAACAAATCAATTCTGTTTTAACGTCGGTGCAAATTCTTGATGCCCCGCCCCCCTCCAACTCCCTTAACACACACGAACGGGCACGGACACGGACACGGACAGGACTCATTTGAAAGGTGCGAAAACGAACTGTTGAAAGGCGTGCAAAGCAAAGTCGCCGACATAAACACATACACACACACACACACACACAGGTGTCCATACATGGGATGGAGCTTAAGAGGCCACCAAACAAATGTTAGTGTGTGTGTGTATGGTATGTGTGTGTTTGTGTTTGTGTGTATGCCGCATAGTTCGGTGTTAATGGCAGGCAGCCTTTGTCCGTTGGGCGTCGGGCATTTTGAATTTTTAATGCATTCCGCCCGCCTGCTTAGACCTCTCTCCTTCGCTCCTTCGTCTCTGCTTCTTGATGTCGTGTTGCTCCACATTTTTTTTTAGGCATGTTTGCATACACTTATACGCCCAGCAAACTATGCATATGCATATGAATGGTTGTGCCCGTGTCTCTCTTTGTGTATGTGTGTGTGTGTGTTTGTGTGTGTGTGTGTGTAAGGGTTAGGGGAAGCCACACACTGCTTGTCTCTCTTTTTTATGCCATGGCAAAATTGTCCGGTAATAAATTTTCAGCGTTTCCTGCCGACAAAGCGCCGCACTTTACAACACTTTTGGCATAAACAAACAAACACCGCACACATATACAAATGCAGCCAGCCATGCGTGTGAATGGACTATGAGTGTGTGCGTGCGTGCATGTACACACAGCGAGAGAGTGTGAGTGATAGAGTGTGTGTGAGTGTCGTAGAGCGTCCATGTAACGGAAGTTAAGTACACACTAAGTTGAACTCGTGCGCTTGTAACGACGCTTCCTTCATATGTTTTTTGATACTCAGCACACACACACACACACACAGGCACACTTCATTCATGTACTTGTACCAACACACACACACACACCTTTTGGTGCTCTTGGCCTGCAGGTGAAAATGTTTGAGTTTTTTCTTTTTTTATTGTGTGTACAGAGCGTTGTCCAAAGGCTTAAAACAAAACTTTTGCGCCTCGACGTCAAAATTAATGTCGACATCCTTGCCGTTGCTCCTGCGCATTACTTAGGACCTCTGATGAGCTCCTGCCAATGTTAGTTTGTCTGAACTCTTACTCGTATGTATTTGTTGGCTCTGTAGTCCTTTCATTTTGAATCTTTTTAGTTGTACTTTGGGGTGTTAAGTACGGTTTTGCAGTATTTCAAGTTTATGATGTGTGAAAATTATGCACCTTCAAAGATAAAAGACTTATTACGAGTATCGCGTGTTAAACTTTCTATACGTTAGTATATCATTTATCTGGGGCTCACATATTATCACGGAATATCACCGTAACCGGTATCGAAACCATTAACCGTAATAAACCGTTTCATTTTTAGTACCGGAACTTAAAACGTAACTGAAATTGATTCTCTTTCAAGAACCGAAAACCGAAACGCTTGTACCGGTACGGTTGTGATAAAGTTGCTTGGTCAAAGAGTTGGCAAACTTCCATCTGTCATAACTTGAAGAAAACTGACCCGATTTTCAATCGGAATGCCATTTTGATCATGATTCGGTCTCTTAATTCAAACTGCATTTAAATTTTTTGCATTTCGAAAATTTTATTATTTTTCGACCATCATAGCCATGATTCTATGTTGATGGTAAGGGTCCCCCCTTTGAAATTTTGAAAATTCAAATTTTAAAATCTCAAGTCTTTACTTTTAATCAACTCCTTATATCGTAATTAGTTTAAAACGACACTTTAAACTTGATTCTGAGGCCTTTCATTTTTTTTGTAAAAAATCATGTTAAAATTAAGAAATATTTTGACTTGTAAAGTTGCTAGATTAGAGGCTTGAGCATTTTCGAACTGTCATAACTTTGGCAAAGCTGTACCGATTTTCAAGCGGAATGTTCTTTTTACCATGGTTTGGCATCTAAATTTACTAAATTACGTTTATAACCGTAACTTTTATCGGTTTCTGTTTGATGCCTTGCATATTATCATATGTCTTTTATCTGCCATACTGTCCTTTGTGTTGACTTCCATTATGCACCCTTTGCTTAGTGAAACAGCAGCAGCAACAACAACGAAAATCGAGCACAAGTGTTTGTAGGCGTCCTGCTTCTTGCTTGAGCTAATAAAACACTTACCAACACTGACACTTCAAACTAATTATGCGCTGGTGTGCCATGGGGCCGAGTAGTCTAGGGAGATGGGTGGTGTACACTGTACACCTGTCCTGGTGTAGTGTACATATCTAGGTGTAGTGCCGTCATTAACTGTCATTACACAATTTCCATAAACAACAACAAGTACGTATGTGTCTGCGCTTAAGTTTCGTTACGCCCAGGCTCAACAACAACAACAACAACAACCTGCAATAGAAGTTGTGCTTGATTTTGCGAGCGAGTGTTTGAGCCATTGTTTGTCTTTATAAACTTTGTAAATTGTGTTAAATATTCCATTAAACAGAAAGCTTTTTTGTTCACAACTGCAACAGTCAGACGCGCCGATGGGAGCGGACAAATTCAATGGTCCTTTGAATGCACGGACGGGGTGATAACTGCGCTCCACTCTTCGCTTTATAAACCAGTAATTTTTGTACCCTTTCATAGGGCATAATAGTAATTTTGTAGAGACATGCGATGCTGACCCTATAAAGTGACTGTTTTTAATTTTTGTTGCAAAATAAAAAATACTTTTCATGATTTTATAATATTTTATTTTATAATATATATTTATCACATTACTGAATAGCTTCAACAGAACGTTCACTCGAGTAATTGAGTACAGATCTCTGATAGAGTATCAAATCTTCAATGTGGCGAAGAAAAACTTTCTTTCCTGTTATATTTTTCATTAAAAGAATATATTATGTTCATGCATATTGAAAAGTTCTGCTGTCCCAGTCGACTTTATTACCTATGTAGCTAAGTAGATGGCGGAGATACTTATTAATTGAACTTGCAAGCTTTTAAACTAATTGCACTCGTGTGAAATACACTTATTTATATAACCATTTTTTTAAGGGGCTTAATAAATTAGACAATAAAGTCCAAGAGTTAAATATAAGCATTGCATTTGAAATACCTATTCAGTTTATTTTGCTGAAATGATGATTATGCACTTTAAATATTAAACAAATAATTGTGTACCTATTTTCAAAAGATACGGCATTTTCAATGATTTGATTACTATCTGTAATACATTTTACATTTACATTTTTCAATATTTAATTTGTTTTAAAATGTTTATAATATCGTTAATTGTTAATTTAAAACCATGCTTTTCTTATTTTTATTTTAAGTTTTAAATAACACTAGGTTAACTGCTCTTAGTTTACATTAAATAAGTAAATTAGTTAATGAACTTTAATTATCGTTGCATTTAATTATGAATATCCGTTATTTACAATTTGAATTCAAATCGTCAGCTGTGACGTGACCAACATGGCGATCATGCGCACTGCTCAACACTAAACACGCGCACAGTTTTGGTATTTTTTAGCAGCAATGTGAATTTAGGGTTGCAGCCGAGCTAAAAGAAAAATAAGCAAAACAGCAAAGAAGTAGGCGCAGTGAGAATGTATAATTTAATTTAACTTAATTACAATTAGTTGGCCGCGCTACATTTCATTTTTCGTTTTTTCACAGTGCCCAGCAGTACGCAGTAATCGTTGAAAAGATACGCAAGCAGGCACAAAGCGAAAATCAATCGCTGATACATTTAACGTTGCAAACAGCGCGACGGGCGTGAGAAGTGGTTGAAACCAAAAAAAAAAAAAAGCCACTAGCAAAATGCAAAAAATATATTGCCGGGGCCGAACGGCGTTGGCCCTACTGTTAGCCTGCTGTTTAGTGATTGGCACAGCCGGCTCCAATGCAGATATCGATGATTTTGACGACGGCATCGTTGAAGATGTGCAGGTGAGCAATTTTCTCCATCCCAGCATACATACATACATAAGCAAAGTCATTTATATGTATGTATGTATGCATATGTTGATTGGCGGCCGGTTACCGCCGGCGCACAAAAGTACACGTCAGTCAGTAAAGCAACATCTGTTCTGAAAAGGGGCGGAAGTGTATTGTGGGAGGGGTTCATGTGTGTAGGTTACGTTTAAAGCTATGACCCGCGATATCTCAGCTTATATTACGATTACATTTTCGAAATATATCTGTATGCATAAATTAAACCAACTTACGCAAGCCTCCCCTCCCCACTCTCTCCCTCTCTCTCTCTCTCTCTTTGGCTTGAAAAGTGTGTCAGCCGCGTGTTTTTTTTTTATGTCGTCTCTTGCGCTTATCTCAACGTGGTTAATTCGAATGTATCTTTTAGGAGGTAGCTGCTGACGCAGTCTCAGAAGAGCTGGTCTACGAGAGTCCCGTCATCGAGCCCAGAAAGTTCCATTTTGCCGATCATTTCGATGATATTGAGGCATCCCGCAAGCAGTGGATCCACTCGCAGGCCAAGAAGGACGACATTGCCGAGGAAATAGCTAAATACGATGGCATCTGGAACTGGGAATCGCCACAGCGCATTGTCTCGCCCAAGGATAAGGGCCTGGTGCTCAAATCGAAGGCAAAGCATGCCGCCATCTCGGCCCGTCTCACCAAACCGTTTGAATTCAAAGCCAACAAACCGTTGGTGGTACAATATGAGGTCACAATGCAGGTGCGTTCCCTTTGGCCACTGCAATGGCTATGCAGATTGCATCAGTCGCACCAAATAATCGGATAATCCAATAAATAGTAACTGTCACTAATCGACCCAATTTCATGTGCTACTTTCTCCACAGGAGGGTCAAGAGTGCGGTGGTTCGTACATCAAGCTATTGTCGGCGGGCAAGGAAACCGATGATCTGACCACGGTGAGCTTTGAAAGCTGCTTACCAAAATGTGGACTAAATATTTACTTTTGTTTTTTTTTGCAATTTGTTATCTTTTGTTTGTGTAGTTCAATGACAAGACACCGTACACCATTATGTTTGGGCCGGACAAGTGCGGCAACGATGTGAAAATGCACTTCATATTCCGTCATGTAAATCCAATTAACGGCACCATAACTGAAAAGCACTGTAACAAACCAAAGTAAGTGCGTGCCCCCATTTCCCTGTACCCAGTCCCATTCCCTGCCCGCTATATTTGTTGTGTTCATTAGTTGACATGTGCAGATAAGCCGGCGCATCCACAAATACTTGTGGATGTCTATTTACCCCATGCGCAACAGCTACTGGTGGTGGTGGTTGTTGATTGTCGCGGTCATTCACTTGCTCACACTTTCATCACTTGTTGTGTGTGTGCTTTTCAGGAATCGCTTGGAGGAACCATTCAAGGACAAGCTACCGCATTTGTATCAGCTGGTCGTCCGACCGGACAACAGCTTTGAGATACGTCTGGACCACAAGATCATCAACGAGGGCTCTTTGCTGACTGACTTCAAGCCACCCGTCAATCCACCCGCAGAGATCGATGATCCTACTGATCAGAAGCCAGCTGAGTGGGATGAGCGCGAGAAGATACCCGATCCAACGTCACAAAAGCCAGATGACTGGAATGATGATGCTCTACCACAGATACCCGATGTGAATGCTATCATGCCTGAAGGATGGCTTGAGGATGAGCCGGACATGATCTCGGATCCCACTGCCGTGAAACCAGAAGACTGGGACACTGAAATCGACGGCGAATGGGAGGCTCCTCTAGTCGATAATCCGGCATGTGAAAAGGCCCCTGGATGCGGCAAATGGAAGGCACCACACATTCCCAACCCAGAGTACAAGGGCAAATGGCGGGCCCCGATGATTGAGAATCCCAATTACCAGGGCAAATGGGCACCTCGCAAGATTGCCAATCCCGACTTCTTTGAGGATCTGAAACCATTCAAAATGACGCCAATTGTAAGCAGCTTAACCAGTTTTAGACTATGACTGTCATCATATTAATATACGATCAATTGCTGTATTTATAGAGCGCTGTTGGTCTCGAACTGTGGTCCATGTCCAATGAGATACTCTTCGACAATCTTATCATTACGGACGATGTGGATGTTGCCCGTGACTTTGCCGCCAACAGCTTTGATATCAAGCGCCGTTACATTGATCGGGAGTCGGTAAGTTGGCCAACACATCTCCCAATATATAAAACACACTCCACAAAAAACAAAACAAAAGAAAATAAAATAAAGCTAACCATGTGAATTGCTCTGCATACGGAAGAAAACGCTGTGGCATCGCCTGATGCGTCACATGAACTATAAGCCCGGCTGGTGGGCATTATATTTCCTCTATTTGCTGATCCCCGCCAGCTGCTACGTCTTCTACTTGTACCGACGAGCCAAAGAGGTTGACACTTTGCCTTTTCTCTTCTCATGTATATCTGTATCTGTATTAGTTGCACACTTACACACACACATTGAAAACGCTCGACAATCATTGCTATTGCTATGCACAATGCACCCTTATTGCTATTTGCTTATTTGTAGGATTCATTCGTGAATAAGGTGCTTGAGCTAGCCAAGACCTATCCCACGGCATGGGGCCTTGGCTTGGTAGCCTTTGTTGCGTTGACTGTCGTCGGCATCTACTGTAGATTTGGCAAGGCTAAGACTCAGGTAATGTTAACAAGCTAGCTGTCAACAGTTGTTTAGCTGTTGCTTTTCGGATTTTTGCTAACATTCCAAATATATAAATTACAGGACTCGGCAGCATCCGCTGCCGCCGCTCAAGCCAAGAAAACAGATGAACCACAGCCCGATGATGTGAATGAGCCCAATGGTGAGGAGGATGAGAGCGAGGAAGATTCATCAGCACAGGCGGCTGGTGAAAGCTGTAAGACAGACGCCTCAAAGTCTGCTAGCCCCAAAAAGAATAAAAAGTCTGATTTAGATATTAAAGAGCAAGTTAAGCAGGATGAGAACAGCGACGAGCCCACACAGACTGAGGTGAATTCAAAATTTATACGCGGTATATTAACTGTGATGCTAACTTTAAGATTTATCTACAGGAATCCACCACGAAATCCGCTCGCAAACGCACGGTGCGCAAGGATTAGGAAGAATGCAGTAAAAGCATCTCGGATTCATATTCATACTTGAAAATTAACCTAATTCCAAAATGCAATTGAAATCTTATATGAAGAACATAGAGTGAACCAACAACACATCATGTTTAATATTCATTAACACTCAGCTCCGGAATCGAGAAACACCCACGATCACAAAAGCATGCCTCATACCAAAACTGTTGTTGGTAGTTCCACAGTTGATATCACATACAGCTGCTAATTTAGTATACTAGTTTATGTGGTTTGGTTTAGTTTTCTTATACGTACGCGTAAATCTGTATTATCATTGTATTTCTATTTCTGTTGTATAATCTGCACACACACACACGCAACCCTGGTAATTGATACTGTCTTAAATCGTGTTCTAATTTTAATTTTGTGCTCTTCAATTTTCAACGAAATATAATAAAACTAGACAAATGAGGGAAACAAAGATAATGAAACCAATAAGCGATACGTACTCCATTAGAGAGAAAAGGGGAAACATTTAGTTTAATATTATGTAATTTAAACGAAATTTATAAATACGCTAGTTATACTCAGAGTTTAAACAATTTCCATTTTTTCATTTGTAACAATGAAAGCTACAGCGTAAATAAAACTGAATGTCAAAACCAACTGAACATACAAACAATTATTTTAATTCAACAATAGAACATCCGTTACCAAGCAGCAACCCGGAAGGACTAACAGACTGCTGGTTGAATAGCCTCCAGTCCAGTGGCAATCTGTTTTTCCACCACCAAATGCCGTTGAGCATACTCGTGTAATGTGTTAATTTAAATGTCAAACCCTTGTAAATGTGATTGAAAATTGTGAGGGCGACGGGCAAATCAGATTCGAATTGGATTTATGCTTCGTGGTGCATGCAGCGCCAACCACAGCGTTGCGACTCTGTTGCATGTATTGTGGTTTTTAGAAATTTATTTCAAAATAAACATTTTGATTCCACAGACTGCTTACGGCGATAAAGGCTTGCAATAAATGTTGAAAGTTTTTCTAGATTTTAATTCAAATTTCTTTAAAATGCTTAAAGATGTTTGCATATTTATATCAATAACAATTCCATTTATCGCCTTTGCCGTTTTAATTTAATTTCCTATACCCATAAATAAGTCAAGCCAGACAGCTCTTGGCCATAAAGGCAATGGGCAATTGTTAATGAAATTGTTATGACAACCCAAAATATTCAATGTATGAACTCATCTACATATGGATATGTATGATGGGATTGGAAAATACTTTGCATTCAAGTTAGATTTATGCCCACCAACAGCTGTGCGCTTCGATACCGTCTATTACCAATCCGGAGACATTTTCAGTACAAAAGATTAAATGGTTTGCATGGGGTTCCCTGATGTCTACGCCGATAACGTTCTGTATTGACGCACTTAAAAGGATTAACATTTTTGTGCTGACTGCGGCTAGAAACGTCGTTCCATATTAAAATAACATGAGCGAATCTAAGAGTGGGATCCGTTCCCATATTTCATAGACAGACAGAAAACCTCAAGGGCGGTGGATGCCGCCAGCTCTAGACTGCTGGCATTTGAGCAAGTGGTGCGGCTGCAATTACGCCGGCTGGTGGCCAGTGTATACCCATTCCGCCGGATAGCCATGCGTAAGCATTATAATTTTAATAAAAATGTTTTTTTGTCAAAGGCAGAAAAGAGCTTTGAACCCTTCAAGCAGACAATAAACATTCAGACGACCCCAAAAACTCCTCAAACGGCGGGCTTCCGAGTGAGCGCTTTAAGTAGAATTAGTTTAGCATTTTGACAGGGGTCAGCAGCAGCAGCACTTCGGGGACTCCCCATGGCAGTGGAGCCAGACTAAAGACCGGGACCAGGAACGGCATTCAAACCTATTGAAGCTACTCGCATATGCCAATCGATGCGTAAGCAAAAGTACCACGCCATATGCAATGTTATTGCAGAAAACCCTCCGAAACGTCCGAAGTTGGGGTTGCTCTTGAGGGTTGTTGTGACTGTGGCTGCAATATACTCGTATGTGTGGTTTAGACTGCCATCTCCCAGAACCCATTCTCCGGTTTTTGGCAAGTTCCGTGCAATTAAATCGTCCATTATCTGATCAAATCGTACTGGGAACTACCAGAAAGCACGAAAATACTGACTGGGAATTAATTGCGGCACATTGCAGGCTCGATTTCATCCTAAAGATTATTCGAGTGCATATACCAAAGATAAGAAATCATAAAAATAAATTGGATTTTGAATATTCGCAAAGCCATGACTCTAATAATGCTTTTAGAAGATTTATTTCCTTCCGATATTGCTTGTATTGATTTCGTGCACCGATAATCGTCTTATGTCCATTGAAATA
This sequence comes from Drosophila innubila, assembly GCF_004354385.1. Taxonomy (NCBI): domain Eukaryota; kingdom Metazoa; phylum Arthropoda; class Insecta; order Diptera; family Drosophilidae; genus Drosophila; species Drosophila innubila. Next base: position 27,171,190 of record NW_022995380.1, read on the forward strand.
ACCATTATTCACTTGAATAAATAGCTTGATTGAACAAGTGGGATGACTCGTTTATTGCACAGAATTATGTCATCACAAGTGTCTTTCGTTCTATAAGCAGGTTTGCATACTTAGACGTTTCTTATCAGCCTTCATTTAGCTAAATTAATATAGCACACAATTAAAAGGCAAGGGAAAAATATTAAAATAGATAACCTTTGTTTTAACTTATGTTAAAGCTTACTCTAAAAACGCTGCACTGCTTAATTAAATGCGGATTATAATTAATCAAACATAATTCATATTTTTTTTAATGATGTCTATTCCTGGAATATACAATTTTTTGTAATCCCCTCATAATTAAGTCTAGTAACGAAAATATATTCTAGCCTCAATGTTTCTCATATCCAATTTTGTGACAAACCATGTTAATTTTTTTGAAATATTAAAATTTTTATCTTTTGGCCTAGGCGAGGTAAAATGAAGAACAAGACAGGGAGAATAAGAGATATATAGATAGAATGAAAACTGCATTTATTTTTCTTCAATTATGCATATTAAATACAAAGATTATAAGATAAGCAAGACGTCAAATTAGGTAGAAGGAGCAAAGTAATCCATTTCGATATAGTAATCCATTTACGGCCGTATCAACATAACAGCTTGTTTAAGGGAGTAATTTTTACCCCGAAATGTTTTCCAAATGATGCCCTTGTCAAATCTGTTGTCATTATACGCTCCCGCCAAGTTGCTAAAAGAGTTGAAGTTAATAAACGAAAATTTTAAACTGCATTCAATACTACCTGACGGTACAATTGGCGTACCACCAGCCGCCAGAGCTGCTGTCGGCGCAATTTCCATTTGATCTTAGATCATTATCCCGATCGAAGGTTGTAAATGACATGCCTCGATGATATTTAAGTGAATCACCAGCATCTCCACTCGACTCTCCCAGCGTGTGTAAGGCATACTGTTCATCCTCGTTGCCTATTGCGAATTCACTATACATCTGGAGTGTTTCCTTCCCCTCAAAATCATCCAGTTGTATTGCCAATTGCTGACTTCTTTCTGCTGTAAGTGCATGGATTTTTTCGAGTCCCAGGAAAAATTCACCTTCCATATTTCCAAACCCATTTTTATAATCTTTCCAGTTTCGGTTAAAGTTTTCACTGCCATCAAAACGCCTCAGGATTACGGTCCATCCATCCGAATCGCAGTCAACTTTAACAGGATTACTACTAAAGTTGGGAATCATTATGTCTTGGATTCCATTATACCTTGACTCGGCACAATTGCGGGGGTACGATTTTTCAACAAGTTCCTCAATTAACATTCGCTGTTGCTCTAAGTCCTCTCTAAGCATTTTAAGTTCATCAGTAGTATTAGACTTAGAATTTGGGAGTCCATTAGCGAAGGAATTAAGTAAATTTATTACAACGATAATGCAAATTATTTGTTTCAACATTTTTCCTGAGAAGACTGACTGAGTCAACATTTGAGAAGTTGAAATTAAGTGAACACTGAACTGGAAACCGAAATCACAAGTGGTTTATATACTTTTTGCTACATACAATTCATACAATTTATTGTGTTTATGAATATTTGACTTGACCCAACTTGACCCGCGCTTCTTGGAATCTTTTGAGTTGGTTTTTTTTGCATCAATAAATCTAATGCTAAAAAATAATTAGGACAAAGCGACTAAAAAAGTTTTGTTGGAAACGTTCGCGTGATGAAAAAACCCGCAACATTTATTAAAATTATCACCTTAATATAATAAACACTTATAATTGAGTATTTAACAATAATCTTACTATTCGATTTAATATTAATTTAAGCCGCGCGTTCTTGTTTTGAACGTTACTAATAAAACAAAGATAAATTTTTTACTCCACACCAAACAAAACAAACGTGCTCCACACGTTGCACTTCACGAAATTGCTTATTTGATCTAAATCACATACAGTTCGCACTGACAGTGCTGTCCATTTAATAAAACAGCTCAGCACTCCAAACTTAGCAAAGTACGCCACCATATTCAGTTTTTGAACCAGTAATCAATTTGAGTTCTTTGCACAATTGCACCTAAACAGTAAACAGTTTAAAAACACCATTTGACAATTAGAACCAAACTGTAGTAAACGTATGTAATAGTTTTAAGTCTCTATCCCTAAGGAGTCATTAAAAATTGTGCGCGAAAATTGATTAATATGCTCTTTACTGTCAGAGGGAAAAAGGACACAGATCCCGCATTGCATTTGCTTGGCAAGGACATCGACTTCTAATGGTGCTGGTCAGCCAATCATTAGTAATATCCTTAGCCAGTTGCATGCTCCTTAGATGCAAACGGTGCAATCTGGTGGTGTAAGAATAATAAAATTTTATTGTAAATCGTTTATCTTCATTACGCGTTCAGCGTCAAAACTCTCTGAATAACCACAACAACAACAACAACAACAACAATAAGCTGCAAACTGGTTAGAGGCCTGTCATAAATGCGCCGTTGACCGTTTCGATGTTTGCATATTTTGAATGGAACCTCGGAGCGAGGTTCAAGTGACCACCCCAACTTGATACCCAATGCAATGCAACCCCTAACTATATTACCATATTGCAAACTGACCCTTTGGCTGGCCTAATTAAATTTCCTTTGTGTGGCGCATTTAGTTTGTCTTTTGATAGCCTTGTTCTTAAGATTAAGCTTTTGTTTTTCCATTTAACGCTTAATTTCAACATTTTGATGGCCTTACACGATTTACCCAAACCGCTCGCTGACCCCTCGTTATCTAACTGCATGGGATCGCTTACAGTTACAAGTAAGAAGATCCTTTGAATTCTTTTGAGCTAACCCAACTGACCGCAACTAAACAAACACTCTATCAGAGCGGCTTGACCGCTTCGATTCGCATTTGACTTATATCTGTGAGTTGGAAATGAACTTTAATTGCATTAGAATCAGGCTGCAACGGGTTGGCCATTGTCCGGCGTTGTTTATTTTATGGCTGCCCCGGGACCCGAACGCTTAACCTTTTGAATATTTAGGAGCACTTGAGCCTCTGGCATTGTTCGAACCGTGTGTGGTCAGCTTTTAATGCACTTTCCGGTCATGGCTGAACAAATTGCTTATATTCGTATCAAGGCAGTGAATCAACTTCTTTGTCTGCGAGTATCACTCGCATATAGTTACTCTTATTGTTATTGTTATTGTTATTGTTAAGCGGATCAGTTTCAATTCCAATTCCAATTTCAGCTACTTTGTCCACAACCACAGAAATTTGTTGCATTGATTTGCATGTTAAGCTTTTCTTTTTTCTCAGCTCATTTTTCGGCAATTTCCATCAGCTCACAGTTGCTGCAAATAATCATTCTCCAAATTATTATTTCGTACGTGCGCTACACACTTTGGTGGCTCTCAGAAAATGCAATTGAGACAGGCATTCTCATAAACCATTATATATATTTATGCGCATTACATACACGTGCACAAGGAACTGGGTTCGGCATCCTCATCATCCTACACGGACACACCGAATGTTGCGTGACTTTACGTAGGCTGCCAGATGCCTCCAAAATTGGCTTTGATCCGACAATCATTAGTACTCGAATTGCACTCTCAGACTCATAAATACGTATATCAGTGCTTAAGGCCATGAAAATTGCTCAATATACACACAGTCAAAAGAGTTGGCGTGTTGCCAGGCGTCAACTAGGAGCGCCAATCCGAGTGGGCGACGAGCACTTCAAACTGGGCGTAAGATTCAGGCCGACCCTTTTTTAAAATTCATCTTCAGAAATATTGAGTATCAGAAAATGTTGGCCAGGCTTACGAATATCATAACTGGAACAAGTTATTGGCGTAGGCGTTCAGACAACAAACAAACTTTAAAGGCAACTTCCAGCTTTGTTCTTTCCGTTCTGACCGGATCGGTTCAGCACCGTTATGTACTGGTACAACAAATTCAGTTTAAAAAATGTTGAACTCTAAATTCTACTCAAATTTTAGAATTTGAAGTACATTTCTATTTAAAATTATAATTTTTTGGCCAAAACGTTTCCCTTTCTTCCAAAATTCCATTTTTTTCCATCAACGTCAAATTTTTCAATACTTGACAATTTTAAAAATTTTCAAACTGACATAACTTTGTCAAATATTAAATAATTTTCCTGCGAAATGTCGATTTTATCATTATTTGGCCGCTAAATTGATTCTACATCAAAGTTGCAACACTGAATTTATTTTCCATCACTGTTAGTCTTTTTTTTTTTTAAATTGTATCAAAAAATTCAAACTGTCATAACTTTGACAAAATTTAAAAGGTTTTCATTCGGAATATCATTACAACTTATAGTACAATTATAAAATAATCACCGTCATATTTTTCCTAAATGTGTTTTCAAGTTCTTGAAGAATGAAACGCAATAAAATTTGCACCAGTCTAAAAAAAAAAATAAAGAAAACAATTATAAAATATTTAAAAAATGTATAAAAATAAGTCTGATCTATTTTCAACAGAAGTTAAGTGTTAGATATATAAGCAGTAAGTCAGAGAGTGTAGAGAATATAGAGATGCAATGACGTCAGTTGGGTTTTAGGGTTCTAATACACCTGTCTTTGACTTTCAAGCAAATCAAATTTTACAATTTCGTACATGAAGAATTGCAGACCCTTCAAGCAAAAAAACTGCTGGCCTTAAAGAAATCCGCACGACACGGTTCAAGTGTCAAGTGGCCCGATGCTTGAAGGGACTGAAAGCCGCGCGCTTTTTGCTGCCCACATGCGGCCAGGTCAGGTCTGTGTGTGAGTGTGTGCGTGTGTGTGTGTGTAAGTGTTGTGTTATACGGTTCGGCGAGTCTTAACGCTCATAGTTCCCCTTTGAACCCCAATGGCTGGCAAAAGAAAGCCACATAAATAAAGAAAAGAAACAAAACAAAATAAAAAAGAACACCTGATCAAAATTTCAAATTATTACGACGAAATGAGCTAAACATAAGGACAAAACAGGCATAGCTCGTGCGCGAGTTGTTATCACACACATACACGCACACACACTCAAACATTGTAGGCATGAAAATGCTTTGGTCTAATGAGCACCGCACTAAACTCGACCTGCGCCCATTATGAAAAACTTCAACTTGGTCGCTGTAATTACGCGCCGTGCACAAGCAAAAGAGCTAAGAAAATGCATGTCTAGGGTATTTGGTATTTTTTTATATTTTTTTGGGGTTGGGGTCGCACTCGGGTCATTCCCAATGTAACATGCATGCACCTGACACCGCCGACTCATTATTTCTGGGTGCAGCTCAGCAGCAGCAGCCAAGGAAGTTGAGGAAATGAGGAAGTGAACTCTTCGCTCTATTCTCTCTCTCTTTGCTGTTGAGCGCGTGCTGTTTGCCCATTCTGAGCGTAGCTCAAGTCGAAGGTGAAGTCGAAGTTGAAGGCAACTGCAAAGGCAAAGGCAAAGATAAAAACAGAACTCAGCCAAGCGCTGCGTCAACGTTAGTGGCATAATTTGGTCGCGGTTCGCTGATGGCGGTGGTGGTGGTGGTGGTGATGTTGCTGTTGGTGGCAGAACTAACAGTTTTCCCTAGTGACAACCCTTGTGAGTTTTCGAGTTTTCGAGTTTTCCTGCATTACGAATTGGGCGCCAAAAAGGCAATGGCAGACAGTCAATGACACTGTGCAGCAGGAGCTGCAGGACCTTAGCGACATATGCGCCAGTTTTGGCCCTTGACTCGTGCCAACATCAGCATAACAATTAAACATAAATATATTCCTAGGATAACAACAGCACGAACTTTAGGCAAATGGTAACTGGTAAGCACCTTTCATTTTGATCATGTGGGCGCGTCGTTTGCCGCTTGTTTATCTTTTAAAACTAGCACACAGGGTGATCCTTAATGGAAAAAAGAGGAGGTGGAGGGCCGGCTGCTGACACGTTTTAAGGGTTAGCTTTGAGCTGGCCAACTGACGCGCGCCGCTCTACTGATAATGGCCATATAGCACCACCAACATCACCGCCACCGCCAACGCCACCGCCAACGCTGAGTCATGGCAACCGAGACAACAGACCGCCGTCGAGTTGCAACGTTTGTAACGGTCACGCACGCAAGGATCTGCACTCTGTCACTCCTTCTCATATGGTATGCATGTGTTGTCCTGTCGTCCTTTCGTCCTGTCGTCCTGCAACTCTTGTTTACTTTGTCGACTCGCACTCAACTCAATTGAAGCTTCACGCCGCGCTGCCCTTTGTACGCCTACCCACCCCGGTAATTGCCTCAAAAGTGACCAACTGACTCCGTTCAAAATATGCTGGGCATATGTGATCGTCTACTATATTTTACATGCCTGCTGCAGCATGCGTCCTTTTTTTTCTTTTTCTGTTTTACTGTCCTGTTGTGAGTTTCACTTAGCGCGAAATTTTGCAATTATTAATTCAAGAAACAGGCGTCTATTTAGCTTGGGTGGTATGCTATTCCCAACCCAGGACATGTGCTGTCCACTTCAACTGAAGTTCGACCCACACTTCTTCATCCTGCTTTTTGTGGGAAATTTCACATTTTGCACCATGCCACGACAGTATGTACATTGTATATTTTTATATATAAACCACTACTCAACTGCCATATGTGCTTGGCTCTAAGAGAAACCTCATATTGAACCCATTTTGAACCAATTTGCAGCAGAAATTGATTGGCTTTCATGACATTTCAGAAATTCAAAATACAATTTATTTATTATACCCGTTTCTTAAAAAATAAGTTAAAGGGTATTTTGTGTTCGTTGGAATGTAAGTAACAGGGTAACGGACGAGTCGATATAGCCATGTGTGTCTGTCCGTCTGTCCGTTTGTCCATCTGTGTGAGCGCCTAAATCTCAGAGACTATAAGAGATAGAATAACCAAATTTGGCATACACAATTCAATAGACCCCACGCAGGTCAAGTTTGTTTTAAATGTTTGGCACGCCCCCTTTTATGGTAATTAAAGGTATTTATTAATATTATCTATAATATCACTTAAGCGCAGCAAGATAGGACAAGTAGAACGGGTGTAATAGCTAACCAAAGTTATTATTTAAGTTATTATTTCAATACAATCACCTAAAAGCAGGGAATAACACCGGAACCGTTAACCGAAACTAACCGTTTCAATTTTAATACCGGAACGGTTGTGGTAAAGTTGCTATGTCATAGAGTTGTCCAGCTTCCAACTGTCATAACTTGATCAAAACTGAATAGATTTTCAAAGGGAATGTCATTTTAATCATGATTTCGCCTCTAAATTCATGCTGTATTCAATTTTTATCCATTTAGAAAATTTAATTATTTTCGACCAAGATTCGATTTCGATGCTAAGGGTCCCCCCTTTGAAATTTTGAAAATTCAAAATCTTAAATCTCAAGTTTACACTTTTAATCAACTCCCTATACCTTAATTAGTATAAAACAACACTTTTTACTTGATTCTGAGACCTTTCAATTTTTTTGTAAAAAATTATGTGAAATTGAACAAAAATTTGGACTTGTAAAGTGGCTAAATCCGCAGTCAGACCAACTTCAAAATGTCATAACTTGATCAAAACTGAACCGATTTTCAAGCTGAATGGCATTTTGATCATGTTTTGGCCTCTAAATTCATTCTGCATTTAAATATTTTTCAATTCGTTCCATAAAACTATTTTGACCAAGGTATGTTCATGAATAAATTAGACTCATTCTTTCTTGGAGATACACAATATGGTATAGCTATAATATCACGAACGATCTTTTAAAAATTAAATACCGGTTTTAGCAAAGATATTAAAACTAAGTTGACTTAACTTGATCTTAAATAAATAAGGAAAAAACACCATATCTCCAGTTATCGACTGTTGAATAGTAAGCTGGTTTGTTTCTTAAAAATTTTCGAACCGCTATTTTTTATCATTAAAACTAGAAGATGAAGGTGAAGCCCAGAGCTATAGAACCATAAAACTCATGTTTAGCACAATATTCCCACATTAAATGGTCATTGTTGCGGCAGGAAGCTCACATCAATGAGCACTTGGAAGGATTCAGCTTTTGAGCACGTAGCAGCCACAATGAAACAATATACTACTCGTATATGGTGCATACGTTGCTTGCCACAGCAGAGTACTAAAGTGCAACATGTGCATATTAAAAGCTATCGAATTACGCGCCACTCAATAAACGAGGATCTCGCGGAGAAGACAAGTGGGAAGAAAGACAGCAAAGAGCAAGAGGAAGCCAACTCATACTACATAATACTTAAGTAGGTCGATTGTTTGTCTCTTACATTGAAACTGGCGTTAAGGATCATAAAAACTTGAAGGAGGCCAGGATCTGTGTGTGTGGCTTCCCACATAGCTGTCGGAGCAGGACGATGTTGTCGCCATTTAGCAGGACGAGTGCAAAAATATTGATCAGTAATAAAAATCAAAAAAAAAAAAAAACAATAACTAAGGCAAAAAGAGGGCACAACAAGTGCATCGTAAAATCAAATTAATAGTCCTTGTCGTAGGCTGTCAGGCTGGCACTTTGTTTTGGTGAGAGCAGTGGGAAACCTTGATGCGAGTCCTGCGAACAAAGGCAACTCGGCAATAAATTTCGTGTTGGCGCACAAAAAGGAACACAATGCCAAAAATCAGTTTGTCTTATCGCCCAAATGCAATCTCTCACCTTTCATTTCGTCAATTAGTTCAAGTGCACAGGACCAAACTACCTGATTCGGATTTCGAGCCCCGATTTCGTTTCTTTTGCTGCCTGACAGGACCTGCAATTGCAGGTTGTTGTAGTTGTTGTTGTTGTTGTGCAGATTTATAGACCGAAAATCAATAAAATATTACGCCTGATTGGCAGCGTTTTAGGGCGTAATTGTGGGCGTGGCGACGGGAGCACTTTGTCCAGCATATGTTCGCGAGCTGGCGATGGGCGTAGAAGAACAGTTAACTTAGAATTGGGTTTGGAATTGGCATGAGCACACCATGTGCTGGATGTCCTGCGCGGTCAAGTGTTCCTTTTGCTGTGCAATTAAGCAGCACGAAACGTTGCGATTAGATTTGCTGCAAAGGAGTGAAAAATGTTGAACGCCGCGCAGTGAGAGTCACAATGTCCTGCACGGTCACAATGTCCTGCGCGCGCGTTCGCCTAACAAAGCGCTGCAGTTAATTGCAAAGCCACCAACAGAAAGGCAGACACTCGACGGGATAGGCGCCAGTCAGCAGAGTGCTTAATGAGCAGGATGTCTAGGACGACCAACTAGGACACTTGAGGAGCTGTTGTTGCTCTGGCGCGCTGCGTGGGACAGGCGCAGGGCCAGGACCTGGCTCAGTTGCCGACGCAGGACGAAGACCAGGTACTGTCCTCGCTGCTTGCTGACCGTGCGAAATTGTGCCAGAATCAGGAATCTCATGCTGACAATTTGACACATTATACAGTTTGCATATCTATATATATATATATATATATGACCTCGACTTGTGTGGTGGCAAATCATAATCGTTTTGTTAACTCCTTCACGCCGCAAAGCACTTGAGTCTCAAAATATGCATGTATGCCCAGACTGAGGGTCTCCCTCTTTAGGCTGCAGCTCAAACAAATGCATTCTATAAATAAATAATAGCCAAAAGAATATTAACTGTCATAAGGACGAAGCCAAAGTAAGTGTCAGCATGCCATTCGGAGCTCAGTTGCTGTCTTTGGCTTTTATTTGATTACTTTTGTTATTTCTCATAATATTTTTGCTCAATCCCGCCGCCAACTCGTTTGTATTTAGCTTCCAAGAATTCACTTTGCTTGCCCCGCGGCAACCAACGACCACACAGCCGCCAACAACAACAACAACAGTAACCACAACAACAATAGCAACAACAATAGCAACACCAACTACTCATATAAAGGGCGGCAAAACCTCAAAAACAAAAAAAAACTCTCTGCCGCAGTCTCAACTTCAACTTCAACCTGTGTGCATTTATGATATATATTTTTTTTTGGGACGTTGCAACCGCCGAATGACGTTGTACTTTTAACTCCTAAGATCCCGACGAGATCCTTGCTTAATGTTTGTGTCCCTATCAATTTGTGGCCGTGGTCATCTTTTGTCTTTTGCACACCACTCGACTCGCAATTGTTTGCAATCGAACATATTGATTTCCCGGGAGGTCTCAGGATACGATCGGCATACGATCTCTGTGCTGCGATTTCATGGCTGTCTGGCTTTTTTTCGCGTGTCATGTGTTTTTACGATCTTATTCCTGCTAATGATCTCTTTCAAATAATGCCAAGTGTCCCAAAACATTAATGGCCATGATCTCTAAACAACATTAGGCAATGCCGGCGTGTAAGCAGCCTATAATAGACGTACTCTTAGCTCCCTAATGGCAACATTTCCCTGAAAGTTTCGCAATAAAATTTGTTAAGGAATACGTGAATATTTTTACAAGGAATTTTTACTAACATAGTGAATGCTCATGAGCTTCATATTCCATTTGGCATGGATGCTAAAAATTTGCTTTAGAGTTTTCACAACCACAACTGAGATTCTTAAAATCTGACTATAAAACGTTCATCTTAAAAAAAACGAAAGACATTTTTAAAAGACTTTAATAGCATTAATTTGGTTCCTCTGAGTTTTCTTCAATTTCAGCAACAAATGTACATAGTCAATTAAACTTTTTGCTCGCCCTAAAGTGTTAAAATAATAATTTTATAAAATAAATATGTTATGTAAAAATATTTTATAATTTTATATAATAATAAGCTAGTTAAATTTTTAATTCCTAACCTTACTATGTTAAACTCTTATTCTGTTATTTTAAGTTAGTTGCTAAAGTTTTTTTGCTCAATAGCTTCGCATAAATATATATATAAATTATAGAAAAAAATAAATACATAAATAAATAAATACAACTGATTCTTAACAGTCTGAGTCCTTGCAGATAGCATCTAAATTTTATTTTGGTATGCCAAACACGTTGTTTACCTGAGATTCAAGTCAAAATTTATGTACCGTTAACTGGTCAATTAAGTAAGCTTGATAGCATTTAAGAAAAAAAATACCCAAAAACAGCAGATGTTGTCAAATTTCGTGGCTAACGAGATTCGGCTGAAGTCGTGTCCTCATCATTAATTAGAATGCACTTGAGCAAATCGGCCATGAAATTGGAGCAACCTTGCTGACAGCTTCCAAATCAGTGCACACACACACACACACACACACACACACACACAGAGAGACCTAACCTCCGACTAAATTGCTCAATAAATACCACATGCAAAGCATGTTCTGGTTCAGTTTTAGTTTCAGGTTCAAAAATCAATATACATAAATCACTGACGACATATGGCCGATGACGCCGATGATCTTCGCATTTGGTTTATTCTTGGCTCTGACGGGTTGACCACTTCAAGAGCCCCGCACCGCGACAAGGACGAGGACGAGGACGACTCGAATTTCCCGTAATTTGGAGTACTCAGCTAGCCAGCGCCTAATAAACACATAGCCATAAACAAACCAAGCGGCAGCGCCAAAGGATCTACTGGAAAGCGATCGAGGCTACCGCTCATCCAGCAACTGACAATGGACAACTGACTGACTGACTGGTTGTGTTTTGATAACATCTCAAGTAACTCTGCCATGGCTGCTCATTAACAGGACGTACAGATTGTTATTGTTTGGGTCCAGAGTCGCGACATGGCAGGATCAGCATTTATTTGATATTTCATAGTGTCCAGGCTACTGCAGGACTCGATCATTGCGTTTGTTTACGCCGACGTCGCCAAAGTCTGACTCTCTAAATCACGGGTAATATAATCCAAACTAAAGTCCAGAAATCCTGCACATGTGTTCTGTGTTATGAAAACAGTTTCCAATGTATATAAAGTTGAGACCAGACAAAAGTCTTTGTTTCTGGCTGACTTTAATAAACGAAATGGAGAATCGATTTTCCCAGGCCTCAAACAAATGGAGCCACATCACACATTCGCCTGTTTTGTGCTCCTTTTGTTTGAGCCAAAGAATGGTATATGATTTGGTAATCTGTGAAAAAGCCAAACCCCCATTAAACCACAGGCACTCTTAACTCGTTTTCATTTTTCCCGAATAGGCATACAAAACTCGTTACAGCGCCTTTGACGTCTCCAAGTGTGCATAGACTTAGACATAGACATGAAAAGGCTTCATCATCACAAGCCGATCCTCATCAACATCCACGTGCAGGCCGCGCTTCAGTTTCATCTTCAGCTTAAGGCTACTGCGCGATAAGCCCAGATCTGCCCCGCTTCCCGCTTCTACTACTACACTGATAGAAAAAATGTTCTAAATTTAAGATTTTGGCCTTTAAACTGCGTCGAGAACATAAAATTCTTGAAGTAAGAAAACACATCTTGCTATTAAGACCATTTCAAGTAACACCAAGTTCTTGTTATAAGAATAAATGTTCTTAAATTAAAGTCAAGAAATAAAAAAAGAAAAATAGTATTATTAATTTTTTATTTTTTCTTATTTGATTTATTTTCTTTTTTTTTTTTTTAATATGCTAACATTTTATTCTGGTTTGGTAAATTTTATAAATATAATTTTACCGTACTTTTTTTTCCTTGTATAAAGTGGGATTCGAACCCGTGCCTGCTTTTATCTGAAGCGGCGACTCTAACAGGAGCGCCACGTGTCAACTATTGTCTAACAATAAAATTTAACATATTTATACTTTTCTAACAATTTAAGATTCTTACTCTTCTTTAGATTAATATTATTTCAAATAGTTACATGGTCTTAAAATGGTCTTGTTTTAAGAATAAAATATTTAAGATGAATGTTCTTGATTTAGAAGTTGGTCTTTTTTTCAGTGTACCCCCACTCTAACTTCTACTCCTACTCCTTCCACTACTCCTACTTCTACTCCAACTCTTATGTATTCGTTGTACTCTTCATGTACCTGTCCTCAACCTGTTTGCTAGGCATTTATCAATTTCCATTTGTTGTCCCTGTCTATGCCTTCCTTTTCGCTCCAGTCTCTGCCTCTGCCTCTGCCTCTGCTTTTGTCTTGTTTGTTTTCCATTTCTTTGCAGGAAATCTCAGCAGTTCTTATGGGCCTCTGCCAACGTCTTCCAGTTGGACTTTCCCCTGCAAACAGGTTCTATTGTTCTCTACCCAGGTGAAGTCTATGTACCTGTATGTATTGGATTTTCCTCTATGCACTGATATTCTCTACATACGTCTTTGTCTCCCTCACACACAGTTTTCGTCTGTTTCACCGCAGTCAAAGGAGAAAATTATATGTTTTGATTTTTAACGGAAAATTGCTGAGCCAGCGCCCCCATAAAGAATCTCAAGCAGGCTCTTTAGGATCCTACTGAACTGTAGAGGTATACAAAACATTCTATTTTAATGACACACTAAAAGCAATCATCTAATTTTTATGTAACCTCTTCAAAACTGATCTAATGAAGGGTTGCACTGAATATTCTCACGGCTGGCCCGGTCAATTGCTCCGAGGTCATTCAACCAACAGTCCAAGGGAGAAATAAAGGGATCTCAAACCTGACATAGCTGATCACCGATCCCCGATCACCTTAACATAATTGCTTTTTCATAACTATTGGATTTATGCATTAGATACATGGAATTTCACGGCTTGTTGGTCGTGGTCCTTTCAACGAGAAAGTCGAAACGAGGCGTGTGCATAAAATATTTGATTTTGATCTACAGAGATTGGTAATACTCATTGCCTATAGCTACTGCCTGATGCCAAATCAATTGGTTACCGCTATGCCCATGTGTCCTGCAGTACCCTCTCCTGCTCCTGATGATATGATCATTACAATGCACGTGTCGGTCTGTTTCAAGTCTCGACTGACTCTTGCCAAAAGGGTAATTAATGATGGGACTCCCATAGTACATAGACTTTTTGCATACTGACAAGCCATAGATCTATGGTTATATAGAAACCGCAATGAATTGTCGAACCACCTACTGAATTTTGCCGCACTTGGCTCACAGTTTTTGCTCATTTACAACTCATTTTTTTGAGACTCTGCAAAAGGCAATTAACATGCCTGGATGAGATTGCAAAATATATTGATAGGTAGGCATCTTTGAAGTACTGTTTTAGGGGCTAGTTTAGATCGAACAATGCTAACAAATGTGCCGACTTAATGTTATAAGTATAGTCAGTTCTGTAGCTTAAAAGATTTTATTAAAATAAAGATTACATATACATAGTAAAATTTAATCAATAATTCATCAACCTTACAGTTGAAGGTCAGATTTTTGAATTGTCTTAGATTTTCTGAGTATTTCTCAACTCATATATCAACAACTGTTCAGTTAGAATAACACAAGTGTTGAATACCCCCATTGAATTCTGTTTAAGCACACCTCCAACGCTACAAAATGGAATCTTAAGACAAAAGGCATTGAGCTCCTAAAACTCTATGTAAATAAATATATAACAAAAAGCATTTACATTCAAGATTCAGAAAAACTATGGTTAACTATGCCCTTTGCATTTTAGCGGCAGAGTGTGAAAAACCATTAGCCGATCTTAACAGTCTTGCCGCTTCGGAGCTGATCGGCATTAGCCTGAACCTGTACCCAGCACCGAAACAATAAAACTGAAATCAAAAACCTCTAATACAAACATTACGTAAGTCAGCTACTGTTAAAAACAAGGCGGCACTTCTCTGGAAAAAACATAAAAACTTCCGGACAACACTCAACTACAGATGTACTCATATGAGTCTAGTGCAAAAAAAAAAAAAGAGGAAAAAATAAGTTGCCAGCTCCATAGAAATGTCTGGATATGATATTGTTCCAGGAAATTGAACAATTTGAGTGTAATTTGCATAGCATTCAGTCAGTTTTTAGGGCTTAGGGGCGGCAACTGTTTGACGACATATTGCTCAATGGCATGGATCAATGTGATTTGTAAATGGAAATGGGAATATGGGTGCAGATGCTGTATCTACCACACATACTTGTATCTCGATCTCTACTCTTTCGCCAACAAAAACGAGATCATCTCATATGTGCACAAAAGTATTTCGCACATTTAGTCTTCCAAATGAATGGACACGGTCGAAACAGATGAAGACGCTTGTGTGGCCAGAATTCCGGGTCGAAGTCGAAGCCAAAGCCAAAGCCAAAGCCGAACCTCAGGTTCTAGTTACCTAGATCTAATATGCAGATACTCGTCCAGCTGTGATCAATCTTTGCCTGCGAACTGAACAGCCAAAGTTGCTGAATTTTAATCAATTTACAATAGCTTGACCCGAGGCACTGAGTAAGTATCCTGGGCAAGGATAAGCCTACTTTAACTTGAAAATATTGCTAGCTCACATAGTTAAAGGCTTTTTGTTGAAATTGTTTGCAGCAATACACAACTAACTTGCATATTGTTTTGTTGAATTTCTTAATGAATATAAAGCAAGCATTATGTTCGTACAATTCCTGTGTGTGTGTGTATGTGTGTGTGTGTGTGTATGGGGTGTGGCTGTGTGTAATATTGTTTCAGCAGCAGCTACACCCACATGCCAAGCAATTCTAGAGAGTTGCTCGAGGCATACAAATACAAATCTTAAGCCGCTCTTTGATCCTTTGGTCATCCTTGGTCATGATGTGAGTCTAAGATACCGACTACGAAATGCGCACCACATCCACACACACACACACACACATATACTATGCTAGTTATTGGCTTGCAAAATGAACAGTTTCTAACCAAATCCTTTTTTTTCCAAAGACAGCCTAAAAATCCTTTCACAGTAAAATTGCTGCAGTTCGTATTTGACCAACACAAAAACAGAAAAGAATTTCAAAAAAAAAGAGCGCCAAAAATAGATTCCTTTTTAGTCCCTTTTTAGTGTTGCCCAAGATAAACTACATGTGGATTTTTAACAAATTCGAGTTGGTTGCATTTCAAGTAGATGCTATCATATGCCCGACTGCGCCTCAAGTGCGCACAGATACAGAAACTGCTAACGAAAAAGATACAGATACATATACATATACATATTTTGAAGCAGTCAGCTGACTGATGCCGGTCCAGGGTGACCGTTAGACAAGCATTTGTGGAAATCCTTGCAGGTTCCTTTGTTGACAGTCCGGTGCACTGAAGCATTTATCAACGCCAGAGATATGAGACTTCAGATAGCCACAGTCATATGAACGACTACACAGATACTCTGCCGGTCGACTTTCACTCGGGCGCAACTAATCTGCGTTCGCAATAATAATTATTTGTTCAAGCATCCCTGCCTGTGCCAATGGAGTTATATATACGACCCATTCCGATAATGATGATGCGAAAAATGTTCAGCCTTATCACGTTCTTCTCGTATGCATCTCAATTCCTGTCCTTTTTTTTTTGTCCAGCTCCCCGTTCTCTGTTCCTGTAACGTATACGGATCTATGTGCTGATTTTTGGCCACCATCGTGGCGGTCAGATTAAAATCAATTAGCCATCAAATGAAACAACTCACTTTTGTGTGGGCGAGACACTTGAGTTTCTAATTTGAGGTAGCTATCTTTAAATAAAGTTATCTCATGATATTTTAATTGCTCTTTAAGAACTTCTTATGAGGAAAGATAGATAATGCATAGAAATGTATATGTATAATTATGTATCTTAGTTTCTTAAAATTTATTTTATGTATTTTAAGTAATTTCCAAAAGATTTTCATATTTAAGCAGCTAATTATACAAAAAGTGATTTGAAAATCAAAGTAAAATTAGCATATTAAAAGACATGATTCTACACGTTTTCTACCTTTTTTCCTGTAATAGTTACTCAATTAAGCCTTATTTCCGACACAGAGTTTTCAT
Organism: Drosophila innubila; assembly: GCF_004354385.1. Classification (NCBI taxonomy): domain Eukaryota; kingdom Metazoa; phylum Arthropoda; class Insecta; order Diptera; family Drosophilidae; genus Drosophila; species Drosophila innubila. The sequence continues at coordinate 27,187,989 of NW_022995380.1, forward strand.
TGACTGTTTAGTATTTTCCACGCATCATCATTTGTAACTTCCTTCCGTCTCTGCGACTTCAAATCGGCTTATGAATTGTTTCTTCTTTTTTTACCCTATTAGTTTTTATTCTTTTGACAATTTACAAGCTGGACTGTGTTGGTTGCTCCTTGGACAATGAAAGTAAACAAACCTGTGCCGAGGTAAATAAACTTGATCGACGCCAGATACGACAAGAAGGAAAACAGCATTCTAAGAAATAGAAGATGGGGCATGTGGCAAGGGCAATAAAAAGAGGAGATACTGGATACTAGACAAACCAGTTGGCTCTGTGGCAAGCCACACAACACACAACGGGCGCCTTTCAGGTGGACCCTAAAGAAAAATCAGGAAAAACACAAATGACGACTGTACTTTTGCTGGGTGAGACCAAGAAACGGATGCCAGTACCAGTTTGGAGCCAACAAACAAACAAATAAGCGTGCAGCTAGCCATAGAGACTTGCTGCTTTCTGCTGCTGCTGCTGCTGCTGCTGGGGTACTGAGACAGCGACGTCAACTGCGACGGCGACTGAGACAGCGACGGAGACGTCGACTGAAGCACGGCTTAAGCATGATTACAAAGAAAACTAGTCGGAAAGGCTATAGTCGAGATCCCGACCATAGGATACCCGTTACTTATTTCAATATATATTCAAGGGTGCCACAAATACGAAACCAACCGAAAATCTTCCAAAACTCCATACATTTTAACCAACCGAAAATCTCTCAAAACTTAATACATTTTAGGAAGATTTTCAATTGGTTTCGTTTTCTGTGGCACTCCTGATTATCGTACTTTATAGAAATTTATAAGACTACTGCATACTTTTAGGCACTGGTATTGCCATAATTTTTAATGCCTTTGGTTAGCTATTGCTGCCATTCTATTTGTCCAATCTTGCTGCGATTAAGTGAGATAATAGATAATATTAAAATATAACGTTAATTACCATAAAAAACGTATTATCTTGAAATCTGTGGGTGTGGAGGTTTTTTGGAAATTACGGGAGCGTCATGTCAAAAATTTAAAACAAACTTGAACTGCTCTAACGCCATTGGGATCCGCATGCCAAATTTGGTTGCTCTATCTCTTATAGTCTCTGAGATCTAGGCGCTCAGACAGACGGACGGACAGACGGACAGACAGACGGACGGTCGGACAGACAGACAGACAGACAGGCAGACATAGCTATAACGCTGTTGTTGCTGATCAAGAATACATATACTTTATAGGGTCGGAGATGCCTCCTTCTCTCTGTCCGACGCACACAATATACCCTTTTAATTTTTTGTTTAATAACGGGTATAAAAATACTTACATGAGCTGAGGAAGAGAACGGATACGAGTAGAAACGGCGGAGCGCGACATGCCTGGCATAATAAAGGGGTATGGACAGTGTCTATGCTATACTATGCAATACCACAACAACGGCGGCAATGTAAATGTTTATGTATCTATGGGATACCCAACGATCGCCTAGGCACCAAAAGGTGACTGATCTTTACAATTCGACACTTTGACTTTACAATAACAACAACAACAGCAACAACAACAACATGAACAAGCGACTCTGGCGAAGTGCGCAATCAAAACAAAATTCATCGACGTTGAAAACAAAGTTGTATAAAAATCGAAAGGTGAGTCGAGGGCAAGCGAAGAAGACATAAAACAAGTATCCAACAACCTAAAGGATGCACGACTCGATAGCGGACAACATATGTCTATGTGTGTGTGTGTGTGTGTAAGTACATACATATGTGGAGGCAGGGTCAAGGTAAACAAAGATTTACCTTTATGATGGATTTTGTCTGGCTGAGCATATTAATGGATTTCTCTTTTGCTGGCAATCAAATTCGAAAGCAATCAAAATCAGGCATTAAAGCCAAAGCTGCAGTGAAAATGCTGTTTGGAAAATGTAAACTCCTAAGTACGATAAATGTAAATGGATCTAAACCAAAACCAAAACCAGTTTCCATATCAAAATGTATCTTCGCACCGCATTGCACTGTGGCAAATGTAAAAACTTGTTGTAGATCAGCAGATGGGCAGCTGCATAGACTCCAGCAACAACAACAACAACAACAACAACTACAACACTATTGGGTGCTGAACCTTAGCTTTAAGCATAGTTCCAGAATTTTGCGTTCTGAAAAGCTGCAGTGGGTAGGATCAACCCTCTTGACGCTCGGGGCTGGCCAGCTTGTCAGTTTAAGTTGCAGATGAAATGTTGGCTGAGCAAGCAATTTTTATGATGGAATTATTACATCATTCATCTTCATCAACAATGTCACAGACTCAGACTCAAACTCAACTCACTGCTATCAGCTCGCAGCGAAACGTGCTTATCAAATGCATAATTTACATACAGAATGACAAAGTTGTGGCTAAGTTGACCAGCTACAAATTGTCATGCGGGTTCTATAGGGTTGTTGCTGGGAAAAACTAGACTCTAAATGGAAAACTCTCTGCCACTGATATGTAATCAAATTAAATTTATTGTCAAACAAAAAACTGCTAACGAGTATACTGAAAAAAAATAACAACTCTAATACCAAGAGCATTCATCTTAAATATTTTGTTCCTAAAAGAAGAACACTTTTAGACCATATTACTAATACTAAGTATATTAATCTAAGAAATCAAAGTTTTTGATACAAGAAAAATATTAAAATTTTATGAAAGTATAAATATGTATTATTTTATATAAAATAAATAGTGTCTCTGTGGCGCTCTGGTTAGAGAAACCGCTTTAGTGGTGAAGCAGTAGGCGCCGGTTCGAATCCCACAAGAAATTAAAAAAAAAACATTTATTAAATTACCAACACATAATTAAGAAATTAATAAAAAAAATGAAAATTCTCAATTAAAAAATCATTTTTAATTTTTAGATTTTAATTTTAAGAACATTAATTCTTAAAACCAAGATGTCTTTTCTTAATTCAAGAATTTTATGTTCTCGACACATTTATTAGACCAAAATTCTTAGTTTTGAGACCAAAATCTTGATTTTAAAACATTTTAAGCAGTGTATTTTTATCAGTGTATTTGTGTATCTGATTATTGTCATTTTGCGCTTTCCCAGAGTGTAACGACTGCTTAGCTCCACTTGGTAGCAAATTCCAGGAATAGAAACCCCAAAATCAAGACCCGAAACCGGACTCACAATCAGATTCTCACTTTGTTGGGCCGCACACATCGCCAATGGTTGTAGGAAATATGAAACGGAAGGACGTGAAACAAGGACAACGACAACAGCGCCACTTGGCACAACAAGCAACAAGGATGAAATGTATAGAAATTCCTGAGATAATCAAAGGCATTATCTGGCGATTATGTGTTGAAAATTCCATGAAAATTGCACAAAAAGCGACACCGACTGATGATTGCAAAAGCAAAAAAAACTGAGAGAATATAAAAAACACATTGAACTAGATCCGGATGATCGTGAGATGATGATGTTGTTGATGAGGATGATGATGAGGAGGAACACCCGAGTGGCGGCGCATCCGCTTCTCGTTTTGCAAATGTGAGCTCATCAAACCCTCGGTCACTTGAGGTTTAAGCCGGGCCTTAGCCAACATTAAAAAACCAACGAGAAATGCCGCAAAAAAAAAAATATCCTGCACCCAAGAGAAAGACAGCAAGAGCGAGAGAGAGAGAGAGAGAGAGGGGGAAATGAACGTGAGAATTTGCTGGTCGAATGTCCTTTAGATTTGCCTGGGATATAGCGCGTTATAGCATTGTTCCTGAAGTACTTGCAGAGATTTGCTAGTTGTGTCCTTATTATCCTGCCTCGGACGCATTGTTGCCGCACAATGCCAGCAGATTTTTTACAGCGCTTCCAATGAATTCCGTTCGCTGAATGAGATCACGGCATGAATGAAATATACAATTTTTGCCATTAAAGCGAAATTGCCGCGCGAAAAGGAAGATGTGAAAACGTAAAAACACATGACAGGACAAGGCGTGAGAAGGAATTTGTGGCCTTGTCGACAACTGCATTTGGGCAAGTGTAACTCTATGTTATTCTTACATAACCTGGGTGGCAACTGGCAACGCACACACGTGACATGCCGACAGGAAGGCTCTGTGCAGGATAACAGACACCTAACAAGGACTTATTGCCGCACACAGGAAGTGCACTGTGAGTTGGCATTGATTTTTGCGCGCCAAAAAAGTGTTATGTAAATATTTGTAGCCATATCCTTTATTCCTACACATCCTGTTGCTGCTTGCCTTGACCCTTTCAACTGCAATTGCTTTCTAGCATGTGTGAAAATTAATGTAAATTACGTATGCAAATTCGGTTTTAGTAGAAATCGCACATTAGACAAGGTCTGCCAGTTAACATGATGCAACACAGTCCGAAGGTTGCCACACATAAGGCCCTTAAGCCATTAACCATTACCTATTAACCATTGGCCACGATTGCCGTCGACGTTGTTTTATGTAGGTGCGAAATGACACATTTTGGCCGGGTCACGAAACCTGCCGCGTCATTCACTTTGCTACGGGTCGGGCTATCTGTGCGTGCCTGGCCAAAAAGGCAGGACAACTGCAATGGCAATTGCAACAGTTGCAACCTGCGATTTGTCACCTGAGGCGACATTCAAACGCAACAGGCCAACTGAGTTTTGCTTTCAGCCTTGTCACCTTTTCCATTGATCCGCATGTTTTGCCCCTTACAAAATGGTTTTCATTCACGAATTGTGTGTCGTCTCACGGGACAAAAATTGCTTTAATTGTTGAATTTGTGCTGCCGAAATATTATGAAAAATTCAAATTGATATTTTGTAAATTTCTTGCGAAAATATTTGTATGCAATTTTATTGCCAAATCATTTCCTATGCCAAAATTCGAACTGTCATATTATTCCCAAGCAATACAATCATTTATGTAATGCCTTTTGGGATTGGAGACATTTTTTCCGTTTAATTGTGTACGTGCCCAGTTCTGTTTGTCAATAGCTAAGACCTGGTATCCTTTGAAATTGGTTTCCCAGCTCTGAATTCCTGGAAACGCCAAACTATCAATGGAAAGTTAATTCAGATTCTGGACACAATCTAACTTCACCATTCATTAGGCCAGGACTTGTTCCAGCTATCTAAAAAGGGGCACTTCAATTGCAGTAACCTGTCAACATAATTAATCCCCTCCCCGTCCACGATGCCAGCTCCCCATTAGCTCTACAAATCAGCTGATGCTGAGCTGTGTCGGCTCGTCTTTGAGCCTTTGCCCTTGGCCACAATAGCGATGAAGAGCAAACCAAGAATTATGAACAATTCATAAAAAAAAAATAGGCATGTATTCAGTGCTCGACATTCCCAAGGATGTGCCTCGAAATTGTTGTTGTGTTAATTGTCGAGGACAACGACGACGACGACGAGGTCGTCATATTAAGACTGTGCCATTAACAGCAGCCACATCGCTCCCACGGCCTGTCCCCTCGTCTTGCCTCGCCTCGCCTCGCCTCACTTCATTCTGGCCAACTCAGAGCTGTTTTTTATGCCATTTACAGAGAAATCTTGCAACAAATCACGCTCTCCTTTGTGGCCCGTCCTCAGCTCTCAGCTGAGATGCGTTTTTACCACTAATTTTTTGATCTTGCACATATAACTTGATGTGTATGTGTCTGTGTTTTGACCTTTATTTGTTTGATGTTAAAAATAACGCTGTCTTCGCCCCCAACACAGAGACAGACACACACACATACACACACCATACACAAAGAGAGAGTACACTGATAAAAAAAATGTTGTAAAAACAAGATTTTGGTCACAAAACTAAGAAAATAAAAGTCTTAGATTAAGAACACACATCTTTGTTTTTAGAACATTTTAAATAAGACCATGTTTTTATTTTAAGAATAAATGTTCTTGAAACTGATAAAAAAAATGTTCTAAAATCAAGATTTTGGTCTCAAAACTAAGACTTTAAAATTCTTAAATGAAGAAAACATATCTTGGTTTTGAGAGCATTTCAAATAAGACCAAGTTCTTATTTAAAGAATAAATGTTCTTGAAATTAAAATTAAAAAAATAATAATTAACTTTTTGTATATATATTTTTTTTTTAAATTTTAGCTTTTATACATTTTATTCTGTTTTGGCAATTTTTACAATGTTATTTTAATTTGTTACGAGTGGGATTCGAACCGGCGCCTACGGTATCACAACTGAAGCGGTTTCTCTAACCAGTGAGCCACGGGTCCACTTTTTGTTTCATATAAAATAGAACATATTTATACTTTCCTAACAATTTAGGATTTCTATTCTTGTATTAAAAATATTGATTTCTTAGATTAATATTCTTAGTATTAGTAATATAGTCTTAAGATGTGCGTATTTTAAGAACAACATTTTGAAGATGCATATTCTTGATTTTAGAAGTTGATCTTTTTTTTCAGTGTAGGGTATTCTCGCACAAGAGAATCTAATAGCTAAGTGCATCGGTTTGATTCTGAGGGGGGGGCGAAGGATCACGATCCGAAAGGAACCTGTGTGACGACGCAATTCTTTGCCATTATCTGGTTCAGCAGCCCGGTAACCTGTTCGGGTTGCACTAGATCCTGGTGGATTGGTGATTGCTTTTTATTAGGATGCCAGTCCTAATTGCGGTGAGATCTTGAACGGCATTGAAGTTAATCATTTTGTACCTGCGGCTTAGACAGTCAAACAGTCAGTCGGCCAGTGCAAACATGGCCATAACAAGAACAAGGACTGTGTTCCCTGCAAATGGATATTTTGCTGTCTGCATTGATTTTCACAACCCAAATTGCCGCTTTTGTTACCTTTTTGGATACTTTTGTGAGCCTGCAACTCTTGGATCGTTATCAGCTCGCATTGTGCTTTCCAGGTTTTATGGCAATGGTATTTCATACTTCCTGTGAGAAAATCTATAGTTGATGGCCCTAGAACAACAACAAACTAGAACAACTACAAGTACAACATCAGCACTAACTACAACAGCAATAACAGCAACAACGACAACAACTTGGATAGAAGGAAACCATTAGCTGTGCTTTCCTATGGGGAGAAGGGGAGAATGAGAGGAAGATGGTCTGGGATCAGCCAGTGACAGTTACCCAAAACTGAAATCTACATAATGACAGGCCAAGTCGAAGAAGGAACTAGTTCAGCTTGCAAATTACTAACCGGTATTGGAATACATTTGCCTGCAATTCCCAGACAGGATAACGGAGCGCGCATGCTCATCCGCATCCTTGTCGGGATCGTCAGCAGCACCGCGGGGTAGCACCGCTGAGGTTGAGCTAAAGGTCATGTCAAGGCTGCCTTGCAGCAAACAACTTTGCATAAAATATTTGAAAATGTTTTCATTATGGTAAATAGACACAAAAGCCGATCGGCTGCCTTGGCGGGTTCCCACAAAGCAAAGGGTTGTACCGCTCTCCCATCCGTGTCCCATCCCAGCCCTAAGCAATTGCGCTATATTGGTGATAAATTAGTTTAATGGCCGGGCACTAAAAAGGCAGTCGACCGCATTCGCGGCAAAGCTTCCTATGAACATTTCCAAGTCCTGCGTCTTTCGTTCTTGGTCTTTGCCCAAAGGCAAGATTTGGCGGCAAAAACGTAGCCATATTTGGCTGTTGACTAACCGATACGTTAACTCTGCGTACGTGTCTCAAAATGCGCTCCATGCTCAACAATAGCTGAACCCGACAGAACCAACCTAACTACATACGAACTACCCATAATGAACTGCACAAACAAACAATGCGCCAACTTTTCAGTTAAAAAAAAACTTAAAAAACAAAAAAAAGAAGACACGACAAGAGAATCACGTTCTAGAAATTTTCACATCGCTGATTCCACACAGAGAGTGGACAGTGGACAGTGGACAGTGCAACAGGACATTACATGTATACCTATAGGTACTACATGACACAATTGCATTTTGTGGCCCAATTGTTTGCCTCACGCACGTGCAACTAAAAGTCGAGTGCGACAGTTGTTGTTGTTGTTGCCACGCCCATTGTAACCATAATTTGCTTCATTTACCGATACGATTATACTACGAATATATATGTTCGTATACAGGTTTACACGTCTATAGACTCACAATGTGACACATTTTTCAATGAACTGCAAACTACGAGATATTTTGAATAGCGCGGCATTTCGAGTATTTAAGAACTGCCACAGACAATACATCTTTTATCTATTGTTGTCAATCTGTAGATGTTGTTGTATATAAAGCAATTGTTGTTGCTATTCTTGTTACTGAAGGTGGGCGTTGTTGTGTTGCAATTTTAATGTGATTTTATTGCCATTAATTGTATGAAATTGTTTTTTAAAAGTCTATTGTTTTTTTATTTATTTGACAGGTGTTTTGCGTTTCTAAAAATAAATATATTTTGGAAAGTATTATAAAAGAAAAGAGTCTTATAGACAGAAGTTTTAAGGACACTTGTTCAATTGAAGTCAATAAATATAAAAAAAAGTCAAATAGCATGTTGACCTTTGTCAAGTACAGAATAATACACATGTTCCTTTTAGAGTCTAAAATTTAGACACTTGATAGACCACTGTACTTTTTTCAAGTATGCGATTTTAAAATATTACATGTTAAAGTCCTTATTAAATTATCAAACAATATAAATATATTCATTTCCAAAAACTGGTAATACATACATTATTTATTTTAACTAAATTTATTTAAATCAATTTTTTTTTTTCATAAAAAATCAGTATTTTTGTCAATTTAAGCCAAGTATAGTAATATTTTAGTTTAGACTAATATTTTTAATAATTTTGGTGAAGCTATATACTATCTATAGTCGAATAGGGTAACTAAAACTATATTCTGACAATTTCTGCACAAGGTTAAATGTGTCTTTCTGTCTTGAAAATTGATTTGACGTAAGACTAAGAGTAAACTCTATAGTTCGAGGTCAAGTAGTAGTTTTGCTAATAAAGAATTCTTTATATTCAGCACACTCCCTTCCGAGCAAGCTCCCTGGATACCTTTGTCGACTGCGATCAATGAAAATCCTTTTATGTCTTAGATACTATTGACTTTTTGGCTTGCCGCCTTTGACAATTTCTGCACAGTGGCAGGTCTAGCCTCCGTTTGTTTAACACCTCTAAAAAGTTAATTTTTTTTACAGAAGGCAAAGACAAAAAACAACGAGGTTAACCTGTTACAATGACCAATCGATAGTCAATCGCTTATGCAACAGAAAATCTGAACATCGTGCAGAGCACGGCAGGTAACTCTTCAGGTTTAGATTCAGGTTCAGGGGCAACGACAGCGCGGCACAGCGGAGGCTTCACCTAAAGCCTGGACACCTTGTAATTCATATTTTCTAAACAACATTTCTCTACGCAATTTTAACACTTTTGTTATGCACCTCTACGATAATTTTTAAGTTACAAGAACCATAACCATAACCATTGTTACTGGTGTAGAATAAAATATGTGGAGTGGTTGGATGATGTTGCCCAGTTTGAAGTGGCCGCGAGACAATTCCACTGCACTGTGGGCAACGGATTCGCGTCCAGGGACAGTGGTAACTAAGTGCCTTCCACTTCCAAGAATAACAAACTATTCAATGAATGATTTTTGTTGAGTTGTGCGCGTATGAATGGGAAAAAGGAGTGCCTGTAACCGCTGAGCCTCAGACACAAATCAGAAACCATTCAGAGAGTGTGGCGAGATAAAAGTATGCCTAGGACAATCAAAGGTATGCCGGAATGTGTTCCAAGACCTTCTTGCATGTATTTTTAGATCGCCGACAAATTTCTTAGAATCTGTATATACTGTGTGGATCTCTTTATCATTTAAATACGAGCATTTGAGAATCAAGTAAATGGTCGCAGCTGTGCTGCTGATATCGATGTATGCAAAAACATCACAACATATTTATGTAAGTCAATGTACGGTCAGCAAATAGAGTCCACAAGACAAGACCAACATTAGAATACTATATGTACCCTACACAAATTTGAATAAGCCATTGGGTTCTTTTAAGAAAGATAGCGCATAAGCAGGCTGTATGATTAGATCAAAATATTGAAAAAGAAAAAAAAAACAAAGACCGATTAAAAATAAAGATATGTATATTAAAAATCTTTCCATCCATTGTATGGAAAATAATTTCTACTCCCTGTCAATGGCAATGACAATCAAAGCAAAGTCCAAACGGTAAGAGCTAGATGGCTTAAATGTTTACAGTAGTTGCTTTTCATTGCGTTAGTGCTAAAAAAAATAAGTTTCCACGGCTTACAAACTTCTATTCAACATAAGCTTAAAAAAAAATGTAGGGTATCACATAAATATGTTTATAGAGAAATACAACATACAACAATATTTAGGCATAATTTGCTTCATTCAAAACCCAAGCACGCGCCATGCTTAGTAAATATTGAAAAAAGTAAATAAAATCAAATGAAATGAATGTATGTAAATGTGTGCGAATGTGTGCGAATGTGAGTGTATGTTCGACTGACTGAAAGTGTAGCGAATTGACAGACTTTTAGCGATTCTACTTGAAGCACGTCGCGAGCATTTCCGCAGTAAGATAAAATATGATATTGTGCCACAAAAAAAAAAAAAATACAACACACACTTGGCAACAACACGTCTGACACACATACAGCGCGGTGTGTGTAAATGATGTGCATATCTGTATATATATATATCTCATATAAATATAAATGTATATTCATATGTGTTATACTATATGTTTGTGGCATTCAAGGTCAGTGGCAAAGTCGATTGTTCAGCTTTCTTCAAAAGACTTGAGTGCAGCTTGCCGCCAGTCAGGCCGCAAATCGCTGCAAGCGAAATGTTTAAAATGTTCATTGATAAGCAGCGGCAGCAGCAACAACAACAACAAAAGCAGTTAAAGCTATTGAAATGCCCGTTAAATATATACAAAAGGCAATAAAAAAAGTATTTTTCATTCATAAAATGCTGCTTATCAGTTTGAGTGTGTGTGTGTGTGTGTGTGTGTGTGTGAGTGAGGGGTGCGGATTGCAAGGGGGCGTATGCGCAACAACAACGGCAACGACAATTTGATAACTTTATGACGTCACATGAATTGCAGCTGGCGCTAATGCTTGGTTCGCATTTTGCCAATGCCAACGGCAATTTCCGCTGCTGCTCAGACCCGCCTACTCTTCCCCTCCTTCTCCTCTTCCACCTTCTGCTCGACTCTCTTGAGATGCCTGGCAGCTCCTTTTATTGACTTTCGGCAAACAGATAAGTGACATTTATCGACTTTTTACGCACTTTTAAATAAGTTGAAATATGTTTGCGCACTTCTGCCTGCAAACACAATGTTTGTATCTGTATCTTTAGTTGTAGCTGTAGCTGTAGCTGTATCTGTATCTTTAGCTGTTGCTATTTTTGTCAGTATCTGTATCTGTATCTGTGTATGCACTCAGTATCTACGCCCGCTGTTTGTTAGTCAAACAATGCCGCTTGACATTCAACATTCGTTGGCAACACTTTTATCAGCGAACCTAACGCTGATTTCTTGCATTCCTCTCGCACAATGCACAATTTCAACCAAATTGTGGACAACATTATTATATTTGGTTGCTGCCTCCGCTTTTATCAGCGGCCATGTGTGATGCCCTATCGACCTACCCGCACACGGACTGTGCCACAGCTCCCCCCGCTTATCAATAACCAAGTGAAATTTATCTCAGTGCAAACAAACGGAGCAACAAACTTTCAAATGTTTGTGCAGTCTTAGCAACATTGTTGCATGTCCAGTCCCTTTCATTCATGCAATATTTGTCATTGGTTTTTTGTACCTTTTTTTGTATGCAGTATCTCTGTTTGTGTTCCTTAGTTGCCAGTTGCCAGTTGCGAGTATTTAAGGCGATTTCGTTCTTGATTTATGACATGATGATCTTTCAAAGTTGATTTTATTTGACTGGACTTGCCAATGGCCGGAAGAGTCAGTGTAAATGGTCATAAATGTCCATTTATCGATTGTAAATTACACTCTAATCCAAGCGATAGCTATGCAACAGGTTAAAGTGCAAAGTGTTTCAAACTACGTGTCTTCCCAATTGTTTTGTCTACACATAATAATATACCTTCGTCGTAGAAAAGATAAGACTCATTATCATAGCTAAGTCCATAAAATACTGTGCATCAATAATTTTTAAATATAAAAGAATAAAGAATACATACATAAAATAAAAATTTCAAAAATGGACCAATTAAATTTTGGTTAAACTTTGGACCTAGCATCATTACAAGTCAAAATTTTTGTTAAATTTCTCAGAATCTTGCTAAAAGTATTGTCTTATACTAATTACAATATAAGAAGTCGATTAAAAGTAAAAATTTGGTTTGAAATTTTTAATTTTCTGAATTCCAAAGGGGTGACCCTTAGATATTAAAATCGAAAAACCAGATCTAAGGTAAAATTTTTTTTTTTAACAAAATAACTAAATTTGAATGCAAAATGAGTTTAGAAGCCAAACCATGATAAAAATGACATTCCGCTTAAAAATCGGTCCATTTTTGGCACTGTTATGAGTGTTTGAATTTGGTGAAAATTTGGATCTACGTGTGCTTTACTCTAATTACGATATAAGAAGTTGATTATAAGTGAAAACTTGAGATTTAAAATTTTGAATTTTCGAAATTTCTAAGGGGAGACCCTTAGCATCGAAATCAATATCTAGTAGAATCTACAAAAAAATATTTTTTTTTAAGAATTTAATAAAATTTAAATGCAGAATGAATTAAAATGCCAAGTAATGAATAAAATGACATTCCGCTTAAAAATCGGTTCAGTTTTGATCAAGTTATGACAGTTTGAAGTTGGTCAGACTTCGGATTTAACCACTTTACAAGTCAAAATTTTTATCCAATTTGGCATGATTTTTTACAAAAAAATGAAAGGTCTCAGAATCAAGTTTAAAGTGTTGTTTCATACTAATTACGATATAAGAAGTTGATTAAAAGTGAAAACTTGAGATTTAAAATTTTGAATTTTCGAAATTTCAAAGGGGGGACCCTTAGCATCGAAATCAATATCTAGTAGAATCTAGATAAAAATATTTTTTTTTAAGAATTTAATAAAATTTAAATGCAGAATGAATTAAAATGCCAAATAATGATTAAAATGACATTCCGCTTGAAACTCGGTTCAGTTTTGATCAAGTTATGACTGTTTGAAGTTGGTCAGACTGCGGATTTAGCCTCTTTACAAGTCAAAATATTTGTTCAATTTGGCATGACTTTTTACAAAAAAATGAAAGGTCTCAGAATCAAGTTTAAAGTGTTGTTTTATACTAATTACGATATAAGAAGTAGATTAAAAGTGAAAACTTGAGATTTAAAATTTTGAATATTCGAAATTTCAAAGGGGGGACCCTTTGCATTAAATTAGAAATCAAGATTCAATGTAATCTTTAAATTACATGAAGTCTCACACCAATAAGCCCATCCAATGGACTATTTAACTGCCAAAAGTCGTGTGAATTTCTCCACCTCTTGACCTTGGTCTCAGAACGACATAATTTATTGGGTTATTGCATTATTGCATCATGCCCACGCTGGCCCTAGCAAAATAGACTCCCACGCACGACAAATGCAGCTGGCCCATCTTCGTTCCCATAAGACAAGAGACTAGACTAGAGTGAGTTACTCTTTCACCATTGTGTTGGGATCGTTGTTTTTCTCGTGTCCTTTCACTGACTCAAGTGTCCACCGTGGCGCGCTCAAATTAGACTGGCAAGGAACAAAGGACACGTCGTTCCCAGCGCTGACCACTTGAAGATTTTTTTTGGTTGGTCGCATGGTAAACGCGTACTACTAATACGCGTGCACTTTCTTTCTGCCACAGTGGGAGGAGGCAAGTATATGCGTATACAAAAAAGATCAGAAAATTGGAAACATTTGTCTAAGAAAACACAGGCAGCAACAACAACAACTACTGCAAGTAAGAGTAGAGTAGAGGAGAGCAAAGGAGAGGAGACAGTGTTCTTGGCGACACTTGAACCGTTGACAAAGCGCACAGACAATTCCACAATGGCCATTCCCACGATACTCTCTTTCGACTGGGCTAAACTAACGGTGCGGACAATGCCAATGCCAATGCCAATGCCAACTGCAAGTGCAGAAACTGGAGATCTTTCGCATGCGTCTCTGTCCCGCTCTGGCCGATCCAATGTAGCATGTGTACACTTGATATCCTGGCGTGTTTACTTTTCCAAATACTCTTTCTTCGTCTTCGACTCCGTCATGTCATGTATTTTATTTTATTATTATTTTTATTATTATTATTGCTTGGGTACCCAGTTTTCTTTCTTTACTTTCGGTTTGCCATTAAGGTGACTTTGGGAAAAATCTTCACACACTCCCCGGGTGTCGTGTGTTTGTGTATGTGTGTGTATGGGTGTGTGTATGTGGGTTGGACAAGTGACAGCATCGTTTATGGGCAATGCCAGCAGGTAATTTTTCAACTTGACTTCACATCACATTCATCGAATTGCCGAATTATTCGCACGTGTATTGGTTTAGATTGGAAATTGATGGGCCTTCGACTTCGGGCAACCTTCTGAGAACTTACCAACTTCTAATGAGTCAATGAATAAAGAAAACAATAAAGTGTCAATTGCTGCATAATTATGCAACAATAGAAAACAAATGAGAAAAAGCCAAACAGAATAATAAACAGAAATAAATCTCAATAACTAAATTTTAATCATATTGATTTGCAGATATCTGTTGCATACTTTCAAGCGTTGGCAGTTAGTTACTAAGAAAACTCAGTGAATGCCCTTTGTGGAGCTGAATCCATTCTGGAATTCTACAGTCGACAATTCAACAATTGTGAGCCAAGCACAATAAAGAGCAATTCCCAGAATACATCAGACAGAAGTTCACTTCCTTTGGCGCGATCTGAAACACACTCCCCCTAAACAGTCGTGCCTCGACTGCACTCCAAACTAATCTCCATGCTTGTGATCTGTGCCGTTTGTTCGTATGTTGTGCAGACCCCATTACCATTACCATCAACATCGGCATCAACATCAGCATCACACCCCAACTCTTTTGGCACAACATAAACCATACGACGACTTCCTCCTCATTTCCGTTGCCTTTTTTTTTTTTTTGGTGGGGTAAAAATATATTTTCAATTTTGCCATCACATTAATCATAAGAGAGTCTTCCCTTTGCCCCCATTTGAGGCAGGCTGACAGTCAGCTACAGTACACAGACGAAACAGGCCCCCCTCTTCGACCTTTAACCAGACCCCTTTCATATTCTCGTACGCATCTAATCTTTAAGATATTTTTGGGCATACACTTACTCGTAGTTCGTTTGCTGTCGAGTTTTCAATTATTTGGTTTTTATTGCCTCAACTTCGAGACTAAAAGTTGACACTCTGCAGCAGGGGCATGGACAGGGGCAGGGGCAGGGAGAATCTCTGTCTGTGTGTATTAGTGTTACACCGACAGCAAAAATACGTTATGCTCGTTTATGTTGTGCCTCGCCTGCCTCTGCCGCTGCCACAGTCGCTGCCTCAGTCGCTGCCACTGCCTCTCTGACGCTGACGTCGCAACGTCAACGCACAGTGGCTAGATTTGTCGAAGCAGCTTGCAAAAATCATAGCTTTTGAACAAACAGAGAAAATTGTAAGCGTTTGAAGCCTGCTGAAAACTCTACTTTTCAATTTAAACACTTAAGAACATATTATTATTATATTTGATTAAATTTGTTGAAAATATTAGCTGCCTATTTTGCATGGTAAAATTTAACATATTAAAAATATTTTTTTAATTAATTATTAATTAATTTTTAAATTTAAATTTAAAACTTTATCATGCTTCAAGAGCTGTTTTTCAAAAACAGAGAAAATTGTAAGCGTTTGAAGCCTGCTAAAAACTTTACTTTTCAATTTAAACACTTAAGAACATATTATTATTATATTTGATCAAATTTGTTTAAACTATTAGCTGCTTATTTTGCATGGTGAAATTCAACAAATTAAAAAAAAACACATTTTTAAATTAAAATTTTTAACTTTATCATGTTTCAGGAGCTGTTTCTCAAAAACAGAGAAAATTGTAAGCGTTTAAAGCCTGCTGAAAACTCTACTCTTCAATTTAAATACTTAAGAACATATTATTATTATGTTTGATTAAATTTGTTTAAAATATTAGCTGCTTATTTTGCATGGTGAAATTTAACAAATTTAAAAAAAAAAACATTTTTTAATTAAAAACTTTATCATGTTTCAGGAACTTTATCTCAAAAACGTAATTTTCTAATTTAAAAAGAAATTCACTACTTTAAACTTTAAAAAACTAAATTTTTTATTTGCCACGTGACACCGAAAAAGGCGACACTGTGCGACGGGTTGAGCCGAGTGCTCAATGTTGCGCTCGCGCAGCAACTCACGTTCTGTTCTTCGCTCTCGCTCGCACTCTCTTCCTGACGCGCTCACACACACACACACACACACACTCTCTCCTTTTCTCACTGTGGCGCATTGCACCAGCCAAAGCCGGGCAGGGGGTTTATTGAGTACGAGAATGGGAATGAGAATGGGAATGGGAATGAGAATGAGAATGTGCCCATATCGCATTTTATCAAACATAAACATACACACACACACACACACACAATTTGTGAGCCGTTGCGCGCCAGATTCTGTAACGGACAAAATTTTCTTATGCACCAAGCGTTGCTGCCGCTGCCGCTGCCGCTGCCGACGTCGACGCTGACTGCAAATGCTTTATACTGAAATTTGTTGAGCCGTTTGCACTCCCCCTTACTTGCTTGCTCCTACTCTCTCTATTGCTTGTTTCGCTATTTGCATAATATTTCGCTTATTGAGCGGCTGTGATGGCTGACTAAGTCTGGAGAGTGGAGAATATAGAATGAAGAATAAAGAATGAAGTATAAAGAATGATATACTGACGGGTAATTTGTCTGGTGGTGGTCCTACGAAACGTAGGTGGAGCCGATTCCCAGGACAATAATTCTGCAATTGTAACACCCAAAAAAAAAAGTAATCAATAGAATCGAACAAAGCCCAAAACGGCGTTATTAAGGATGTGTATTTTTCGAAGGGAATGGGTCTATCAACCTGTAATGTACCCTATGGCCTTTGACTTTATTGTTTGGCAAGCGTGAGATCAGCACACGGCAGGTATGCTCCGGTCACTGCCCACTTGCCACGCTCGTGCAGCTGATAAATGATGTTGCAACACTGGCTTTGGTTTTGGCTTTGCTTTAGATTCCCATCAACATCGTCATCATCAGCACTTGATGATTTGCTCAGCCTTCTTTGTTGGCCATGGCAATGGAACAAAAGGCGCTCGATGCTGCCAAGGCTAACACCAATACCAATACAGCAACAAGTCACTTGTCTTCAGAAAGGGCATTAACGACCCACCAATACCAATACTGGCAGAGTGCTAGTAAAAAGCAAAGCAAAGTCAGAAACAACAAGAGTCAAACAGGTTTAGCTACACTCCAGACATAGGACATGGACATAGTGCCTCAATCCCCTACTAAAAATCCACATTATGATCCCATTTTCCCACAACGGTGTCGCCAACAACAACAACAACAACGAACAAATTTGGGAACAGCTGATTGCACAAAAATTTTCCCAGCGCTTCTCAGCTGATGCGTAGATGATGAAGAAGGCAACAAAACTCGACTCGAGGTTCACTTGTTGTTTGCTTAACAGGACGACAGCACTGCACCACAGGACGTAGCGGCTATAGATTGTCCACAAATGTCAAACTGTCTGTCCAACAAGGGATATCTCTAACTAGCCGTAAAAAAAAAAAAATGGAAAAGTATCTTTTTGCCGTTGTTGCACTTTATTTGGAGTGTCAACTGAAGCAAAGTGCACAACAGGATACAAGTATTTGTCGAATGCGAGTAGGATCCTTTTTGCCCAGCTCCTCCTCATACACTGGCTAGGCTAGCTCCGGCTCCGGCTCATTAATTGACCAACACGGCAATGGCACTTTGGCAATCATGAGAAAATTGTAGGCTCAAGTGTTCATTCAAGTGGTGCGCTTAGATTTATGCACAGATAGGATCAACCCGGTCGCATCCTCGACTAGACACAGACAGAGACCGGGACAGAGACAGAGACCGAAAGGCCAAAGGACCACTTTCCCTTAGATATCGCATGTCAACTCGGTTATCTTTCTTAAACTGTCACCAGTCCAAATTTCGCCAAAGACAAACGATTGGAGGCGCTTAGCCAAGCACTTTGCCTTAGATCGTTTCCAGGAACCAAAATCCCGGCTTATGCAACAAGCGGCAACTCTATTAACAGTTAGTCACACACACACACACACACAGGTGACACGCCTACCAACCTACAGATTTTCCCGCTAAACCAACACTTGAGCAAATATGAAGTTTGCAACCTCATGATCTTCCTCCACAACGTTCGTTCCGCATTTGCCTTGTAAAAGTGACAGCTTCTTGTTCTTCGATTATGTAACTTAAGCCGAGGAAGAGGACATCATCAAGTCCTCAAGCATTCGCAGCCTCTTCAAGAGTATTGAATTTCGAGCAGTGTCACTTCAGCTCTTCTTTTAGGTGCTTGCGGTCAATCGGCGTGTCAGTGAGATTTGCTTAACGGCAACACGACTTCAGAGTCTCTCACCAATCTTCAGGGTCGTATAGCAAGTGCTCCGTCCAGGATGTGGTTGGTTCCTGCTGCATATTTACTTAGGATGAGAAGTTCGACAAGTTGTCCAGTTAGACACTTTTCCGCAAATGTGGACACTTCCTTCCTGAGCTGACCCAAAACAACGGAAGGAAGCATTTCGACAGTTCCTGAACAGGTGAAGGAAGAAGCCATAGATACGCTTTCTCAGCAGAACTACACGAAAATCGTTTATCAGAGCACGACAAATATCTACACACATACACTTACACACTCACACAAGCTTTTTTTATAATCGCTGAAAAGTGTGCCCCAATGGCACACACCAAATACCCCAAAAGAGACGCCAACTTTCGCGCCAAAATTGCGTCACATACTAAAAAACCGAAAACGATGCTTGCCTCTGCACTTTGGCGGTCTTTTTACACACACACACACACACATACACTCAGAGAGAGAGAGCGAGATCCAGGGAACCACACATAACGATCGTGGCAAAGCACGATAACAAATATGTACTTCCCATTCTTATGCGATCACAAGTGGGAGACGTAGACGATGACACAGACGAGGAGAGGAGAGCGGGGTGGAGGAACGGTGGCGATAGCGAGGGCGGAGGCGTGACTGCAAAGTCAAAAGCCGAATATCGATATCTCGCACAAACCATGCCGAAAACAAGTAAGAACACTTTAGTTGACAGAGCACGATTACGAGATACCCTGTACTCAAGAATTTACAGAGCTGGTAAGTAGCTGATTTTTTAACAAGACAGGGTTCGAACCCAGTTATTTTTCAAACTGTAGTTCTAGCTATGTGATAGGTCAGAGACTCTAACAGCTGAGACGGGACCACACAGACATCCAAATTTAAGCAATTCTGAATTTATTTTCCGATCGTGCTGAAATTTTACAGGACACAACTGGACTACGATATATATCATGTGGTCCAAGCTCTTTAGTTTTACTCTTGGGCGATGGGAATGCATCCAAAATTGGAAATACATATAATTTTCATGACAAATTTGGAGTCTCTAGCTCTTATAGTCTATGATCAATAATATTTATACACTATGTTGTCTGCCACGCCTCCTGTTACCCGTTACATACATCGGCACAAACCCATTATACCCTTTTTGCCCATTTTTAATGTATAAGTAAACGAGCGCTCAATTTTGCTCTCTAATCACGCAGAGTTTGCACTGCAAATTCCTTGACTGTGCCTCCTTGTTGCACACTCTGTATATGTGTGTGTGTACATATGTCTGGAACTGAGACTGGACACAAGTTCTTAGCTTTCGTGTCCGGCCAATGTCCGATCCTTCGTCGGGCCAGCACTTTGTGTTGGCTGTTTAAAAACATTTCGCCGAAAATGTGTCTGGCACGTTAAATGGGCTTTGGGCCAGGTAACTTGCAGTTCTAACCAGACAGTGCAACAACAACAACAACAACAAATACCATTGATCAATGGCTTAGGTCTTTGATACGTCCGCGATGGCGATGTTGTGCATTTTGGCTTTGCTTTGGCTCGACTTTAGTTTGGTTTGGTTTGGTGGATGTCCCATGGAATGCTGTGCCACCAGTTCTCGATATGCTTCAATAAGGAGTTTCGACAACTAAAAAAAAAGTTCCTGGGAAAAAATGTTGCACAACTTCTTCACTACCTGCCATGGCCAGTAATGATGACGACGACAACGACGACGACGACAACGATCACGTCCAGGCTTCACAGCTCCAAAGCTTCGGTCTCGTTCTTCGCTTAGATTCATTAAGTGAAAAGTTTTAAAGTCTCAAATTTTGCGTTCATTCCTTTGCTCAGTGATTTTTATGGGACGAGGCTAAGTTAGCCTGGCTCAATGTAGGCACAAGGTAGAAAAACACATTAGTCCTCAAGCTTTATTACAAATTATGCGTCGCCTTTGGCCGCCAGCATGCATCCTTAGCCTCATTTTGCCTCCTCATGATCGCCTTCAAAATCTCCAGGGTTTCAGTTTTGTGTTCAACTTTTTTAGAATTCAAAGCCATAAAGTTGTGTGCACAAGTGAATGTGTATAATGTGTGTATAAACGCACTATAAATGTAGATGTAGACCGCCGTCTGACCAACTGACAGTCGCTCTGTCGGCGCCGATAAGCGACTCTCACAATCACATACGCACACACACACACTCTCACACACACACACTCACACAGAAGTCGCAAAAAAAAGGCGCACAGATTTGAGGGGCAAATATGCAACGCAACTGGTTTATCAACTTGCATTTTGGCGCCAAAATTTCTGCAAATCTCTTTCATGCCGTGCGCTTTGCTCGCCCTTCGTGCCACACACAAGCTTACACATACACATACATGCACGTTTCATGTACGTATGTATGCATGTAAGAGTGCGAGTATATATATATATGTATTTATATACCCTTTATGCATATAATTTTCGTTTTATTGGACAAAATTAATTGGGCGCCAAGATAGAGGCATTAAAAGCCACTTTAGTTTGTGAGGCACGCACATAACTTGCAGATACAAATGTATCTGTGTATGGTTTCCTAATGAATTTGTTCAGCAAAAGCCCACACACACACACTTACATACGTAGCTACAATTGAGTATGTTCTATATGGACTCTGGGGGCTAATAGTGGTTAAGCATCGATTGGCCAGCTTCCTGACTGATTATTTGCGGTCAGCCTCCAGAAATTTAGCAACAATGTTGTGGGAGAGATTGATTTGAGACTGAGACTGCAACTGAGACACACAGACATTGAGGCATGCAGCTGACTGCGATTACCACACCGAACGCGTCATCCTTCTGTGGTTGCACTGCCTGTCAGTCAGTTCGACTCATTCATGGCCAATTTTCGCCAGCCGTAGATCCTTGACCATTGTAGCAGAAAATTCGAGAAAACAACGAATGGAAAATGTAGAAGAATGTAGAATTGAAAACCGTAAAACGATAGATTCTCTTATGCGTTTTTGCTTCCTGTCTGATCCATTCATATCCTCATCCACTAATAAAGAGATTTCCTTTTTGCACTTGGCCAACAAGTAGCCACCAATAGGTGGTCCTTGCCATGTGTACCTGTCTTTTGCGTCTTGCCGCAAAAAAAACCAAACAAATTATGTGATTAACAAGTATGAAAGATACGACCTTATTGTTTGTCCAAATTCCCTGTTCTCTGTTCTCCTTGGTGAACTACACGCTCCGCTTATCGGCGAGAGTTTTTAGCGCTTAAACAAATGCAGTCCGAGCATTCACATTTGATAAGGGAATAGGAACAAGCAGGCCCTGATATTAACATTGTTCTGTTCCCGAGATTGGTTTCCTTATAAATGCCATTGCCGCGCCAGAGTCCCGTGGGAATAATAACAGCCTGTGCCTTAACTCATGTTTAATATGCGTCCGTCGTATGCAGCACTTCCGAACCGATTTTTTATTATTTATGATGAGGCTTTCAATCGAGAGATTGCCTCAGAAATAATCTGAATTCATAATAATAGCAATGATTCACAAAGTTGGAACTGATATTATTTTAAAACATCAGTTAGGATTAAATTTGTGTAAAAAAAATATATATTGTGTTCATTACTTTTCGGTCTAACTTGATTTTTTAGAAAGATAACATATTTTATTAAATTACTATTCAATTTTTAGCTAATCTAATTTAGAAAAATAATTTAAATATTTTCTAGAGTTTCAACATCAAGATAAAATGAAGAAATATTAAACATTACTTCATATTCATTACTTTTCAGTCTAACTTGATTTTTTTAGAAATATAATACTTTTTTATTAAATTACTCTTTACTTTTTTGTTAATCTAATTTAGAATAATAATATAAATATTTTCTACAGTTTCAACATCAAGATAAAATGAAGAAATATTAAACATTACTTCATATTCATTACTTTCCAGTCTAATTTAGAATAATAATATAAATATTTTCTACAGTTTCAACATCAAGATAAAATGAAGAAATATTAAACATTACCTTATATTCATTACTTTCCAGTCTAACTTGATTTTTTAGAAATATAACATTATTTTATTAAATTACTCTTTACTTTTTTGTTAATCTAAATTAGAATAATAATATAAATATTTTATACAGTTTCAACATTAAGATAAAATGAAGAAATATTAAACATTACTTTATATTCATTACTTTTCAGTCTAACTTGATTTTTTAAAAATATAACATTATTTTATTAAATTACTCTAAACTTTTTTGTTAATCTAATTTAGAATAATAATATAAATATTTTCTATAGTTCCAAAATCAACATAAAATGAAGAAATATTAATCAAACTATATTTATGAAGGCATACAACTTATTTAAACAATTTTTGTATTCCTATATTATACTGGTACTGCTTTGCAGATGTATCTATGTGTTTCCTATCTAAATAATATAATGATTGTGCCCCCTTGAAGGCATGTAACAGAAGTATATGCTGCCCCCACAAGACAAGGCTCAGCTATAAATAAAGGGAGCAAATCAAATGGCCTCACGCCACCGCAAAGATGCATTGAGCGATACATAGAAAAGATGCAGGACAAGTTTAAGAGCAACTCCCCACACAAACACACACACACACAAACACACACATACACACACACAGAGAGTCGTGCACTTAGTTATATGGGGATAGATACATGGAAAACTCGTATTTCTGCCACCAAGTGAGCGCACAAGCTGAAAGGTCAATGCATTTAGTTAATGCACTACAACTGCATGGGTGTATCTGTGTGTGTGTGTGTGTGTGTGTGTGAGTGTGTTTACATGTGTGTTTGTTGTGCGTTGGAGCTGTGCAGCCCCCACACAGTTGCACAACGCCGCGACAACGATATTAATATAAGCCCTCGGTCTTGGTCTTGTACTTGGTCTGGGATGCTTCAGCTTCGTACGTATCCCCCCTGGCCCCCCCTGGTCCGCATCTAAGGTTCAAGCAACTCTCCACACAGAGCTAGAAGATGTGGAGACATTCCATTTATGTGTGGGCACAGCATCCATGCATGTGTGAGTGTGTAGATATGTAGATATTTCTTCTTCTATTCGTAACGGACAACGGGGAAAATAACTCGTTTCCAACTGAACGCAACTCCACAGCGTTTTGCCTGATCTTCAATCCTGAAGAACGCCCACATTCGAATGTTGCCAATATTGTTGTCAACACAAATAAACATCATCATCATCTGATCACGATCTGGGTCCCCAAGTGTGCAAAAAAAAAGGGAAACAAATAAATAAAAAAAAAAAATCACGGGCTTAGAATATTCCCACGGCTAAATGCAGATGCGAACAGTCGCGCCGACACAATTGCTACACTAAAAAATAAGATAAAAAAAAAGAAAAAATTAGAGAAACGGAAAAAATTAAAAAATATCTACGCAAATCCGAGAGCAGAGCTAAAGACTGAGGCAAGCTGGCCGGCTGGCAACAACATCTATAAACGCCGATTGGCAAATATTTAATTATGCTGCGTAAACTTTAAACAACTTGACAATTTCACACTCGCATGTGAAGATCACCAAGTCTCTCTCTGTCTCTCTCTCTCTCACTCTCACTCTCACTCTCTCTGTCGCTCTATGGATCAGTTAATGTTGTTTTATGATCTTTAAATACGGTTCGGGCTGCGTCTGGGCATCTCGACTTGTTGGCTTTGTCGAAACCGTCGTCTTCGTAGACGTTGAGCCCTTGGTCCCTCTTCGTCCCTCTTCCCCGCTCGTTTCATTCTGTTTGGGCTTTTTGTTGTATGTTCTACAACAAAGTAACAGCAGCAGCAGCAGCAACAACAACAACAAGAGCGACTGTTGCACAAGCATCTCGTACACTCAGAAAAAATGTGGTTCTGCATACTAGCTCGAACTGGTTTGATTTAAGAATGTTTTCATACTCAAACTTTTAATCAAAAATAACACTTATTTTAAATTTGTATGAAAAAAATCAAGAAAAATTGTTATTTTCAACTTTTAAATAAAAATTGTTATTTAATTATCGTTATTTACTTTTTTAATAGAAATCAAAAATAAGAATTTAAAATTAATTTTATCATTTTTTATCGGAAATAAAAGTTTTTAGCTTAGATCGCTAATTACGATAAAAATAAGAAATTTTGGTGTATTGCATGTTATCCTAACATAATTCTATCCTATTGATTTATTTAGTTAAAATTTGCTAACATAACACTTATATACGATCCCTGATAGAAATAGATATATAGAAATTTGATGACAAGAGAAAAACAATATTATCAAAGTAGTTCAAACACTCTTTATAAGTATTTAAAAGAATCAATATAGTCTGAAACAGAATAAGTACAACATTTTCTTGAACTTATCCCATAAGTACTTAAATAAGAAATTATTGATATGAGAATTTTTTACTTGAATCAAGAATTTTCGGGATAGGCGCAATTCTAACAACGATCGTACTTGATTTGAGTACGGAATACTTGTTATTTTTTCTGAGTGTATAAGTTCCATAATGGAGCAATCTTCGACTTCATTCTTATGGCTTGTGAATGTGTTTGGGTATGAGTTTGGGTATGGGGATATATGTACATATGTGCCATGTCGATTTGTCTTCTTTTTTTTTTCCATATTTTTTGCATATTCAAAATAACTTTGCACATATGACTGACGGCGCTGCGCGTTTCCGTTTGTCAGCTGGTTTCGGTCTCGCTCTGGAACTGGAACTGGAGATGTTGGAGTTGCTGATGACGATGTTGTTGTTGGATGCTGTCACAGCTTGGGGTAAATTCCTGTGCTTTTCGCGGAACGCACTTAGATGCAACAACAAACAATTGTTTAACTGGAAGGCGTGCAAAATTTCGACTTGTTTTTCTTCACACTTTACTAGGCGCTAGTATCAGTCCCCGTTCCCGTCCCCGTCCCCAATCCCGTCGTCTTCGCCAATTGTTTCCGTTTCAGGCTTCATTTGAAACTGATTCTTAGTTTCAAATTCATTGACATTTCTGTTTATTTTCATATGGAGCGTTAAGTTTGAAGCTGTTTATGCTGTGATGCTTGGGTGGCCTCGTGGTATTTATGAACGCATGGAAGTGCTGATAAATAAGAATATTAGTGATTTCAAATAACGGCTGTTTGATTGCCTAGAAATGGCATTTAAGTGTTATCGGAAGTTTATATTTTAAAATGAAACTAGAGTTTGTCTTTTTGCTAGTTTCCAAGAATAGAAAGATAAATAAATCAAATACGTGTAAATGCGAAAAACGCTGAAATACTAATTTTAAATGAATTTTTTAATAAAACTCTTATTCTGATCAAAATACAAGAAATTTTGAGACAATAATTAACTTTTTGTTATTGTTTAAAACGGAAATTAAATTTTATTTTTAATCTAAATCAATTGTTATATAGTTTTAGTAATGTAAATTGCACAAACAATACAACTAAGTATCAATAATAATAAAATTCATATATTTAAATTTAATTATTATCTTAAAATCAATTTATTTATTTTTTAAATTTGTGATAAAATCAGCAAATGATTTTTTTATAATTAAATTTATTTTAGAAGTATTATCACCAACCGTACATAGATATATAGTTTAGTAATGTAAGCTGCACATACAATACAATTAAATATCAATATTAATAAAAATAAATTTTTTTTAATTTAATTATTATCTTAAAATCAATTTATTTATTTTTTAAATTTGTGATAAAATCATCAAATGATTTTTTTATAGTTAAATATTTTTTAAAAGTATTATTACCAACCTTACATAGATTTAAAAATTATAATCGTCACGGTCCTTGTTCGTAATTATCATAATAACCAATTAACACTATAGCAAAGGTCGTGGGATCAGTCAGCACATAAGACCATATGACTATCGTAAATATCAACTTATCTTTCTTAACTCCTCTCATATAATAAAACATACAAGTATCTGTAACTGTCTCTGTATTTGTCTCTGTATCTGCAACTGCATCGCACACGTTGCATATATATATACTACGAGTCCGAGTCCGAGTCCGAGTCCAAGTCCATCCATCTGTATCTTTAAGTACACTCGAAAGTCACGAAGCATTACAGATGCAAACAAGCTGAATGAACGCCGCAAAATACATAAATACAAAGTGCCTACAGTTTGTTTTCATTTAAATTGAAATTGAAGTCTTCTCGCCGCTCAGAAACTCCAACTCCAACTCCAACTCAGACTACGATTTCGATTTCGACTTCTACTTCGACTGCGACTTCAACTACAGCTCCAGATCCGCAGAGAAAAGGAGTAAGAGCAGGCGCTTGCCACAAGGGGCATCTGTAAGACGCCAGTGCCAAGTCAAGCCGCAGACTCATTGCAAACACGAAGAACTCAACAACAACGAGAAAGAGAAAGAGAACGACAACAACAACAACGATGAAGAGGACTACGACGACAAAGACGATGAAGGCGATTTTCATTGTTTTGTTTCCCTGTAATTCTCGCGCTTTGAAAATTGCATTACAAACAAAGCCAGCAAAATAATAAGAACAGCGACCTTTGTATTTAACCACTCGACTGCAATATACCCTGTAGACAATTAAGTGCCAGAAACTAAAAGTGCTTTGATTCTGTATAAGAAACAAGTATTTTTACTTACTATAAATAATCTATGAATGAAGTTGTGGCGAAATAATGATTTTCAGTAATACGTTTATATTATAAGCTTGATTGTTAATGCGAAATACACTGCATACAACCTTCTTGGATCTTGTTTTGCGGCAAGCATGCAAAGATTTCCAGTCTGAAGCCAATCCATTGCAGCTATCTCACTCTCACCTCTGTGTCTGTCTCTATCGCTGTCTCGCAGTGAAGCAAAAAGCATTTTGCTGTCCAAGTCAAAGTGCGTTTCGCACCAATTCGCGCAACTGGTGATGATGCTGCTGATGCTGTTGATGCTGCTGATGATGTCGTTCTCCGGCTGATAATCATGGCAATGATGAGCTCAAATCGAGTCGAGTCGAGTCGAGTCGAGTCGAGTCAAGTTGAGACTCGAATGGCAGTAATGATGCTGCCCCGCTTCGCTCATAATTATAATTACGCCCCAGCACCGACAACAGAGGCCCCAAAGGGCTGTCTCACACTGAGGCCACTGAGGGGGACAGTGGAGAAGGGGGGGACAGTGCCAAGTGGCAAGGCTTCTTCGACATGATGAAGCACTGGAATTCGCTTTGCAAATAACAAGCAATTGTCGTTGTCAATGTTCATTTCCGTTTAGCTTGCCGCACGCCTCGCCTCCTCTCGCCCTCCTCTGCCACGCCTCTGTGCGTGTTAGGCCCCAGAAGCAGCAGAAGTAGGAAGCATTAGGGTGCATCGATTTTTTTTAAAAAAATGTTAACCCATATTCGTAATCTACGTTCAATTCTAAGATGCTTTTACCAAGAAACCATAATTCTAAAATCAATTCCTAGTTCCCGCTTTTTAAGTTGAAAATTTTTGCGTTTTAAGTCTTTGACAGCACAAAAAATTATGTTTTCAGGACAATTTGTCTTTGTATTTGAAAGTCTTGGTCCTAACACGAGTTTTGATGCCAATCTTGTCAGGATCGGCCTAAAAACACTTAAGATATGGTAAGAATTCATGCTAAAAATATCAAAAAATTAACGTTATCCAACTTAAAAAGCGGGGACTAGGAATTGAATTTGAAACTATGGTTTTTTGGTAAAACATCTTTGAATTAACCATAGATTACGCATATGAGGTACCATTTGTTAATTTTTTTTTTGGTCCATACAAATCGATGCACCCTAAGGAGCATCGATTCCAGCCTCAACCACATTGGCAACGCTTTTCGAGTGATTTTTTTGCCGCTTAGTCTGCAAGTTATTTGCTAATGAGCGCTAATTGAGTTCGAAATGCATCTAAATGGCCCAAAATGCACGCAGTATTTTTGGGGGCAAGACTTTCCTTTGGTCCTACCGTTATCGCAACCAGGCGGTTCTTTTTAATTCCTGAGCCAGGAGCGCCGCA
The DNA here is from genome assembly GCF_004354385.1 of Drosophila innubila. Lineage (NCBI taxonomy): Eukaryota > Metazoa > Arthropoda > Insecta > Diptera > Drosophilidae > Drosophila > Drosophila innubila. Next base: position 27,216,624 of record NW_022995380.1, read on the forward strand.
CGCATTTCTGTAAATGTAATTTAACAAAAATAAACCGCAATACAATGTACTTCACAGCTCAAATCCAGCTGTCACTCACTTGGCTCGATATAAGTGATTGTGTTGATGGGCCAGCAGAGCTGAGCTCCCCAATTCCTAACAAAATCGATAGGTACACTTATACACTTACATATACAAAACCTCAATGCTGCTGACAAACTGACACAAACCGTTACAAGCAAAACAGAACGCCCCCACAATTCCAGATTCCATCAGCAGCTAAAAATAGATCGGAAGATGCACGGGGAAAAACCACTTCCGGCTGTGGCGCGTGCTCAAAACACTCCGAAAACATCCAGAAATAATCCACAATTGCAGCACGAAAAACTTGATATGAAAATCAAACTAATTTTTGTTAATTACAGTCAACGACCGAGCTGAAAAACACTTGGGAAACTACAGGAGAAACAAGAGGGAAGGCAGATACATATCCAAATATAAATAGAAAGCAACTCGGCAACTCGACAACTCTTCGACTGGCGGCTTTTCATAAATTATTAAACTTTAATGACGCCACTGACATTTATAGCTCGCCGAAAGTTGGCAAAATAGGTCAAGTAGCGGCAAATGACGCCGCAGCCTCTGAGGGTCTCCTCGGGGCTAATCCTCCGCTCCGCTCAGCGGACCAAGTAAGTAAATCACAAATGAAAATAAAAATGTCCAAAGAAAGTGTCCACAAAGGGCAACAACAAGAGCTGGGCCACTCCAAAGCTGATCTGAGCTGATTTCAAATGCAAATTATAGAAATGGAAATGGAAAAGGGTGCACAGCTTTCCTCATGGCTATTTGATTGCATTGTATGCGCTAATAGCGACTGGCCTCGCCGTCCATTGCATCCTTTGTGCACGGTCATTAGCCGCATCCGTGACCGTGACCCGCCGCGGACAGATGCAAAGATGCTGCGCATGCGCGGACTATCTCACTTGCTTACCCCAAGCATTTTCATCTTTGCAGACTTGCAACCCTCCAAGGGCAATCAAATGTAGCAAATCGAGTAGCAACCGGTACGGGACAAAGTCGTTGTGGTCCAGTTTCCGACATGCCCTGCAGCATGCAAAAGGGGCAGGCTGACAGACGCAGAGACAATCCGACAGACAGACAGACAGACAGACAGACGTCATGTAAATTAGAGGTTACCCCTTTTCGCTACATATCCCGTGTGGGATATTTCTGGGCGTCTTTTGGCCCAACCCCGCTGATCATTACGATCAGTGCTCGACGTTGTAGAAAATTTCATGCGCTTTTTTAAGTGTTTTGTCCCGGAAAAGCGACAGCCTGCCACATACAATGGCATGGAAAGTGTCTTAAGCTGCTTTATGGGAATTACGCGCACATTTACATGCGCATGTCAAATGGTGGCCAGAAACAGGATCAAAGGTCGCTGCAGCTTTCACAGCAAAGCAAATGTAAAGCATCTACAAGTTGTCTCAAGTTGATGTAAAAGGCGGGATGCTTCCATTGTGATTGCCCTCAAAGGGGCTGCACAAAACTAAGTCGTTTGTACAGGGAAAAGCATAAAAAAAATGAAATTAAAATAGAAACAAATATAGATTGTTAGCTTAGAAGGGATAACGGTTGGAAATGTCGAAAGAAACAATGACGAGCGTGTGAGCAAAGACAAATGGCAACTCTTTTACAGTTTGCAACAATCTCACTAACTGAATTTTTACAAATGCTCTGTTATATCATAAATTAATATATTATGTTTCCTGGAGTGACCCCCATAGGAAGCGTGTAGTTATTTAATGTATGTTTCTCATGATGTCTCAATTAGCCAATCCCTTTGCTTTCCATGTCGATTTGAATGCTCCGAATTTCGTTGATGATCTCACAATCAGCCCACTTTCCGTTATGCTCCCTTCGTTCCGCCCGCCTGTCCGGCACAATAAACTCACACTTGAAGATCTTAATCATAAAAAAGAACAGAACGACACCCCAACAATACCAACAATCACATACACTGAAAAAAACGACCAAGTTCTAAAATCAAGAACATTCATCTTAAATATTTAGTTCTTAAAATAAGAACATTTTAAGGGCATCTTACTAATACTAAGAATATTAATCTAAAAAATCAAAGTTCTTAATTCAAGAATAGAAATCTTAAATTTTTAGGAAAGTATAAATATGTACTATTTCATATGGAACAAACATTGGACCCGTGGCGCTCTAGTAAGAGAAACCGCTTCAGATTGTGAAGCAGTAGGCGCCGGTTCGAATCCCACTCTTAATAAATTAAAATAACATTTATAAAAAATTACAATTACTATTACTAAGACAGAATAAAAGGTATAAAAGTCGAAATTAAAAAAAAAAAACCTTGAATTTATAATATCATTTTTAATTTTATTATTTATTTATAAAAAAAATAGCTTGGTCTTATTTAAGATGTTCTTGAAACCAAGATGTGTTTGCTTTATTTAAGAATTTTATATTCTCAACGCATTTTTGGACCAAAATTCTTAATTTTAAGACCAAAATCTTGATTTTAGAACATTTTTTTTATCAGTGTACAATGGTAATTCTGTATGATTGTGTGCGTGTGTGATTCCCCCAGGCGCCTCGAACACAGCGTCGCATAGCCTGCGAGCTAATTACACTAAATCATTAAGAAACGAAACAACAAATTTAAATATAAATACAAAATGAAGAAATCTATTAAATGCTCCAGCATAAATTTCAATTTATGACGCCTAGACGACAAGCACTCTCATAAAAGCTGAAGAAAAATCATAGAAGTTCCAAATGAGGCCACATCTGAGGCACGAAAAGAGTACAACGAACCTCCCAATAATTCATCTAAGAATGGAAATAAAATCTATAACGGACTCGCTATTCAAACTGCGTACTGAGCTTACTCAAAAGAGAGAGAGAGAGAGAGACTTATGATGAAGTTGTCAAAGGGGAGCAGAAGAACTTTAGAGAGAACGAGAGAGGTACTTGAGAAATCCGATAGTTCTATGAGCACTTAAGATCGTCGAGCTTGATGTTTGGCACTCTAATTGTTCTGTATGTTGTTCTCCTCCCTCACATTTTGCCTGTCTATCGATTATACGATTTCTTTATAGGGGTAGACAAACATTTTATTTACGAGCTGCTGTAAATGGGTTAGCGGCACGTAATATAGCGACAAGCATTTCCGATGATTAATCACGAGTTCCATTATTTTTTGTCTATACGAGAATTAGAGCTGCGCACTTTCCCACTGTACCAGTTGAGCAAGTGATTTCCACATGGCTTTAATTGCGTTTTAAGTAGTAAGGATACTTATGATATACGAAGTGAAGTGTTAACACAGGTGGCTACTACAGCATGGGGCAGGAAATGCGACACAGATGCCTCTTGTCTCCGTTGTCTACGCCACCCAGCGACAAACTTGTTTCCGATCCAACTATGCAAATGATGAGTGCAGGCAATCAACTGTATGGATGCGCCTTTGCCCTTTAAGCACGGCTCGTAAAGTATTCTAAGATATTCATTAATTTCAGATGGGTTTTCCCAAAAACTCATATGCATATTCAAATGAGATTTTTCCAGCGATTTTTCGCACTCGACGCCTCTTCGTAGCGCCTGATAAGGGTATCGGTTAATTATTATGCAGCTTTGTGCCAAGGCGTCAAGTAAAAAATGCAACGTTACCATCACCAACATCATCTCAACAACGCCGACCCTGCCGACCAGGGGTGACAGCAAGGGGCACGAAAAAAAAAGGAGAAGTAGAAAAAAAACGCAACTGACGCCTTTTGCAGCGGCGTGTGAAATCTTTTGGTTTACTTAGCTACTCAATGCCAGCGCCGGGCAGCCGGCTGATGGTGCTATTTCTGGCGAGGACGACGACGATCATATCAAGACTCTGGCAGTGGCAATGTGGCAGGGTGTCGCTGCCAAGGGGTGGCCTGGGTGAGTGACAGACGTTGCCAGGTTAGGTGAGGGAATCTCAGATCTCTCTCAACTCTTTTCTAGCTTTTGTGAATGTTTTCTTTCAATTGCAGCCGCTTCGTTGCATTCCGCGGGCAACAACAATTTGTACTTTGGGATTTTGGTTGGTTTGCTTTCATTTGGATTGGGTTGGGTTTTGGATGGGCTGTGCTTGCTTTGGGGTATCATGAACATGACGTTGCACAGACCAAAAACACAATTAAACAACAACAACAAAATGCGCTGGAAAAACAAGCAAATAATGAAGCAAACTTTTTTTTTCTTTTTCTTCTTTCTGACATTCATTGTAATTTTTTTGTGATTTTTTTTTTTTTTTTGTTAAGATCTCTTAGGGTTGATGAGTTTTTTCATCTGCTTGCAGCTACTGCGCTTTATTACAAAACACTTGAAATTTTCAACATGAATTTACCCTTTTTCTTATAATTTATAACATAATTTTGACTGTTTTTTTATGTGTTTTTTTTTTTTGTATTTTGGTGTCATTGTGCTTCCCGGCTATCAATGGCAACGCCTGGGGCGTCGCTTTCTTTACGTGATGTAAGAGAAATGACAAGAAAAACCCATCGTTGGGTTTTAAAAATGTTTTTTGTTCACAATGGGATAAAAATTAGCTTAACAAAATGCTTTATTTGGATGGCAAAAGCGTGTTACAAAGCAAAAAGTCTTTCTGAGGGAAAAAAGAACCGATTTTTTTTTGTAAAAGAAAAATTCAAATGGTTTTTTAAAATGCCTGGAGGAAAAAACAGCTTATAACACTCAATTTAAGACATTTTTAGCTTTGAATAATAATTTATTTAAATGCGTTGTACAAATAAAATCTTATGATGAAACTTAAATATTTTATTTATTTTGAAATATGAAAAATATATGGAAAATAATACTAAGAGCACTTATGTGGATAAAGGATATAGTCAATAGAGTCCATATACTAAAGATTGTTTCGCTTTGATAATTTTAATATAAAGAGATATTCTTGAGAGAGGCATCTACATATTATATTGTTGTACTCTATCCCACATCAAGCCCTCGATCATCCCCCCGCACAGCTCATTATAAGCCTTATTCAAGCAAAACAAGCGCCTTAAATTCAAATTCCAAATTGCGAGGCACGCAAATCGAAAAGAAAATCAAGAAACGCAATAAATTATTTGCCAAGGTATGCGAAAATGCCAGAAAATTCAGCGCAATCAATATGAAAATTGTCTGCGTTGTGGCAAATTTCTAATGAAAGGCAAATGGCAGCGAAGGGTGCGCCAAGCAAGTTGGCAAAATCGATGGGAAATCAATGCGGATGCAGTTCACCCTAAAATCTTAAGCAACTCCTTGCTGTGTGCTTACCTAATCTTAGGCAAAGGCTGAGACTGAGACTGAGGCTGAGGCTGAGTTATGGCGGGTTGGCATATATACATGAATAGTATGCGAAATCAGCAGTATTGTTGTTGTTTTTGTTGTCGTTGTTGCAGCTTCGAGCAAATTGCAAAATTTGTGACGCAGTCAAGATGCGATCCCCTTGCGACAATCGCAGAAACGAAGGGACATGGGAAAGCGACTCAACATTAACCGTAATGTATGTTCAATAAATATTTGGTAATTAAATAAATAGCTAGCTGAAGGATAAGAATGTACGAGTAGCAGCTGTGCAGCTTTTGGGCGCATGCGCGACCCTCTAAGTAAAAGGGAGAGTGTTACAATTTCACCTTTTTTTTTTCTGTCGTGGGATTTCTTGAGTTCGAACAGGCAAGGGAAGCGCACTGATATGCTTGAAGTAAAATTAGATCAGTTAGGGGATCGTCTTGAGCTTGAGTGATCGTGTGACAAATCCTTGACTGGGAAACTCGACTGTCCAGCTTAAGGGGATACTTCAATTGGATTGAGTGGTAACTGAATGTTCCCCACAAAAGTCAAAGCAAAAGTCAAAAATGCATATTTGGGGCGTTGCTCTTTGGTTCCATTCAGGCCAAATTAGAAACCAAATACGCGTTTATCAGCACTAAAAATCTTCGCCCCTGATTCAATGCACTGCACAAGGATGCCAAGGTGCCACGCCCATTTTGACATTCGTTGCATTGGCCGCGTCTCCTGTGACTTTTTCCAATTTTTGCACAATTACCCTACAATCGATGCTTTCTCCGCAAATCAATTGCAAAAAAAACACAAACAAAACCCCATGACACATTGCTTGGCAGTGGAAATCCTACCTTACCCAACCTTACCTTGCCTTACCTTACCTTACCCTACCTTAGCCTACCTTAGCCTACCTTACCTTACGTTACGTTTCGTTACCTTATCCTACCTTACTCAACCTTGCCACTCCCAGAGTTGCCAACCAAAAAGGGTAAGAAATAGTTGTCAAACCAAAGACGTTTGCTACAAATCTCCTTGTATGAATAAGTACGTGAATCGGAACGAGTATAGGAAGTACAAATAAAAAAGCAGAGGGGAACCAAAGGGATTTAATTGCATTTTTTTAGCGCGCGCGCAATCATTGCGAATTTCAGCTGTGCTCTCAGCTGGCAGCTCGAAGCGACTCTTTTTTTTTGGGCATTGATAGGGTCGATTGGGTTCGAGGTTCGATCGATCGATTGGCAACTGCGCCGCAACAGTTAGCAACGCTTCGCTGCCTCATTCTTAAGTCCAAAATGAGTTCTCGTCCTTGTGCTTATCCTCAACCTCAGTCGCATCCTTGTCGTCTTAAATTCTGCATTGCATTGTCATGTTAATGGTGCAAAATGTGAATTTGATTGCCTCCTGCCGTAGATCAATAAACACACTAATGAGCTAAGGGGTTAACCCCCCGAGTACCTTATGCGTTAGTTCGATTTTTGCGCTAAGTCCATTTGCATTTCCACCAGCATTTTCCTTGTGTATTTGCATTTTCCGTTTCGTTGGCGCTGAATGCCGCGTGTGCCATGAATTTCGATGGTGCTCTAAGTTCCTGGGATCCCGTAGTGAAAGCTGCCTTTCACCTTTCGCCTTTCACATTCAAATTGACCCATGTTGTGCTCGAAATATGCCCGCAAGGCGTTTTAAGTTGCTTACTTGGTAGCAGTTAATTGGTTTGAAGTTTTACGCATATTTGCATTTCAATTGTTGTTGAGTCTAAAAGTTTCGTTATTTGGGCTAGATGCTAAACCTTTGTCTGGGATCAGGAGGTGTTAGAAACCAGGCGGGCGACCTTTCTATAGCTTATTAGGGGCTGACAATGGAATTGCATTGGGAAAATGTAATAAGCTAACACTAACTGGCTATTAACCTGCAGGGCTTTTTCACTGCTTGCAACGTTGACTTACTCCAGAGACTTTACACTGAAAGAAAAGACCAACTTCTAAAATTAAAAACATTCATCTTAAATATTATGTTCTTAAAATATGAAGAATATTAATCTAAAACATCAAAGTTTTTTATACAAGAATAAAAATCCTAAATTGTTAGGAAAATTGCACAATTTCATAACAAAAAATAATAATAATAAAATATATAAAAGTCAAAATTAAAAAAAAAAAAATTATAAAATAAAAATCAATTTTAATTTTTTAATTTAAACAGCATTTATTCTTTAAAAAAATGAGCTTGGTGTTATTTGAAATGTTCTTTAAAACCACGCTGTGTTTTCTTAATTTAAGATTATTATGTTCTCGACGCATTTTTTAGACCAAAATCTTGATTTTAGAACATTTTTTTTTTTTATCAGTGTAGAGACCGCAGCACAGACTAATTGATCTCCCGCCTCGTAGAGCCGTCTGCTCCAAAACAAATGCAGCCAGTTAGTTGGTAACTGGGTAAAAACAGCTTGCGAAACAACAGAAAGAATGCCAAATAATTAGCTGCTATTGATGGTCAATGCGATCTCTGGGATCTCCAGGGCGTGACACGTCACAATATGTCCACACACGCCCCTGCAAATAAATCTCCAAACCGCGCCAACTTAGAAAGATGGAAAGAAAGAAAGAAAGTCAATGTAACAAATGATGTTGTACTCGTCGCACGAGCCACAAGGACTCTAGATTATCAATGACAGCGTGCAGCCGTCGTTGTTGCAGCTTCATAATTTTCAAATTCTTGTCTTGCCCCCGTCTTGCAGTCAGTAGGTCTGCAACAACAATTTGCAGAGTGCCAGGAGAAATGCAGCAGCAGCTGCGACGTTTGTGGCAAGGACCTCGACTCAACGTCTGGGACTCAAACTGAGGTTGCTGCCCCCCCCCCCAAAGGAAACGCGCCCGACTGTTGAAATTTATTGATAGCATGTGTGTGTTGTGTGTGTGTGTGTGTGCATATTAGACTGCATTTGACGGTCTGTGTGTAAGCTCACAAACACACACAGATACAAGCTCTTTTATGGAGTAGTTCTTGCACTTTTTGACTGCTTTTCACTTTTCTTGTTGCTCAACTTTAGTGTTGTATTTTTTTTTAATTTTTTGTATGTTTTGAGGTTTCGAGATTTTTGCATTTGCGCGCATTTCTACAGCAGAAAGCACCACCGGCTGCTACAGCGGCTCCTGCTGCTGTAGACGACGACAACGACGACGACGTCGGCACCACCTTCCTGGAGGATGAGGACGTCATCGTCACCCCAATTTAGTTGCTACCCATAGCCAACTTCCCATTATTCTCCCTGTTTGTGTTTCATTGCCTTGCTTTGCCTGCTTCCTTATATTCTGACGTCCTTACGTCCTTGCTTTTTTTTTTTGTTTTTTTGTTTTTGCTTCGTTGTTTCCTTGCGTGTGCATTTGCCGCATAGCTCGCGCCAAGAAAACGCATATGCCACCTCGATCGCCCAAAAGTAATCCTGCTCCTTGCTCGCCTCCTTGGCAGACACACACACACACACACACAGGCGCATGCAATCGCATTTGAAATGAAGCAAAAATTTAATGAAACGTGGCAAAGAGCAGGAAAAACTCTCCAAGTCTGAGCCGCCAGAGCTGCCATTAAGCAGCTGCTTGGCAGACTGACTGGCTTATTCAACAAGAGGGTTCAACTTTTTCCTATATATACATATACGAGCACTCGAACTCGAATTCGAGTTCGTATATGTACTAGTAAAGCACCACCATCACCACCCGATCGATAGAACCAACCTACCGACTAATGCCAACAAACAACAACACGAAGTGCATGGCGTGCATTATTCATAGGGGGTTCCTTTCCAGCAACTGCACCCAAGAGTGACTGAGAGACAGTTGCCGACACTTATGACAGTTGCCATACAAGACGTACTATATAAATAAATGCAACTGATGGCGTGACAATGACCCCAATGTTATTAATATGGCTGTTGAAACTAATATTCCGTTAGAGGGTGTCTTCTGTGTGGGGGGCTGAGACATTCCAGCATTATCATATATGGGGCACACACATAGATATATTTCTTGTCTTGCTACTGTCTTAGGTTAGGCATATGAAAACAAATAGTTCGTTGAACTTCTCTAGCATGTGCCATGTAATTCCAAGTAATCCATTAAAGGGGTCGATATCGCAGTAGACATCTATAAATACCAACTTAACTGGCCTATAAAAACTTATTCTGAATTATCTAACACTTCAATATGTAAATAAGAAAATTATGTATAAACCCTAACTCGAAAATATTACCCATAAATATTTACACAAGGTTTTTTTCAACAAATATTAGTAAAAAAACTAACAAAAATTAATTGAATTTGGTTTCATTTTATAATTGTTTGCAATTTTGTTTAATAATATTTGTATAACCTTGTATAATTATAATACAAGTACCAGATATATATTTTAAGACTTTTCTGATCATATTTTATGGGATTATACATATATACATACATATACATTTGATTTTCAAATGTCATTTTAACCGAGGTATTCAATTTTTATTTTTTTTCGCTATTTTTAATATAAAAATTGACAAGTAATTCTTATTTTTTATTTTTTTTTTTTTCAAAAAATTAAAATTAGTTATTATATTTCAATTTTTATGCAAATCAATTATAATAATTACGGTCCCTGGTAAGAGTTTTAAATATTCGACATTTTAAAAATAAATATATATATTTTTTCGATTTCCTTTTGTTGCTAATAATATTTATATATTGTGTATTATTTTTACATTGATACAATAATGAAGCATATATTCAAGTATAATAGTTTCAATTCAAGTTTAGGACTTTATCTTAAATATGATCAGCATACAAATGTGTATCGATCGATTGATGTGGCTTAATAGTTATTGACATACGCTTTATCAATATTGTTTATTGATTTACTTGTTTTTTTTTTAGTTCTGCTGCAATTCACAGCATAGCAACTGCCGCTGACAAATATTACAGAAATTTGTTGACCTTCATTTACATACGAAATGTAGCCAAGTTATTGACAAGCGTATTTTCACCTTGTGGCCATTAAGTATTTATGAAGTGGAGCTAAACATATTTTCGAATTAAAGTCAATTATGCTAAACTAAAGTTGAGGTCAATAACAAAAATTGCAATCAACCAATTGCCCCATTTGGAAAATATTCTTTCCCCTTTGGCCGTATTTGCTAATGGGGAGCTAGAAGCTCGAACAGAAACAGAACAGAACAGAACCCTTAGCCTAGGTCAGTTAATTAACTAACAGTGTACTTCTCGGCATTGGTAAGCAATTATCGCATTGGGGAGTATCAGCATTGGACCCTTGGCGCACTTACCAAATTTGTCAATCCGCGATAAGGTTGCACACAGTTCCCCAGTGCACGTTGCAGTCCAATGGCAAATGTATCGCATTAAAACGGCACAAAATATGGGACAGATGTTTAGAAGTTTTTGGCTTGTGCCAAGCAAAAGTTGAAGGTGTCAGAGTCGAAGTCGAAGTCGATGTCAGAGGCAACGACAACGTTGGCGGTGGTTGTGGCGGTGGCGGCAAGAACGCCGGCTGCTAAGCAGTCTAGGCAGAGAGACCCTAGTGTTAATGCTCATTATTTGCTGCATTTGCTAGGTTCATTGACGGTGTTACACTTCTGCCGCTGTCGCTGCCGCTGTCGTTTTCTTTAAGAAAACCTCGCGCGCTTTGGCACGAGCTATGAGTGCTCGGTATGATCAGCTGTGGCCGCTGCACTGCGAAGGGGGATGAAAATTTACCAGGTGGCAGTGGCGGCGGCGTCTAGCAACAACCCCTAAGACACCAACAACAACAGCAGCAGCTAGCACTAAAACTAGAGGAGACGAACGTCTTGAGGGCCGAATGCATTGGAAATTGTGCAAAATCGATTACAATGATTGCATTTGCGACAACGGAAGAAGGAAGAAAATGGGAAGGGAGCTGATGCTGCTGCTGATCCCGATGCTGCTGCTGCTGCTGCTGTAAGTGTTGCCCTGCAGCAGGACAATAATGGCTGTGCGCCGGAAGAATAATGGCATAAACATTGGACGCAAGATGTGCGACGAGAAGCGAGAGTCCTGCAGGCCCGGTGTTGAACTGATTTTCCTTGCCATTGGCATTGTCCATTGTTGGCAGGCATTGTTGATTTCTTGATTTTGATTTTTTCTACAATTTTGCACAGCGTCAGCATTACGCAATGATTGCCGCCTTGCTTTTCGGATAATGTGCAGCTAATGTCTTGCTAGTAATTTATATGATTTCTGCAGGACATTCTACATGCAGTCGTTGTCCTGACCGTTGTCGTTGTCTCGTGCCGCCCCAGGCCCGGTGTGTCCAACAATGCCAATGTGGTCAATTGCTTGCCGTGCTGTTGCCCAAATTTGACTATTGTCAACTTGGTTCATCAAATGCTCCTGAATTGAACGCTCGAGTGTATGCAGTACAGTTGCTCTCAGCTGCGTATCGAGTTTGTTTGGACGGCTTGAAGCTTTTGCAGCTGCCACTGCCACTGCCACTGCCACTGCCACTGCCACTGCAACTCGTGCCCCGTTATGATTTATGTCACCCATGTAATGAAGCAGGGACTCTCAATTGATTAAGCTAGCGGGTCATTGACTGAAACTGAAACAGGCAGCTGCACCCGTAGACAGCAGCATCACTCGAGTTGCGGTGGTGTCATCAACGTACCAACCGAATCAAAGTCGGCCACCAGCATGAGCCAAGCCAGCACCTGCCTGTTACAACTTACAGGGGCCCGTGCCATATATCCTGGGGGTTGTGCGCATTCTAACCACCCCAAATGTGAATCACCAGCCAGAGTTACCACCACACCAGACTACATCGAACACCAGCACCACCCTCTGTAAGTCCTCGCAGCCGTTAGATTCTCACACGCGCATATCCTGGGCCCATTCACTATGCTGGTTGCGCACTGTACTTACACTGAAAAAAAAGACCAACTTCTAAAATCAACAGCATTTATTTTAAATAATTTATTCTTAAATTAAGAACATTTCGAGACCATATTACTAATTCTAAGAATATTAATCTAAAAAATCAAAGTTCTTAATACAAGAATAAAAATCTTAAATTGTTAGGAAAGTAAAAATATGAACTATTTCATAAAAAAAAGGTGACCCGTGGCGCTCTGGTTAGAGAAACCGCTTCAGTTGCGAAGCAGAAGGCGCTGGTTCGAATCCCACTCGTAACAAATTAAAATAACATTTTTAAAATTATCAATACACAATAAAATGTATAAAAGTCATAATTCAAATAAAAAATTATAAATTTAAAAAATCGTTATTAAATTTTTTATTTTATGATTTTAATTTTAAGAACATTTATTCTTAAAATAAGAACTTGGTCTTACTTAAAATGTTCCCAAAGCCAAGATGTGTTTTCTTAAACTAAGAATTTTATGTTCTAGATGCATTTTTAAACCAAAATTCTTAATTTTAAAACCAATATCTTGATTTGAGAACATTTTTTTTATCAGTGTAACAGCAGGCTGAGGGCGCACACACCACCACAGCAACACTACAGTCAGACAGGATCAACAACAGGCACAGCCACGCCAATTAAGCCATTTGCGGAAATGGCGTCCACTTGTTTTCATTTCGCTTAGAAAGGGACGCTTATCCACCCCTGAACACAATCGCTGTTCTATTCGCATAGCTCGTAAACCCGCGCAGGATCTAAGCGCACGTGCGCATGCGCCACACTTTCGCGCATTGACTGAAAAAGGATCTGCTGATACACACACACACACATACACTTACACACACGCACACTCATGCGCACACACCCTCTATAAGCTACGCTTGATGATATCCTTATGCCGGCATAACAATGCCACTGTTAATGCAAATACAATCGCATCCTTTCGAATTGAAAGGTCCTTTTGTAACGCTGTATATTAACAATTTTGGATAAATATTTCATTGCATTGGACTTAATGCGGGCGCCTCGATTTCACTAACGTTCCTTTCCATTTGTCATGGAAAACTGATGAAAACTGTATCCGGCACACGTGCCAAATGAAAGGATCTAGGATGTTGTGCGTATTGTCGTATGCTATTTTGGGCGTTAGGTGGATTCACAAATTTGCATAAATATTATAGGTGTAATATAAGAAATTTCCAAGTAATATTAATAATATTAAATGTATAATCCAAAACTATTAGTAATTTTAATCAGGGACCATAACTGTTATAAGGAATATCCAAAAAAAAATCACTTTTAATAGTTATTTATTTATTTTAATTGAACTTCTTATAGTTGATAATGATTATTTTCAGCCCCTGATATTAATAATATAATTTCTGTGCTTCTTGAATTCAGAAATTTACAAAATCCATAGAGCCGATACTAATATCGGTTTAAATACCGTCTATTTTATTTTATTAAATTTATTTGGTAAATTTCTGTTGTATAATTTTTCGGTTGTTCGGTCAGGTTGCAGATAAAAAATCACTTTAAGATTATGCCAATTCTCTCTCTTTCTCTTTCTATTTTTTTTAAATATGATACATCACTTATTCGAAGCACTCACTCAGCAATTAGCTGGACGCTTTAAGCGCAAAAGTGAACTAGCCACACACATGTATGTACTCGTGTATCTGCATGCCACAATTCGTATCTGACAGATACACAGAACAAAATCCAGCAAAATGCGAGATAATACGAATAAAAAAAACTGGCATGCAAACGAAGTTATTTTTAAGAAATTCAAACCTGCAGTGAGTGAGTGAATTATGAGCCAGTGCTGTCAAGGCTATGGACTGATGCTTGGCAAGCGACACACACACGCTGGGAGCGGAGAAGCGAGCTCGTCCGTCCCAACACAGTGCGCAGTAGGAATAGGTGTGATCGAGAGGAGAAGCAAAGAATACGGCAACACCTTACACGATGCACAGAACAGGTTGCAGCTCGAACAATAGGTAGATAAACTCACGTACTCATAATTGTTGTTGTTGTTTCTGTTGCTGTTGCTGTTGTTGTTGTTGTTGTTTTCTGTTTCTGTCTCGTTTCTAACAATTTGGAAATCTGCGCAATCTGCTTTGGTATGCACGGGCTACCATGCATGATCATGGGCAGGGACTGTCAATATAGCTCTCGGGCCTTTGCTAGCCCGCTGATTGCTTATTGCTGATCGCTGATGATGAAGATGAAGATGAAGTTCAGTGCAATGGCTCTCTGCCGATGACTAGGAAATATTGCCTTTCCTAAGAAGGATTTGTGTCAGCAAACGTGACTTGAAACATCAAGTTGTGTGTGTGTTGGTCTATGTGTATTTGATTGCTGATCCTTTTGTATGCATGCATGTCTATTGTTTGAATAGTTAATTATGGGTTGGATCAGTGTACACTCCTTTTGTGCCGATGCGATGAGTTGGAGTCCAAAATCTTGCTGTGCGCCTGCCTTTTATTCTTTGTTGGCACTTTTCCACTTTTTGTTTTAGCCATTTTTACCGGTAATTTGGGAATTATTTTTAAAAATTTTTCGAATTTTTCGAATTTTCATATAGCAGCAAAACAAACCAGAGTTGGTTATCGTTGCAACGCCCACCCCACGGGGCGTGGCCGCGTTGACAACTGCTGACAATGACTTCATTTGTTCATTTGTTCATTTGCTCATTTCGGCCAACATGTTGTTGCAGCTTAATATTGCACACATATGGCCAAAGATGAGCACAAAGTACAAAGATGATGGGCCAAATGATATGATGGATCGCCGCATTGAGATGTACTTGTCAGCGATGATTGTTCATATGACTGAAATTCAATACATATACATACGTCATGTGTCTTTGTCTTTGCCACAATGTGTTGAATGTGCAATTGCAAGCCGTTTAGCTGTGTTCAGAAAAGCATTTAGATCTTCTAGCTAAGATCGTAGTAATCTCTTAATGGGATGCCAAGAGAAAATATTTCAATTAGAGAAGTTCTAGCGAAGTTTTCTATAAAAGAACTTATAGCCTATTTCCACGACAGCACATTTGGGTCATTCGACGCCATTTTCATCGTTTAGCCCAAATGTGAACTTCATTTCAATACAAAATCCGAATGATCATTTTGACTCATTCATAATGAATGAGCCGATTTTTTGCCATTCGCCCCGATGAATTTCAGTATTTTCTTATCGAACACGCGATGTTTATCAAAAAACTCGTAAAAAAATAAGCAATTATCACCTTAACCAGCTGTTTTCATCAATAAAATCGGTAGGCATTAAATTTGCGCCAATTATAATATCATAATAAATAATAAAATGTTGTTAGTTAGTTAGTTGTTGAGTGGTCGTGGAAATAGCCTATTAGTTCTTTTCATCTTGAGAACTCTGGTCGGGTTTCCCTTAATCGGATATTTTTATTCATTGCAAATTGAAACCAGGTGAAAGCATTAGGGATTGACATGGACCATTTGCGATCTTCAAGCGATCAAAGATCCCGGGCAAGTTTCATCCCACGGTTACAAAATGCACCCATGTCACATAAATAAAATTTGTATATGCGATTAAATTGGAAATTCAATCGTTATGCATTTGAAGACAACGCATAACTTCTGCTGTCATTCTGTCTGTCTGTCTGTCTGTCTGTCTGTCTGTCTGTCTGTCTGTCTGTCTGTCTGTCTGTCTGTCTGTCTGTCAGCCAGTCTGTCAGTCGGTCGATCGGTTGCATCCCTAACCCTCCCAAGCCGGATTGTGGATGACACCAAGACCGAGTCGAAGATGAGAACAAGGACGGGACAGCTTGAGCCGTGATAGACAAAATCTTGTCATAACTTTGATGTTGTTAGTAAAACAAAGCAATTGCTTCCCTCAATGGCCCCTCAAGGTAAACGAAGGATTCCCATCCCGTCTGGGAACGGCATTGGGAATGAGAATGCTGCGAAATTTGCTTATTACTGCCGACGAGGGGTGCAAAACTGGGCAGCTGGTTGGGCGAATGGGAAACTTGTTGGGATTATGCAACATCAGCCACATCGATGGCATCTAATGTGCTGTGTAATTCTGTAAGACATTGAAAAATTGCTGGACCTGGGACATCCATGTGGCTCTTAAGTGCACTCTCGATGTGGTTTAGCCTAGCTTACTGATTTGACTGATTGCAGTGCTTAAATTGCGTTGTTTTCTTTCTCAAAAATATATGGTCTGATGTCAAGTCCAAATTCTAAGAAGCAAACTACGCGATAGATAAGAGACGAGACGAGAAAATACGATGCTTGATCAAGATCAGCACATTAGATGCTGGGCAAACAAAACAGCTCCAGAGATGCATGAATGAAATGCCCCGTCCACGGACATATTCATGTTCATTGTTCCCGATCTGGACAGGCAAACAGCAAATAACAAAAGGGTTGTGCGGCTCTCGAATGTGTTGAAGGCTGAGCGAATGTAACGCGATAAGATCGCAAAGGAACATCAATTCAATCCAAAGAAATGCTATCCTTAAGAATGTTAATCAATTAATTACATGCTGTGTACACAGTGCCCGAAGGGGCTACATATGAGTAGATAAAGGATTGCTATCGAGGGTTGGCCTTGATTAATTTCATACATTTCCCAAGGCAATCTATAGATTGGCATGGCAGTTTATATTGTGGTTGCCCTAGACGGTAGAAGATCATTACTAAAAATTAACTGACCATTGGTCAGTTCGTGGGTCAGTCGCGTGTCTGTTATTAATGTAAACATAAACATTGACCATATGTATTGTACATGTAAGGGGTAAATGCCGGGAGGGGTGTTATTATACAGATTCACGGATTCAACCATGCTAAAGTGACCAAAGTCATTGATCTTGACTTAAGCTATTTACATATTTTTATTCGGTACTGTATGCATTTATAATATTTATAGATAAATTGTGATAGAATAATAAGTTCCGAATATTTTAATATAAGATCATAAAAGGAATTTTTTCGTTTTTCTTAGTTTAAGTGTGTATTACTTAAAAACACTGTTTTAAAAGTTATTTCAAGTAGAGTTAATGATGGTGCAAGGCCTTGAAAAAATTAAAACAACAAAAAGTGCGTCAACAGAGACAATGCCAGACACTTGAGAAGTCGGGCAAACTAAAAAAGAAGATAAGTATTTTAAATTGCCTGCTGTGTGGGAACCAAAATGCTGTGCAACATGTGACAATAACAATTTTGCACTGCCAGAGACTGAGAGAACCAATATTACCAACGACTGTTTCATTGTCGACACTTGTTTTGCATCACATTGTGACCCAAATTGTTTGCAAAAACAAAACAACAGCCAAACAAAACCATCGAGTAGCAGTGTGCCAATCACAAGGCAAATGTCCTTTCAAATGGCCAACCACTTGAACCAGGACAATGAAAAACCCGCTGCTACTATTCAAATTATATAGAAAATTGCAAGCCAAAACACAAACTAATTGTTGCTATATTCTAAGTACATCAGACAAACCAGAGGGGGGTGGGCATGGGAATCTCAAGTGGAATGCAATGTGGCAAACAGATGAGCCAAATGTCAGTATGCCGACTGCCTTATCGCTCCTCCGTCTGTGACCTAGAGTCCCCAACAGCAATTATGACACTAATATGCCAAGCATATCAGAATTGAATCGAAATGCGCGCGAAGTTTGCGCGACATTAAAAAAATAAAAATATCTAAGCATGTCAAGAACATTGTTCGCTCATTAAGCAGCAACAACATGCAGCATCAGTTAGCCTACTCCCCCGCACACCTCAGTACACTCCGCCCAAACGTGAAGTTGTTATTGCTGTTTACCCACATACTACAATACCAACTTTTGTTGTGCTGCTGAGCCGGGCGAGCAATGTTGATTAGTACTTCCTGAGGCTGCCATATCATTATTCACATACATATGTATGTAGTACGAGAAGTACGTATGTATATAACGATATATGTACACATTATGTACTCTATTTGCTTAGAGCTCTGCAAACAATCAAAGAAATGTCGTTGGGGCTCTGGAAGCTTCAGCTCAACTTATCAGCAGAGCATGAAACCAAGGCATGACCGTTAGAAGTATTCATAACAATAAGAACCGAGGCCTATTTTAGTATTACAGCACATGGGGGCCCTAATGCAAATACGCTAAGAATTTCAGGTGTTGTTTCCGGTGTAGAACGTTTGCCAGCAAAAGCTACTGCTGACAGGCAGGTAAATTCAACCAAACAGAAAATAGGATAACTTAAGATATTACGAACAAAAACATATTGGTAATACATTTAATTTTTTTGATTTTACAAAATATTATTATTTTTCGACCATGGTTCCACGTTAATGGTAAGGGTCCCCCCTTTGAAAATTTGAAAATTCAAAATTTTATATCTTAAGTTTTTATTTTTAATCAACTCCTCATATCGTAATTAGTATAAAACGACACTTTAAACTTGATTCTGAGGCCTTTCATTTTCCTGTAAAAATTCATGTCAAAATTAAGAAATATTTTGACTTGTAAAGTTGCTAGATCAGAGGCTTGAGCAACTTCGAACTGTCATAACTTTGGCAAAACTTTACCGATTTTCAAGCGGAATGTCATTTTAATCACGGTTTCTATATTCATTCTGCACTAAAATTATTATTAAATTCGTTAAAAAAAATTTATTCTTCTGGGTCTATATATTTATTCGATGTCATGATTATTATAAAACGACACCTTATTATTTTAAAATGTTTCAAAATTGATTTGGTGTAGCAAAATTGGCAACAGTGCTGGCACCCAATACTTTAAAGTATCTGTCAATAGTATCGAAGTATCGATTTTTAACAAATCCGTCACTAATTAAACTATCAACAGTTTATTATTTCTTAAAATTCACATGGAAATCAATCAAGAAGGAGCGTATTTAAAATCAAATAAAATCCCTTCACCATACGGGCAATTCCACCTCCCACAATGAATATGCAGCCTATGCCACGTGACTCAAGATCTGTGAGTTCTGTGTCCAATTGCTGCCATTGGGGCGCTTTTTTTCTGAAGCACATTTAAACTCTGAACCCGGCAATTGATTGCTGGGGAGAAAGCTTCATTTGGTGAATGTGTGTGTATGTGAATGAATGCGTTCTCTAACATCGAAATGAATTGCTTATTTTGACATTTATTAAAGCTTTAAATAAAATTTATGCAGAGAATCAATTAGTGTGGATGTGAATGTGGAGCTGGGCACAATCATAAAAGTGGGCAGCGGTGGGACCGACAGAATTTGTGACTGTGGGATCGGTGACCATTGAACAGAACTGAGGAGTGAGGAGTGAGGAACGAGGATTGAGGAATGAGCACGCACAGCACAGCGGAAAGTCAAGTAACAAAAATATTTCTCACAATCCGTTTGTGGGCAAGCAAGAAGAACAAGGAGCAGAGTAAGATACTGCCAAGGAAACAAAATAGCAACAACAAAACACTGTGTTGGCCAAAGCAAAGGCAAAAAGACAAACGGCGAGCAACAACAATATTAAAAAAATAAAAAATTAAATAACAACAACAATACACATAATCAGAGGAGCGACAAAGACTGCAAGAAATCACAGAACCAACAACAACGAGGTGGAAGATAAACAGGCTCACATACAAATGTATGTATATTTGTACATTGTATATAACCGCTGCCTCCAGACGAATCCTGCACACACACTCACATACATACACATGCATGCGCTCACACTGACTTACATATACAACGACAGTGATTTTGGCGCAAAAACCTAAACGCAATTCCTCTTTGCACACTCATTCCGAGCCCATGCTCTTCACCTACTTCTTCGCTCTGGCTCTGGCTTTGACTCTCAGCGCAGCGCTGCCTTCTCAATGCACATCTTCGACTGCAAGAAATCTCAGCGCCCGCTACGACTTCTTTCCCCCCTGCTTCGTCTTAACACACACGAGCACACACACACGCACGCACTCACACAGACGTGCTGCTGTTGGACTCGTGTTGAGGAATTTGCGCGCGCGTTATCCTCGTTCCCATTCCCGTCGCCTGTTCCTCTCTGCTCGTGACACACACATACCACAGAACAGCAGGACTAATTCGTTCTCTGCTATGTGCATGTCCTTCGGCCCCTTCGATCAGCTGATTGAACATATGTATGTATGGACGAGAGCAGGCAAGCAGGCAGTAAGGAACAGGATTGTGTGCGAGAACTAAAACGGGACCGAGGGTCATTCCCCGCTGCCAGGCATTCCCATCCTTTTCTAACTGTTTGTCCTGCGCGCGTGTATGTGTGTGTGTGGGCATTCTTTCTGATCAGTATTTGTCTATTCCACGTTCTTTTTTTGGTATATAAATTTGTACATATGTACGTTCTACAATTTCCCCTCTTTGAGTTTGTTATGTGGAGTCCGGTCGGCCTAAATTCGGACCCAAGTTCAAATACCTTCAATTCCAGGCCTGTCAACACCTTTGTCAATCTCCAATTCAAATTTCGATTGCTCTGGCTTCCCATGGGGGCGTCATTCGCTTTGATTTACACTTAGACCAAAAAGTCTTATGATTAAAATAAATTTGCATATTTCTTTTTTATTTTTAAAAATAGTTTAATTCAATCAAAATTATTTTTTTTCTTTAAATTGTACAAGGAACCATGGACAGGAATAATAACAAAAGGAATCAAACATTTGGACATACAAAATATAAATAGTTTTTCAAGAAAAATTCCAAAAATTTAGATTTTGTCAAAGCACTTACTTGACTTACTGTATATGTACTACATATATACATGCATATGTTCTGGCTATATGCAAATGTATTAAATGCTCATAACTTAGCTATCCGTCATACTGTTGTATCTGTGTTTCATTGCACACTAATTGCACGTCTCGTCTCCTCCGACTTCGTCGCTATGCGATACCTTTGTATGCACATCTTGCCCAGCACCGCCCTAAGTGCCACACACGCACACACAGATGCAGACAAACCGACATTACCTCAGCCCGCTACGCCCCTTGCCTATTGGCTTTCGCGCGCGCGCGTAAAAGTATCTCAAACGCTTTTTATACAATTTTTTGCACACTTTTTTGTTGTTGTTTTTGTATGTCGCTGCCGACGTCAGGCGCTTAAAAACCGAATCTCAGACCTCACTTCTTGGAATTTCGATTTACAATTTAGTTCTTCACGTTCATTCCTTTTTTTTTTAAGTTTATTTGCGCTTTCTGCTCCCGCTGCTGCTATTGTTGTGTCCCATTCTCAATCACGTTGTTGCTGCAATTTCGTAGTCTATGCTTGTATTAGTGTGCAGCCTATTCTTTGCTCGCAATCAAATTCGCTCCTCTCAGAAGTGAGCGTGTGTGTGTGCGTGTGTGTTTTTGCATACATTTTTGATTTCTCAGTTTGCCCTTTTTGCGCTCCTTCTTCTGCTGTGTCGCCGCACCGTGGTAAACGATCAATCGCATTTCAATTTTAATTAAAACTGAACTGAGGACAATTTATGACCAAATGATTATTGACAAAGTATTTGCTAAGAAATAAAAGCACACGTTAATAAGATTTTATAAGAATATTCTTTCTAATATGTTTACATACGGTTAGCATTTCACCGGCAAACAAGATGTGTTAGGCCCACTGTGCCTCACTATGAATGAGATTTTAGCTTTTTTGATTCCCCGCTTGTCTTTTTTTTTAACTTGCTCAAAACCACTTTATGATTTCTGCGTCCTTTTTAGTTGTTGTTTATTCTTTCCAAAAGATGATCCTCTTCCTGCAGCAGCACAAAAGTACAAAACCAATTCAAGAGAATGAAACCGTAGCTCATTTAGCTTTGAGAGCATTTGGCAGAGGCTGACAACTCTGGTAAAAATCATTTGCTTTACCATATGATTTCCCCGCTATTTGCGTTTGTATGTATTCATATATGTATGTAGGCATGTATGTATATATTTACATGTATTATACGTAAATAAAGTATGTTAAGTAACTATGTTGACAATTAAATAATTATGTTTTTGTTTATTTCTTAAAATAAATTTTTGCTTTCTACTTGCTTATTACCACAAAGTGCTTTAATTAAATAAAATCTGTCTTAAATTTTAATAAAATGATAATATAATTAAATATTTTGTCAACACAATTACTTGAGCAACTGTGTATGGGTAAATGATGTTTCGTCGATTGCTCCCCGTTCTTGAACACTATTCCAGCTCATGGATTTGCCTGTTGCTGCATCCACAAACTCTTTACAGGCATACAACAACAGCACTTGCCTGGCACTGTGGTAACCATGGGTGCCCCCGCTGCTCCCCCTGCTAAACATGGACACGACTCCCGCAGGGTCTGCACACTGCTTACATACGTATTTATATGTATGCACATACATACGTACATATGTAACGCGATTTTTGCTTTAACTTTGCCGCGACTGCCCACACACATTCACACACACATACACACTCTGACACACACACTCTCACACAAATGAGCAGACATGGAGCGCTGCTCATTTAACGACATTGGCGTCTACGTCTGCAAAACACAAAAGAGACACGCCCCACTCCACCTCCCCCGGAGCAGTATCGATCATATGGCTGCGACCTGGCACTACGACTACCTGCTGATGCTCTGCACGTTTGTACAGGGGGGGGCCGAAGGGGCGGGTAGGCGTCGCGGAATGCGTGGATCTCACATTATTACCTGCGAACGACACAATCGATGCCGCACAACCGATGCCGATGCCAATGTCCATGCCATCGCCGTCTACGTCTTGAATTCTACTTAAAGATTTGCACGATGCCCGAAGACGAAGGCTGAGGCGGTTTTGTCTCCGTCTCCTTCTTCAGGCTCTGTCCCAGCCATTCTGTTGCAACGTAAATCACATGTGTTTTTGCTTGTTTCGTGCTTCGGCTCCACAAGTCGCGCACTCGGCCCCAATCGGGGCCCACTCGGCTATCGTTTTTGGCGCTCAGCATCGACAACGACGCGCTTCTCGCTATAAAAGCTCGCGCGCCAAAATTTGTGCTTCAATCGTGCTCTTGGTCTCGCATCGTGTAGGGGAATTTGCAGAGCTACCTGTTGCTCTGGCACTGGTCTCGAACGCTCCAACTGCATAGATTTCGATTTCCATTTACCGACTTATTCTTTTCCACTTTTCCATGCTATTGGGATAGGGATATGGGAAATGGAAAATTGTACAATACATAGAATATGTAGCTCCCGCTCCTGCTCTCGCTCCTTTCTTTGCTCCTGCTTCGGCTCCTGCCGTCGCTCCGTTATACGTTGTACTACTCGCACAAAAGAGCAGCGACGCAACGCGACGTCGACAGCAGAGCCGACGCGTCGGCAGCGGGGGTTGCAGCCGAGCTGCTCTTTAAAACCAGCTGCGCTCGGATCGAGAACTACATTTGTTTTCTGTTCGTCGTCGTGTCAACATCTGCGCCTCGAGCTGCCTTCGTACGGTAGTGCAGTATTTTTGTGTGTGTGACTGTGTTGAAACGATTGGATAAAGTAATAAAAACGCAGCACACAAAGAACTCACAAAGTAAATGCAACAACAATGTTAAAACGGACAAACTAATGCAACAACTCTCAAAATAAATATGCAATATTAGTTATTAACAACATATAAGTATTTTACAAATAAACCACAACGAAAAATCAACAACAAATGCAGCAACAAACTACACAAAGGACTACACACAACAAAAAGCTGCTAAAATCGAACTAAAATCGAACTCAAATACGAACTAAAATCAATTGTAAATGTGCGTGTGTCATCAAAATAGTGCGAAAATTGTGTTATAGCAATTTTCCAAAGCAAAACATTCAGTGGAAATACATATCTTCAAAATAGCAAAAGTAGCAAAAAGCAATAAAAGCAACAACAAAATGCTGTGGGAAACAATTGCCGAAGAGAACAACTGCACCATGGATTGCAATATCAGGTAATTATCAAGAAGATAAGAGAAAGAAGACAGAATTACAGTGGCTTCCAGCTCATTTGACCTACTAGTCTTGCATATTAAATTTAATTAAATTGATAATTCAAAATCCATTGTGACAAATATGCTGTAAGCCACTGTATGTGCAGAAAATACAAAGCTAGATAAATAGTTTGATAAAACAAATATGAATAAATCAGCGGCAGAATAATAATGAAATAAAAGTGCAAGTAAAGTTAGTTCAAAAAGAGTCGGCGCTTGAACTTGAACAGCAACAACAAAGGCAATAACAAAAGCAACAACAACAACTGTGAACAACGGAACAAGCAAAGAAGCCGCACAACGTCGACTGCGCTGCTTGCTTTAGTGTTGAACAAAAGTAAGAGTTTTTTTTTCGTTATATGTTTTTTGCACGCTCCACACGAGCGAACCACACGTTTTTTAATGTCGGCTTTGTGGCGCTCAGCTGTTGTTGTTGTTGTTATTGTTGTTTTTGGATTTTCATTCATTAAACCGGCTTCCGCGAAGCTCCAACAAAATAACAGGAATACAAAAACACAGCCCGCAGTCAGTCAGTCACTTTTTGTTTTGTTGTTGTTGTTGTTCTTTGCGATTCTGATGACGTCGCTGTCGCAGTCGCTGCTGACGTTGTCGTTGGCGTCTTCTCGCTGCCTTGCGTGACCCAAAAGTGGACAAAGTGCAGATGCAATGAAAATGAAAATAGCTCGAGCAGAACGTGCAGAAAGGGGAATTCCGCTTAAAGTACCGCAAAACGGCAATATAGGCAAATGGGGAGATGGGAAGAAGTTATTTTTTTTTTTCAATTCTAATTTCAAATTCCCAATTTACAAGAGGGATAACAACAACAACAACAATAACAATTGAGTGCTGATCAACCCTTGTTGTTGCTGCTTGTTATTGTTGTTGTTGTTGCCTTTTACACCACCAGCGCCGCCGTCGCCACCACCGCATATAGGAATAAATACATATATGTATTTTTAGCTGCGGGTTTAATGACCCGCTCTCCTCAGTTTAGGCAGCAACCAGCAGCAAGAGACAAGAAGTTCAGTTGACTAATCCACTCTCTTTCCCTCTCTCTCTCTCTCTACAGCAGCAATGCCAACAGCAACAACAAAAACAGCGCTAACCGCAGCGTTCGTCGCTCCTTGGCGTGCAACAACAACAACAGCAATGACGTCATGGCCATGGATGCCATGGACGAGGAGCTTTCCTTCTATGATGACGATGCACTGGCACTACCTCAACAACGTGCCGTCAGTCCGGAACTGCTCGGTCTCCTCTCGCCGGAGGGTTCACCGCAGCGTTTCCACATTGTGCGCCAGACCAAAATGCTGCCGTCGACAACAACAGCAACAACAACGACAACGACGGCAACAGCGACGCCAGCGCGCAGCTTTCGGGTCTTCAACAGCCTGTCGTCGACTGGCTCCATGGAGTCCTCCATGGATGATGAGTACATGGAGCTGTTTGAAATGGAGTCGTTCGCCGGCATCCAGCAGCAGCAGCAGCAGTCTGAATTCGCCTTTCCCAGCGGCCTCAACTCGCTGATCAGTGGCCAAATAAAGGTGACACCCAAGTCGCCGGTTTCCCTGACCATGATGATGCGGCGTCCGTCGGTGCGACGCTGCCTGAGTATGACAGAGACAAATAGCAATCAGCTTGTACAATCACCACAACAACAACAACAACCAAAGACGCCAGAGACTGCACGGGACTGCTTCAAGCGTCCTGAACCACCCGCATCGGCCAGCTGCTCGCCCATCCAGAGCAAGCGACACCGTTGCGTTGAAAAAGAGAATTGCCCAACACCCACACCTGCACCCACATCCACATCCGCATCCACCAGTAGCCCCACCATTTCCCATGCACCACCATTGCGCAAATGCATGTCACTGAATGATGCAGAGATCATGTCCGCATTGGCACGCTCCGAGAATCGCAGCGAACCGGAGCTGATTGGTGACTTTAGCAAGACTTATGCCCTGCCTTTGATGGAGGGACGCCACAGGGATCTCAAGTCAATCTCCAGTGATACAGTGGCACGTCTGCTGAAAGGTGAATTCGATCAGCAGGTGGCCAGCTATCGTATCATCGATTGCCGCTATCCGTACGAGTTCGAGGGCGGACACATACAGGGTGCCAAGAATCTGTATACACACGAACAGATACTCGAGGAATTCCTAACCGCGCAGCAGACTGAGCTGCAGCAGCAGCAAAACGCCGATGCCGGCAACAAGCGCAACATTATCATCTTTCACTGTGAATTCTCCTCGGAGCGTGGCCCCAAAATGTCACGATTTCTACGCAATCTGGACCGTGAGCGCAACACAAATGCGTATCCGGCCCTGCACTATCCCGAAATCTATCTACTGCACAATGGCTACAAAGAGTTCTATGAGACACAATCCGAGATGTGTCTGCCGAGCGCATATCGGCCAATGTTGGAGCCAGCCTACAATGAGGCGTATCGCCATTTCCGTGCCAAATCCAAGTCATGGAACGGCGATGGTCTCGGCGGCACCACGGGTCGATTCAAGAAATCACGCTCCCGACTGATGCTGTAAATGTAAATATTTTAATTGGGTGGCAACTCTCGACACATTTGTAAATAACAAAACAAGGCATATTTATTTCATTTAAACATTTTAAGTTGATTTTGTTGATTTTCGTTTGTTAATTTAATAACATTTAAGCCCTAATTTTAAGCACACCCAAATCATACACTCAGACAAAACACACAGACAATTGTACATTTGCCGAACAAGAACAATTTGATGTATTTTTATTAGTTATTTGGTTCAATTTATTATTGTTTTTATGAAATTTTTGATTTAGTTCAATTTATTTAGAGATTTAGGTCGAATTTTAACGTAACAAAAATGTGCATTATAATCTAAACAAAAAGTTAATGTCATAAAATTTTAAGCCCTCCGATTACAGTCCCAACATACATTACATAGTTGATAAGCAGAAAAACAAATGGCTAAAACTAAAAAAAAAAAAAAAAACCCAAATCGCACAATCATCATACACATACAAAAACACACACATTTTAATGATAACTTTAGATTTATAAGAGTTGAAAGTTGAAAACTTCTGATAGGTACAATTTACGCTTATTATTTGTTTATTTTTATGTAATTAAACCACAGTAGTCCCACCCCTCAACTCCCCCAAGAAAGTAAAAAACAAGTTTATTATATAATGATTATTTTAAGCAAAGCTTATTTTTGCATCAAAAAAGGCAATATTATTGAACAAAGGCGTAAATTTTAAATATAAATGACAACACTGAACTGAAATTTAATGCATTTTAATTGGTTGATAATGGAAATCTGAAAAAATTCTTCGAAGAAAATTATTATTCGAACACCTTTTAAAGTTGGCGGCAATTGAACTACATTGCCAGACTGCCGGGAGCAGGTTAAGAAATATATTAGCAGATGGCGCCACTTCGGTGTGTGACTTTGCTAAACTAACAGAGCACTGTTAACTATAAATTTGTGTATTGGGTTAATTGGGTAAGTGTCTACACTAAGTGCTAATTCAGTTCCCTTATTTTGGTTGTACAAAACACTTGACACTAGATGGCGCCATTAAAATTAACGCAAATTGCTAATTTAAAATTCAAAATTAAATTAAATTAAAGTAAACATTTTAATTAATTTTTTGAAGTTCCTCGGAGGGGGAAAGTTAACAAATTTAATTCAAAGAAAAAAAATATATCAAAATATCGAAAAAATTCTAACACAAATTCTGCAAAGACTTAAAAAATTCTAGCCTAAAAATAAAAGTTTGGATAAAAGGTACAAAAATTCAGAATACCCATTTTCGGAAATGTACTTATTTTTTTAAGTAAAAAAAATTAAGCCAGATCGGAAATTTTAACCGAGTGGCAGCCTTCGACTTAAAGCGCTGCTCAGGCGCTGGTTGCCTTTTGATCGCTAGGTGGTGCTTTCTAATTTGTAGAACCGGGCCTCGGTTGCATTCTGAAAAATACCCTGTAAAATTTGTTTGTGTAGATAAATTCTTAAATTACCTGCGTCGATCGTAGTATTTTAAAATTCATAAAGAGTTGCGAAATATATGTTAAACTTTTGCTATAGCTTTGTTAAAAAAATTAACCGACGTCGACAGCGACGCCAACTCAAATCAGCTAATATCGATCTGCCCTGATGGAGATTTTCCCTGGTAACAGCCAAAAAGTATAAAGGTCCACCAAATACTAATTCAAATGACTTAGTGGTTATTACGCATACGACATGTTGTCCAGCTTGATTCATTGCAATATATCAACAGTTGTTCAATGTTGAGGGAGTTAAATTAATGGCAATTTGCGACCACTAAGATGCCAACCATTAACTTAATTCCCACATTCAACAGATAAGCGCAAATCGTGCAATTAGTATTTGTAGCAATTACCGCAAGGCTTAAGTTTTGCTTATTTTATTCCACCCCCCCAAAAACAATGCGAAACATTAAAGCAGGAAAAACAGTGAAAATGGTAAAACCAAAGTACCAAATGTTTATGTTGTTGTTGGACTTCCTTTACCATTCTAGCTCTTGGCTTTATCGAGAAGCTTGACAATATTATAATTTTGTATATAAAGAACATTTACAGACAGACAGTGATAGCGAATGCCGTGTGGACACCGCTGTGCAACAAAGTGTTGTTGGTTGGGCAAAAACGGCAGCAAAAGAAACTCGCAGCTGCAGGGTGCCCAATAGTGTTGCACGCTGTGCGATTGTGTGTGCTCCTCTTATCTGTCTGGCCAACGGCTAAAAGGGTGGGTCCCTCTTGGCCCACTGGCTGAAGTGCTGCGAAAACGGGTTAATTAGCGCCATTAGGGTCAAAAACACGCTGGTGTTGTCAACAACATGCCACCATGTAGCATGTAGCATGTCGCATGTGGCATCTTTAAGTTCAAAATTGCGCATACGCCGCGTAAGCGCTGCCATAATACACTGCGACCCGCTGTGTGTGTACAAATACAAATACAAAAAACATATGAATATCTCAACGTATAAACTCTGTCTCTCCCTCTCGCTCAGCGTGTGCGTGTGTGTGTGCTTGTGCGTGTGTGTGTGTTTGATAAAGGTTCTTGAAAAGCACAAACTGCGCCGACGCCGAAGCACGAATCGCACTCGTTTAAGCCGCCACCGCCGTCGCCGTTCGTTTCAATGCTGCTGCGACTAAGCAGCGTCTATCTGTATCTATGTACTGTATGTATCTGTATCTGTATCTGTATGACTGCCTTTGCTTGTGTGCGTGCAACGCTGCTGCCTATAAGATAAAAGCGCTGCGCTCACAAAATCTTTAGATTGCCGCCGACCATCGTACGGCTCGCATTCATTGTTTTGGACAGTTTAATTGTGGCTACTGCTCTTAACGGTTCGGTTAGTGTCTCTCTAACAATACAACTAAACTTAGCAAGTGTCTGATAATACTGTGTATAATATATATAAATATTCCAAGAAGTGTGCCAATTTTTTAAAAAAATCTACATTTTGCAAATACTTCAAGTATTCAGATTAAAAAAAAAAAATAAAAAGAAAACAGCAACAAGAAGAACAAGTTTTTTGGCTTTATTCGTGGCGTTCTTAAATGCCAATAAGCAAATATTAAACGATGGCAATAATTTCAAATTTGTGTACTCCTAATTGTTAAGCAAATTAACACCAAATTTTTAAATATCTGTTGAGTCAATAAATCAACACACACTAAACAGCTACTCAAGGGATTTATACAATTGTTGCACTCATTAATTTGTGTTTTCTAATTACAATTTGCAATATTTTAAAACGCCCTGCAAACGAGGGAATGCGATAATTATTGTGTGTAAATTGAGTATGGCCGAGCATTCAAAACAATTGAACAACGAGTGCAGTAATTGTTTATAGTATTTATTGTTTAATATTTATATAAAAGTAAAGTGATTCAGCTGAGGATGCTAGACTAGCAGATACTTTCTAATTGTTACTCTGATATTGCATTTGTTCTCAAATTTTGTGTTTTTTTTATAGTTTTAAATATTTAGCAACGAAAGTACAAGACTACAATTTACTTAGTATGCAGTTAGTGATTTTAGCAATTGTTTATTGTATATTACATTTTGACTAATCTAGCCAAGTAGTTATTTTAATCAAAATAATTCACATATTTTTGTATTAATTAACAAATAGTTAAACCCAAATGATATCAAGTATTTATTAATTTTTTTTTTTTCAATAAAATATGTTAATTTTAATATTTTGTAAAAACAATTACTTGACTAAATATATATGATTCTTTAAATGTATCTAACATTTTAAAACTGATCTTCTACAGTACTATATCTTTATATATTTTTTACTTTTCGATGATCAAAGTGATCATACCCTTTCCATAAGCTGCTCAAATAATATAGGGTATAATAAAAGAAATTCATAGGCGTGCAAATCAATTAAGTAGGGGAGAAATATATATGGGAGGCAGAGCTGAGTTGAGTTCAATTGAAAAGTCAATGTCATGTGCTTAAGTAAGACTACAAATAGTTGGAATCAGTGCATTCAACCGCAATATTCAATTTAAATTTGAAACTAACCAAACATTTCCGTGAATTATTTAAGCAAAGATTCAAATGGATCTTCTTTGAACATGTACATATATAAACTTTCGAATCGAAATTCACAATGCTCCCAATACATGCTATAAATGAGAGTTGGAACTGGCTGTGGATATGTTAATCCAAGAGTTCATTGGCCGCACCCGCACCCAATCCAATCCCATCCATATATGCCACACGCTTCAGGCAATGGCTTTTGCATAAATAAATAAATACGCATTCAGATACTCAGCTACAGTTACAGATACAGATACATAAACATGATGTTTGTAAGTAGAACTGAGAGTCAAAAACGAGTTAGGAGCACGCAGCTGGAATATCCAGTTGTGCTCTTCAATATCTCTTCCGTCCTCTCAAAAAAAAAAAAAAAACCCAGAGACTTGATGCAGTTTTTATATGAATCGAACGTGCTGCGACTGCAATTTACAAGCTTCCCAAGTTACACATCTTGACATTGTCAGTTCTAGAAGTAACCGCTTTTAACTATAGATATACACTGAAAAAATAGAACAACTTCTAAAATCAAGAACATTCATCTTAAATATTTTGGTGCTAAAAATAAAAACATTCTAAGACTAAATTACTAAAACTATTATAATTCATCTAAAAAATCTTAAAATCTTAATACAAGAATATAAATCTTATATTGTTAGGAAAGAATAAATATGTACTATTTTATATAAAGTCAAAATTAAAAAAAAATGTTAAATTTGAAAAATCATTTTTAATTTTTATATTTTTTGATTTTAATTTTATGAACATTTATTCTAGAAATAAGAACATGGTCGTATGGTGAAATGTCTTCAGTCCAAGATGTGTTTTCTTACGAATTTAATGTTCTCGAAGTATTTTTTCGACCAAAATTCTTAGTTCTGAACCTTTTTTACTAGTGTAGATACAAACTGAAGATCAGCTGTTTATCAAGTCATTGTTATTGTGATTTCAATATGCCACGCACGTGACGTCGTGTCTACGGATTTCTGAGTTAATTGCGAGCAGTACGTAATGAGAATAACAATATTAAATAATAATAATCAAGTAGACAGACAACAAGTTCGAGTTTCATTGGCCGAGACCTTAATACGTGTGCGGCTGAAAGTCAAACACCAAATTTGCATTAAGGCAATAAAAACAGTTAACTGTTAAATTGGTAACTGATTGCGTTCCGTTTGGTTTATTTTATGAAACTTAATTCAACATTAATTCAGCAAGAGATTTAGTTAATTGCTTCATAATGAATTTAAATGACTGGTGTATTGTTCTTTTTATATATATGTATATATTTTTCTCTCCACAGGCGGTTACCATGAAGCTGCTACTCTTGCTCTTGGCCGGCGTCATGCTGGCAGGTCTGACTACGGCCGATTCCAGTTCCAGTTCCAGCTATAGCTATTATCGTCTGCCGACCGCGCTGCGTCCAGAGAAATACAACTTGCGTGTCCTGACACGTTTGGAGAATCCCGAGGATTTGCGTTTTGAGGGCAGCGTTAAGATTCTTATTAAAGTTCTGGAGAACACCAAGAACATAACGCTGCATGCCAAGAATCTCACCATTGACGAATCTCACATCACTTTGAAGGACACTTCAAGTGCTGATAAAAAGAATTGCATCTCCTCCACTGAGGTGAATTCTGTCCATGATTTCTATGTGATGCACACATGTGAACAGCTCTTGGCTGGGGAGATCTATGAGTTGACAATGCCATTCAGCGCCGATCTCAATCGTCAACTGGAGGGATACTACAGAAGTTCTTACCTCGATCCCGTTGCCAATAAGACAAGGTAAGGCAAAGATATCTTGTATTAAGTAAGAGTACTTTTTGATTGGGATCTTCTGACGATCAGAGTTGATAGAAATTTAAATGGGGATCTTCAGAAAATCTGGGTATATAGCAATTTCGATGAGGATCCTCTGAAGATCAAAATTTGTAAATTAGAGTTGAAATGGATTTTAATGGAATACTCTGAAGAACGGAGTCGATCATGATTTCGATGGAGAGTTGATCAAAATATCGATGTGCATTCTATTAGATTCAGAGATGGTTGGGATTTTAATGAAGATCACCTAAAGATCAAAGTTGATCGGAATTTCGATGGGGATCTTCAGAAATAGTGGATATATAGAAATTTCGATGAGGATCCTTTGAAGATCAAAGGATTGTAGATCAGAGTTCAATGGGATTTTGACAGAAATCTCTGAAGATCGACGTCGATCGAGATTTCGATGGAGATCTTCAGCAGCTCAGAGTTTAGCGTGATAACGATGAAGATCTACTGACAATCAGATCAGATGGAGATGGAGCTTAATTTTAATGGAAATTCTCTAAAGATCGTGGTTCAACGAGACATAAATTGAGATCTACTGAAGATCTGAGTTGATCAAGATAAGGTAACTCAAAGGACACTCTAAAAAAACATTTATAAGATCTAAACTGATCGCCCAAAGATCAGTGCTGATCGGAATTTAAATGGGAAGATGATCGGGGTTTAACGAGACATGCATGGACTACTGAAGATCTGAGTTGATCAAGATAAGGTAATTCAATGGACACTCTCAGAAAAAATTTATAAGATCTAAACTGATTGCCCAAAGATCAGTGTTGATCGGAATTTAAATGGGAAGATGATCATGGTTCAACGAGACATGCATAGAGATCTACTGAAGATCTGAGTTGATCAAGATGAATTGATTAAATGGACACTCTGAAGATAATATAAGAGCTAAATTACAGTGCAGACAATCTGAAGATCACAGTTAATAGGAATTTCATTAAAGGTTTACTCAAGATCAAAGTTATTCTGTATTTCGATAGGAATTCTCAGAGGATCAGAGTTGATCGGGCTCTCAAATACCATTTATCTAAGCCGTTTATAATAAATTGTGTTGTAGATAGATTATAAACTAAACATAATCGCATTTGTACTTATTTAGATGGCTTTCTATTACACAATTCGAGCCGGCATCGGCCCGTTTGGCCTTCCCCTGCTTTGATGAGCCGAATTTCAAGGCGCCATTTGTGGTTACACTGGGCTACCACAAGAAATACACCGGTCTGAGCAACATGCCCGTTAAGGAAATCAAGTCCAAGTGAGTAGTAAGCCAAGTCAACTTGACTGGTTGCTGACATATGATAATGTAATGTTTGGCTTTGCAGTGAACAAATTGCGGACTACATTTGGTGTGAGTTTGAGGAGTCTGTGCCAATGTCCACCTATTTGATTGCCTATTCGGTAAATGACTTTACCCACAAACCTTCCACGCTGCCAAACAGCACACTCTTCCGTACTTGGGCACGACCCAATGCCATCGATCAGTGCGATTATGCAGCTGACTTTGGGCCAAAAGTGTTGCAGTATTATGAGGATTTGTTTGGCATTAAATTTCCGATGCCGAAGATCGATCAGATTGCCATACCGGACTTTAGTGCCGGGGCAATGGAGAACTGGGGATTGGTCACATATCGTGAGATAGCTTTGCTCTATTCATCGGATCATTCATCGCTGGCGGATAAGCAGCGTGTCGCCTCGATCATTGCCCATGAGTTGGCGCATCAATGGTTTGGCAATCTGGTGACCATGAAGTGGTGGACAGATTTGTGGCTAAACGAGGGATTTGCCACGTATGTGGCCAGTCTGGGTGTGGAGAACATTAATCCCGAGTGGCATGCCATGGAGCAGGAGTCGCTGGGCAATCTGTTGACCATCTTCCGAAGGGACGCACTGGAGAGCAGTCATCCCATCTCACGACCCATTGAAATGGTTGCCGAGATATCCGAGAGCTTCGATCAGATATCATATCAAAAGGGCTCCACCGTACTGCGTATGATGCACATGTTCCTGGGCGATGAATCCTTCCGTGCGGGTCTGCAAAGCTATCTGCAGAAGTTCTCCTACGGCAATGCCGAGCAGGACAATCTCTGGGAGTCGCTGACCCAGGCCGCTCACAAATATCGCTCTCTGCCCAAGAGCTATGACATCAAGAGCATCATGGACTCCTGGACCCTGCAAACTGGGTAAAAACTGATGAAGTAATTGTGTTGTCATCTGATGATTCTAATGTCCAGTTGAATTTAGATACCCAATCATCAACGTGACCCGTGACTATGAAGGGGGCAGTGCCAAGCTTACCCAGGAGCGCTATTTGCTCAACACACAGATTGGTCGCTCCGGACGTGGCGGCTGCTGGTGGGTACCCCTCAGCTACACCACCCAGGGGCAGCAGGATTTCAATAACACTGCGCCCAAGGCATGGATGGAGTGCGGCAAAACTGGCGAGGTGTTGCCCAAGACCATTAAGGATCTGCCGGGTGCGGATCAATGGGTGATCTTCAATACGCAACTGTCGACGCTCTATAAGGTGAACTACGATGAGCGCAACTGGAAGCTGCTGATTGAGACGCTGACCAACGGTGAATTTGAGCGCATCCATGTGATCAACCGTGCCCAGCTGATCGACGATGCCCTCTATTTGGCCTGGACGGGTGAGCAGGACTACGAGATCGCCATGCGTCTGGTTGAGTACTTGCAGCGGGAGCGCGAGTACTTGCCCTGGAAATCGGCATTTGAGAACCTCAAGCGCATGAAGAACATTATCCGACAGACGCCCAACTATGAGTTCTTCAAGGTTAGTTCAGTTCCAACCTGACCATATAGCTACCCAACCATAACCTTCAGCTCTCATTCTGATTTGTATTTCGAATCCCAATGCGGCCCAAATAGTTGTTATTCTTCGTAAGTCGATTGCCACATGTTGCACGTGCCACAATTCACAAATCCATTGAAATGAATTCACAATTAAAGGATTCTTCTCCAGCTTATTGTTAATCCCAGGGACCGTAAATAATGATTTTTTTTTTTATTAAAAAAAAAACACCAACTTATAATTGTCCTAGAAAAATTGATTCACACCAAAATCTTTATAATTTTACAATCTCTGCATTTCCGCCATGATTTTTAAATTTCTAATTTTTTTACTATTTTTTCCATTTAAAAACCTTAGTTTTGAGTAATTTAATAAAACTTGCACCATAATCATTATTTTGATACAAAAAAAAATAAAAATCCAAAAATAATCATTATTTTGATAAAAAAAAAGAATAAAAATTAAAAATAATCATTATTTTGATACAAAAAAAAAAATGAAAATCAAAAATAATCATTATTTTTGATCAATAAAATAAAAATACAAAATAATCATTATTATTCATCAAAAAAAAAATTAAAATCAAAAATGATGATCAAAACTGATTTTTTATTTTTTTCGCTTAAAATAAAACTCAACAGTAATTTACCGCATATTTAGCATAATCCTTATAAGGGAATCACAAAGCTAATTTTTTACTAGTACTAATTTTTTTCTTAAAAATTACACAGAATCCGTAAATTACTGTTAAGTAATTTTTTTTTTTTTTTTTAGAAGAATACTAATATTTTTTTTTTTTTTATTTTTTTATCAAAAATAATGATTGTTTTGATTTTTTTTTTTTTTAATATAAAATATAGATTATATTTTAACTTTTATTAAATTAGTCAAAGCTAATGATTATCCTTGATGAAACATAAAAAATTTAAATATAATCATTACCAAGTAATTTTAATGATACATGGATATGATGATTAATCCACTTTCAACTCATCCACAGCGTTACATCCAAAAACTGATCACGCCCATTTACATCCATCTGAATGGACTGAACGATACCTTCAGCTCCATTGAGCAGCAGGAGCAAGTGCTGCTGAAGACCATGGTCGGCAACTGGGCTTGCCAATATCAGGTGGAAGATTGCGTGCGAGTTGCACTGGATTATTATCGTGCCTGGCGGGCGGAGCCCAATCCCGACACGAAGAATCCCGTGCCCATCAATCTGAGGCAAACCGTGTACTGCACATCCATTCGCCATGGCAGCGACTCGGACTGGCAGTTCCTGTGGACGCGGTACAAGAACTCGAATGTGGCCGCCGAGAAGCGCACCATTCTGACCTCGTTGGGTTGCTCGCGTGAGGTGTGGGTGCTGCAGCGTTATTTGGAACTGACCTTTGATCCAAAGGAGGGCATTCGCCGGCAGGACTCAATGTGGGCCTTCCAGGCTGTGGCATACAATGAGATTGGCTTCCATTTGGCCAGAGATTACTTCATGAATAATGTGGACTTTATCTACAAATTGTAAGTGTATATTTCACAACATTCTATCAATTTAATAACTATGAAATTTTACTTCAGCTACCATCCGATCACCAAGGACATGTCACGCCTGTTGCCACCAATCTCCGAGCAGACGTTCCTGCTAAGTGACTTTGAGGACTTTAAGAGCTTTGTTAGCAACAACCGAGGCTCATTGAAGGGCCTGGAACAGGCCATACAACAAACCCTGGAAACCATGCTCACAAATGTACAATGGAAGGAACGCAATTATCGTCAGGTGGCACGCTCCATTGAAGACTTGCTTTAAGGCGAACAGAGAGTATGAATAGCTGCACGTATATCCTTAAATAAATACATATTATATTATAGATCTTTCTCAAAGTCCTCATCACCCATCAGCCCAATTTTTCCAACAGAGTACACTCTATAATTAAAAGTTCCCAATAAACTATATACAACCGAAAGCTGTGCTATTTCATATCTTAACTTGGGATTAGAATAATGTTTTAAAAATACATCGAAAACTCGATTTTCGCGAATGCTTATATCAACTACTTAAACTCGATTATATTTTTGAGGATTAATCGAGTTCAACAAATCAATTTCTATGAACATTCGACAACTCAACTCTATTTTAATTCTGCACCAAAATTGGAAAATTTAATTTTTTCGATCACTGTCCATTTTTTCCATACTTTTCCCTTTATTCAAAAACTATCATAACTTGGTCAAATTTTAACTGATTTTCCTGCGTAATGTAAATTTTATTATTGTTTGGTTTCTATTTTTATTCTGCATCAAAATTGGAAAATTCAACTTTTTTCGATCACTGTCTATTTTTTTACACTATCCCTTTGAAGAATTTTCACAAATTTTAAATGGTCAAATATTAACCGATTTATTTGCAGAGTGTCTAATTTATTATTATTTTGCCTGTAATTTGATTCTGCATCAAAATATAAGAAAAAATAATTGATGAAAAACTCGATAATTGTAACTCGATGCCGATTGATCGACAACTCGATTAAATAATTTTTTTTCGAATTTAAACCCGATTCCCAGTTGGGATTTAAATCACTAGAATGGTTGTTTTTACTTTTAACTTTATGTCGGTACTGTTCCGGATATTTGAAAAAGCAGGAGTATTTGAGGTAAGTAAAATGCCACAGCATGTAAACTAAGTAGAAAGATCTTTGAGAATCTGCAACCCAAATCTGGTCAGCTCATGCTGATATTTTCTACAGTTATAGATATAATTTAGTATGTTGTATATTTCGTATATTTAGTTAAGCATGTTTTTTAATGCTAATCAATAATGATAATAATAATAATAATCGTAATTGGAATTAAACGGCGCTTCTTTAACACAACTGTCGTATTATGTGGAAAGTTGAATTGTTATTAAGGTTTCTCATTGGAATTATTGTTAATGTTACAAATTACCATTAAAATTACAATCTAAATAAATATATTTATATATATATGTGTGTGTGGGTATGTATGTGTTTATATATTTGTAAATGTTAATATCACTAAAGCAGCGCTCCTGAAACAAAAATCTTAATTGTTAACTAAATTTTTAAACAGATTGCATAAAGTAGTGTACAATTATTATCTTTAATTTTTAATATTTATTACAATTATCGTATGTGTGTGTGTGTGAATTTGCGTTTGTGAGTGGTTTACATGCACGAAGTTTCATTATTTTATTTGAAAACATCAATATAAACTATTTCATTAAATATGTATAACAATTCACTGATTGGTTTTCATTAAGTCTGTGTATATGTATTCTGGATGATATTGTTGTTGATTTTGTTGTTGTTATTGTTATACTCAAACGCCTTCAAAGAGTTGACTCTAATTAGAAAGGCTTCTTTTTACTCGTAACAACTATTTAACACTTGATATACATATGCATGATCCTATATATCTACATAGTACTGTTCAGTATGTCCAGATGCATTGATATCTATTTAAATATGTACGTACGAATGTGTATATATGTATGCATGAATGTTTGTTTTTATGTTTATGAACAAAATATTTAAATTTTCTTGAAAAGAGATGTTTTCATACTGAGCTTTGTTAATTGTCAATTGTTTTATTTACCTTTTATTCTTTACTTTTAAATATTGTTTTGTGGAAGTATGCTTATAATTGAATACTATGTGATGTTTCAGCTTAATTATAGCTGATTTGAGCTCCTCCTTTTCATAATGGTAGTTTACATTTATTGTATATCGAAATCGTGTGTGTGTAAGTTGATATTTTGTTAAAGATTTTTGAGGCGATAGCGCAAACAATTGTTTAATAGCGTTCTTAACGTGTTAAATTCGTGTTCATAAATATCTGTTAATCTGTTCGTTTCATTTATTTTAATCATTGGCAGCAACCTTATAACAAATATATATGCCAGAGATAAAATGCAATTTTTATGGTGCATTTACAAAATGATATTGCGAAATATAGAAATGATATATTTAATATATCTATGTGTATGAAAATGTGTGTGTGTGTGTGTTTTGTTGGGTATGGAGAAATCAAAAACAAAAACTTTCTCGACCTGGTCGGGATCATTATCATTATTAGAATTTGAACTGGACCGCTAACCTACAAAGATTTTTAACTTCCAAGCTGGCAAGCTGGTTGGATTTACATATTGAGGGCTGGTTTCAGTCAAATTAGTTAATTAGTTTTAAACAAGTTCGTATAGTTATTAAATGTAGTTTTTTTATGCATGTAGATAAACGATATAAACGGTAGAGCTTAAACGAGTACATTGTTTAACAAACAGACTTCTGCTTCATTTTATTCGCACACTCGTGTGACCTTAACTAGATACGTATTTCTGTACTTTTAAGTAGCATTCCTATTTAATCGAATTATCGTATTTATAGGATATGCAGTACGTATATAAATGTTTAGATGTTTTTGGGCTTTTCTGTTTTACATTTCATAGCCGTGCGCAATGTTGCGATAACCTTTCAAATCTTGTGCAATCCACTTTGCAGATTATCATTCGACCAGGAGCTCTGTGGTGCTGGTGGTGGCGGCGTCGATGATGCGCACGGTTTTGATGGCGTCTGTTGCGCCGCCGCAGGCTGCAGATCGAAACGTGCATAGAACAGCAAATATGGTGTTATCGTTATCTTGCGCGTGGGTGACAACAGGTCCTCAAACTCTCGCTGTGTCATGGCCTTGATCTTGTCATCATCACACATATACCAAATGGGCTCTGTGCTTCCCTGATTGTGTGCATAATTGGCCTTTACGCCACCACGCCCCGTACTACCATAGCCAGTGGGATAGGCCACACAGCTGCCGTAGCTGAGATTGCTGTTACTTCCGTTCTGCAGCGATTCCTCGCTAAACTCACTGCTGCTGGCGCTGTTGCTGCCCACGCCGCCAGTCTGTTGACTGCAGCACAAACGCATGGCACAACAATTGACGCCATGGCACGTGGTGTTCATACTAAGCTTCCCAATGCCATTTGTGATGGTCTTGCTGGTGTATCCATTCAGTTGCTTAACATTTTTGCTCATGTCGCCGCTGCTTGAGGCCTTGCTGCGTCCAAATTTCATCTTCTTGATAAGACTGGTACCCGATGAGGCCAAAGCTGAGGCAGCTGCTGAAACGGGAGTGCTTGCAATGCTGCTGCTGCCATTGTTGCTCGGTGCGGCATTCTCATTGCTACCCGATGTCGACTGATGTTGCTGTTGCTGGGTGCTCGTTGTCGTGTTGCGACGATCCTTGGGGCAGTTCATATAATCGCTAGCCAAATCGAGAAAGCATGTGTACGCTATATAATGACCCACGGTCAGCGTGGCGCCCACGTGCGTTATCACACTATATAGTTTATACACATGCAACTTATTGGCATCGCTCAGCTCGCAGCACTTGGCACAGAAACATGGTAGCGTAAATGTTGTGGGCACATACGTGCTGACCTTCTCCATGCCGCCCGAGAAGCGATTCAGCTGGATGACCAATAGGCGTGGCAGCACTTCGTACGAAATGGAGCGTATGGCCTCTGTGTAACCAGTACACTGGTTGCAACTGTATTTGTTATCGCCGCGAAAATATTCACGCGTAATGCACGAGTTCTGCAAGAATTAAAGAAAAGAGTTAATTGGGGAATCACAGAGTCGAATGCTCCAACTTACCTGTATATAGGAGCTGGGCTTTTCCTGAAGCTCGGCATTATCATAGCCTGAAATCGGCACAGGCACCGAAATGTCGAGCATGCCCTGCTTCTGTCGCGTAATTGTCTCACAGCTCAGGCACTTGGTTGTCAGCACCACAATGCCTTCGAAATCGCTGCTAAAGAAGTTGAGATTAAGCTCACGTATGCGCTCCTCTAATCGCATCTTATCCTTCAGCAGACTAGCCGTATTCATTTCATCATCACTGGAATATTTTGCTGATGCGGGTGCGTTCGATGACACTGGAGCTGAAGCTGAAGCTGGAGCTGGACCTGGAGCTGGGGTGGCGGCGACAGCGCTAGCACCGCTGAGATCGACTGTATTCAAATAGAAAAGACTATTGGAGGCAGCATGCGGCGGTGGCATGGAACCGGAGCTGGTTGTCGGACTGTTGTCCTTTAGCGGCGACTGCACACGGTTCGCCTTTGATGATTTCACTTCATCTTTTCTCTTTGATTTGCGTGAGAAAAACGATGTTTTTGTTGTTGTTGTGGTACTTTGCGTTTGACTAGTTGTTATCGATCCGTTACCAAAGGCGCTTAACAAAGCATGGTTGCCCACATCAGAACGTTCCAGAGCATCGACTGTGTCTGTCTCGTCAGGATTGGCAATGTAGCTGTGAATATGAAACGTTTTATTAATTTAATCAACTATTCATTGTTAAACTAAGAAGTTTTTTCAAAATAAATAATATCAAAAAAAACTTAAAATAAAAATTTATTTAAGAAAGCAAATTTGTAAAAAATTTAATTTGGAAAAAAAAATAGAAAATTTAGCTGTTTTTTCTATTATATAAATGCTTATTTCTATTATGCAACGAATGTTGGATCATTAAATAGTTTTTTTTTTAATTTCACCAGACTTTTATACTATTAATTTGATTTTTCCATCATTTCAGTTTTATTTTAAAATTTTAATTTTTAATTTAAAGATATTTTTTTTAGTTGTATGTTAGTTCCACTGTACTGCTCGTAGTTGACAGTAACTAAATAGATTTAATTGCTTAATACTTTGGTTAATTTACAGAAACACTAATAAAAATCAAACCAGCCCAAAAAAAAGTATCAAAAATTATCAAT
This sequence comes from Drosophila innubila, assembly GCF_004354385.1. NCBI lineage: Eukaryota > Metazoa > Arthropoda > Insecta > Diptera > Drosophilidae > Drosophila > Drosophila innubila. The sequence continues at coordinate 27,258,848 of NW_022995380.1, forward strand.
AAACTAAAGATTTTGACGTCAAATGCACATGGAAATGATTCTAAATTTAAAATATCTTTGTTAATTTGAAAAAATGGTTCTGAATGCTTTTCTTATTTATTTATTGCTTAATTTTCAATCATACTTTGCTTCTTTCAATTCTATTTTTAGTTTTGTATGTCTTTGCTTTTGTAATTCTTACAATAATATTTGGAATGACATGCGGTACCGATGAGATTACTCACCCATTCGCAATAACTTCGGGACATTCGCCAATAGCTTTGATGAGCGACTGATTCGTTTCACGTATACAATTGAGCACGCACATGAGAAACTCGTGCGCATCCTGCTGCTGATTGCCCTCGAATGTGGCATTCACATCCTGTATGGCATGCAGCAATGTATCCGCATGATAGGGCTCACTCGAGTCGGCCATTTCGTTGCCATGCAGGCTGTGATAAAGTTCGTGCAGCTTTTCGCTAACTGACTGGAGACTTGACTTGCTGGAACCACTGCCACTGCCATTGGTAGTGCTGCTATTGTTGTATGACTCTGTGGTGGCCAGATCCTTGCTGCTCCAGCTCCTTGCATGCTCCAATTGAACGCCGCCGCTTACATTGCGGCCCAGTGAGGCGGACTTGGCGTTATGCTGCCGTAATATTGTCTGTTGCACCACATTCAAGTCGTGGATGAGATGATGTAGATTATGCAAGAAATGCGGAGCAAATCGTAGCGTATACACAACAGAGTTCAAATAGCATGTATTGCCAATATTGCACAGTGTGCCCATCACTGGAACATGATTCAATGCAGCTCCGCCGCTGCCATTGACTCCTGTGGCAGCGCCAGCGCTAGTGCTGCTCGAACTGCTGCCACCTGTGGGCACATAATACTGATGACCCTGCAGCTCAGCAACTTCGACATCGCTGCCGCCAGATGCATTGCCAACTCGCAGGCCATTGCCACCAACCACATAACCATTGGCCACACGACGCTGCTCATCGCTGGTCGTTTGGTAGCGTCTATCGTAGAGTGACATGGTGCTGCTGCGTTTGCGTTTGCGGAAGGCGCGTGATGCCGGTTTTGCCGAGTCGAGTTCTATCTGGGCCGCCGCAATGGCTGCTGCCGTTTCCGGCGAGAAATTTGTATCGATCTCGAGCCTGTTGCGACGCTTGCGATTTCTACAAGCGACGCCGCCGCCGCCGCGTCTCTTTTTGCCTGTTGACTTAACCTCTGGCTCCTCCTCGATACGATTCCAGAACTCGGGCTTAAATTGATCTGCAATATATAGTTATTTAGTGTCTGCTTTTGTATAATACTTTTGCACATTTACCTGGCTTTATGTATTTATCCTCTGTTGCCTCTGTGGGCGTGGGTGATGCCTGTGCCGGCGGCGGAGTTAACGACTTCTCCGGCGCAGCAGCAACAACAACTGTGACGGGCTGACGAGATCTAAGACTGGCACAACGTGAAGGCTCAGCCACGTAAACACGCCTTTTTCGCTTGGAAATCGTCTCAGATTCACTGTGTGCTGTTTTAAGCGGTTGAACGACCTGATCTTCAAGCTGCTGGACTTCTGGATAAATGGCCGAGTGTGTTAGGGCTGACTTTAAACTTAACACTTCGTTCTGACCAGATTTGTTTGGGCTTATGGAAGCTAGGATTTCTTCGGTTTGTTTCTTCAGCAAAATCTTTAATTGTTTGCTACAGTTTAGATTTCTGCCATTCGGAAGACGGGCTTGATCCTCTTTCAGCTCATATATGTCATATTCGTGCATCTTTCATTATCCTGTAGAATCAATTATAAAGAACAAAATTCACAATTAATTTAAGATATTACAATTAAATTTAATTTAATGATTGTTACATGAGAGGAACAGCTGACAAAGGGTTGCCTCGATGCACACAGCTTGAACTATATAATTGCATTCTTAATAGCGTTTCTCTTGATCTGCCCATTTAAAAGATTTAAGTACGGCATTCAAATACACGCGACAATATTTTGCGTGCGTGCGGTTGACAGGTTTGCCATGACAAATACAAAGCTATAACAAAAAACAGTTGCCTGATAACATGGTGATAAGAAATTGTATAACTCAACAATTAATCTTTTCGGCAGTTGCTATGATTCATTTGACAAAACTACAGTCAATTAATTCAATTGATAGGGGGGGGCTTACATAAATCTAAGAATTACTCGTGGCAGAGTTTTGGACATACAGTTAGTCGTCATTTTTGCACATTTGATTTTTACTTTTTTTACTTTAGTTTATTTATATTTAAATACAATACAACAGAAATGTGCGAGGTTTTTATATTATCAAAATATTTACTTGACTAACTGTGAATTGTGAATCAATGACAACATGATTTGATTGCCTGCTGACTATTGACCTTGTCGGGGGTTTGGGTCACATGCTATGGTAATATCAGTTACTCCCAATGAGACTTATTGATAATGGATAATTATGTATTCATTGGCAGCTCATTGACCGGCTTGATGGAAATTGGGATAACGGCGACAGGTGGGCTGAAAGAAGAGTGGGCGGGGGGAGTGATGGGGTTGGGTAGAAGGGTCGCTTTGGTGAGGTAGGCCAGGGCCACGCACCGACAGCCCAAAATCAACAAACAAATGCAAATGAGAATGTGAATGCGAATGAAATGTAGAAAGAGTGTAATGAACATGAACATGAACATGAACATCAACGTTAACGTTAACTATGTTATGTACATTGCTATTGATTTTGTTGCTGGAATGAAGGTCACATGTCGCACACAAGCAGCAAATACAAATGACGGAAAAAGCGAATGATAATGTTAAGGTTACACATTTTACACTTTGAGAATAGTTCGTGTAGCATTTTCAGTAAAAGCCTTAAACAGCAAATGCAAAGTAAACAGTAATAATAATGTGTATAAATTTTCCACAATGTTAGTTGGCTGGATGCTGTGACAATCATTTGGCAAACGTGTGTGTGTGTGTGTAAGTTTTTTCTATTCCTTATTTAAATTAAACTCACATATTTTGGGAACAACATTTGCGGGCAGTTGCTTTGTTCGGTGTAGCGCACTGTAAAAATAATAAACAATTTCAATTGCCGCTGGCAATTGTAATGAAATTTCACTCGCAACGTAACGTAGTGTAGCGCAACGTAAGACGCACACACACATTCAACACTTGTGTACTCGCTGAACAGGCACCACTCGAATTTTCACTTTTTTCACTGCAGCGGTATTCGTTTTTTGTTCAACGTTTTGTGCAGCAACTCAATCACGTTGGCCCATTGCTACACGTCTATGGACTGTACTGTTGCTGCACTTACACAATTATATTTATTTTAATTATAGTTTCAGGTGTTTTTAGGCACTAAACTTTGAAAAATTATTTGCCGTGGAGCAGACGGCCTCTCTCGGTGGATGACTAGCGAGTGCAGCGGCACTGTTGCCAACTTAGCTATTTTATAGCTAGTTCTGGCCATTTTCAGAGTTCGTTTGCTAGACAGTTTTCAAAATTGCTATTAGCAGAAAATCTGGCATTATAATATATTTTGAGCTATGTTATGCTATCAATATTTTTAATAAATCTGTGCAAAGAGCCCACAAAACCAAATTCAGTTGCTTTCCAGCCAGAAACAGCTATCGTTACCCCTAAAAACTTGGCAGCCCTGGTTGAAACGCTGCCACCCGGTACACTGCAAAATTTTCCGATCTTGCAGCATGAACCCCATTGGTACAATGCCAAAAATAGTAGCTTAAAAATCGTATACCTTTTTTAGACAATTTTTTATTTTTGAAGCTAGAATTTCTGTAAATTAATTTTATTTTATCTAATTTTAAATACAATTTATTATTTCTAAAAACTAAAATCAATTAAAATTGCCCACCGTATGCAGTTTTCCATAATTCTTTTCAGACAGTGTGGCAACCTAAATCAGCAGTACTCCTCACATAACAGTACTATTTTCTAGCAGATTTGACTCCACCCCTAACAGCAGAGCGTTTAACCTGACGGCAACACTGACTGTGTCTTCTTCTTTCTCTCCGGCAGAAATCACGATGTCGACTGGAGTAAGTTAAAAAAGGCGTCGCTTTAATTTGCAATTTATTGTGCAATCTTACAATAATAATTGGCAAATTTTTGCACAACGCGTGCATAATAGATTTTCGAACACGTTAATAATTGTCTTTTTGCCACATAATGCATACTTGCAGACGCTTTACACTTATCCCGAGAACTTCCGTGCCTACAAGGCACTTATTGCTGCCCAGTACTCTGGTGCTAAGGTGAAAGTGGCCGATAACTTCAAGTTTGGCGAGTCCAATAAATCTGCGGAATTCCTGAAGAAGTTCCCCAGCGGCAAGGTAAGAAAGTTGTTACATATACATACACATATGTAGATAATAAAAAATGGTGGTTATTGCTTTGGGCGTGCAAAAAAGCACAAAAGCCGGTACGGTGCTACGTCATCAGCAAATTTGTAAGCTTGTGCTGAAATTGTGACGCGTGTTCATTTTTCTTTTTCTGTTTTGATTTGTATTTATTTGTAGGTGCCAGCATTTGAGACTGCCGATGGCAAATACCTGAGCGAGTCGAATGCCATTGCATTCTTTTTGGCCAACGAGCAGCTGCGCGGTGGCAAATGCCCCTTTGTGCAGGCTCAGGTGCAGCAATGGATCTCGTTTGCTGACAACGAAATCGTGCCCGTCTCCTGTGCCTGGGTGTTCCCACTGCTCGGCATTATGCCGCAGCAGAAGAACTCGACGGCCAAACAGGATGCGGAGGTTGTGCTGCAGCAGCTGAACAAGAAGCTGTTGGATGCCACCTACCTCGCCGGTGAACGCATCACTCTGGCCGACATTGTTGTGTTCAGCAGCTTGTTGCATATGTATGAGAATGTGTTGGAACCCAGTGTGCGTTCCGCATACGGAAACTTGAACCGTTGGTTCGTCACAATCTTGAACCAACCTCAGGTTCAGGCTGTTGTCAAGGACTTCAAACTGTGCGAAAAGGCGCTGGTCTTTGATCCCAAGAAGTACGCTGAATTCCAAGCCAAGAAGCAACCACAACAGCAACAGCCCAAGCAGAAGGAGGAGAAGAAGCCCAAGGAAAAGAAGGAGGCAGCTCCCAAGAAGGCGGCCGAACCCGAGGAGCTCGATGCTGCCGATGAGGCTTTGGCTCTGGAGCCCAAGTCAAAGGATCCCTTCGATGCCATGCCCAAGGGCACCTTCAACTTTGATGACTTCAAGCGCGTGTACTCGAACGAGGATGAGGCCAAGTCTATTCCTTATTTCTTTGAGAAGTTCGATGCCGAGAACTATTCCATTTGGTTCGGCGAATACAAATACAGCGAGGAACTGGCCAAGGTGTTCATGTCGTGCAATCTCATTACCGGTATGTTCCAGCGTCTGGACAAGATGCGTAAACAGGCATTCGCTTCGGTGTGTCTGTTTGGTGAGGACAACAACAGTACCATCTCCGGTGTGTGGGTGTGGCGCGGACAGGATCTGGCCTTCACTCTGTCGCCCGACTGGCAGATAGACTACGAGGTCTACGACTGGAAGAAACTGGATGCCAAGAGCGAGGAGACCAAGAAACTTGTTACCCAATACTTCTCGTGGTCCGGTACCGATAAGGATGGCCGCAAGTTCAACCAGGGCAAGATTTTCAAATAAATGCAACCAAGTTATTGAGATTCAGCAGCAAATGCAGCATGCACGATGCCTATCTATATCTAAGAGTTCCAACTGATAGTAATTATGTGAGAGGGAGAGACAGAGAGACGGACGGGGAGAGAGAAAGACGTCGTGCTGTGAAGATCTAGAATACATATGTCCTGGTTTGCTCAGAGCACACCATTCATTGCCTTCTGCATTTGTAATTCAATTGTTTTTGTAATTGCGTTCAACATGAAATTGTCATCAGCCAGAAATAATTTATACGAGAATAAAAATAAATATGTATGCGTTTTCTACTCAACTTAATCGAGAACGAGCAGCTATTAATTTTTGTATTTTGGTTTTCTTTTGAATTGCATTCATTCAGACAATATTTTTATTTGCTTCATTAGGCTTATGTCCATCAATTTTTGCTTATATTACGAATAGGTTGACTAATCTGAAGAATTCACACAATTTGCAATCGATGCATTTTAATTAGCTTATTTGAGTGGCAAAATGTAGAAAAGTTCTACGCGAATTTCAATAAGGAAATGCTAAAAAGGTCGACGAGGTCAGTATAAGAAACTGGGTACTCGGCTGCATTAGCGGCAAGTCAAAGACGCCAATTACTTCTTGATAACGACGGGTCCGACATTGTCACCGGTTTGCTTGTTGTGCTCGGCGTGGCTGCCATCACAGTAGGGCCACTGCAAAGAGAGAGAGGGAGAAGTTTAGTAGATGTTATGTTATGTTATGGTTTTGTTAATGTTAACGTTATGTTATTTGCAATGTTAAGTTGTCACACTCACGTTCTTGGTCTTCCAGCAGCGACAGAATGCTGCCTTCTCCGCAATGTCCTCCACATCGATCATGTCTACGACTTTAGCCTCGTGTTTGCGAACATGATTATTGCAGCGTCCATTTTTCTGACTGCATCTGCCCTGAGCAGCTGGACAGAAGGCCAGGTAACTGGCATAGCCAATGCCGGCAACAACAGCGGTGGGTGGAATGAGCGCAAGCCAATCCTTGACTGCAACGATAAACAGATAAAATGGTTAGTCAACATCAATTTGTATTTTAAGAGAGCGATCTAGATTTCATATAAACTGAAACCGGCACAAGGTCGAAAGCTTGATCGTACAAATACAACAATACACACACACACTATGAAACGAAGGGCAATGGAATTAAAATTCCATTTTGTTTATCACCGATAAAAACTATAGTGAGCTTTCCAATTGTCAATTCTGGTTTTTACACAAACAAAAACAACATAAATGTTGCATAATATGTTGGCACTGTAAAGAATTGCGCTACTTCTGGAAATGCGTAGAAAATCCATTTTGGAAAGCTTGGATATCACGCCATATAACCTGTACCATGTTATACTTGGCTAATACGCCTGGGCTACGTCAATAAATTCATTAGATTACAAAATTCAAAAAGAGCGACTTTAAGTTGAATTCCAATGGTCATTTCGAAACAAACGTGTCCGACACTCACATGATAACTTAAACCAGCCGCCAAAGCTGTCGGGAATTGGCAAATTCGACAAATAGTTTGGCAAAGTTGACTTGACTAAGTGCGATATTGGCTCCATATTTTATTTATTATTAACAAAATTAAGCACAAATGCAGTACACAAATATAGTTAGTTGTGTCTGATAGAGTTTCCAATGTTGCCACCTGGCCCTAACGCCGCCACCCGACCGAGGGGCTGCCACCCTTTTAAATTCATCGATCTGGCAATAGGCATATCTTTTGGGTCAAATGTTAAAAGTGGTAACTTGAAAATTATTGACCTTTTATTTGAAAATTTCTTAATTTTGAAGCTAGAATTTTTAAATTTTTGCAGAGTTTTTATTGTGATTTTCTGCATTTCTGAATACTTTTTTCAGAATTAAATTTGTAACTTCCCTTGAAATAAAAAGCCTAAAATCTTCATTAAAATATTTTTCTAAATTTTATGTAATATCCATTTTTAAATTATTTTAAAATTATTAATTTATTGCAAAGAAATGGCATTTGGATATTTGCAATACCTAAATTTAAATTTATAGCGACTGGCGCTAACTCTGACCTGAACTTGATTAGTTCGTTCATTAAAAATTGAGCTACTGAACTGAATCATTTAATTGAACTACTATCGGGTTTTGGGTAAAAAATCGAACCAGGTCGGAAATTTTTGTTGGGTGGCAACCTTAGTAAAAATTTCCAAACTACAACAAGAATAAAATTTTGCAGCGATTTTACGAAAAATATTGTCAAATGAGTCGAACTCCGCTCGATACTTGGTCAAAACGGGAGCAACTGTGCCTGGCATCGGCTGTATCTTGCAGTGGTGATCAGAACTGGATAACAGTAAGTCGCACACTGAAATCTGTCTGCGGCAATGGAAACACACGACCGGCAGATTGGTATTCGCAGAAGAACTGTGCTGTGCAGTATGGACATCTATTGGAGACCGTGGAGACGACCAAACGCAAGAAGCGTACGAATGAAAGCAGCGCTGGTTTCTCTTCACCCGCGACTGTGGCAGTGGAAACGCCAACTGAAATATTGTTGCGCCGATTGACTGAGGAGCGCTTGCTAGAGATTAAAGCACAGATGCGGCGAGATCAGGAGCTATATAGCCAGGTGCAGCGCGAAATCGAGTCTCTGCAATCGGACATGATGAGCGAGCTGCAGTTGCAGCAAATGTGGCAGGAGATCGAGAAGGAGCAGGAGACAAAGCGCATTGATGAAATGAAGCTGGAGAATCGGATGCGAGAGCGTGAGCAGCGCAAAAAAGATGTTGCAGGCAATTGGCGCAACAACAACAGCAACAATGCCAATGGGAGGCGTTCCAACATGACAGCAGACACAACATCCGTGGACATGGATGTGGAAGACATTGCCGGTAGGTTAATTATTTGCAATTTAAATATAGTTATAACAAATTTTAAATCCTAAATGCAGGCATTACCGCCGCCAGTGGCAACAACAAACACCAGGCGGCTCCTGCACCTCTGCTGACATCGTTGCTTAAATCGCCCGGCAGCGGTGGTGGCAACAATGCTAACAGTGTAACCTCGCCGACAGCAACAACACCCACTACGCCCGGCATTGGCAGTGTGGCACGGGCGACAGCACCGACGATAACGTCACTGTTGACCAGCGGTGCAGGCGCTATACCCAATCAGCCAGCGATCGTTATGAAAAGTCCCAGCGACACGGCATTTATGACGCGACCCATAAGCGGACCTCCATTGCCTGAGGTAGCCACAACTGGACGCAGTCCATCACAAGCCGCTCCAACGCTTTCCATGCTGCTGGAGAAGAACAAAATGGCAGCAGCAGTTGGCAAAGCAAATGAATCCACAAGAACTACGGATACAGAGATTAGTCCAAGTCAAAAGCAGCCAGCCGCAGAGTTGGAGCCAACGTCTGCAGAGACTGCAGATGCTGTAGATGAGTCCGATGCAGAGGAGCAGCAGCTTCTTGAGGTATTCAAGAATATGGATGACATTATGGACGACATTGACATTGACATGGCCAGCGTGATTGATGAGGAGATATTAAAAGATGTTAGCAATGTCGACTCACCGCCGTCCACGTCGAACAAAACAGAGGTAGTCGACTTTGAGGACAAGCTAGACGCTCTCAAGCGTGAGCAAGGTGAAAGTCGAAAGTCTAGCAAATCCCCAACGGTACCGAAAGCGCCTGAAGTGGTCATTGGCTCTAGTGATGATTCCAATGACAATATACCACTGGCCACAGTTGCTTCGCAGGAAAGCAAAGATCGCAGCCAGCCCACAGCCGACAACATAACCACAGCGACAGCTCCAATGACCCATGAAGAGGTCATGGATGAGCTGAGCGAGACCATAACAATAGGCAGTAGTTCTAGTGAGGATAATCCACAAGAAATCCATTCAGACATGGTCGGCGTTAAAGTGGAACCAGTTGAAGCAATCAAGTCTCCTATGTCGGAGACCGCAAAACAACCGGAGGTTAGCAATCCGAACCCAGATGCAGACGCCAACACGGATAAACAAGAAACTGTGGCCGAAGGTAAGTCCAAGGCTAATTCAATGATGGCACCTCAATCAAATATGTTTCTTGCAGCTCCCAAAGAAGATACTACTAGGGCACGAACCACAGAGACGGATAAAGCAGCAACTGAGCCAATCACGGAGCAGAGAACGTTAAATGCTCCAGCAGCTGGCAGTTCAGTGCATGACACAGACGAAGAATCTTCTTCAGTAACAGACAGCATTAAACCAGATGAACCAGGACGCGGCACAAAGCCAAAGCAACAGTCTGAGCACAAGTCGGAAGCTGATTCGGGAACAGTTCCGCGACAGACACCAACCAGCAGCTCTAATTTAACTCCAGCTCCGGCGCCGGTTGCGGCACGTGCGCCGCTGCTGCGTAAGCTGCCACATCGCGATCGTTCCGAGAGTCCCATGGTGGATGATGACACAACGACGGCTAGTGATCATTCGACAGCTAGATCCAGTACACGGCGGCGTTGTTCATCCACCCCAGTGATTGACAGCATACCCAATTCGCCAGCATCCAGCGAGCACACGGATGATCGACGGGAAACTCGTGCCGCCTCCAAAAAGCTCTTCTTGAGCATATATAGTACGCTGCTGGAAAGCAAATATGCTGCACCCTTTCGCCGACCCTTTCACGACGAACACTCCCATGCAGACTTGTGCCTGCGTCCGATGGACTTGCCCACAATTAAGCGCAACATTGACTCGGGTCATCTGCGCAACATCAGTGAGCTTTATCGGGATGTGCTGCTGATGTGCCACAATCTGCTGCTGGTTTACAAACCACAGTCAACGCCACACAAGACGGCTCGTCTGTTTCTGCAGGAGTGTCAGGCTGTAAAGGAGTTTGCCACCATTCCCCACTCCCAATCCGATAACAGCACCAGCACAACCAATGTCAGCGGCAAGACGGAGAAAGAGAGGACACCTGCTGGCAATAAAGCGCGCAGTGGCTCACGGAAGAGCCAAAGACATCATTAAAATAAATATAACTTGCTGACCGCTTCAAACTCTTGCGGTTAACCAAATCACAAATTTTTATAATTAATAAAGCTATACACAAATGTAACTGGTTCAACATTACAACAAACTATAACATTAATATGTAATTAACTTTCAAAGCAATTTAATCAATTACCTTTTGGGAAATGCAACTATTGCACAGTTATTATTTCCAGCGATCGAAAGAAAAGTTAAGTTTAAAATAACAAAATTATCTGAATGAATGAAAAGATCTTAGGCATACTATATTCTGGAAACAGGACATATTTTATGTTCAAATATTACCATAGTGTTTAATTTTCATCCACATTTAATTTCAATTATTATTTAAAAATCATAGAATAATGCTATTCAATTTCAAAAACGGAAAACCGAAACGCTTGTACCGGTACGGTTGTAGAAAAGTTGCTAAGTCAAAGAGTTGACAAACTTCAAACTGTCGTAACTTGAAGAAAACTGAACCAATTTTCAATCGGAGTGCCATTTTGATCATGATTCGGTCTCTTAATTCATTCTGTACTCAAATTTTGTTAATTTAAAAATTTTTTGTTATTTTTCGACCATCATAGTCATGGTTTCACTTTAATGGTAAGGGTCCCCCCTTTGAAATTTTGAAAATTAAAAATTTTAAATCTCAAGTTTTACCTTTAATTGATTTCTTATATCGTAATTAGTATAAAACGACACTTTAAACTTGATTCTGATGCCTTTCATTTTCTTGTAAAAATTCATGTCAAAATTAAGAAATATTTTGACTTGTAAACTTGCTAGATCAGAGGCTTGAGCAACTTCGAACTGTAATAACTTTGCTAAAACTTAACCGATTTTCAAGCGGAATGTAATTTTGATCATGATTTGGCCTGTAAATTGATTCTGCATTTAAATTTTTGTCATCTTAAAAATTTGATTTTTTTTCGATCCTAAGCCATGCATTATCCAATTTTCCATACATACCCCTTGACATTTTTTCAAAAATTTTGATCTCTCATAACTTCATCAAAATTTAACCGATTTTCAAACGGAATGTCAGTTTGTTTATGATTTGGCCTCAAAATTGATTCTGCATTTCAATTTTTGTCATCTAAAAAATTTGATATTTTTTCGTTCCTAAGCCATGCATTTTAAATTTTCCGTACATATCCCTTTCAAAATTGATTTTTAGTACCGTTACGTAAAGGTACTGATTCCGATACCGAAAGAAGAAAATTGAAATAGAACCGTTTACCGAAATTGTTGTTTCGGAACTTATCGGAACCGAAACCGTAACCTTTATATGTATCGGCTTGATTCTTGGATAAAAATAATATTTTGTGTGTGTATTCAATTGTCTACAAAAATCTGATATATTATTGTTAAGAGTTAAATAAAAATTTAATGATTAACTCATAATTTTTACATTCAGCTCAAAAACAAGAGATACATTTAAATTTTTTAATAAAATTCAACAAATTTTTTTTTTATTTTATAATAAAATATTACAAATTATATTCGTTTCCTGGTTATTTCTTTAGCAGTTAGAAATCAGTCGAAGAATATTAAATTTTGTAATCTTCGGGAGCGGGACGAGGTGCAAATGGCGCGTCGATTGGGGCAATAGAAATTGCGCAGGCAGCGGGAGAGACGCAGATCACATTGACATAGTCGGGCCGCACAAGAATCTGGTCCACCCCACTCACCATGATCGATGGCACAGAGAGGTTTACCACGATAGCACTTCCACACATACGGCACAAAGTATTCCAGGTAGGAGATGCAGTTGCTCTGTTCGTAACACTTGTCGTGTAGTCGGCAACAGCGATCAATGCCATCGGTGGGCACTCCATGACCCCCGAAGCCACAATAGCAGCCGTAGCCCTTATAGATCAATGGATCGCAGCTTGTGGAGCACTTAATCATGGAATAGAGTCTGGTCACATCCCGTTTGCCGCGTTCATTTACCCGCTGACTGTCATTGTTCAAGGCCCACTTCATGGAGTATCCAAAGGGATCGTTGGCACGCGCTAAATATACATTCTGACCATTCATGAGATCATCGGCATTCGCCTCTTTCTGGTTGGGGGCTATAACGCGTATGTCCGTAACGCGTCCGTTAACTTGTTGGCTCTTCAAATCCAGCAGAATTTCATCCCGGGGATATTCCGGCAATTGCAGGCTGAGCTGTTGCTGATTTGTATCCCTGTGGATACGAACAAAAAATATCAAATTTTTTAGATGACAACAATTTAAATGCAGAATCAAATCATGAACAAAATTACATTCCGTTTAAAAATCGGTTCATTTTTGATGAAGTTATAAGAGATCAAAGTTTTTGAAAAAATGTCAAGGGGTATGTATGGAAAATTGGATGATGCATGGCTTAGGATCGAAAAAAATAAAATTTTTTAGATGACAAAAATTTAAATGCAGAATCAATTTTGAGGCCAAATCATAAACAAAATGACATTCCGCTTGAAAATCGGTTTATTTTTGATGAAGTTATGAGAGATCAAAGTTTTTGAAAAAATGTCAAGGGGTATGTATGGAAAATTGGATGATGCATGGCTTAGGATCGAAAAAAATAAAATTTTTTAGATGACAAAAATTTAAATGCAGAATCAATTTTGAGGCCAAATCATAAACAAAATGACATTCCGCTTGAAAATCGGTTTATTTTTGATGAAGTTATGAGAGATCAAAGTTTTTGAAAAAATGTCAAGGGGTATGTATGGAAAATTGGATGATGCATGGCTTAGGATCGAAAAAAATAAAATTTTTTAGATGACAAAAATTTAAATGCAGAATCAATTTTAAGGCCAAATCATAAACAAAATGACATTCCGTTTGAAAATCGGTTAATTTTTGATGAAGTTATGAGAGATCAAAGTTTTAGAAAAAATGTCAAGGGGTATGTATGGAAAATTGGATGATAGATGGCTTAGGAACGAAAAAATATCAAATTTTTTAGATGACAAAAATTGAAATGCAGAATCAATTTTGAGGCCAAATCTTGATCAAAATGACATTCCGCTTGAAAATCGGTTGAATTTTAATGAAGTTATGAGAGATCAAAGATTTTGAAAAAGTGTCAAGGGGTATGTATGGAAAATTGGATGATAGATGGCTTAGGACCGAAAAAAAATAAAATTTTTTAGATGACAAAAATTTAAATGCAGAATTAATTTTGAGGCCAAATCATGAACAAAATAACATTCCGTTTGAAAATCGGTTAATTTTTGATGAAGTTATGAGAGATCAAAGTTTTAGAAAAAATGTCAAGGGGTATGTATGGAAAATTGGATGATAGATGGCTTAGGAACGAAAAAAAAAACAAACTTTTTAGATGACAAAAATTTAAATGAAGAATCAATTTTGATGCCAAATCATAAACAAAATGACATTCCGTTTGAAAATCGGTGAATTTTTGATGAAGTTATGAGAAATCAAAGATTTTGAAAAAATGTCAAGGGGTACGTATGAAAAATTGGATGATGCATGGCTTAGAAACGAAAAAATATCACAATTTTTTAGATGACAAATGAAATGCAGAATCAATTTTAAGGCAAAATCATGAACAAAATGACATTCCGTTTGAAAATCGGTTAAATTTTAATGAAGTTATGAGAGATGAAAGTTCTTGAAAAAATGTCAAGGGGTTGGTACAGAAAATTGAGTATGAATTCACAATCAATTTAAAATTAAGACTATAGCCATTTATTTTAAAATTAATAATGTTTGTTTTAAAAATATATATGTTTACATACTTATGGGATTGCTCCTGCCAAGCCAATGGAGGCTTCAGCTCACCTGCCCAGCCCTCCAGGCCGAGCTGATGCCATTCACCTGATGGCGATAATGTCTGACTAGACTTCACAAGGCTGTTTATATCCGAGTCAACAGCAATATTTGATCTCTTTGTGATATTTGGAAAGATTGGTTTCGCAAAATCGGATCGCTGCATTGTCAGCGTCTGAAAACCGTCGCGTTCACTGGTCGGCATTTGGAATACGAACTTTGGATTGACATTATGCATGTTTGGACCATACATTTCCGGTATTATGTGGTCAAGGAGAGCACTGTCATTGGTAACAGCCCTGAAGGCGTTCCAAATATCGTCGACAACCGTTACATTATAATTTGAACTGCCCCCAAGACTGTGAACAGGCAGCAGGAACAGCAACCGGAACATCGATACCAGTATTATCGACATTATTCCAATAAATAATTAAATGCTCACAGAGTTGAATTTTACGCGAACCGCACGCGACGAGCGGCAATCAGAAATTGAAACTGTTGCCCCAGCGAAATGCGGTAGTTGGATAGTTGGCCGAGTCCAAAAAAACTTGGTCTCTAAGTACAGCACACAGAAATGAAGCATGAATTGTTCAAAATCGTGTTAATACGAGAGCAGCAATCATAACAATGGCCAACTAAAGCAGCGCTGACAGATTTGTTGAGAAGTAGACATAAACTAGACAATGGCACAGATACGACGCCGTTTGTTTGGTGGGTCAGTAACCGTAACCCACTTTGCTTGGACGCGTTAACTTACCAAACTTACAACAAATGGGCGGCAAGTTAAGGCGAAGGTTACACCCCCCTCCCTTTCAATCTAAGTCATAAGCAGTTCATGGCCAATATTTAAAGTTTTAATTGCCAAAAAAGATATAATAAAACGTTCATGCCTCCGCCGATTTGGTGGAGTTGCGGGTGGGTGGGTGGTCAACAAACAAACAGTTGCCTGTCAGCAAAACAAAACTGGATTTAATAATTATATGTATGTGTGTGCATGGATGTGTGTTGTTTACCTGTTGCCGCTCATGTAATTTTGTTGTGGCCAATTGCAATGCCTTCGTTACGTTGGTTGCATGTTACGTGTGAGCGGTAAAACGAGCAAAATCGCATTTTAAAGTCAAGCCTAGCTCAAGGTAAATTAAATACGTTAAAGTAGCAAATATATTTACTAATTCGTATTTGCTTTTAAGAGCATTACTTATATTACCTACTTAACATACATAATTAAAAGGCGTTGCACAATAAGCATTGGTATATATAAGTTCAGAATGTTTTAAATTCGCGCGCCTACTATCGTCGATCACGATCATTTATCGATTGGTTTAAAAATATTTAGCCAAATATAAGCGACTTATTCCGTCAGTCTGGCAGCACTCTGCTGAGTTCAGCAGTATGGTAATTTGTCATAGACATAGTGCTGGACAACGATTGAATGGCTAATTTTAAGATACTTGTGGCGCGCAATTTAAATAAAAAATGTAATTCATTAACAATTGTTTAATTAAACATAATAACAAACACAATGTCTTTTCGAAATTAAGTGAAAATAAATTAGATCATATAGTAGATTGTTATTACTAGGAGGCAACCTTTTGGCAACCATAAATACGCCACCTATGGTTTGGTTTTAAAGGTAGATACAAAAGATCATTAAGATTTATTGTAAACAAAAGTTATAAGTACTCCGGATTCTCCAGATGGCAAGTTTATGATATATCTGTCAAAAGCCGTACAATTCTATTCATTTTTTGTTTGTTTGAAATCTGACATTTTTTCTACATCTTAAAATATTACTACAGAAAATATTGGCATAAATAAGAACCCAAATCGCTTTTATATCCTAGTAATTTTCTCATTTTGCCCAAAGCAAATTCATATCCTCTTCTCCCTTGTGCCATTGCACTCTACATAACAACACAGATAGACAAAATGCTTTCATAAATTGCATACATATTTTATTGATTTAATAAATGTGATTATTTCTTCTTTCTTGGACATACACACACATATACACAAGACAAGTACAAAGGCAGCATCCTCACTGGCAAACGGAAATGCCGCACATTGGAACGAGCATTTTTCCAGCTGGTGCTGCTGTCGCTGCCGCTTCTGCTGCAGGCAGAGAAGATCCAGAGACAATGTCGACGTCTCTGCTCCGAGTTCAAGTTGTTGCGTTGTTCTGCTTTGCTTTAATCGCTGCATTGTCATCTTGCTCTTCGTCCATTTGGCTTTGTAGCTGTGATTGTTGTTGGTGTTGTTCTGTATGTTGTTGCTGTTTGTGGGAACGAGCACACTGCACAACACAAAGCTATTTTCAAATTGGAAAGGTTTTGCACTTCGCCAACGCAGTACACACATACATACATACAAACATATCTTTTAGCTCTTTGTTTTGTCGGCTGTTCTTTCTCGTTAGTTTGCTATTTTAACTATTATATCAATTAGTTTCAGCATTTGACGTCTGCCAGCTTCAAGTCATCGTGGCCTTCTTGTAGTCTGCTTCTTCCTCTGCTGGAAGGAGAGAGGAAATGGAAAGAAAGTGGGCAACTTCCAAGTTCGCGGCTAACTTTGTGCCGTTGCAATTCACTGCGCTTGGCTTTCTCAACCAACTCGATGGGGTTGAAACCAACTAAAGGTATGTGGTTGTTGTTGTCTAAACGCTAGCTACAAATACATATGTACAATATAACAGCACTCTCATTTCGACATAATATGTAAATAAGCCAACAAATGTTTCTCTATTTTGTTTTTGTTTTATTGGATTCCAGTGCGTGAAGCTAGAAATGCGATTCCGGCAATAACAACAACTCCAAAGGTACAGAGGGGAAAGAGACTGAAGCGCGTCAGGGTTGAAAGGTGTTCCGGGCCTCGTTTTGTTCGCCAACTGAAATGAGTTTAGACTTGGAGAAATTTAAATGTAGTCAATGGCAGGTGTTACAGTTAAACGCGCGCAAACATTTTCGTCGCTTGGCAGCACTGGCAGAAAAAAAGCAACAAAAAACCCTTCTGTTGTTTGTTGTTTGCAATGCATCGTTGCCATATTTTTGTTGGTGAACAATTTTAAAGAGGTTTAAAAGTTAATAAATTAAAAAAAAATTAACTAAACTACCAATTTTGTATGTATTTGGTGCACTTCAGCCATATTTACGTTTTTTTGTATTTTAAAATTTTGTTTATCAGGGTTGCCACAGAAAGCGAAACAACCGAAAATTTTATATTATATTACTTTTTCAAATCTGTCTTGTTTTAACGGTCGGACATTCGGTCTGACAACATGGTTGCCATGCGAGCGAGATCAGCAGTTGCGACACACACACACATGCACACCCTACTCACCCGCAGGCGCCAGAGCAAACTGCAATTGCGACAAACCCCTCGACAATTTCACACGCTGACAACAACAATAGCAACAACCAGAGCAACAACCACCGGGAAACAACAACATTGAATGCTGGGTCCAAATTTATTGCAGCGTTAGAAGGCATTTGTCAACGGGTGGCAACGCATGCGATTCGAATTCGATATCGAATCGCGTGTCGCCTGGCCATAAAGCAGCTAACCAAGTGCACACAAATCAGAAAGGCTACTGGCAACAGCAGCAGCAACAACAACACTTTCAGTGGCATGCGGGCGACGGGTGCAGCAAAGGGGGCGTGTGTTAGCTAGCAAATGTCGCCTCGCTGCTGCGGCGTCGCAGTTGACTTTGCCTTTGCGGCCAAACAACAAACAATTGCTGCAAGCGTTAACTGACAGTACAGTTCAATAGGTCAATGACATACCTTTTTTTCCCGTATCTGCTGCATCTTCTGTATTTTTGGCAGCGACTGTTGCTGCGGGCGGGTTCTCTGTCATTATGTGGGTCACGGGTCAGAAGCAAGTAATATAATCATTAATTTCTGCCGTTCTTTAACAAACAAGGGCTTCACATTTATGAGTAGTCTACATATGTACATACATATATGTGTATCTGCAGGGCATTAGCACAAATTGTTTTATAAGCAGATCAAGCATTAAGTACTCGTATTTGGCTAATTGACGACTCTCGATAAATGCCTAATGGCAACTCTACTTGGGCTGCTGCTCTCCTCTTAGCCATGGCTGCAATTGGCCATGTTGTGTGTGTTGACCCAACTTAATAGACGAGCATGAAATCTAGTCACGAACTTAATCATGAGCAACCGTGCACTAGATCCATGTTCGCCGACAAAATAGAGTCAGAGAAGAGCAAAAGCCCGTCGAGGAGTTGTAGCCTCTCTCTCCCTTTCATCCTCTTTCCCTCGCTCTACATTTATACATCCATCCTCCAAGCAATGATTATTGCCAGTGCACGACTTTCTGTGGCATTTTGACTGGAACTGTGACTGTAGCTGAAGCTGTTGCTGAAGCTTGGGCCTCTTTCTCCTGTCCGCCTGTCTTCCAGCTTGTGATTGGTGGATTGCAATTTTGTTAGTTTGTGGGCTTGGTTTGGTTTTTCGGTCACTTTTCGGATATCATTTTGTGTCATTGCTCGTGCCTGGAAACAATTTCAATTGGGACCGGACCGTTTTGATCGGTTTTCATAGCTCAATTGGCAGTTCACTCTCCCCTCTGCCCGCTACCCTGTCACTCCTCTCTCCACTTCGATCACGCTTATTGTATACATTTGTGTAGTTGTATGGGTATGAATGAATCAAGCTCGAAGCTTCGAATTAAGGTTTATTATTTTTATTTTTTGTTCGGCTCGTTGCCTTTTTCTGCTGATTTATACAATAATTTGTACACCCGCCTTACCCCACCTCACCCCCGCACCAACAAGCCGCGTCTTTCAAAAGCCGTCGTCTGATTGTTTAAGAATTGTGGCGTCGTTGCAGTTTGAATTTCTGCCCGATCTGCACAAAAGTTTCAGGCCACACAATTCTACGGAAATTGCTGTTTACTCAGTGTCTAGTTATGTATTTGTCAAGATATTTCATATATGTATACATACATATTTATTTAAATATAATTTACGTACATCTCTATATACCGAATAGAGAGAAAGAACGATCGACAGAAAGAGAGAGAGAGGGAGAATAGAGAAGAAACTAAGTAAAAGCAGCAGGCAAAATAATGCGAAAGATTGGGGAACAATCTTCCAAGAAATTTCAGTAATTTGTTCCGGTAGCAAATAATAATCATGAGAGAGAGCGAGAGAGGGAGAGAGAGAGAGAATCCAAGGCACAGCTCTCAACTGGCGACTGGCAACTGGAAACTGTTTGTTGAACTCTCAGCCCTTTGGATATTGACAAATACAAAAGTACTCAAATTTCAGTGGCACTTGAAATTTTCCACTTTTTTGTTTTTCAGAAAACAGCCAACCGACTCAAAATTAATTTAAAAATAAGTTCTTTTGTTGAGTAGTATTCTTTACAAAATCATACACATTAGCGGTAATATGGTGCGTGTAATTAAGCCACCAAAACTCTGGGAAAGAGATTCAGATCAGTCGCTCTCCCTCTCTTATGCTCTCTCTCTCTCTCTCTTTGTGAGTTGCCTTGCTTGAGAACATTTCGTTCTGTTTGGTTGACTTTCGTGAGTGGAGAACTGACTAATTACCTTGCTCAAGAACCAAAAACAGAAAAGAAAAAGAAACAGGTGGGTTGCTTAGAAAGAAGAGCACATTTCCGTTAAGGACTTTGAATGCTCTCTTCTGGAATGTAGCCGTCATTTAAAGATAAAGCTGTACTTGGTCCAAATTCGAAATAAAACTTGTGACAGCTCATTAGCAATCTTATTCTACAACTTCCGTTAGAGATTTCATTGTTTTTTTTTTTTAAGAATACATAACTTGATTCATTCAATTCCCATTATCAACATTGTAAATAAATGTAGAGATAAGACACGTGCACTTCTCGTTGATTGAACTACCGTTTTTAATGAGTGTGGATCTAGTCACAAATACTAAAATCAAATCAATGTGAAACACTGGACCCTCACCCACTAAAAACAGTAGTAAGAACAAAACATATCATACAACAAAACAATAAAACATACAACATCTCTGCGTTTCTTTATTTCTTCATTCATTCAAGCTTACCAATTTGGGGCGTGCACTTATAGTTAGTAAGAGTTCTGGCATTTTGTTGTTCGTTGTTGCTCGTATGTCAATTTTTAATTTCAATTATTAAGTGATAGTGCAAAAACGGGAACAACAAAAGCAAAGCACGCTGCTACAACGTTTGTATTGATAAGCGACAGAGGCCGCGGCAGTTCTCGGCTTTCTTCGATGCGTTGAGCTGCTTATCAGCAGTAAATACACAAATACACATCCGTACATACATACATACATATAAGAATAGACGATTTTAGCGCCTAAAAGTCGTTGGCTTTTGAAATTAATAATTGAACTACTTTCGCATAGTGTGGCAACGCCGCGAAAGAACCGCTTATTTGCAAGCGCAAAAATATAAAGAGCGCGCTTATGTGTATGTATGTGTCATGTATATACATACCTATACACAAACACACACATGCAAAAAGTAAAGCTTACACACGCGCACAGCAACAGCGATTGATGCTTTTGTATACACATACATATGTATATGCGCACAGATGTGTTGGTGAGTAACGATGGCTGCGCTGATGGCTCAAGTTGATAGCAGTAGCTGTGTTGTTGTTGTTATTTTTGTTGTTGAGGCTGCTGCCGCAGTCGCTGCTTTTATTTCTGTAGTCTTCTTCGTCGTTGCCGTTGTTGTTCTTGTTATCCTTCTTTTGTATGAAGAGAGCAAGATACCATATACTCTTCTTGCTGCCCTGCCTCCGCAAATTGGTAAAGCATGGCGAATTACTTACACACATACATACACAAACACAGAAAACAGTCACGAGAGCAAAAAACCCAACTGCCTAATTCAGGCAATTTTGCCGTCGTATCCAGCGTGTTGTCAATTTCATTTCCATTTCGCAAATTCTGTTTTATTAAATTGTTATTGAAATTAAATCATTTCTAATTAGACGACTGCCAACTGATCCAACTGTAAACGCCTCGTGCATCCGCTCATCATTTCGGTAAAATTATGTCTGTGGATGTTACTCTCTTTATGTGTGCCTGTGTGTGTACGTGTAATCAACGGCAATTTGAAAAAAAAGATTGCAGAAACAAGCAACGCTATGTATGAACATACATACATATGTATTTACGTATTTACTCTCAAGCACGACTTTTAATTTGTAATATTTTACATATTATATCCAGTTTGATTTAATATCGTATATGAAATGTTTTCCGCTCAGACTGTTATATTTTTCACTGAGAATACGACGAAGATGGCGGCCTGGCGGGAAAGAGAACTAATATATCTGACAACTGCTCAGTACTATTTTTTTTTTTTTGCAGTTAGATTGAAATTTCGACAGTGTACAGTTAGTTAATTTTCGTTATGCATGAGTATGATCACACACATTCGCACACGAACACTCATACGCACACGCGGCGGGTGATAGATAAACACGAGTGTGAATTAATATCGTTAGATCTGTTTTGCTTTTGTTTATATTGCGCTTGTTTATAGTTTGTTGTGACGAGTGTATTAACTTTTTATTGCAAAATTGCAACCGTTCGACGACTGCGCAGACTGAGACAGAAACATTGAGCAGAATCATCGACCACTCGCAAACGTTGCTCTTATAAGACTAACTCAAAGTTAAGCCATAGACACACTCTATAGAGCAGAGGCATTGCTTGGGTTCTGCTCGTCGCTTAGCAGCAGAGAGAGGCAGCCTGAGTGCAGAGCGAATAAAGAGCGCGGGCAGAGCGAGAGCGCTGCTTTTCAAATTTACGATCGAATCTCACCAGCACTCTGTAACACGATCGAGGGCTGCCAACGCGAGTTATTTTACTACTGTACTACTGTCTACGATTAATTTATTGATTTTTAAATTTTTCATATAGACGCTGCCGCATACATCAGAATATAAAAACATTTGAAATATGATTAATACAACTTTTCAAATATTTAAAAAAAATTTTGTATACAAATATCTTTGAGTTGGCAGCACCAGCGTGGTGGTAATTGAACTCTTACTGTACGTGTGTACACACACAACTTACCCAATGAGCAGCAGCCTACACACACACACACACACAAACGCATATTATATATGAGAAATTGTGTGAGTTGCGCCCGCGAGCTTGAGTTTGTGGTGTGTATGTGTATGTGCAATCGTGTGCAAATGATACAAAGAAGAATTATATCAAAAGCAAAAGAAAATAATGATGACGCAGTGAAAAAATTATATTAAAATAATTACAACAGCGCGTCCAACTTAGACTTTGTAAAGAAGTTAACGTCGTCTTCGACAACGACGCGCCGACGATGCTTGTCGACGCGACGCGCGCACCTTTTAACTGTGGCTTGTTTTTGTTGCTTTCGTTGTTGTTGTTGTTGGTGTTGTTTCTTTCCAACTATCGTTAGCGGGGTGGGTTTCTTAAGGAATTGTAGTGAAATGCTTGGGAAATGTTAACAGTACGCTAGCATACATACATACATACTAATAGTGTACGTGTGAATGAGTATAGATATGTGTAAATACATATGTACATACAGTGGCTCACAGCTTATTTGAATCACTATGTATATTTTTTAACATTGTTTGGATTTCACTCCTTAATTCAGATATAACATTTAGTAAGTCAAAAAAGTGTTTTGACATATTAAAAATTAACATATTTTTATTTATTTTTTATTTTATAAATTGATAAGTTCAATGAAAAATAAAAAGGCCGCTTAAATTTTATTTTTATCTTCTTTAATTTTGGATACATATGTATATAAAAGTAGTGGGTCAAATTAGCTGATATGCACTGTATGTACATACATATGCCATTGGATATATACTGTATATACAAATGTACATTTATCTTTACGCGATTTTTTTGTGTTGTCAATTCTTTGGCAAAAGGTAGGGCGAGACACTCAAAGGGTTCGTGACGTCAACGTCAACGCACTCGTGCAGCTGTTGCTTGACACTCAGTCAGTAGTCGTAATTTTGCACGTCTCCTCCGGATCTGTGCATCCATTATACAAAATGCTAGCGGGCGCTTCCATTATATTCCTCAAGCTGACACAGTTTGGAACGGTATCGACTCTGACCGATCAATGGAGTTGTGCAAAAATAGTACAAAATTTGTCTTTAAATATATATTTAATTCATTTTCCGCTTCCTGTAATTGGTATTCACTGACGTACCGCATTGATCGCCTAATTTGACATTCCCGTGATCATCGAAGGGAGTTCAAGGAATCTCTATAAAGTTTCAACAATGTCCTAAAGCTGTGTGTTTCACTCTTAAAGGTAGCTGGAGGATCCGGAAATACGAACTGAATTAATTTGAACCATTAATCATTATATAGCGACACGACAGTTTAGTCAAGTGTTAATAAGTAAAATCAACATTAATTTATACAGTGTAAAACTTATTTGACCCACTACTCTTACATATCTAAAATCATAAATAAATTTATTCTTTTAATTTGATATTTATTTTATTTATTAATACTCGACTAAAATCAGTCGAGAATAAAAAAAATGTTTAGATAATAATATAAGATTAAAAATTTATATTAAAAATTAACAATTAAAATTAATTTTAAATTAAATTATGAACTGAAATGAGAGAAATGAGATACAAATAAAATTAAAATGAAGCTGGGAGCCACTGTATATACACATACATATTATTAAAGATATACTAAAGGTACTATAAAATATTCTAGATAGTAATATCGATTTGTTTGTATCTTAAAGACCTAAAGTCCCGCGTTATATATGATTTCTTTTTCCAACTATTTGTATCCAATGCTTAACCCATAGTCGGAGCTTTAATCAGTTTAGTTGACCCAGCCCAGTTCAGATAAAAAATGAAAAAGAAAAAAATCACACACATGCTGTGCTACTTGTCACTGTGATTTTGCGAAATTTCGAGGTGTGTGACCAGAGAGTGGGCTTTACATAGTGTGGTGTGGATGCCAGTACCAAAATCGTCGCCTGACCCATGCCAATGCAATCTCAGCTGGTGCAATTTCAATTGCTTTTTGTATCTTGTAAATGTCATTGCGCTGGCAGGGGACGTTGCCCAACTGCCAAGCCATCCACGTCCGCGTTCACTCACATTAAATTACGTACACTCCTTTTGTTTGCAATACATAGTACATATATTTAAATCGCCCGGTTGGCCTGTCTAAGCAGCCGAAAAAAAAGAAGAAAAAAAAAAATAGATAGATGCTAAAAGAAAGATGCGAGCCATCTAATGGCTCAAACAAATGGCAAAGTTCAAATGAGGTTAACAGCATTTCAAGCCGCTTCCACTGTGCTGGCTGAAAGGAGCGCTCCTGCCACCAATATGGATGAAACTGCAGTCAGCTAAAGCAAACAAACTAACAAACAAACAAATGAAATGAAATGAAATGAACGAACGAGCCAAGCAACCAAGCAACCAACCAACCAAACGGCCAACGAACAAAAAAGCCCAAAAGCATCTTAAACGACAGGCAGAGGTAACATGACCATAGTAAGATAGTTACAGCTCCAGCTTCAGCATCAGCTTCAGCATCAGCTTCAGCATCAGCTTTAGCTTCAATAAAAAAGACATGCGCACAAATCTGTGGACGACGTCTGCCGATGCCAAGGCACATATAAAAACCTTTCTAACGATCGTTTACCTCTCGCAAAATGTAACAAAGGAGTCGGCCTGAAAACTGAAAACTGAAAACTTGCCTGGCCTGGCCCGGCTAGTTGATGCGGGCCAACAGCAGCCTGGGCCAAGCCTAGTCCACTAGCGCCCACTTCCTACTTGCTGCTCTTCGTGGACTTTTCTTGCTGCTTGCTGCTTGTTGCACTGTTGCTGCCCACAAACTTAGAAGCCATACACACGTACAAACATGGCCAAAACGAGACAAAACTAAGATTTTGATTTTAAGTTTATGCTGCTCCTGCTGCTGCTGTTGCACAGCCGTACACTGAAAAAAAGACTTTCCTCTAAAATGAAGAACATTCATGTTAAATATTTTGAGACCATATTACTAATACCAAGAATTTTGATTTTTTAGATTAAAGGCCTGACTCCAGCAGGCCAGGAAATAAAAATTCCTGTCAAACTTCATATTAAAAAAACTGCAGGAATTTTTGTTTTTTTTTTTTTTATATGAAGTTTGACAAGAATTTTTGTATCCGGCCTGCTGAAGACAGGCCTATATACAAGAATAAAAATCTTAAATTGTTAGGAAAGCATAATTATGTACTATTTCATGTAAAGCAAAAAGTGGACTCGTGGCGCTCAGGTTAAAAACACCGCATCAGTGGTGAAGCAGTAGGCGCAGGTTCGAACCCCACTCGTAACAAATAATAATAACATTTTTAAAATAAACCAAGACAAGACAGAATAAAATCAACATAAAAATTAAAATTAAAAACAATATAAAAAATTATAAAGTAAAAAATAACTATACTAATATTTTTATTTTTTGATTTAAGTTTGAAAAACATTTATTCTTCAAATAAAAACTTTTTCTTAATTGAAATGTTCTTAAAACCAAGTTGTGTTTTCTTAATTTAAGAATTTTATGTTCTCGACGCATTTTTTTGACCAAAATTCTTAGTTTTAAGACCAAAATTTGGATTTTAGAACATTTTTGTTATCAGTGTAGTTGGAGGATAGCAGCTGGCCAAGTTGACCATAATATGCTGGCCATTTGCCCCTTTGCATACGCCACTGAGCCAAAAAGCCAACCGTTGCCACTTGGACAGACCACGACCGCTCACCTACCCGAAAATAAAAACAAAAAAAAACCAAAAAAATACAAAAAACAAAAAAAAAAAAATAACAACCGAAAACGAAGTTCAGGCGAACGGGGGAAAATATAAAGAAAAGAGTAATAACCAGTTTTGTCTCCCAAAAAAGCCAAACAAATGAAGTCAAGCTGAAGTAAAAAAAAAAAAAAAAAATAAAAAGAACGTACCTCATGTTTACGAGTAGAAGAAAACCAAACTTGAGGCCAAAAGCAGCGAGTAAGCGTACGATCAAGCAATCGAGCGTTCCTCGGCCACAGATGGGGCCACACTGGGGAGCGGAAGAGTGGCCAGAGAGAGGGAGGGGGGGAGGGGAGGGGTGAGGGTAGTACCATGTGCCGGGTCGGGTCGGGCGCTCTTCAGCTTCAGCTTCAGCTTTAACTTTAACGGCCATCATCAGATAGAGCAGGCAGGCAAACAGGCAAGAAGCCAGTACAGTTGAATTGAAGTTGTGGCAAACGGGTATTGAGGGAGTTGGCAGTAGGTCTTGACTTGCTTTGGCTTGGCTTCGTTTTGGTCTTGGTCTTGATGTTGCTGTTGCTATTGGTGTTGGTCTGGCTTTGGGTTTTTGGTTTTGTCTCTGCAGAGCAGTGTCGACAACGTTGTAGGAGTTTTGGCTACACAGAAGTTTAGTTACATGCTCATTACATAGATACACACACACACATAGAGAGAGAGATATGTACATCTACTTGCACACATTGGTACAATAAGAACAGCAACAACAACAACGACTTGTACATTGTACAATGTATGTGGCAAGCTATAGATACATACAATTTATGTATTGCAGATACATAGATAGAAGCGAGCTGACTACGCGGCTTACTTGTACTTCTTGTACTTGTCTTGCCTCGGATGCTGCTTTTGCCTTTCTAAACTTTAGGCTTTTCCGATGCTTATCGCGCCAAGAAACGAAAAAAAAATATAAAAAAATATATTAAGAGTAAGAGAATAAAAACTAAACTCCCACAAAATAAAAAAAAAAGGCGAGCAAGTAAACTGGCAATTTCTTTGGCCCAGCTTCGATATAGACTGTTTACCCCTCGGCAGAAGATCTTTCCTTCATTTCACATGCATAAATTGTGAACGAAAAGTGCTCTAGCTGAGCAGGGAATCGTCTTGGGCATCATTACTTTTCAAAATTTTCTGTATTGTCTGCTCTAGTGTATGTGTATGTGTACGTGTATTTGTATCTGTATCTGTATTTGTTTGTACATTGCACGTTGTTAGTGGTTTGATTGTTCAGGACTTGATTGTGGTCTTTGGCGGCCATTGCAATGCTTCTAGTTTTAACTCCTCAACTCTTCTCTCTGGGTCCGTTGTCTGCCCGCTCGTGTGCGAGTAATTGTGAAAAACGATTTAGACGAATTTTCCAGTTCAATTGCGCTTTTAATTTAAATTGCAACTTTGCAACTTGGCCAGCTCTTTTCTTTTTGTTGTAGCTGTCCTCGTCAGCGTCATTACCTGGCACAAATCAAATGTCTTTCGTTGGTGTTGTTGTTGTTGTTGTCGCTTTTTTTGTATTTTCTTTCTTTTTCTTCACCCGTCGAAAGCTGCCTGAAAGTTTATTCTGGACGATTGTCAATTGACTTGAGTTTAGATGTGACTAGTTAATTAACGATCAGCCAATTGATATGGCAATGTCAGCTGCAAGTTCCTCTTCAAGTGGACAGCAGTCAAAGTTCATTGCGATGAAAAGTTAATGTGGAACAGAAATTGTTTATTTAACCCAAAAAAAAAAAAGAGAGGAAGTTCTTTCATTATAGCATGTGTCTGTAGAAGATTAGCGAGCAAATTGTAATTTTTTTTATCAAACTCAGGCGTAATCAACATAGGCTCGAGTTGACGCTCATTTATTCTTTTTTTGAAACGCGAATATACCCTGTACTTGGAAAATTGCAATAAATTTAATTATGTGAAACTTGCACTAAATTTAAATAAAATTTCAAACTAATGTTATGTCTTTGTTATAATTTAAAAAACGAATTGAATTTAAAACTAATGTTATGTCTTTGTTATCATTTAAAAAATGAATTTAATTTTAATTCAATAAGTTTTAAATTTAATGAGATGTCTTAAAAAATAGTTTGACATTTCGAGACATTAGTTGCTTGTTTTCTTGAGAGCCTAAAATCTATTTTGATTCATTTAAAATTTTTAAAATTAACAATAAAGTTAAGTAAAAGGTCTGAGACCTTTTTCTCAATGTCTAGTTAAGGAGTTTAACAACTATTTGAAAGATATTATGACAAAAATTGCCTAAAAATTAATGTCTAATTTTTGAATATCGCTTCAATAAAATTTAACTGGAAATAAAAACGGACCTAGGCCTAAATTCAGTTAAGCTATATGATTACTTAAATTTTTGGAATTTTAATTTGTAACATTATCTTAAATTTTTGATGATTTTCTTTTGTCAACTGTTTTTAGTTGACGTAAATAAATAATTGATTAATCATTGTAGTTTTTTTTTTACAAAATTTATTAATTTTTATTAAGATTTGAAAGATAAATGTGTATTATACCTTTGTCTATTTATATGCCTATTTGTAGAATGCAACTAACAACTTTGATGGCTGTTAAATAGGCAAACATTTAGGTGCAAACATACTTCTCGGAGATTATGGAGACAGCAATGATGCGTGCTGTTGCATATTCTTTGACCGTGTCAGCCTTTCACCGTTGCAGTGGCGTGCCGTTAGTGGCAAGTTGAGGCAAGTCCACTCGAACTACGACCAAAGTGAGTAGCATTAAGTTTAAGAACAACAAATTGACTGCTGCTAAATTTCACTGTTTATTTCTTGTAGTCGAGCTTGAAATTAAAAGACTTTAAACAATCGTGAGAATGGCACTTGAACATGTTCAAAACTATAATGGCCTTAAACGAAATGTACAAGAAACGGCAACAGCAACAGCAACTGCAACAGCAAGACAAATCAACAAGCCGCAGTCAGAGCCAGAGAGCCAAGTCAAAGCCAACAAACGGAGCAAGCCACAGCCACGGACAGGCGGCTAAATGAACAGACAGTCAATCAACTTTAAGCAAAAAGCACAACGACAACGTCAGCTGCGGCAGAGGCAGCAACGGCAGCAGCGGCATCTCCGACGCAACGGCATCAAAGAGAAATGCGCGCGCTGATCGCTCGCTGTTGCTTTAGCTTTAGCTTTAGCTACACGATCATAAGATGGATGGAAATGATTTAAGGAGCGCGCCGAGAAAACTATTACAAAATGATCAAAAACAACTAAAAACGAAATCAAATCAGTGTGCGAACTGGACCTGGACCTGGATCTGAACCTGGGACCTAAATGCTGTTGTGAAGACGGCGATCGTATCGGATTGGATCGGTTCGAGACTCGATTACAATAATTACAATCAGCTACGCGCGATCCACCAAATCACAACATCAACAGAAACAGCAACATCAACAGCAACAACAACAACAACAACATTGTTATAGAAGTGCAGATCAGCACTCAGATACAGATGCAGATACAGATACAAAACACAGATACAGATGCAGATAAGTCAGCTATTACGTGCATATACAATTTTTTATAAGAAATTGAAGTCAAGAAGTAGAATTAAAACAAAACTCATCAACGATGTTGACGATACAATCATACATACATACATAGATATATATGAATACAAGTCTGTGTGTTTGTGTATCTACTAGATACAGATACACACATGGCATGACTCAATTGCGCTGTATGGATGTGTGTGTGTGTGTGTAGTAAAAGAACAGACCAGCGGACAAAACGGACGGAAGATCCATCTTCAGCTTCATCAAAGCATCAAAGCAATTTTCAGTTAACAGCTCTCAGCCCGGTGCACTGGAAGCGGTAAGCTGTGTATCTGCTAGACAGGCTCAGGCATCATTGGCAAAGCGAATCGGGCAAAACGAGAAATTGAAAAGACAGTTACAACGTCATAATGATGCTTAAGCTATGCTGGCAAAAGTTTACAAAATCGACGGCAAACCGCACGATACACAAACCCTCAAACCCCAAAGATACACACACACACACACACACACATGCATAGGCTTACACATACAAGCACTGACGATCGTGATGTTGTTGTATATATTCAAACATGTATATATGTATGTTTGTTAGTTTGTACTGTGCATAGTTTTTGCGATTGAAATTTTTGCGAGAGAGAATAAAGAGCGAGCCAGTGTTAATTCGTTTGGCTCTCTCGCATGCGAGAGAGCAGTGCGCTCACAGTGAAAGGCGTGCGCTTGACAGCGCGTCAACAGTAGCGTGTGGAGTGCACGCATTGCGCATTGTAATTATGTTGAAGCGCTTTGCAACACTGTCAGAAACGAATGTAACCATTAAATCAAATGTGATCTCGTTTTATGATAATGAAATATGTATGTAAGTAAATATGCAGACATACGTACTGAGCACATAGAATATGTACATACATATGTATGCAAGTAAATTACTGCAGCAGTGCAATGCATTTTGTGCATCTTGATTCACTTGCTGACACAGCATCATGCATGCTGCAACTAATACAAACATACGCACACATACATATACATATGAAGGTATATGTGTATGTGTGTGTATTGCTTTTCAAGCAAAATTTATTGATATTCATTGTTTTTTTGTTGTCGATCGTCGTCATCGTTGTCGTTCTCGACTTTGTCGCTGGTTGCTGGCAACTGAAATCACAATTGTTGGCTCTCAAGAAAAACAAGTAAGAACTCTATAGTCAACTCCCTTCGACTATAACATACCCGGTACTAAATTACATCAATAAATTTTAAACTCTTACAATATCCAAATTACTGCATACATTTAGGCATGCTCCTTGCTAACCAACTTAAAACAGGCATTATTATGTTGTAATGATTGATATTATTAAAAGGGAATGTTTACCAAAAAAAAATTGCCACGGATCGCAAATAGGATCAAATTTTAATTATTATAATTAATTTTAGCTCTTTTTTTCGAATACAATATACCCTTGTACTCGACGAGTATCGGGTATAAAAATCGCTGATGCTGCTCTGTTCCTGGGCCTTTACTTCTAGTCACACACAGACGTTTCCTGCAGACACCTACAAATATATGTACGTACGTATGTATGTATGTATGTGTATGCTTGCGGGGTACTTGCAACTGGCTTTTGGTCTATAATTCTTGTTTGTGGCTTTCGTGCTGCAAGAGATAAGGAGCAGGAGCAACGTGATTCTTGCTGCCGGACACAAGCTGCAAAAGCGGCCTAAACAACGATGAGGCCAACACAGCATCTTTAAACAGGAAACTGTATGGCGCTATCGCTCCCAAAGGAAGCGAACTAGTAATATTTACATTTATTGCAAAATTATGCATATTTTTTATACATACATATGCACATATATACACAATCCATGAGCCATAGATACCCGCATTTAATAAACGTGCATTCATACATGAATCTCTGTGCAAGCAATTATTATTCACAATCTAGCTTGTTTTGTATGTATAATTTACATAGCTATGTACGAAGCTAGATTCTTATAAGGAAATTTGTTGCCGCATTACAACACTGGACACTTGAGTTGCTGTTGTGAAAAGCTCTCTGACTAAATGTTAGCAGAATGCTAAACTAACAGTTTGGCAATCTTTAATTAATACACAGTATGTCAAGTAATTGTTTTAACAAAGAAGAACTTGTTTATTTTTTTTTAATATACATAAATATACTGAATGTATTTATGTACAAAAAAATACATAAATTTACAGTAATTACCAAGACCAAATATGTACATAATTATGAATGGCTTTGTAACATGAATCAAATTTATTAGATCGTGAACTTATTTATATTTTGGGTCTAAGCTTATTTCCGCGGTTGGAAGTGAAAAGCAAGTGGTGACCCAAAGATTTCCATGGAACGTTTTTGTGGTTACTGCTTTCTTGTTTATGAAAATTTCACGCTAGTCGAAAGAATTATTAATTGCGCAGCAGCAACAGCAACGGCAGCAGCAGCAACAGCAACAACCACCGCAGAAAACAAGAGAAGAGAAGCAACAGCAACCAAGTGGGAATTATGCATCGTTGCGCAGAAGCAGAACGCAGCACACACACACGCATAGCCAGTTGTACAGCGTGTATGTGTATCTGTGTGTAAGCGCGTGTAAAAATATGGTAAACATGATAATACGCAATAAAAAAAAATAGTGTAACAGAAAAGGGAAATATAAAATCAGGTACAAATTTTCACCGAAAAACCGTTTGCGTCGCTTGGCCGCAGTTGTTGCCGCTGCTGCTGTTGTTGTTGCTGCTGTTGTTAGTGTTGCTGTAAAAGCTGTCTGTCTGACTTTGACGATTTCGTGGTCACACAGTGTGAAGAATGGGCTAGGAAATATTTATTGTATGCAAGCGTTGTTTGGTGGCCTGTTACAGATTTACAGATTACTGAGCCAGATAACAAATGAAAGTGCCTGCATTTGTTGTTTGTGTTCGTTCCGAAGATGGATGTGCTACCCGAAAGAACGGGTTGCTCTTTACACAAAATTATATTGCTTTGATATTTTAGATGCAAGTTTTTCCGAGAGAATTACAACAGTGTGGGTATCTGCTAAAGCTTTTGAATTTTGTGTTAACTTAACTGTACTCAAAACTTAAGATTATAATTGGGTATGAATCCAGAAAAAATAAGTTGAAATATATTGTTAAAATACATATTTTATTGTTTTATTAAGTCATCATTGAAAAGTAATGCGTAATTCTTATAAGTACATCTTCCCAGATTTACCATAACAATATTGATTTTAATGCTTATATTGTATTATGTTATTATTCATTAAAAAAAATGTTGATCACTTATTGCGATAAAGTTCATTGGAAAAGTGCTTATAAATAAATCAGCTCGATTTCATTTAAGCCGTCATAAGCTGTCGTATAAACTTGGTTTCTGATAACTTGCCAATTATAGTGTTGTTACCCACTGGCAGCTTTGGCAAAGCACATTTAACCATTTTACAGCACTGGCTACATAGTCAAAGGAACTGTCAGCGTGAAAAATCAAATAATGAGAATAAATATGGCTAGCAAGTTTTTTAACTTGGGATCGAAACTGCTAAATTCGACCAAGAGTTTAGTGAATTGGACATCCATAAGACGCAGCGGATCAACAAATGGCAGAAACTGGATTGGTACACGCCAGAAGCTATTGGCCTTTGGAGCCTTAACTGGAACTGCCGGATTACTGCTGTACGCGTTGGATGCGAGCGTTGACGCTTCCAGCGATTGTGTGCATCCGCCCAATCAGAATTGGGACCATAAAGGCTTGCTCTCGGCCATTGACAAGGAAGGAGTGCGTCGCGGCTTTAAGGTGTATAAAGAGGTGTGTGCATCCTGTCATTCACTGCAATACATTGCCTATCGGAATTTCGTGGGCGTGTGCATGACTGAAGCGGAGGCCAAAGCCGAGGCGGAGTCTATAACCGTACACGATGGACCCGATGATAATGGAAATTACTTCGATCGCCCGGGTAAACTGTCCGATCATATTCCGGCACCTTACCCAAATGAGGAGGCTGCTCGAGCTGCCAATAATGGGGCTTATCCGCCAGATCTAAGTTATATAGTGTCTGCGCGCAAGGGAGGCGAGGATTACATATTTTCTCTTTTGACTGGATATTGCGAGCCGCCCGCTGGATTTTCACTACGTGAGGGACTCTACTATAATCCATACTTTTCCGGTGGCGCTATTGCAATGGGTCAGCTAATTGACAGCGAAGTCGTGTCTTATGATGATCCGGAGATTGCCCCGTCGGGCAGCCAAATAGCTAAGGACGTGGTGACATTCCTCAAGTGGACATCGGAGCCGGAATCTGATGAACGCAAGGTTTTACTGATCAAGGTGATTTTCATATTGACATTTTTGACCGGAATCAGCTACTACATCAAGCGTTTCAAGTGGTCCTCATTGAAGTCACGTAAAATATTTTATATGCCTGAGATAATGGAGAAGAGCAAGTCGAATGACGGCGGCGATAAATGCCCGAAGAAATAAGATTTAATGTTAATAAAATAAACATTTAAATGCTGCGGCACAATATAAGTATTTATTTTCAAATTTAGCGGTTAGGCGCAGGCTAAAATTCAGGGCTGCTAAAATATGAGGTGGTGGTGCATGAAATTAATAGGGATGAACTTGTAAAATATCGATGTAATTGATCGTTAAGATGTGCTGCAACTAATTTGGTATTTTCGTGGCTTTCGATATATCGATATATATAATAAATGTTTGGCGCCATGTCGCTAGATTTAGCGTTGAATTTAAATTTAGGTATTGCAAATATCAAAGTGCCATAACTTTGCAATATTTTAATGATTTTAAGAACATTTTAATTTCGAAATTACATGAAGTAAAGGTTAACTTTTAAATTAAAGTTTGAAGATTTTCATCCCAAAGGTAGAGAAGTTACAAATGAAGTTAAAAATGCAGAATATTCCAGCAAAAACTATGCAAAATTTTAAAAAATTCTAGCTTCAAAATTATGAAATTGCCAAAAAAATAGATGGAAATTTTTAAAGCTACCAATTTTGACATTTGACCCAAGAGGGTACATGCTGCCAGATCTGAAAATTTTGCAGGGTGGCAGCTCTCGAGCCGGGTGGCAGCCTTTGGGCCAAAATTTGTTATTGATAATCGTTTTGATGGCTTCACAGGAGTTTATGAAATGTCTGCAATACGCAGCGCAGAAACATAGCACCCAACGTCGAAAGGACGCCCAGTCCACACCATATGTTAATCATGTAATAAATGTCAGCACAATTTTGGCCGTAGAGGCGGGAGTTGCAGATGAGGCCGTGCTTATGGCAGCCCTGTTGCACGATGTTGTCGAGGACACGGATGCAACATTCGGCGATGTGGAGAATCTGTTTGGAGCAGATGTTTGCAGTCTGGTTAGAGAGGTGACTGATGACAAATCATTGGAAAAACAGGAACGAAAGCGTATACAAATCAAAAAAGCATCGAAAACAACTAGCAGAGCGAAACTTATTAAACTGGCCGATAAGCTGGACAATCTGAGAGATCTGCAAGTGAATACGCCACAGGGATGGACAGAAGTAAGCAATGAACTTCGATAATTTGACATATTTATATTTAACAAAATTTCCTTACAGGAGCGACGGGAAGCGTACTTTGTTTGGGCCAAACAGGTGGTGGACAATTTACGCGGTACTAATGCGCAGCTGGAGCAACAGCTTGACCAAATATTTCGTGAGCGCAATCTGCTGTGAATTGTATATATATATATATATATATATATATATATAGTTGAACTAAAAACAATGTTAGCCAATGCGCTTAGTTTTTATTCTTCTCATAAAATGACAGCATGAGCTTGGCCAGCTGCTGTGTTTCATCCAGCGTGATGGCATTATACAGAGAGGCACGAATACCGCCCACAGAGCGATGACCCTTCAGCTGAATCATGCCCTCGGTCTCGGCCTTGGCTAGAAACTCCTTTTCCAGGGCATCGTTGCCGGCAGCGCTGCCAATGCGGAATGGCACATTCATGTGGGAACGCACACGAGACTCCACAGGACAATAGTAGAAGCCATTGGATCCGTCGATAATATCATAGATTAACTTTGACTTGGCGTTGGCCAGTTTAGCCATGCCCTCAATGCCTTGATTGCGTTTGATCCATTGGAAAACCAAGCCCATGACATAGATGCTGTTAAGGAATATATAATATATATGAATTCAGAAGATTTGTTAGCTAAACAAACTTACCCAAAGGTGGGCGGTGTATTGAGCAGTGAGCTGTTCTTGTCCATCAACTCAAAGTTCAGTATGGAGGGTGTGATTTTCAGCTGTTTTCCCAGCAAATCTTCGCGTACAATGATAACGGTGACACCGGCTGGTCCAATATTCTTCTGGGCACCGGCAAAAATCAAACCAAACTTGCTGACATCAATGGGTCTGGACAGGAAATTGGATGACATGTCACAGGCCAGCGGAACATTCGCTCCCACCTCGGGTACAAAGTCAAATTCGACACCTTCAACTGTTTCGTTGTCACAGTAGTAGACATACGAGGCATTTGGATCCAGTTTCCAGTCCTTCTGTCGTGGCACATCTGTGTATTTGTCCAACTTGGGCAGCACTGCGTTCACCTTGCCATATTGGGCCGCTTCCTTGGCCGCCTTGGCCGACCAGGAGCCGGTGATGACATAATCCGCGCTGCCAGTGCGTCCAATCAGATTCATTGCCACCGCTGCAAATTGTCCAGTGCCGCCGCCTTGCATCAACAGCACCTTGTAATTCTTGGGTATGTTGAGCAATTCACGCAGATTGGCAATGGCCAATTCCTGGATCTTCTCATAGTTGCCGGAGCGATGGGACATTTCCATTACGGATATGCCGCTGCCATTGCAATTGAGTAGATTGCTCTGCACTTCCTTCAAAACCTGCAAGAGAAATAATTAATATGAATCCTGCACCAATTGGTAACCTTAAAATGTGCTAACCTCTTCAGGCAATTTGGCAGGGCCGGCTGCAAAGTTAATAACCATGATGATGCTCTCTCCGATTACAGAACGTTGACGGCAAGTCGTTAAAGTTGAACTGAAAGTGTTGAACAAGCAGCAATGGAAGCGATCGACCGCAGTGACTGCGACGTCGACGACGACAGCGACGCGAACTGCTGATAAATGATAGAGTTGACATTTTAAGTTCAATTCGGTGAACAAGCTCACTAGTTCATTATTGAGTTTATATTCAACTGAGTTCTATTCAGTTTGTAATGTGATAATGTCAGTTGTTTAGGTTACAGCTGTAATAGCGAAATAAATAAATGTTTTTAAATTTTTAATTAGAATATAGGACAAATGCTTACAAGCTTATTCATTCACTTTAAGAACAAGTTCATATGAACTTTTTCAGAACGAGCCGACAACTCTAATGTGCAAATTTATAACAGCAACAACACTTGATCATCTGCACATACATACGTGTATGTATGTATGTAAAATATAACAAAGCGTGTGCGCAAAAACATACTGGACAACGTACTTGCAATCCAGAAGCGTTCTGTTCTCTGCTCACAGCAGCAGAGAAGCCGCAGAGAATACAAGGCTCAAGCGCAGATAGACAATCCACATCGTCGTTTTTATTTGATCAAAACAAGTTGACAAACCGCATCGGCGTGTTGCTACAGCGACTGCGAATGCAATATACGAAAACAACACGCGATTAACCCGCTTCACTTTTCTGCCGTCACTGTCTGTTTTTCTCTCACTGTCTCTGTATCACTGTACTTACAAGTTGTTGCTATGCACTTTGCTGAAAAAGGCGTAAGCAAGTGCAACTGGAAAGAATAAACAAGCCACGAGTAATAACGTAAGTAACGTGAAACTTGCCTTTGGTGAACTTATTTGAAAGCGCATTGAATTTGTAGAGCAACTTAACTGTAAGATATTTCCTAAATTTCGTAAAATCTTTATTAAATATCGCAGATAACAGTTAAATAGGGTATTAAAATGCTACACAAATCCTTTTTATGCTAATGAAAATACTTTTAACTCACAAAAACAAATTGAGATAAGAACATTTTCAGCTTTTCAATAAGTCATATATGTATGTATTTCCTATTTCGTCTAGACACTTAAGCGAGACATACAGTATGTCAAAAAAGTTTTTTGACATAAAAAAGCATTTGTTTTATAAATATATTTATGTATATTTAATATTTATTTTTATAGATCTTATTAAATATATATATTTTTTTTACCTATTTTAAGAGTCAGAAATAATTATAATCAAATAAGAAAAAAATTAAAAAGACCAATATAAGTGATTTATATTTTGACAGAACAATTACTTGACCTTCTCAGTAAGTTGCAATTTCGCCAAATAGTTCAAATTGGATTGTCTTAGTTAAGCCTGTCTGTACTTACGCTAGACATAACATTGGCTATTTAATTGCCAAACCATATCTGATCATAAATATGTACATATTATACGTAATACAACCTCTATAGGTATATAAGTAAGTTGTACCTTATCTTATTGATTAGAATCTTATTATTGGGAAATGAAAACCTTCTCAGATTTTGAGCGCTTTGACATACATATGTACATTATTTATGCCATTCAGGCTCTAATTACTTTATCATCCATTGCTTTAGCTTGTATGAAAGTAAGGTGCTTAAATTTTCCAATTTACTTCTATGCCGAGTGGCAAAACGAATTTCCAATAAGATGCAAGCAACGTGCCTGGAAATTTAAACGTGCGCCATTTTGAGTGGGGTCAAGAGAAGTGTGTGTGTGTGTGAGAGAAGTCGATATGTGTGCGTGTGTGTGTGTGAATGCTGGTCATTCATAAATGTTACGCTTTAAGTAAGTAATTTAGCTATTGCTTTTTAAAGAGGCTTGGCTCCGTCAAGTATTTGCACTTAATTAAAAACAACACTTTGTTAAACTACATTATTTGTTGATGATTTATTGCCACATTATTGTTTTAAAATTAGAACTGAGTTTTAAGTGTTTAACTTTATGACTCCGCTTGCACCTTGCCAACGATTTCGCTCCAGAAGTTGCCGTAATCTTGTAGCACAGTGCCGCTGCAATGAAAGCAATTAATTATATTTGTATTTATATTTATGTATTAAACAAGTATTCAATTGAATGTAAACAGTGCTATAAATAGATATATTGACATGAGTCGACAGATTTGTAGAGATATTCATTATATCTACTGTAACACTGCTCTACAAAAGTGCTTAAATTTTCTAATTCTTTAATGGTAATTTATCAAAATGTTTGACTTAAGTCAGTCGTTCCATTCAATGCTGACGCTCACATAATTTACAAATCATTAGCTATATTATGTGAATGTCGAATGATAAATGATGTGTCACACATGTAGCACAGTGTCACCGTTTATACAAAGTTGATGTTGCTGAGAAAAATCAAAAACTTTTTTGTTAACGTCATTGTACGCGACTTATTGGTGGCCAACTCTTTTTCTTCAGATATTTTCCTTAGTTTTTTGCCCCCATCCTCACAAAAGAAATCAATTACATAAGACCTTTGTGTGATTGTTATCCGGTATTTTGCTGACAATTATGTGGGCATTTATTATGTGGGTCACCATGGCGTATGATTAATGAGTTCCCAATTTCGTTGCCGGTGACGATGACAATGTCAAAAGTTCGTTAGTCTTGAAGCCACTCTTAAATGCCATATCATCTGGCAAATAGTTTTCACTTAATTCGTATCCTTGACTTACGTAAAATAGACATTGCCTCGTTTATTCTGCGGCGCCTTCCATATTAGCTTAGCGCCCAACTTATCACGATTATCCGAGTGCGTTATTGCGGAGCACTCCGGTATAGTCTTGGTGTTATCGCTCTGCACCCATTCACCAATCCATTCATTAGAATTGGCATCACGCGCCTGCAGAAAGAAGCCGCGGAATGTTTTGGTTGCGTGTTGATCCTGCGGATAAATGACCACCGAGACTTCTTGGCCGGGATGATAGGTCTGTGTGCTGGCCACCACCTCAAATGGATTTGTATGCGCCGGCTGGGAGCGCGCTTTGCCATGATTAGGCTGATTGGCACGCTGCTTTACACACGTATCCGCCGGCGCTCCATCCGGAAAGCCTGTAACTCCGACCAACAGTTGCAGCAGAAGCAGCGAACATGTGGCCTGAACAAGCCTGCGATTGCAATACCAATTCACAAGACTCGCCATGACTATTCGTTAACCGTTTTATCCGTTGCCAATTGCCGTTAGCTGTTAGCCGCGCGCGCGTTGCGTTAATCAAATGTTCAAACTCTTGCGGTGGCCAACGGCGTCGGCGCTTTTAAAGCCTCGCTCGTTCGTCGAGTCGTCCAAAAAGCTCGCACCATCGGCATGGGCGTCTGTGTAAAGTATTGCTTTTTTTGTACTCGTAACTTAAAAAATAAGTAAAAGGGTATATTGTGTTCGTTGGAAAGTATGTAACATGGGGAAGGAGGCATCTCCGATCCTATAAAATATATATATTCTTGATCAGCATCAACAGCCGAGTCGATATAGCCATGTCCATCCGTCCGTCTGTCCGTCCGTCCGTCTGTCCGTCTGTGTGAGCGCCTAGATCTCAGAGACCATAGAGCAACCATATTTGGCACACATATTTTTATAGACCCCACGCGGACCAAGTTTGTTTTAAATCGCGAATAACCACCACACCCAAAATTTTAAAGATAAAACGTTTTTTTATGGTTATTATCGTTATTTATTAATATTATCTATTATCCCACTTTATCACAGCAAGATCGGACAAGTAGAACGGCAGTAATAGCTAACCAAAGTTATTAAAAATTAATTTAGTACAAGCACCCAAAAGTATGCAGTAGTTTTTTTTATATAGTAATTTCTATAAAGTTAATTGTAATAAGTAACGGGTATTCTATAGTCGGGATCTCGAATGTAGTCTTTCCGACTTGTTTTTTTTTTTGTCTTTTGCTGTATTTTGTATTTTGGCCAGGCTAACCAGTTTTTAATGATCAAAAATCAAAATAGTTATGCGCAGTTCCTTTCCTGCAGTGCTTCAAACTGGGTCAAACATTATCGCTTTGATGCAGCCGCGTCGCGTTGCGCCCCCTCACACTCCTCAGCTCCAGTTGGAGCTGCTGCTGTCCAGGCCAGGCCAGGCCACGCCAACAGTGCTCCACTCGGAGCGGGTTGTCTAGGTTTGTTCAGGCGCTAAGTGCTCCATTACGAAATTCTATGCTTCTAACCAGAGTCCAACGTTGATGTTGTTGGCCTTGTTGTTGTTTGTTTTTAGCTTTTCTGCGAGTTTAATGTGTTAATTGACAGGCGCTGCCGTTGCTGTTGATTTTGTTGAGCTTTTGATTTCAGCTTTGCAAAATTGAAGACAGTTTCGGGCGTTAATTTCCTTTTTGGGGTGTGCGACAAAAAAACTGAAGGTGTTGTCATCACAGTCAATATTAAGTTAATATTAACTAATTAAATCAAATAATAGAAATTAATATACTTTTGTTTAATGGTAGAAATACTTCCCTTTCGCTAATTACTAACTAACTTTGCTAATAAAAGTTTTTAGGTGCGATTTGTACTAGATGATTCATAGAAATATCTATGACAATAATTTTTTTTTTCCTAAAACCTATAAATTAAAAAAAAAACATAAATTATGAAATCTAAATTGAGAATTTGGCATTAAAATCGATGCCTAGAACTAGAGGGTAAAAATTTTTTTGACCAATTTACTTAAATTTGAATGCCGAATGAATTTAGAGTCAAAATCATGATCAAAATGACATTGCGCTTGGAAATCGGTCTAATTTTGGCAAAGTTATGAGAGTTGGAAGTTGGTCAGTTCTTTGACCTAGCAACTTTACAAGTCAAAATATTTCCTAGTTTTGACATGATTTTTTACAAAAAAATTAAAGGTCTCAGAATCAAGTTTAAAGTGTCGTTTTATACTAATTACGATATAAGGAGTTGACTAAAAGTAAAAACTTGAGATATTAAATTTTGAATTTTCAAAATTTCAAAGGGGGGACCCTTAATAAAATATTCTAAAATTTAGAATGTAAATGAACAAAATTAAAATCGAAACCAAGATCCAATGGAAAAACATTTTTTAACGACATTTTTATAGCGGCAAAATTTGAAATAAAATAAAATTAAAGGAAATGAAAGAAAATAAATTTTGCTTACTATAGATTTTTTTGTAAGTAACCCAACTATTTGTCTACTTTGTTTATGGGAATGTGGTGCACATTTTCAGATGCCTAACCTAAACATTTATAAAATGTCAACTGTAGTTTCAGTGTTTGTTTAGCAAATGAGTTTTAGTTGTGCAAATAAATGGCATTAAATCCGAATTTGTGTTTGACTATTAGTTAGGAGCATTAATTAACTTAAGATTGCAATGTTGGTAAATATTTAATGAAAACTGTTGAACTTTCTGCTGGTGTAATGGTTTTTGTATTTGCCTTCTTCTGTGTTGGATTTGAGTCGGCAAAAGGTCAGTTAACCCAAAAAAAACTAGAAGTGAGCTGGCTAATCAAATACACTTCGTGCTGGCGACCGACCAGTAAGTCATGTATTATAGATGTCGCAAATGCGAACTTTCAACTCCCGGGCACGGGACCAGGCGCTAATGGGAGGACCACAATGTGCTGCCGCAATGTTGAGCATAGCAAATGACATTTGTGCCACATCACGGCCAGAGTTTAACAAACACAGGCAAACCAGGCAACGTCTACCCAATCCTCGCCAGCTGTTGCCCCTTGTTGTCCAGTGTCCGGCAATGCATGCGAAATTGAGTAAAAAACACACAAAAAACAGCTCTCGATGGTCGATGTAAATAGCACAAAACAATGTAGTTGTTTTTTGTTTGTGGGTTTCATGAGGAAAATCTACTTCATCGACGATGGCGCGGAAAAGTGTGTCAGCTGCAGGATCCACTGCGCATGTCCTGTGAGTGCAGCTGCTGCCTTTGCTGGTGAAATATATGTGCTTTCACCAATGCCAATTGTTTGACTTAGTCTTGGACTTGGAATTCGCTATAGCGGCCAGAACGCAGTCAGACGTTGCAGCGCGTGGTCGTGGAACGTGGCTAACAGGAGCAACACAACAACAACAAAGACAATTTGAAAGAAAACCAACAACAACAGGAACAACAGCAAAATAACTAGAACAACG
Source organism: Drosophila innubila (assembly GCF_004354385.1). Classification (NCBI taxonomy): domain Eukaryota; kingdom Metazoa; phylum Arthropoda; class Insecta; order Diptera; family Drosophilidae; genus Drosophila; species Drosophila innubila. Next base: position 27,301,801 of record NW_022995380.1, read on the forward strand.
ATTCAACAGCAGCCAGGCGAACGAGAAAATTGTGAGCAATTTGTAATTTCTGTATATTTTACGTAGTAAACGCGCGCGATTTTCCGTCTCTGTGTGACTGTGGATGTGTGTGTGAATGTGTGTGTTTCCATTCTGACTCTCTATGTGTGTGTGAGTGGTGTGTGTGTGTGTGTGTGTAAGTGTTTGAGTAAGTGAAGTCAGCCAGAAAGCGAAACGTGCAAAACTTGCTGCTGTTGATTTTTCGAAACAACCAAAAAAATAATAAGTATGAAAACAGCAACAAAAAACGATTAAACTTAAACAAAGTGAAAAAAGCTTTAAATCATATAGACAAGAAAAGTATGCAGTACAAACATTCAACTTAAACAATGGCCAGCAACAAAGCGACTGGGCGTGCATACATAAATAATGAGCTGGCTGGCAAATGAATCAAATGAATCAAATGAAAATCAATGCCTTTGCTAAAAATATGCGCTACGTATACGTGATGTGCACGAAAGGTAGTATGTACAGTGTAGAGTGTACATATAATATAGCAAAAGCGCAGCCAACCGAGCTGAGCAGCGAGCAAAAGTCAAATAATAATAAAGGGAATTCTCACGTGACGCATAAAGCCGAACACACACACAAAGACAAACACACACACAAGGACCTGGGGCAAATGCAAAAAGCAGGCCGCAAAGCAAAACTTAATGCCACCTGGCACACAGACAGACACAAACGTACACACACACACACACACACATATACTTTAAGGTACTTTCATAGCAACTGATTATGATGAGCGCTGCATACTTTTAGGGGCAACGCAAAAATGACAAAAGTCGCTGCCGCATTTGTTGCTGCCATTTTGCATACACTGAATTTAATCAACTGTATGTCTGTGTGTGTGTGTGTGTGTGTTTGTTTTGTGTGCTTGTATTGGTGTACCGTGTTTTGCTTTTAATAATTTAGCACACTCCGTACTAAATGACGCGTTTAAAGTATGAAATGGCAGGCAACCTCAACGTGTGTGTGCCGCTCTAAAAGCAAAAAATACAAAAAAAATGCCATTTAATGCCGCTTCACTCTGTGTGTGTGTGTGTGTGTGTGTGTGTGTGTGTGTGTGTGTGTGTGTGTGTGTGTGTGTGTGTGTGTGTGTTGGTATGCAATAACAACCCCAGGCAAAGGCACACTAACACACTTTGTAACACAACTCTGTTACTGAGGACTACGTCATCCTAGCCAGAAAGCGAACCAACCAACCAAGCAAGCAGCCAGGCTGGAGCTGCCTTTGCGCATTTACAATCACATCGCGTGGCATAGGCCTGGCCTCCACACACACTCACACACACTCTCACACACACTCACACACACACACACTCACTTATACAGTAGTGTGTGCATGTGAAGTTATACGTACTCGCCTCGAGCGTTTCGATCGATTTGAAATAGACATTGCGGCAGCTGCTGCAGTCGAGTTACACTCACAGTTACAATTGTGCAACACGAATCTGCAAGCGACAGGCGACAACACTCGTCACACAAATCGAATTTTTTCTAAAAATATATATGTGCAAATATGTACATTAGAGTGGATTAATTTTTTCGCGACAAAGCGGTTAGCAAAATCGTAATCTACGATGAATTCTAAGAAGATTTGCTCAAGAAACCATGCGTCTAAAATCAATATTTTATATATATTTTTTTTTATTTTTTTTTTTTATTAAAAATATTTTTACAGAGGATGAGTGTCCTGCTATCTTAAAGGCAACTTAAACTAACCAGAAATTAAACTAAAAATAAAAACAAAATTATTTATGATAGAGCATAGGAATAAATTAAAGATAACTTATAAGGGGGAGGTTTAAGGGGTGATACTGGGGAGATTGTGTAAATTTTGGTCGGAGATCTTTATGTCAAGACCCGACTCGGGAGGTCTTGAGGGTGGTAATATGATATATGGGTAACTGTCTGTTTGTTCCAAAAATATATAAAAACTACTGCCTGCTTTTAGGCGCTTGTATTTCTTTAATTATATAAATAATAAGCTATTACTGCCTTCTACTTGTCCGATCCAACTAATTCTTATCTTTAAATATGTCACAGATCGTTCTCTATTCTTTTTTCATTTTTTTTTTTTTTGATTATTATTATATTAAGCGTTGAATCCATACAATACAAAAATAAAAACACAACAACACAATTATAGTAATTTATAATAAAACAGACAAGTACCAATATAAATAAAACGTATTTATATCTACTTCTTAAAAAGTATAAATTCGATATTGATTTTAGACGCATGTTTTTCTGGGCAATTCTTCTTAGAATTCAGCGTAGATTACGATTTTAATAACCGCTTAGTGCATTTTTTTACTCCATTCAAATTGACCCACCCTAATGTACACATCAACTTATTATTATTGACATTTACATTCCATCCTGCGAACATGGTACATAGAAGTTTGGTTGCCACCAGAGTTGCCGCTGGTGCGGATGATTTTTATTGCCCTGCCAAGTGTTGCAGTAAATTTTGAACATTATCAAATTGTACGACCCTTGACCTTAGCCAACGGCAACAGCATGTGACAGGTCTTTATGCTATTGTTTCGGCAAAAACGGTTTCGGTTTCGATTTCGATTTCCTGCTCGTCGCCAACTGCAAAAATCATTTGCCATCAAATCGCATGTCATTTCCTTTTTAGCTTTTATCCTTTTTGGGCATACGAGTATACTCGAATATTTATATCCTTGTAGTAGGGTTTGCGTTTATAATTTATATATTACTTGTTTGCCTTCATTGTTTTTGCTGCGCTTGGCCTTGTCTAGATGTATCTTTCTTTTGTATGAGTGTCAGTGTATCTTTAAGTATGCCCAGCGGCAGATTCTAGGCCCTTCTATGACTATTAAAATATGTATTTAAATATATCTTCTGATCTAGCAGTACGTTTGTGTGTGTGTGTGTGTGTGTTTGTGTGTGTGAAAAGTGCCTGTACTTATGTATCCATGTGTGGAAAATTGAAATTGTGCGGTTATTTACTGAACGTCTTGGCGTTGATTGCCGTTACGCCCCATTGCCTGGTACATGACTATAATAATGATTACCATTTTATAGCCGAGCCAAGATAAATTGACTTTCTGCCGCCGTCCGAAACTTAGTCTGAGTTCATTTTTCAATCCTTTACCAAAGTTATGCTAAATAGCATTAAACTCTGAAGATTAAGTAACTACTTTTCTTAAACAATTTATAAGAAAATCATAGCAAAAAAAAATGTATTTTATTAACTGGAAATTGCTTCGTAAAACCATATACCATTATCCTCACTTTTCCAACACCTTTCGTTAAATCCCTGAACTTACTAATACTAACAACTTGTTATATTACATTGTAATAATCTAATATTAATATTATTACTAATACCAACACTAATTTTTATTGATCTGATTGGGTTTTTTTTTTTTTTTTTGGGTTTTTCACAATCCTTGCAACAAATGTTGGATCATTTATAATTTTTGCATATCCCAGATCTAGTTTTGATTTTTTTCTTTACAGTTTATGATTTAGACTTAAAATTTATTTTTTTTTTAAATTCTTAACTTAATTTTTATACTTAATAATTTTTTTTTTGCCAACTGCTTTAAGTCATAAATAAATAAATATATAAATGCTTCTTCAAATCGATCTCTGTATTCTTCTGTATATTGCCCTCTTTTCACAAAATTATCAGTATAATTTTCGTCATTATTAAAGAAATTGTTTATTTAAATGTTATTTGGATTAAGAATTCCTTACTTATCAACTGAAAACGATTATCAGTTTTACAGTTAAATTAGAATTCATTTACTGTAAGATTTAGGTATATATACTCAAGAGGTAGAGAGATTTCAATTGATCTCTAATAGAGATTCTCTATATATTTATGTACAGGCAGATTCTAAGATTGGCACATTTTTCACTTTAATATGCCCGTAATTAGATTTGGACTAATTGTCAGCATGTGTAATTTAGCATACATCTTCTTGGAGTGAGGATCGAGAGGGAGGAGCACAGAATGACAGTCTACTTATCTTCTTTTGTTTACAAACAAATGTGGGAGGAGACAGAGTACGGAAGGACTTAAATTGTCAACGCGTTGGGGGCGTTGTTCCATTTCCCTGCTGCTGTTTAGCTAATTGCTGTAATTAATTTACCTGAGCTGAGCTCTGTGAATTGTCTCGGTTCGGCTTTACCACAGCATACAATGCTCTGTGGTCCTGTAACTGTAAGTGGTTGACTGCGTTTAACTGTGAGCGTGTGTGACTGTGTGTGTGAGTGTGTGTGAGTGTTTGTGTGTGTGTAGAACTTTAAGTCAATTCAGTTTAGAGGTTGGCCTATTTTGCTGATGACGCAAAAACCTCTTGAACTTTGCAGATGTCATTATTATGCGCATAGAGTGCACGTTTCGCATATTAAAGCAGAATGTACTATACAGTGGGCACATTTTGCAGGCCATCTTAAGGCAAATGCATTTACCAATCTTTTATCTTACTATCTATCTATTATTTATAGGTCTGTTAGTTTGCCTCGAGTGTGTGTGTGTTTTGTGGTTGTTGCTCTAGAGCTCGAGGTGTTTTATGCGCAATTAAAATGACAAATTGCTGTCGCTTAGCCGCATCCACTAAATTCCTGGTGTCCGTGTGGCATTAATAGATTCGGTTACTTAACTACACTCAGAAAATATAGGGCATATTTAAACACAAACAATCTCGAAAGCCGCCTAAGTTCGGAGTTTTTAAAATTGAGTAAAAAATCTAATTAAATGAGTGCATTAAGTACGTTTTGACTTTAATTCATGTGAGTAAATTCCTTTCAATCATAAAAGCATCTTAAACTAATTAATTATCAAGTACTTCAACATGACGATCTAGTCAGCTGATTAAATCTATTTCCATGAAAACATCGACCACTCACTCAATGATCTACAATCAAAGCTTTTCTTGGAATTTTTTGCTTACCAAGAAGTGAATTCAATCGCGTGAAAAATAAACAAGTTCACTTAAATTATATTAAAACAAAACACAACTAATTTGGACTTTTATAAAATTCAATTTTTTCAAACTACTTTCTTATAAGAATCAAGAAAAATTATACACAAAAAAAAATTTGTTTTCATAAAATTGAACTAAGGTTCGAACCCAAGCCTTGGGCTTAGGAACCGAACCTAAGTCTTGCTCTATGGTTCGACCCATCGAACTCCACCTTTACCAAAATTTTTGTGGTTCGCAGACTTGATTTTAAGTGAAAATGAATATTTAGCTAGTTTAGTATGAATAACTCTGTTGCTTCTGAAGTTATCTTAACGAGACTCACTGATTATATATTTGCCATGGTCTTATATATTCTGACTAAGTTTAGTTAAAATCGGACTACTATTTCGGATAGCTGCCATAGGAATGTAAAGTCTGAGTTCTAAATTTAAGGTCGACCCAAATTTAAGATTACTGTTGTGCCTAATTCAAGGATGGCTTATTTTTCTGAGTGTACGGATGCGGCTGTGTGTGCTTTTGGACGAGTGTTATGGATTAACGGGCAAATGCATTAGCGCATTGGGACCTGCTCGTAGAATTGGAAATGTGTGAAAGAGTTTTGCACAATACTCACACTTTGAAAAGTCCACTCACAGAGTTCCCACGTACACGTGGCATGCCCCAGTTAGGGGTCCACCCATTTGCATGAGGTTGCTGGTTTTCATGTTGTGAAACGTTTTATGCGATTTCTAAACGCAGTCACATCCGGATTCACATGCAACGCAACGAATTGCGCCAGATGCCACACAATTTTGTTGGTCTTTTAGTCTGTCTGTGTGTGTAGATTTAAAGCCAGGTCATTCAGTTTGGCAAAGTGTAATGTAAATGCCGTTTGAATGAGCCTTTGAATCGCTTGTGCGCCTCCTGCGAAGCGTGCAAGTTTAATGGATTGAGATTCTTTATGGGAAATTGAGTTTAAATTGCTGAGCGGATTTTCAGTGCTCTTATCAGCCATCATTTCAACCAAATAAGGCTCTTATATATGGCCTTATATAATGAATATTGGCAATAGAGTATGATTTATTCGTATACTCGTTTATTTTTCAAGTTATTCCAATTGTATTTGTTTGCATAATATAATCAGAAGTGCATTAATGTGACTTATGTTGACATGTCAGGTAAATTGCAACTGCCACGCCTCGTTGCGTGCATTATTAAGTTGTTAACCTGGCTGACATTAAGCGTTTCGCTTGACTGCAGCGTTGCATGGGGCGTATGCGTAATGCATTACACGGACCAGAAAAATAATGTCAAACCAAAGTGAAAGCTGAAGAGAAAAAGAAAAACCCGTTGGCAATCACGTTTATTTATTCACTGTCAGGCGAAAGGTTAAATGTTGCACATCGAATGTCATTTTACCAATCAAATGTGAAACCATTGCGCATCCGTTTACCCTGCTTGGCTCTAGCGGAAACGGAAATGCACAACAGCAACAACGGCAACAGCAACGGAGACGACAAAAAACTAACTGAGCATTGGACATGCATCCGTTTTGAGTGTTAGCCCAAAAAGCCCTGCAAATCTTGTAGAGTTGTCAGGCTTTTGATACTGGCTAATTGGCCATGTGCTTTGTTCTAGCCAGTTCAAACAGTTTGTGGCTGTTGCTGTTGCTATTTCTGTGAAAAAAAAATGTTGACAGTTGGGGTTTATCCTGGCAGTCATAGTTGCTTTTGTTGGTGCCACAGGAACCGTTGCTTGCCACGCCATGTGTCGTGATTTCTGAGTTCTTATACCCGTTACTTATAAAATATGTAAAAGGGTATATTGAATTCGTTGCAATGTATGAAAGAGGCCACTATGAACCCTTAAAATATATATATTCTTGATCAGCATCAACAGTCGAGTCAATATTGCCATGTCCGTCTGTCCACTACGCCTACAGTTTTACAGATAATACGTTTTTTGTCTTAATTACTGTTGTCTATTATTATTATCTGTTATTCCACTTAATCACAGCAAGATCGGACAAGTAGTACAGCAGTAATAGCTAACCAAAGTTCTTAAGCAAAGTTCTTAAGCAATACAAGCTCCCTAGAGTATGCAGTAGATTTTGTATTGTTGGAAAAACACCTTTGAAGTACTTTTATATATATTGAATTAAGCCACGAGTAAGAGCTGGAGACTTTAAACTTGGTAAGTAGGTTCGTGGATACCGTTCGCAGATCAAGTTTGTTTATTTTTCTGGATCGGACCTCTATATCATATAGCTGCCATAGGAACAAACGACCGAAAATGAAGTTTTAATATGAAAAACTTCTTGGTATTTTGAGATATCTCGACCAATCTGACACAATATACATCTGGGTTGGTATTATACATCCCGCCCAAACTTGGTTCAAATCGGACCACTATATCATATAGCTGTCATAGAGACGCTCAGTCGAAAATCAAGTTTTAGTATGAAAAAGTTTTTTGTTTTTTGAGATATCTTAACCAAACTGATAGAATATGCATATATGTTGGTGTTATTTATCCTGACCAAATTTGGAACAGATCGGTTGCCTATATAATATAGCTGCCATAGGAACAATCGGTAGAGAATCAACTTTTAGTACAGAGTACCTGGGCACAGAGTATCCTACTGTCGAGTTTGCCCGTCTGTAGCCGCCCACTTGTTCTTTGTTCCAACCGTTTCAATGCGGTGCGTTGTTACTGAATCGTCTGCTCACACCCAGGTCCGATCCTTGGCAGCAGCAACGCCTACAACGTATACAACTCACGCCATATCCGCTTGATTCGCTTATGTTGTTGTTGTTATTGTTGTTGTTATTGTTGTCCTCGCCGTCGTCAGTTTGTTGATGTTTGTTTCATTCCTTCGTTCGTTCGTTTGTTTGTTTTTTTTTTTGGCAAGGAAAACAACAACTAGAACGACAAAGCAGCAATACTTTATTGTATTATATATTCGCATTTTTTCACCAGCTTATTTATTGCCCTTCACGTGGCAACGGTTGCCGAAAAGTTCACAAAGCGCAACATTGGCTCCGCTCACGACACAAATTGTGGCAAGCAGCAAACAGCAGCAACAAAGGGAAACCCAACAACTGGCCCATATAGCCTATTTCGTACAGCAATCATAATTCATTATATGGCATGCTAATTGCATGCCTCGCATTTCCACTTAGTAAAAGTTCTCCCAAGTCCCTACTCTCTTTCCCCCCTCTCCGTCTAGTTTTCAGCAGTATTTGAATATGAAATGCGAAGTTAAATTAATTCATAATAAGCTAAAAACACAGTAGCAAATCGTTCTTTTGGGGCAACATTGGAAAAACACACTTTAGGCATCGCCATTAAGCCAATTTAACAACATGCGATATATAATTGAGTTTTAATATACAAATACACTTAAGTGTGTACATACTCGAACCTACATGCTCACATATATTACACATATTATTTGTTCAGTTGTGTATGCTAATTTTAAAGGAGATATCCAGACACAAAAACGACATTTAAAAACAATTTAGAGCACCTAAACGGCGAAAGCTCGACTGCGAGATACTCTATAATCAAATCTGTCGCATTTATTTAGTTGTCCTTAATAAGATAAAGTCAAGAAACAGCCAACATAACCAACTTACCAATAAACTTGTGAAACTTCTATATTTACTATCCAATCAGTGTAAAAGTTTGCTGGTTAGAAAGCAGCTTAAGTTTTTTTTACATGCACGGAAAACATTTCTCAAATGAAAATAAACATTTAGAAAATTGTAAATATTTAATATATAAATGTGTTTTGTCATTAGCAAATTAGCTTTATAGCAGGCAATTAGCCATAAAGCATAAAACATACTCAAAGAAACGTAATTTTTATGTTATTTTTACTTTCAGTCATATTTCAAAGATTTAATCGCTGAATGATGCAGCTATTTTAAAAGCACTTAATCGTTAGATTTTCAGTAGAGAAAATTGTAGCAAATTATTCTTACATTTACTAATTCACTTGGCCAAGTTTTTTTCTTTGACATTTCGGGCATTTAGTTTAGTTGGTCAAGAGTTTTGCTATTCTGAGTTTTGGTCTACTTTTCGAGAAACTGAACTTTGTGTTCATTAGTTGGCATTCAGCGCAATGGCCTCAATGAAATGGGTTCATCTACTCCCGCAAATTGTGCCTGTACTAAAGTAATTTATATGTAATTATATATTTAGATTATATATTTTATTAGTTTATTGAATGCGTCCCAAGTGGCCAATAACTTGTGCTCGATGCGTCTGTCAGACAAACTGCATTATGGCACAGCTCTGGGCATCCTCATATTCCCACCTCTCCACATTCTCTTTGGACCTTGGCTATTGCATTCCGTGGGACGCATTTCTGGTGCTTAATGTCAAGCAATTTGTTCAACGCCTCTATAAATCTTGAGCGCATTGTTTTGGCTGCTAGTCAGGATTTCTTTGTCATACTCACATACATACTCATCCACACAGTCGGATCCAGCTTGGCTAGGCGAGGAGAACCATAAAGCCTTTTGTATAGTCTAAATGAAGGGCCTCTTAAGATATGCGAATGAACTGCTGGCACGCTGCTTTCCATGCTAGTGTTAGCTGGTGTAGATTCAGCGCTCAGATTACTTACATCAGCAATCAATAAACTTTTGGACGAACACATGTGCACAGCTATACGGAATTCAGTTCTGGCCCTTGGCCAAAGTGCGTTTTGCCAACGCACACTGGTTCAACAGCGGCCAAAACGGGAAAGAAAGCTAAAGAACGCACTTGGAATAGAAGACATTAAATTAAGAATTGAAAAAACAGTTGATAAAATGTATATATGTATTTATAGTATATGTGTAACATAAACTTACGAATAATATTTTGAGCCAAACAGTTTCAAAAATAAGTTAATAATTTTAGTAGCTGCTGTTTAACTTTCAAACTTTCAATTGTTTGTTTTAAAAAATTTTCTGTCGTTGTGATTAAGTCATGAAGTGATATACATATTTAAATAATATTTACAATAGGCTAATAGGCTATTTCTACGACCACTCACATTCGCCACATTTGCTCACATTTGCCACATTTGCGCACATTTGAATGTGGCACATTTTTGGTACCAAATGTGAAACTGTTAAAACATTTGCCATTCACCCAAAGCAAATCAGCTGCTCGGTTTCTGTGCAAAAATTATAAAAAGCTGACGATAACAACATTTCAATATTTATTTCGATATTATAATTGGCGCATATTTATTGCCTACCGTTTTTATTGAACAAAACAGCTGGTTAAGGTGATAATTGCTTTTTTTTCACGAGTTTATCGATAAAAATCAGGTGTTCGATAAAAAAATGCTGAAATTCGCCAAGTCGAATGGCAAAAAATGTTAACATTTAATATGAATGTGCCAAAATTATCACTTGGATTTTGTACTGAAATGAATGATGAGAATGGTGTCGAATGTGCCGAATGTGCTGTCGTGGAAATAGCCTATTAGTAAAATTAAAATATTTTTTAAGCAAAAATGATTTTCAAAAGAAATGTGTTGCTGTACGCAATGACTCGGAATCAATGTGGCGCGATTCCAAAGTTGCCGCCTGTTTGTCGATTTGTGTGTGGCCCATTGTTTGTCTATGCCAGGGTAGTGTTGTTGTACCCTATAGGCGACAACATGCCCATGCATGAATGCACACATACACACACACACACACCCAGACGCACACATGTGTACATAGATGCTCAGATGTAAGACACTGCCATTGTTTGCAGAATTTATTGCACGATTTTCTGAATTGGCTCCTTGGCCTGGTATGTGGTTTTATTATACCCTGTAGCCATTAATAGTGTCTGGAGTAGGTATAATAAAAATATAAAACTTAAGTAGGCATTTTCGACCCGATAAAATAGCTATATTATAGATCAGCGAATTTTTAGATGTCAGACATTAAATTTGATCTAGCTTAACAACAGATTCACCAATATTTATTTTAAGCACAGGTTACTTTTCTACGCCTATATGCTCGACTAAAGCCGTTTTGTATTTTTTTATATGTGAGTATTTATATATTTTTATACGCCATTGTGGACACTCAGAAACGACCTTGGGGCTTATGATATAACAATGGAAGAACCAAAAGTATTTATTCTTAAGTCCTGTTTCATTATCATTAGGATTGGCAGGTGTTTATTTCTTTATGCCTATTTCGTGTTAATTATCATTAACATTTTATATTTAAATGCACCCTAACAGGCAATTTTCGAGTTTTTTGTGAGCACATTGCGTATACGTCATGTGTCTGTACGAGAGAATTCATTTTATTCATTATTTTGGAAACATCCGTTAATTTGCTGAGGATGTCTTTCATATGTCAAGCGATTGTCTCATCATCATGAGCCCTTGTAGCCAAATATTAATATTGCGTATACGCCGCATTTGACATTTATTTATTACACTTGCTTTTAATGCTGCCACATAAATTTATGGTAAACCCGAAAACAATTTGTACACATACATGCTCGAATGCGACACATGGAACATGCAACACGTTTCCTGCTCGTCATTTTTGAATGCGTGAGTCGCGTTTAATGGCCAGGGAGCCATCATTGCCGTCTGCAGATATTCCAATCGGAAAGAAGCAGATGAATATGCCCAGCATAACTGTAAATTTCTTATAAGTTATGCGTCAGACGCATAAATTAGTTGCGAATTTAGATTGACTAAATGGGACTGGGGAATTTGGCTCAGTCGGATCCCCTGGATGCCGCAATGTTGAAATCCCGACAAAGCGCTTCTAAGAAAAATGTATTTATAGAAGCTGAGCATATTTATAGAATTTGTGAGAGCATCATTTGAATGACAACAAATATTTATTGAAACAGGAGGACTGTTTAATACCTTAATACCAATGTTTAAAAAGGGTCTGAATGAAAGCTTTTTTCGACATAATCCTCTTTTGGTGAAACTACTGCTGAGTGAGTTGAAAAGAAAAGAAGATATTAATAAAGTTATGAGTGACGCATTTTGTCATATTTTAAAGTTGGATCATATGCAAATAAGTATGTTCTGACATGTGACATGTGACACAAAAATACTTGTAATATTAATACATATTTGTTGACTGTAGTTGTAAGCGAATAGTATGGCATGCAAAAAGGTTGCAACATTCATAATAATCGCTTATGAAAGCATTCGAGCCACATGCGTTGCATGTTCAGATTCATGATTTATTTATCAGCTTTTGGACACAGCAACATGACGCCATAAATCGCCAAAATTGTGTACAAGCGACCACAGACAACGACAGCAATTAAATATAATAACTGACAAGAGATTTAATTAAATGCTTAAAGCATTCATAACACATTCAACACAATACTATGTCAGTCTATGTTTGTTTAAAATGTTTATTATACATGTCGACTCAGATATTTATATGCAACAATATTTTTGGCTAATAGCCAGCAGCAAGCAATTATCAGAGAGTAAGCCGATGGCTCTTTTATACATCAATTAATTAAAATAATGCATTTTGTTAACATAACATAATAAAACAAAGCTATTTTTAAAGTTATAATTCATTGCAAGTCAAAATTCTGAACTTTTACTATCCGTAGAGCTGGAAGAAAACTTAAAAAACAATTATAAATACTTGTGTATGGACAGTAACACGAATACAAATAAATCTAATGTCACATTTGATATACGTACCGCTGTGTATGTGTGTGTGTGTGCGTGTGTGTGTGACCTTAATCCAATTAGCTGTCCTAGGCAGGCATTGGCAGCTCTGTTGTAGCTCCTCACAGATGATTCCCCAATTTACTGTCAGTCAATTTAATTTCAGGCCAGTCGGTCCAATTCAGTTCCGCCAGCTTGACAGTTTCAGGTGGTCAGACACTGAGTGCGAGTGAGAAAGAGATGGAGACATAATGTGATTGGCGGTTGGGCAGAGTGCAGAACTTGGTTTCAATTTCATTGGTTTGGCACTTTCGGAAATTGTTTGAAGGTCGGTTTGAAATTTCACACGCAGTTAAGTTATTAGCACTGCTTTCTGTCTCCCCATGGGTGTTGTTGACTCAACTGGAAATCAAAACAAATGCTATTACAGTAAACATTCTATATAAGCAACCTTTACAAAAGCAACATTCTATTGTGGCAAACTCTGTATTAACAACTTTTTTGATTTCAAATTTTCTATGAAAGCAACTATTATTGTTTTTTTTATTGCAATTCCATACTTCCAAAAAAATGGCGAAAAAACAGAAAACCGATTTCTTTAAAAAAACATTAGTTTTTAATGAATTGCAAGATAATAAGAAATTGTCAGAGGTCTGCAGAAGGTTAAATATCCTGTATTTTTGATTTCAAATTTTCTATTCAAGCAACTAGTATGGTTTTTTTTTATTACTATTCCATACTTCCTTGAAAATGGCGAAAAAAAAAATAATAAACCGATTTCTTTAGAAATAAAAGATTAAATTTTTAATGAATTACCAGATGGTATCATCAGAGGTCTGCAGAAGGTTTAATATCCTGTATTAGCAACTTTTTTGATTTCAAATTTTCTATGCAAGCAACAAGTATTGTTTTTTTTTTATTACCATTCCATACTTCCATAAAAATGGCGAAAAAAACAGAAAACCGATTTCTTTAAAAAATAGATTAATTTTGAATGAATTGCAAGATAATTAGAAATTATCAGAGGTCTGCAGAAAATTTAATATACATAACCTTACCACCAACAAAATCTTGTTTTTGCGATGAAACTGAGAAAAACTGTTTTTAATAGACTTAATTGATATTATTTTAACAGAGCTTCTTAGTTATCTTTAAGTATACTACTTTTTTTTATATAAGCAACTTTTTCGGTATATGAAACTTTTTGTTAATAGCTTTATGTGAGTTGCTTGTATAGAATGCATACTGCATTATGTTTTTTAAATAAGAAATTTGGATTTATTATAATTTAATAATATTTTTATATTTAAAAAAAATATGATTAAAATATGATAAAAATTGATAAGAATCTTGAATATTTAAAAAAATAAAACTTCTTAGTTATCTTTATGTCGCAAAACGGATTAAATTTAAAATTAAAACTCCATTTTTCTACAACAGAAAATTGTTCTATATCGGAAACTTTTTAAAAAAAATATATTTATGTGAGTTGCTTGTTTTTTCTTCATTTCTTTTTTGCTCTATGCTTTCAGTGCGCCAGAGTTGACCAGAACTATTCCATGTGAAGCGGCAATCTGAGCGGAGCAGCAGCAATTTGAAAGACTCGAAGCAGAATGGATGAGGAGCACGACGACGATCGAATAATATGAGATTAGATGGGGCTTTAGAGCCCCGTCACGGTGCTGCAACGCTGCAGGGCCGCTTTATTGGCGTTGCCAAGTATCGGCGCGAGACGCGTGTAAAATGTGAGCAACAGCAACAACAATGCGCTGATGAAGACGACGAAGCAGCAGCAGCAGACGCCAACAACAGCAACAACAACAGCAACAATTGCCGCTGGGAAGTGTCAGAGCAACAAGCTCGACACTTGTCGCCCAGCCAGGCGCCAAGCGTAATAACAACAACAACAACAACTAAAGCAACAATACAAACAACAAGCAAAGCAAACTTGCACTTAAGCATTAAGGGCACCAAAACAACAACAACAACAACTTGTCGTGCCACTGCCGCAACCCTAAAAATGCGTGAGGAGCAATCGTTAATGCTAATGGACCGACGGACCGAGGTCGGTGGCATGAACAACAGCAACATGGGGCGCCTCCACACATACGTCCTGTGCCTGATTGCCGTTGTCGCACTGCTGCCGCCATTGGCGCTGGCCGATGACGGTGACAATTTCTTTGCCGTTAATAGCTTCAGCGTGGGACCGGAGACGACAACACCCGAGTTCGGTAAGTTAACACCACGGAGCATGGCCGTAGCTTTGGCCTCTCGATTCCATAGCAAGCATGCAAATGTTGTGTCCCCCAGACCGTTAATCAAATATGTACAACAATGACGTCATCATGCTGCACTTGTATTGTTGCATAATCATCTTGGGCCAGGTACAGTGCCGCAACTAGTTTCAACAATGTTCTAGACACAATTTCTATTTATATAAGTATTTTCATTTCCATTTTCATTCATATTTCGATTTGATGAGCTGTACGTACAGATACTACTGATTTTTTCAATGCATTTTAGATGCTGTACTCTAAAAGTACAAAGGTCAAATAAGCTTATTCAAAATGTACACGAAGACAGAAGAAATCGTGAAACCATAAAGTACATATTAGGGATGTAAATCCAAACTTTAAATCGAGTTTTATATCGAAATAGAAAATCGAGTTGTCGATATATCGGAAAATAGTCGATCGAGTTTGCAACTCGATATCTAGTTTTTTCAACAGAAATATTTTTAAATTTGAAAACGCAATTGTAATCACAAAATACACGCATCGTTTTCATGTTTTATTCAAACTTTGTCAATTTGGTAGGTTATTTATTATGGTCGTTCAACAAAAATTGAACGACCAAACTCAATTCTACATATTAACTACGATAAACAATCCTCTGTGAGGTGTCGATTTTTCATGAAAATCGATTTATTCAACTCGATAGATCGTCAAAAAAATCATCGAGTTGAAGTACTCGATAATCGCTTCCGAGAAAATCGAGCAGTCGATATTTCGATATATTTTTACATCACTAGTATATATAAACATATTGCTCACTTTCTAGAAGTCGCAAAAAACACAATAGTCGGTTTAATTATGCTAAAGTGTTAGTTATATTCATATATTGGATACTCATCATGTAGGAGTCAAAAAATTGATTTTTTTTTACTGTATGATGGTACTGAATTAAATACTTTAAAAGTGTTTTTTTCAAAATTTTTTTTTGTATTTTTCTACTAATGTTTTTAATGTTGCTTATTTAAAAAATACTCTTAAATTTATTCATGGACAGGAAGAGTAATAAAAAACAAACCCACAAACAAAACGTGGGGGATGCAGTTTTTTAAAGTATTGTATTTTTTAAAAATATTAGGCAGCCTGTAAAATAGCGGACCATCAATTTCCTGACATTAACAATCACTTGCAACCACTTTTAACTAATTTTTTTAGTTTTGCTGTGCCTCTAAAATGTTGGGAATAATGTTTGCCAATTCACCCGCATAGGGCAACCCTAAAAGACGCTGGTAAACAAACTGCCACGTTGGGTAATCTCTTTTTGAAATGGGTATTAAAGGGCAGCTATATACATACAAAGGAGTACAACAAAATGTCGGTTGGGTGCCTTTGGGGTCAGATGGCAGTTTCCTCGTTTGTCGTTTTGGTCCCCATTTTGTCAACACTTTCAGAAAATATCTCTCGCTTGTGCTGCAATGTTGCCTGCCACAGAAACCGAAGGATGCGGCAGCCCAAGAAGAAGAAGAAGAAGAAGCAGCAGTTGCAGCTGCTTTGTTAGCTGCATTTTCATAGCTGGGCGCTATTCATAGACAGTTACTGCATTTAAAAATAAACCGCAAGCAAATAGACTTACTTGCACCCTTCACAGAGACACACACACACACACACACACCCACACACACAGAAATTTGTTTCGTATATGCTAGAAAATGGCGCAACCTTTTGCAAGCGCAGCCATTTTGTTTTGTCTTTTCGCTTCCGTTGGCTTAAATGCGAGGTCGGCGCACATCCTTTTCTCTTCCGTTGCTGCTAACGTCATCATCATTATCATCAACATCAACGTCATCATCATCATCAGAGTCATCAACGTTGTGTGATTGTGCATGGTAATTATGTCGGAATATCAACAAAATTAGTGGAGCAAACGCAGCATATGCTGCGATATTAATGCTAGCGTTAACCCCTAGTTGCCGTTGAGATTTTGCATACATTGTTGGCCGCCAATTCCGGCTAAAGTTGCTCCCAAGTGCTTAATTAAGATGTGAACTCAACTCAACTCACCTTACATGCCACTGGCATTTCATGTGTAACTGAGTGTGTGAGTAAACGTCTGTATGTGTGTGTGTGTTTACACTGATATCAAAAATGTACTAAAATCAAGATTTTGGTCTCAAAACTACAAATTTTGTTCTAAGAATTGCGTCGAGAACATAAAATTCTTAAATTAAGAAAACACTTCGTGGTATAAAGAACATTTTAAATATGACCAAGTTCTTATTTTAAGAATAAATGTTCTTAAAATTTAAATCAAAAAATAAAAAAAAAATTTAAATGATTTTTATATTTAGAATTTTATTTTTTAATTTTGACTTTTATACATTTTTATTCTGTTTTGGTAATTTTACAAATGTTTTTTAAATTTTTAACGAGTGCACTGATAAGAAAAATGTTCTAAAATCAAGATTTTGGTCTCAGAACTAAGATTTATGATCTAAAAAAGAACACATTTTGATTTTAAGAACATTTTAAATAAGACCAAGTTCTTATTTTAAGAATAAATGTTCTTAAAATTAAAATAAAAAAATAAAAATTATTATTTATATTTTTAATTTTTTTTTCTTTTTTAATTTTAATTTATTTATATTTTATTCTGTATTAGTAACTTTGTAAATGTTATTTTAATTTGTTACACGTTGGATTTGAACCGGCGTCTTCTGCTTCACAACTGAAGCGGGCTCTCTAACCAGAGCGCCACGGTGCCACCATTTTTTTGACACGAAATAGTACCTATTTATACTTTCCTAACAATTTAAGATTTTTATTCTTATATTAAGATTTTAAGATTTTTTAGATTAATAATCTTAGTTTCAGTAATTTGGTCTTAAAATAATCTTATTTTGAGAACAAAATATTTGAGAACGTTCTTGATTTTAGAACTTGGTCTTTTTTTCCAGTGTGGGATTCGAACCGTCGCCTGCTTGCTTCATAATTGAAGCTGTTTTTCTAACCAGAGCGCCACGGATGACCTTTTGTTTTATATGAAATAATACATATTTATACTTTCCTAACAATTTATAATTTTTATTCTTGTATTAACTTTGATTTTTGAGATTAATATTCTTAAAATAAGTAAGATAATCTTAAAATTTTCTTATTATAAGAACAAAATATTTCAGATGAATGTTCTTGATTTTAAAAGTTGGTCGTTTTTTTCAGTGTACGACGTCTGTTTTCATTTCATTCAAACTTAATGAAGGATTCTCTCCCCTCCCCCTACACTCTAGCCACATAGTCGTCTGCCAAGTGCCTGCCATGTGCCATGTGGTATGTGGTTTGTGGCATGTGGGTCAGTGAAGAGCTTCACTCGAGCCACACTCCGGCCTCTTGAGTACTTGTGTTGCTAGCAGCAAAACATTTCGGCACTGAGGTTTACTCAGGTAAACAGTCGTATACGCATACTGGTACTTAACCGGCTGACAGGCTGAGAACCAAGTGATTTATACATGAATTTACATTTTAATCTGCCACTAAGCCGCTTGGGATCCGAAATACTTTTCACTTTTGCACCTTCGGCCTGGTCGGGTGATTTCTTTTTTTTTTTATGCATACATATATTTGGATTGAAAGTTTGTTGCGGTTTCATTATAAATTTGACACCTGGGATTAGTCAAGGAACATGTGTTAAGATAACTCTTACCTTTACCTTTACCCTTATCTTATATTCTGTTTTTTTTTGTCTTTTTCTCTGCATTCATAGATTATGCCAGCCGTGGGCAGAAGAAGTTTGGTGACAAGTGCGAGAATACGTTGGAGTGCGGCTTTCCCGGTTCCATGTGTGATCCCAAGAAGAAGTCCTGCCAGTGCACCGAGGATCTGCATGTCACCAATCACTTTGATAAGTGTGGAAAGCGTAAGCATTGATTCCAATTCAACCGCGAACATGAATAAAAGGCGGTTTGCTCCCCGGACACAGACTAGGCTTGTCAGGCTGCCAAGTTTTCATTAAAAGAAATGCATTGCCAGCCAACAAATCCCTCCAAGCTCAACGTTGATTACATCGCACAGCAATTAAAAGAAAAAAAAAATCAAAGTGAAAAAAACTTGGCAGCGGGCGGGCAAGATGTCCATTTAAATTTGACATAATTATTATTTATATTCCCTGAGCGTGGCCGCATTTAAAACATTTAAAATAAAATTATGCGATTATTGTACCACAGCGTACAAATTAAGCTCAGTCCATTGATGATTGATATATTTACGACTTGGGAATTATTAGCATTTAGCAGTTGACCAATGAGTCATTGCACAGAAATTGACAACTACAGTGCGGTTTCTTATCGTCACGAATTACAAAACAATTCGTAATTCTAAAAATGCAAAGCTTGTCAAACCAACGAAATACATAGTATTTTAAATGGTTAGAATATTGTTATCTTTTAAACAAATCACTTCTGAAGCGAACCTCGGTTTGGGTTCATGAACCAAACCCTTGAAATTATTAATCGAGCAGCTTTCTTAAAGAAGAAAAAAATAATTACATAGACTTGATATCTAATATTACTCAACTTTTTAAGACTTTGGATAAAAATATTTAAATCTTCAAAAAAATGTAGATTATTATAAAAAGTTGATTTTTTTAATAACAAAAATTAATTAGTTTCAAATATAGAGAAAAAATTATAACAAAAATAAATATTTTTTTTTTTAAATTGTATCGAACCTTTAAGAAAATTTTGGAGGCCTTGCTTGTAAATTAATTTGCAATAATGTGAAAATGTAAAACAGGTTTTGTTAAATGAAATAACTTTTAATCTAGAATCTTTAATTACAGCTTTTAAATAGTTAACCCGACCTCAGTAGAACCAATCTTAAATGTCAAGATATACCATCGAAATCGGCTGACATTGCTTATGTATTTACACACATGCTATAATTTTAAAAATAAGTGAAACAGAGCTTTCAGTCTATATATAGAATCAGTTGAGGACTTTCATGTCCCCAATTGTAAGTACTATGAAAATATTTGTCTGTCTGTTATCGGGTCGTCGCCAGTGAGGATTGACAGACGCCGTTCTGACACTCGTAAAACAAACTTGTCAACATGCTCGTTCCGCTGTTTGTTTAGAAACAATAAAAAATATATGTACGTGTATACATATATATATATATATATAAATCCATTGTGCGAATCGTGGTCAACAATTTACTCACCACTTCCCATTTCTTCCCTTTCCTTCTACATCCTCTGCAGCGGCCGCCATCAACGAGTCCTGTTTCTTCAACGAACAATGCGAAGCGATTTACTTTCAGACGGAATGCCGAGACGGACGTTGTATTTGCCGGTTCGACATGGTGCCCATCTGGGGCAAGGATGGATCCGTCGATTGTCAAGGTCGGTTGGACATCACACTGAAGGTCCCTTAATGTTTGCTTAACGGAAGAGTAATGGAATGTGTTTGCTTGCAGGGCGCTCGGATAAGCGAGTACCAGAGAGATACATTGATCCTGCCATGATTGGCGTGCTGGTAGGAATGGCATTGATGTTTATTATTATTTGTGTCGTCCTGCGATTGTTTAGCCAGTGAGTAAATTGCAATGCAAACATTTTCACAACACACCAAGATGAAACAAAGCAACAACACTCCAGACGAGTCTGCTCAATTGGGAGATATCCTAGAGACATCATAAGTCATATAGAAACTACATTAAATTAGCATACTTCACTCAAACAAAAACAAGTGGGCGGCTACAGTCGAGCACGCTCGACGGTAGGATACCTTGTGCCCAGGTACTCTGTACTAAAAGTTGATTTTCGACCGATTGTTCCTATGGAAGCTGTATGATATAGGAAACCCATCTGCACCAAATTTGGTCAGGATAAATAACACCAACTTAAATGCATGTTCTATGAGTTAGGTTAAAATATCTCAAAAAACAAAAAACTTTTTCATACTAAAACTTGATTTTCGACTGAGCGTCTCTATGGCAGCTATATGATATAGTGGTCCGATTTGAACCAAATTTGGGCGGGATGTATAATACTAACCCAGATGTGTATTGTGTCCGATTGGTCGAGATATCTCAAAAAACCGAGAAGTTTTTCGTACAAAAACATCAATTTCGATCTGTCGTTCCTATGGCAGCTATATGATATATAGGTCCGATCCAAAAAAAAAAATGAAAAACTGCATCTGCGTATGGTATTCAGGAACATGCATACCAAGTTTGAAGTCTCTAGCTCTTATGGTCTCTTAGATGGAAGCGTTTAAACGGACGGACGGACGGACGGACAGACGGACAGACAGACGCACAGGTCTCAATTGACTCGGCTGTTGTTCCTGAGCAAGAATATATACATTCTGCCAAACACAATATACGCTTTTTTGCCCATTTTCAATAGGCTCAGAGTATAAAAAGAATATTTGTACAGGGTATATAGTTGTGAATATAATCAAGCAACATTTGAACGTAGTCTGTTGTTGATTGGAGAAAGAGGCGGGAGGAGGTGCGAGGGGGTTTCTGTAACCTAATTGGGTCAATGGACTGTGCTAATGATGCTGCAAATAAGAAGGGGGCAGCTTCATTAACTCAACTCAGCTTGTGTTTGCTGTGAATGTAGCCATGGTTATTAGGTTGCAGGGCCAAATGATAAATAATTTGATCAGTAATTAATTTCAGTCAAATGAACAACATTTTTGCATTAATTGGCATTAAACGCAACCAACAGCAACGCCCACATTGACATCGTGGCCAACGTCATTCCATTTATTAAACCACGCCCAGCTTTGGCACACGTCATCATTCTAGAAATTCCCCAACTACTGGTCCATCATTTAATCGAGTTACTTTTCTCCTATAGGGCACGCTGGCATGATAATCGTACAATATTCAACACGCCCAATCCTCGCCTGATGAACGTCTCCCTGTTGCGCGACAGCAAGCTCCTCCATGGCCAGGAGCGACGTGGCTCCCGGATGTCCATGCGTGCTCCCTCCCGGCAACCGAGCATGGCCTCGCTGCGACCCCATTCACCGAATCCGTCGCTAGGTAAGACAGGTTTGTATTCCACATTTGGCTTACCTGATGGCACCTTTGTCTACTTTTTACCAGTGGATAATTTTTTTTTTTTTTTTTTTTAATTTTGATTTTTTTTGTGTCTTGTCGTTTTTTTGTTTGATTTGTGCAAATTTTGTTTAAGAAATTTGCAGAACTTTCTGCCTACAGCAAAAATAAACGCAATCAATCAACCAATCGTTCAATCAGTCAGTCACTTAACAATGAATCAAACAAATCATTGATGAAATTTTGTATCCATATTTAAATCTGATCAAGTGTGAAATAATTTGATCACTTTGCGAAATACCTACAAATCTAATCATATTTCAAATTTCGATTATATCCCATGTTGAACTGTCACTGATGATAAGCTAAAAATAAAAATACATTTTTGTGAGCTCTTATTTATAGCCATGAAAAATTTTGTTGAACATTTCTACATATATTTAAGTACATGCTAAACGAAATGATTTATGATACTTTTCATTAGATATGGCAATTATATATTAGCAGTATTAGGTGTAAAATAAGATAAGTATAGGATGGTATTCGATACTTTTGTTAAGGCGTGACATGACAGTAATTGTAAAATTCATAAATAATCTTTCCAAATATTTGAGGGAATGAGAGTTTAAGAGCAATCAAGGTACCGTTGCTTATAGACACCTGATTTCGGTTTACAACAAAAAAAGTAAGTGAAAATTTTATACAAACGTTAATATATAAGCAACAATTTTTCAATTTCAATAAACATCTATTTAAGAAGATCAATATACAAATTTTAAATCAAAATTAGTTTGAAAAATGAAAAACATAAATGAATCTAATGCTTGACTGAGCTGAAAACGGTGTACATGAATCGGTTACTAATCGGTTATTTTGGTTTCAATAATTTAGGTTTTTCGGTTTTCGGTATTAATAAGAAAATCTTGTTCAAGTTAGGGTTTCAGTTACGGTTACCAATTTCAAACGGTTAAAGGGAACGGTTTCGATTACTGTTTTAATCCTTGGTTATAAGTATCAGTTATATGGATATAACGCTCTAGGTATACCCAATCAAGTGGTTCGCATTGTGATTGAATTTCTGCTCAATTTCGCAAGCGGAATCAACTAACTACAAACAAACGGCGACGATTTCAACTCTTTGGGGCTCAATCAACGTGATTGACGCTTTAAGTGCCGTTAAATTTAGAGCTGGCCGTTGTTGTTGGTGCTGTTGTTGTTGTTGTTATCTAAGGCCCAGCGGACAGTTGTTGCCAATTACCTTTGTTGCTCGTTCTTTAATTTATTGTTCCTTGAGTTTTTGTGTCGCGATGCCAAAACAATAAACATTTTCTTTGCTCGCGTTTCGCTCTCTCAATCTCTCTCACTACCTCTCTCTCTCTTTCTCTTCTGTCACACTCACAAACACACACACAAACTTATACATATATATATATTATGATAAAAGGTCGCATGATACGCTCGAAGAGCAATACACGCTCCAGCGACTCCCGTGTCAGCGATGTGTCCAACTGTTCGCGTCTGCTGGAGCATCCGAGTGCCGCCAATCAGTATAATGTTGTTCATAGCCATTTTTTGCCCTACGTGCCAACGACAACAGTGGCTCATGCTACCCATGCTGTTGCCACTGCCACCACAACGAATGCTGCCCCAGCGACAACCGCAACTACAACGACGACGCCAGCGTCAGCGTCATCCATCACCGTAACAACCACATACGTATCCTCGCCGGGCACGGCACCCGCCTGCGGCATGGTTGCTGTCAATCCTGAAGCAAATAAGTTTTAGTCATACTCATAGGCCAATATCCAAAATTGCTAAATGCCAATGCAGCCAATTCAGTTCCAGATCCAAGTTCAGGGTCTTGAGGTATGCTTCCCGTGTTTGTTTAGTCAGCTTAGTCGGTAGCATAGTCAGTATCGTAGTTGTTTCAATTGTTGAATGTACTGTTAGCTGTGTCATGCCCAATGTCCTGTACTAATTATTGTAGTTGCTGTCGTTGTTATTGTTGTGTCAATTGTTTTAACCAAGGCTGCAAACCTCCAAAATTTTCTTAAAGGTTCGGTTCGGCGGTTCGAACCATAGAGCGAGACATCGGTTCGGCTCGCGAATAGGTTTACATACCCCGTGAACCCAAGGTTTGGGTTCGAACCTTGGTTCAATCCTAACCAAAAAATTATTTTTATTGTTATACATTTTTCTCTACATTTTGAACTAATAAAATTTTTTCTTTTTTAAAGAAATCAAATTTTGATTTATATTTAAATTTATTTGAAGATTTAAATATGACCTTTTTAATTTGAAGTCTTAAATAATTGCGTAATTAGAAAAACATAAAATTTATGTAATTTTTTTTTTTTTTTAACCGAACCTTTTTTATATTGTTATACATTTTCCTCGACATTTTGAACTAATTAAATTTTTTTTTAAAAGAAATCAAATTTTGATTTAAATTTAAATTTATTTGAAGATCTAAATATGACCTTTTTTAATCCGAAGTCATAAATTATTGCGTAATTAGAAAAACATAAAATTTATGTAATTTTTTTTTTTTTGAACCGAACCTTTTTTTTAGATAGTGGTTCGGCTTAGGTTCGGGTTCGCAAAGTAAATAATTTCAAGGGTTCGGCTCATGATCCGGTTCAGGCTGCTTAAAAACCCGAACCGAACCGGTTTGCAGCCTTGGTTTTTACTATCTTAACATTAAGTTAACAAGATTGAAAGTTGCTGTTAACTTATATATAAGTAACTAGTAACTAGCTCTAACTGCTAAATACTTGTAACCCATGTTTGTTCCAACACCTGCCACAAATCCATGCAACACACACAGAACACATTTACAAGTAGTACTAGTAGGTTAACAGTTACAGACTTAGTCAGCCTGTCTACTGGCCCTATTAACTACAATACATACATCTCTATATACATACTATGTACTTAGATACTTCAAACTGGATTATACGAAACTGTCATTATACTCGAACACTTTCAAATCTAATAGTACTTAGCAGTGCCTTATTCTATACTTTATTTTAATTTTCATTTCCATTTCCTTTGTCTTTAGTTTCTTTTCTGTCGCACGCAGCTTTCTTTAAGTTAATTCTCCTTTGTTTGCCTGGTTCTGTAGTAGATATATGACTTAATTTTCATTTCGTATCGTATGAATAGTATATGAAATATAATAGTAGTACCAAACATACATTCCATATTACTATGTAGTCTTGTGCTATTTCCGATGCACTCAGATATCTCAGATTTCACTTGAGATAGCTGAATGTCATCCTCACCGGTGCCTAAGTTATTGCCGGCATCACCTACATTAGGGTTCATCGATTTTTTGCACAAAAAATTTTATCCCAAATTCATAATCTACGGTTTATTCTAAGATGTTTTCACCATAGTTCTAAAATAAATTCCTAGTCCCCGCTTTTTGAGTTAAACAGTTTTGTGTTTTTTGCTTAAAAATATGTCTTAAGGACAATTGGTCCTTGGATTCTGTGATTTTTCTATATAATATTCAAAGTCCAGTTCGTAACAAGAGTTTTAATACCAATTTTGTTTGAATCGGAGTGTGAACACTTAAGATATGATAATAATAACATGATAACAATTTCAAAAAAATACAAATACATTTTTCAACTCATAAAATGGACTAGGAATTGATTTTAGAACTATGGTTTATGGGTGAAAACATATAAGAATTGACCGTAGATAACGAATTTGGGTTAAAATTTTTCATATTGTTTTTTTTTCCCTTACAAATCGATGCACCCTAACCTACATACATTGTTGTTGTTCTGTACTCTATCCGGATTTGCGTACCGCTTTCTTTATATTATCTACCACTTGTGTTTGTAACTTTTTCAACATGCTCTCAAATAGGCTCTCCGACGGACTCTCGTGCCAGTGCCACCTCGGTACGCTCGAATCGCAACAACTCCGTGGCACCGGTCAAGGTCACCAGTGGGGGTCACCACGAGCGCCATGGCTCCGCTCATCGCCAGCACCACTCGCATGTCCAGCAGCAAAAGACATCGCCGCAGGAGGAGGCGCTCATTACGAACATAACAACAAATCCCGTTGCCGAGAGCGTAACCGTTGAAATTATCGAGCCGGCAAATAAGTGATGAAATAAATAATAATTTATACAAAAATAATAACAACAACAGCAACATCTAAATGAAAATGATAAATGATAAAACACTCAAAACGAGTCAACAAATCGTCGATATCGTCGTTTAATATGCACGCGATAATAAGGCTCCCCATTCTAATGGGGACCAATGCCATTGTTAGACCCTTTTTTAAAGACATTTTTTGCAATTAATGATTAATATTGTTGAAACAGTTTAAAGCGTATTAGAAACTTTTTGCAGAAACACACACGACAACAATGCTAATTAATTATATATTAAAATATATATAGATACACATTTATAGAGAGCAATCAATGTATATATTGATCGAATATATATGCAACTACACCGTAAAAAAATGTTGGAAAAAAAACCTTGCATAACAAATTCATACTACTCTTTTTTTTCAAACCAAAAAAAATAACAAAAAAACCAGTAAAATAACAATAATAACAAACAAAAATGATTATTTAAAATTTACAAATTTATATAAATATTGTACGCAAATAGAAAGCTTTACAAAATACCGCAACCTACGATCCCTCGTCTAGGCACCCAAGTAAATAGTTCGTAGACCTGAAAAGAAAAATAAGATAAAAATGAAAATGAACCAAAGTGTTATGCATGAATAAAAGTAGAAAATTCAGTTTTTGGTAATACTTAAGGGAGAGCGATAATCATTGCCAAAAGAACAATTAGGACACATAGCTAAAAAAAAACAAAACTAAACAAAAAAAAAAAAAGCAAAAAGCTGATTATGTACAATGTACATACGCACAACGCCTTATCTTATCTACTAACTTACAAACATATACCAGGAAGCAGCTCCCAATGTGGAAACGATGCAGTTATGCTAACGAATATCTATAGAAAGCGCGAGTTCCGGCCACGCCTACAAATATGCTGCTGTAGTCCCCATATGGATATTATTCTTATAGCCAATCAACACAGTAATGCAATTGCAAATGCAAGAAATATTATGAACCTCGGGACCATATTTTATAATCAAAATATGCGTTTCAAAAATGTAAACGAATCACGCACGTTTAGTTCCCACTAACATTTTTCAAGTGTACTCGTATAAATAATAACCAATACCAATAACAATACCATTACTTTTAACTACATATTGTTAAATGCTGGCTGAACTTAAGTTTAGGGAACACTAAAAATCAGGCTAGCACAATGCACACAAGTGCCGTAGTATGAGTAGTTAGTTACTATCTAACTACTTCCATAATATACGAGTAGCTTCTAATGATCTAAATTGACTTCCAACCACATACAAATCTTCAGTTCATATTGTGCTAAATTTATGTTTCAAATAAATACATACCTTATTTTTTGGGAACCTTTTGAATTGGTCAACTGTGTCGTAGTTTAGCACTGGGCGAGCCAATAATAGGGGAAGATTCTTAGTGCGTCCAGTGCTGAGACAACATGATTTGGCCAATACAAAGGCATTCTATTTAGTTTCTTACTTAAATTCATAGTACTTAAAACATATTGAGTATAATAAGAATTTTGATTTTCAGCAAGCCCCAGAACAAAACTCTCATTTGCTTTTGTGCTCAATCAAAGAAGCTTAACTGTGAGAATAACAAAGTGAATACAAACGTGTTTATAAAAACCTTAAATACTAATTACAAAAAAAAAACAAACGAAAACCTAAAGAGATATGCCTAAAATGGCGAGTACAATTTAGTAGAGCGAGGGTATATCGCATTAATTTAAACTTAAAAACTAAAGTCAAAAACAAGTTATAACTAAAAAAAGAAAAATAAACAGTATAAGTATAAATTTTATTACAAATACAAGAAAATAATTAATAAAATGCTTGATAAATATAACTACTTGGCTAAATAAAAGTAATTATAATTACAAGCATAATTTTATCCAAATTGCATCGAATATTTCTTAAACAGCATACAAACAATCTTATTTCTAGGACATCAAATATATACATATATACGTATTTACATTCCAATGCACAACAAAAGGAAGAATACAAAAAAAATATATATAAAAACAAATTAAGAAAACAAAATTTATTTGTAAAAAACGACTTAAGCATTGAAATTTGGGGAAGGATTTCAAAGTTTAACTTTGTTTTTTGTGACAACACGTAGACTTAAGCACATAAAAAGCTAAAATTAAATTAAATAGATACTATATACAATATATATATGTAAACATATTTAAGATTTATCAACATTCTCCAAACACTGATTTTTCTATTTACATCAAAATACAACAATTAACAAAATTGTTGAAGGCAGACTAATATTAAGCGACTTTTAATTAAGCAGAAATCATAAAAAACAAACATATATTAAAAAAAATTATATACATCAATATATGCTTTATTTACTTTAATATTTATATACACATTACAACATACAAAGTAACTAATGATTATATACACTTGTATGAAAATCTAGTGAAAATCTATGCGATAAATTCATTTACACTCTACCAAACCAATTTTATACATATACCAAGCAAAATTTCAAAAGTCTAATATATAAAATCTATATAAAACTAGTTGATGACATTTCGCAAAATTAAAAACAAAAAATAAAATTAGCAACTAACTATTTAAGCATCGACGAAAGGCATTAATTTAAAGATTTCTCATGTGACTCATTTAACTACTTCAACTAGCAACCACAATTAACAACTAGAAGTTGGACGTAGTTAAAGTTAAGCCAGATAGTAGCCAGGATTACTTATAAAGCGAAAGTTAACCATTAAGGTAAATATATTGCATTCAACAAAAACAAAATACCAAAGATAAAAGAAAATGAAAATGAAAATGATAAAAAAAAATTAATACTTACAAATGAAATGCTTTTTTTCAAACTCTAAGAACGGCAAAGACAAAGTATAAGAATAAACCTGTTGGAAACGCTACAAGAACTTCGTATATTATACATATAAAGTGCATATATACATATACAAATATAGATTTATATTTAAAAATCAGTTCACTATAATAAAAACTATATTACCATAACTTAAAAACAAAAACGAAAACGAAAACAAACTACAGTCTTTTATAGAGTGGTGCCCCTGAAGACGCTTAGCCTGCCCTCGGGTTGTCTCTCCTGTTCCCGATCCGGTAATCTCCTGTTTTTCACACGCTTGTAATAACTCTGCTCGGCCACATAACTTAGATGCTTGGCACTTCCTGCTCCCGTATTCTTCACAAACCGATACAGGTGTCCATTACGCTGCTGCAGCAGTTCGTGTGGATGCCCCAGTTCCACAACACGACCCGCATCCATGACCATCACACGATCGGAATCCATAACCGTATGCAATCGATGCGCAATTGTCAACACCGTACAGTTAGCGAACTTCGTGTGTATGGCCTCCTGTATAAGTTGATCAGTGCTGAAAAGTGGCATAAAAAAATAAGAAAGGATATGAAAACTAGTGCTGGACTGGAATTTATAGTAATTCCCCAGGAAACATGCTCCCTGATCAAGAATCACACAAATTTCAAACTTGCGATCAGGGAATATCACCGGAACCGGTACCGGTACTGTTGTGATTAAAGAGTTGACCAACTTAAACTGTCATAACTTGATCAAAACTGAACCGATTTTCAAGCGGAATATCATTTTGATCATGATTTGACCTCTAAATTCATTTTGCATTTAAATTTTGTTCATTTAGAAAATGTAATTATTTTTGACCAAGATTCGATATCGATGGTAAGGGTCCCCCCTTTGAAATTTTGAAAATTTAAAATTTAAAATCTCAAGTTTTCACTTTTAATCAACTCCCTATACCTTAATTAGTATAAATCAACACTTTAAACTTGATTCTGAGACCTTTCATATTTTTGTAAAAAATCATGCCAAATTGAACAAAAATTTGGACTTGTAAAGTGGCTAAGTCCGCAGTATGACCAACTTCAAACTGTCATAACTCAATCAAAACTAAACCGATTTTCAAGCGGAATGCCATTTTAATCATGATTTGGCCTCTAAATTAATTTTGCATTTAAATTTTGTTCATTTAGAAATTTTAATTATTTTCGACCAAGATTCGATATCGATGGTAAGGGTCCCCCCTTTGAAATTTTGAAAATTCAAAATTTTAAATCTCAAGTTTTCACTTTTAATCAACTCCCTATACCTCAATGAGTATAAAACAACACTTTAAACTTGATTCTGAGAACTTTCATTTTTTTTGTAAAAAATCATGTGAAATTGAACAAAAATTTGGACTTGTTAAGTGGCTAAATCCGCAGTCTGACCAACTTCAAACTGTCATAACTTGATCAAAACTGAACCGATTTTCAAGCGGAATGTCATTTTAATCATTATTTGGCCTCTTAATTCACTCTGCATTTAAATTTTGTTTATTTAGAAAATTAAATTATTTTTGACCAAGATACGACTTACTCTGGATCCACATTGGCTGTCGCCTCATCCATGATGAGTATTTTGTTGTGCCGCAAAATGGCGCGAGCCAGACAGATAAGTTGTCGCTGACCCATGCTGAAGTTAGCTCCTCCATCGTGCAGTCGGTAGCTGAGGCCGCCCTTAAGTGCTGCCACAAAGGACTTCAGCTTCACAGAGTCGAGTGCCTGCCACAGTTCCTCGTCCAATTGCTGCTCAAATGGATCCAAATTGTAGCGCAATGTGCCTGAGAAGAGCACTGGGTCTTGCGGTATAATCGAGATGCGACTGCGGAGATCGTGTAGACCAAGCTTGCCGATATCATAGCCATCGATCTCGATGAGTCCCTCGTTGAGTACGAGCCGAAAGAGCGCCTGCACAATCGAAGATTTACCGGCTCCAGTGCGTCCTACAATGCCAATTTTCTCCATTGAATGTATAGTAAAATTGAGTCCATTAAGCACATAGTGCGTGTGTTCACTGTAACGCAGCCGCAGATCCTGAAAGTGCAGCTGCCCTGCACTGGGCCATCCTGCTGGCAAGTTGACACTGGCTTCCGTCTCGTAGGATGGCTCCGCTGGTAACTTGACATACTCAAGGACACGCTCCACACTGGTCATTTGATTCTCCAGCTCGACGGTCTGCCGCATGCCCCACTGACAAATGATGCCCAGGGACATGGACTGTGTGATGGCCAGGCCCACATCTCCGCTGAAATAGCCCCGATCGAAGATGAGAAAACTGAATGTGACCAACAGAATGTAGAGCACACAGATGAGATCCGTCCAGAAGGCAAATGCCCGATTAACACTGGCATACATATACACTGCCGAGGTATTCGCATTTTGATAATTGTGAAAGTCGCGCTCCAATCGCTTTGTGGCACTAAAGGCACGTATCGTGGTCAGACCCTTGAACGTTGCATTCGTGTGTGAGTAAATGGGACTTCGAGCTGTAGACGACATAAGTTGGATTAGTTGTTAAATTAAATTGTGATAATCTTATAGCCCCTTTTTTCTGACTTTGTCTTCAATTTTGTTGCAGGTTTTCCTTAGCAAGCAAATTTAAATTACAAAATAAAATTTTTCTGCGTTTTTTTAAGTCTGGATCTGATATTTTGCAGTGGTAAAATACTTATATGAATCATATTGACAAAATACTAAATCTTAAGAATATAAAAAGCATTAAACTTTTGAAAAATATGTTGTCAAAAAAGGTATAATGGTTTTTTGCAACACAAAACTTGAATATGAGAAAAAAAAAATGAGTATTTACAGGTGTGTTCCAGAAATACCAGACAAAGATTTATGACAGCCTCTTTTCTCTGACTTTTTCTACAATTTTGTTGCAGGTTTTTCCTTAGCAAGCAAATTTAAATTACAATATAGAATTGGTGCAGTGATAAAATACTTATATGAATAATATTGACTAAATACTAAGTCTTAAGAATATAAAAAGCATTAAAATTTTGAAAAATATGTTATCAAAAAAAGATATAATGGTTTTTTGCAACACAAAACTTGAATATGCGAGAAAAGTGATTATATACAGGGTGTTCCAGAAATATCAGCCAAAGATTTATGATAATTTAAGACCTTGCTCCCGAGGCTCAGACTGCTCAAAGCGTTATTTTCTACATATATTCTACATATATACAGGATACTCTACATATATACAATGTGTTCCAGAAATATCAGCCAAAGAGTTATGATAATTTAAGACCTTGCTCTTGATGCTCAGACTGCTCAAAACGTTATTTTCTACATATATTCTACATATATACAGGATATTCTACATATATACAGGGTGTTCCAGAAATACCAGACAAAGATTTATGATAATTTAAGACCTTGCTCCCGATGCTCAGACTGCTCAAAACGTTATTTTCTACATATATTTCTCAAATTAGCTGAAAACTCGACTCTATTTCTGGCCATTGATTATAAAAAGACCGAAAATTCAATTAACCGGACACTTACAAATGATATCGATGCGCTTGAGGCTTCGACTGGCGCCAATGTAGAGGCTGCGAGAGAAATAGAGCAGGGCGATCATCCCAGCAGCCGGAATCAGTAGCCAATAGTTGGCGGTGCTCACCACGATGAGAACGGCCAGGCCATTGACGAAGAACTCAAATGAATCCATCATTGACTGTGGCAAGGTGATATCAATGGAGAGAATATCGCTGGAGAAGCGATTGAGTATGCGTCCCGACGTAGCTAGCGTGAAAAACTGCATGCCGGCCCGAATGATACCCTGGAATAAGAAGTTGTGAATGCGCAACGAGATGCGTAAGCACATCATAAAGAAGCCAAAGGTGCGCAGTACATAGAGCAAAAGGGTGCTGATAATCAGCACAGCATACAGGGCGACTAATCGAGTTCGAATCCTGCGTCGCTCGATTGCCGGCTCATTTTCATCTGGTTGCGTCTCCTCCCAATTGGCCCTGAAAGTGTTTATTAGATAGTTACACTGATAAAATGTTCTAAAATCAAGATTTTGGTCTCAAAACTAAGAATTTTGGTGAAAAAATGTGTCGAGAGCTTAAAATGCTTGTACTTAGAAAGCACATCTTGGTTGTGAGAACATTTTACTAAAGACTAATAGCCTATTTCCACGACAGCACATTTGGCTCATTCGACGCCATTTTCATCATTTGGCAGAAATGTGGACTTCATTTCAGTACAAAATCCGAATGATCATTTTGGCTCATTTATAATGAATGAGCCGATTTTTTGTCATTCGACCCTGTGAATTTCATTATTTTTTTTATCGAACACGCGATGTTTATCGATAAACTCGTAAAAAAAAAGCAATTATCCCCTTAACCAGCTGTTTTCATCAATAAAATCGGTAGGCATTAAATTTGCGCCAATTATAATATCATAATAAATAATAAAATGTTGTTATTGTCTGCTTTTTATAATTTGTGCACAGAAGCCGAACAGCTGCTTTGCTTTATGTGTCTTAACAGTTTCACATTTGGTCGTGGAAAGCCAAATATGAGGCACATTCAAATGTGAGCAAATGTGGCAAATGTGAGTGGTCGTGGAAATAGCCTATAAGTTATTATTTTAAGAGTAAATGTTCTTAAAATTAAAGTCAAATAAAAAAATTTGACATTACATTTTAATTTTATAATTTTTTTTTTAATTTTGACTTTTATTTTTTACTCTGTCTTGGTAATTTTATAAATGTTATTTTTTTAATTTTTGGCGAGTTGGATTCAAACCGGCGCATACTGCTTTACATTTGAAGCGGTTTCTCTAACGAGAGCGCCACAGGTCATATGAAATAGTACATATTTATGCTTTCCTAACAATTTAAGATTTTTATTCTTGTATTAAGAACTTTGATTTTTTAGATTAATATTCTTAGTATTAGTAATATGGTCTTAAAATGTTCTTATTTTAGACACAAAAAATGTAAGATGAATGTTCTTGATTTTAGAAGTTGGTCTTTTTTTCAGTGTACTTACCATTTGGATAGGAAAATGTCCATTGTGGCCTCCGAGCCGCGTGCCACGATGAAAACCACTAGAATTATTAGCACCACCGCCGGCAGACCGAGTACCGCGAAATATTCCTTGTAGGTGCTCAACTTGACAGATCCTAGCAATTGTTGCTCCTTGTAGAGCTGCTCACTGGCTTCCTGCTGCAGTTGTAGCTGCTGTTGGGTGAGCGGTTCTTTCTGTGGTGTCTCCTCGACAATGCTATCGGTGTGCACGGCACGCAGCTTGGACACCTCACTGTCATTTACCACGGACATGCGGAAGCGTGTGAGCTGCTTGAGGGATTCGTATCTGCCCTGGATGGAGGCACGGCCGTTCTCCATGAGCACAATATGATCGGCGTGGTGTAAGAGCGCCACCCGATGCGTGACCAGGATGCGTATCTTGTCGCAAAGGAACTCCTTAAGGCAACGCTCCAGCAGCAGATTGCCCACATGTGTGTCCACAGCGGAGAGCGGATCATCCAGCAGATAGATGTCCGCCTTGCGGTAGACCGCACGTGCCAGGCTGACACGGGCCTTTTGACCGCCGCTGAGGCTGGCACCCGACTCGCCCACAATGGTGGCGTCTCCGAGTGGCAGCTGGGCGATATCCTTCTCCAGCAGACACACACGCAACACATCCCTGTAGCGTTGCTCCTCGTACGGCTCCATGAAGGTGATATTCTCTCGCAGACTGCATCGATTCAGCCAGGGCTCCTGTGGAGCATAGCTGATGACGCCGTTGAGCTCGACGCTGCCACTGATGATGTCCAGTTCACCCAGTAATGCCGAGAGCAGTGTGCTCTTACCGGCACCCACCGTACCGACAATGCCAATGAACTGTTGCTCCTCCACCTGAAAGTTAATGTCTTCGATGTGGTGCTGAAGCTTCTCCTGCTTGGCTGGATCCCAACTGGCCGTTAAGCTGCACAGTGTGACACTCTTACGCATCGACAGTGGATTATGCATGCGTCCATAAAAGTTGCCATGCTGCAGATCATCGTCCACGTCTAAAAAGTTGGCCACGCCGCCATCGGCAGGATCCTCGTGCTGCAGCAGAAAGTCCAGGACTCGACGTGCAACCACATAGGTCTCCGCCCAGGAATTGATGGCCAGTGGCCAGAGATGCAGCAGGGATTGATTGAGATGATCGTAATAGCTGGACACGATGAAGACTTTCTGGGCGGTCACAATGTCGCCAGTGTAGACGTAGCTGACCAGGCACAGGAAGAGCGACAGCTTGGAGATCATGTCGGTACATTGCAGCGCCGCATAGACGTACATGGAACCACGTATGGCGCCCATCTCTTTCTTGCGCACTCGGGCTATCAGCTTGGCAAAGGATTTCTCCCAGGCATACATCTTGATCACCTGCATCGCCGAAATGATCTCGTTCATCAGCTTGACACGATCATCGCCGTATTCGGCGGACAGATGCTTGAACCGGGCCGTCGCCTTGGCAGCCCACACCTGGAGCGGTATGAAGACTATAATGCTGGCTATGCCGACCAGTGCTGGCCAACCGATCACTTCGTAAATGATATAGCCAAATATGAGACCCTCCAACGGACCCTTCCACAGTTCATGAAAGAAGTAAAATGTCTCATTGAACTGCGGCAGATCGGTGGCCATAATGGCAATGGCATAACCACTAATACCACTATTATCCGCAGCCACCGAGACCCGCAGGCACTTCCTGTAGACCAGGCCAGCACAGGCCAGACGCACGCGAGCTCCCAGCCTAAACAGGTAGAACATGAAGGGATGGTAACAGAGGGCGGAGACAAGGGAGCATAAGACCACGCCCATGGCATATAAATATGCCGATTCCTTGCTGATGTCTTCATTGCTCTCCGAGAAGAAGGACACGAGTCTGCCAAGCATCAGTGGTTGCATTGTGCTGCAGACAAGACAATACAAGACTGATCAACAATACTATCAAGGACAGAAGCCAACAAAGCACTTACTGCAAAAGAATCTCAACCAAAGAGTAGAGTATACAGATGGGTACAAAACTGACGCCATAAGCCTTAAAGATCATATGCAGGACACTCGGCTTCGAGCGTTTCAATTCACGCTCCCAGTGCTCCAAGAGAGTGTGCGACACATCTCGGCTGTCCAGACTGGGCACATGATCATACAAATCCGCCGGCTCAACGTTTTTACCGTAACCCTTGCGCAGTATTTCGCTTGACCAGCTGCAAAAGTTAGGACAAGAGACGAGAATTTTAACGACAGACAGCCGGATGTTTATACGAGTAATTTGAGTAGTTTATCTTAAAGAAACTGTTGCATGTTGTGACAGGCGATACCGCCATAAATATCGGTCCGATTTGCTCTTCAAGTTTATCTTATCTGGGCAGAAAGCGGGCAGCGTCTAAAAAATTCAATTAACTTTCAAATCACCCTCGTATTATTACGTATACGCAATAGTTTCCTATAAATACACGTATACGTAGCGAGCATTTAAAGTTTTTATTGACCGAATAAACAATTGAAATTTATGGTTGCACTGTATTTACTGAGATTTTATTATACACTCGTATTTTTTGCGATAATCGAACACTCACATAAAAAACCATTTGGAAAAGAAATTCGCTTTAAGCACGGGATTTGGTTTGAGCTCCTTCTTTGACGTGAACATTGTTTATCATCCAATTCACTGGAGTTGTAATTTAGCGGCTACATCAACTTGTATAAAATATACACAGTTAATCACATACGGTATATATCACATATATCCTTTTCAGAATTCACACCGCTCGTAACCGTTGCCTTTGCCGTTTTATTCGTAACTGATTCGCAGTAGGCAAAGAGCATTTGATTTTTAACTAAATGTTGCGCTCCGTTCCCGAATCATCGCTATAAATCAATGATCCGCGAA
The DNA here is from genome assembly GCF_004354385.1 of Drosophila innubila. Lineage (NCBI taxonomy): Eukaryota > Metazoa > Arthropoda > Insecta > Diptera > Drosophilidae > Drosophila > Drosophila innubila. The sequence goes on from NW_022995380.1 coordinate 27,338,669, forward strand.
GGCCTATCGCACCACCTGTAGGGGTGGACAGTGTGTTTTATCTTAATGCCCCTTGACAGCGAACCATCAGCGATGCAGTCGAAACCACAGCTCGCGAGTCGCGACCATTTGCCAAAGTGGGTTACGCTGTTAAAACATCGAACATGGAACATGAGGTACCGCCAGGTCTGAAGTCTAGGGAATAACAAACCATAAATACAAGTACCTGTGAGTAATGAATGATATGTATACCCTCTGCTGTATTAACAACAAAAAAGGTATATTGGAGTTAGAGATATATAGAATTAAAAAAAAACACATGCTGCTTAAATCCTGACAATAAATATAGAGAAATTTAAATATATAGAACTGCAGACATTTTGGCGTAGTCTAGACATTTTTAAAGAGTATCTCTTTAGCGAGTTGTTGAAAATTAACTGTCATTTTAGTTTAATCCGCCTTTTCAAGGTTGGTTATTGGACTCTTCAGCAATTGACAATTTTAATTAGAAGTTTTTGAACTTAATGTAGTTTGTTTAACTACTGTTTATCCCTTGTTTCCGATGTTTATCTACAATCTGTTGAAATTTGTATCTTTTTCTTTTTTTTATTAAATATTTAATCTCAGGCCTGTTCCGGTTTTCACTTTCGGCAAGATTTGTCGGAAGTGTAATCCTTAACCTGTTCTTATATAAATCTGAAAATATTTTGCGTATTGAATTCACTTTGAGTTGGTGAATTCAAGTCCATTAAAGTGATAAAATATAATTTTAAAATGTTGAGCTCAAATGCAACGTGAAAAATTACATTTTTTGAAATCCGATAAATAGAAAGTGAAAACCGGAAAAGGCTTGCATAATTTATTTTTTTTTCTTTTAAATAATTATTATAAATGAATTTTGTTGGTATAATAGTTCTCAGGCACTTTATTGAGATTTGGTACGTAAATACATAAGTACAATGTCATAAATCTACATTATATAGTAGTTTCTGTAGTATACAGAATAATATGCTGTATATAAAAATAGCACAGGGCATAGTTTGATTTGCTTTGATTTGTGCAAATTGCATTTGTGTTCTACTTATATGATATATGAAGACATAGCGGAGGCATAAAATTATCCTAACGAAAGAGTTGCATTCATAAATTCATCAGTAAATTTAAGTAACAAGTTAACAATGAATCACGCTTATATCCGATTACATATTTACAGACTCATATACAGAATACAACATGGACTTTTACTACTACTAAACACATCATTACGTTAAGTACAAGTTATTTTTGTGCGTGCTTATAATAATTTCAGTTTCATACTACGAATGCTAAGCAACTCTGTGTGTAGTTTACAAAATTGCATACGGTATGCATAATTTGATTAAGTTTTTTCGATTGAGGCAAATTGCTTTCGAGTTCTTTGACATATGAAGGCATTTCGGAGACCTTAAGCTATTAAATTCATCAATTCGCCTACGATGTTAAGTAATCACGCTAGTATATGTACATTGTACATACTTATACAGAATAGAACTATCACGGTTACAACTACAAAACATAAGGTTTAGTAAGTTATTTTTGATGCATGCTCATAATACTTTCAGTTCCATCCTATAAATCTTAATCAAGTTTGTGTGTCAATCTGAACGTATGTAGTTTGTTGGCTATTCCTTTTGCTCGTGAAGTGCCGGTGTGATATTGGGATCCTCTGGAGTCTCGTTCTGGTTCATCAGCCGTTTGCTGTAGCTTTCCTCGGCCATTTGTTGTAGTGAAAATGCAGTGGCTGAGCCTGTGTGGTCCACCAGTTGACGAAGATATCCGTCAGGCCGTTGCAAAAGTTCATATGCATGTCCAAGCTCGCGCGCTTCTCCTGCATCCATGACCAGGACACGATCCGAATCCATAACGCTGTGTAGTCGATGGGCGATTGTGAGTACCGTACAGTTGGCAAACTTCGATCGTATCGTTTGTTGAATGAGCTTGTCGGTTCTGAAAATTAATCAAGATCAAGATTATAGTGATGGCGTTTTTATCTCGAGAAATAATCAGTGCTACTATACTTACTCTGGATCCACGTTGGCCGTGGCCTCGTCCAGTATCAGTACACGATTGTTACGTAGAATGGCGCGGGCCAGGCAAACCAGTTGACGCTGGCCTACGCTGAAGTTGGATCCACCATCATACATGCGGCAGTTGAGGCCGCCAATTAACGTGGACACATACGAACGCAGCTCCACATCTCCCAGCGCTTTCCACATCTCCTCGTCGGTTCGATCGTCCATCGGATCGAGATTATAGCGTAAGGTGCCCGAAAACAGCACAGGATCTTGGGGTATTATTGAGATTCGACTACGCAAATCGTGAAGTCCCATATGTTCAATGTCTATGTCATCAATACGTATCATGCCCTCGTTGCAGGCCAGTCTAAATACGGACTGAATTATGGAGGATTTGCCCGCTCCCGTGCGGCCTACGATGCCGATCTTCTCGCGCGACTCAATTGTGAAGTTAAGATCCCGCAGCACGGGCGCCTCTTTGGGTGAATATCGCAGCTTGAAGTTTATAAACTCAATGCGTCCTTTGCTGGGCCATTCAGTTTTTGGCTTGAATTTCTCTGGCGTCTCCAGTGGCGGCTCCGATGGCTGTTCTGTATATTCCAAGACACGTTCAACGCTCGTCATTTCATTCTCCAGCTCGGCTGTCTGACGCATGCCCCATTGACACATGCCCGTCATCGTGGTGCTGTGCAGAATGGCCAAGCCAACATCGCCACTGTTGAATTCGTTGCGTAGCACCAGAAAACTGAATACAACCGCTGTCATATAAACGATGCACAACATATCCGACCACAAGGCAAAGGCGCGTGTACACGAAAGGAACAGGAACCATGCCGAGGTGTTGGCATTCTGATACTCGTGAAACTCATTCTCCATAGCGCCCTGCGCCTGCAGAGCTCGTACAGTGGTAAGACCCTGGAATGTCTGATTTGTCAACGAGTAGACCGGACTGCGAGCTATAAATAAACAGAAAGATCATTAGATTCGAGGCTACAATCAAGATTTATTGTATGGACTTACATATGCCCTCGAGTCGCTTAATACTGCGACTTGTGTTCACATAGAGATATCGTATGCAGCCAAGAAACACCACCATGAAAGCAGCTGGAACCAGTAGCCAATAGTTCGCAATGGCCACGATGATGAGAACACCAGACACATCAATGGCAAACTGAAAGATTAGCAAGTTTAATATCAATGTAATCATTTTAAAGTCATGCAACATCATTACATTTATGCAATCCAGCAGTGTGCTCGGCAAATCTGTGTCCACTGTGCGAATATCCTTGGAGAAGCGATTCAAAATGCGACCCGAAGAATTCGTATTAAAGAAGTACATGGAAGCGCGAGTGATGCCGCGGAAGAGACGATCGTGCAAGCGCAGGGAGATGCGTAAACACATCTTAAAGTATCCAAATGTGCGCATAAGATAAACGATGAGAGTGGCACCAAGGATGACGGCATAGAATAAGACCAGCTGCTGACGAATGTTATCTTCTACGCTCGCTTCACTCAACCGACTAGACATATTAAGGGTATCGTTAACTGGCGCTGGACTCGTCGACTCATCTTCCGTCGCATTAGACATCAAGATGGGCTCATTGGCTGTGCGATTAAGCGCAATGTTTTCCTCCCAAATAACCCTGATGAAGAGAAATAAAGAATATAAATAAACAGGTAGATTGGCAGTACTTCTTACAAACTTACCAGCGAGACAAGAAATAATCCACTCCCGTCAGCATAATCCTGGCACAAACAAAGAGCACCATAATTAGACCCAGCAGAAATGTGCTTTCCAGAGCCTTGAAGTATGAAGCGTATACACTAAATTTGACAGCGCCCACGGCTTGTTGCTCCTGGTTGACTTCTTCCACGGTCTCATCTGGCCGGAGTAGCTGATTATGCTGATGATGATCCATGCTTTTCTCCGAGTCGCTGCGGGACATGTGACTGCTGATACTATGCGTATCGATGCCACTCTCGTCGTGCGTTTGCTCCAGAAACTGAAACTGGCGTGAACGCTGCAACTGCTGATAGCTTCCCTGAGCAGTCACCTTGCCAGCAGACATCAGGATCAGGTGTTCCACGTCGAACAAATACTGCACTTGATGGGTTACCAGTATGCGTATCTTGTTGGACAGAAAGTCGCGAATGCACTTCTCAAAGATGTGTTTGCCCACATGAGTGTCGACCGCGGAAAGCGGATCGTCCAGCAGATAGATGTCCGCCTTGCGATAAACAGCACGAGCCAAATTAACTCGAGCCCGTTGACCACCGCTAAGACTGACGCCGCGCTCTCCAACAACAGTTAGATCACCATTGGGCAGCAGCTCCAGATCGCGTTCCAGCGCACAGACTTTGATAACCTTCTTGTAGCGCCGTTCATTATAGTCCTCCACGAATACAATATTATCTCGTATTGTTCCCTCAAAGACCCAGGGCTCCTGTGCGGCATAAGAGATCTTGCCATGCACAAAAGCCTCACCCTGGACAATGCCCACTTCGCCGAGCAGCACATTTAGGAAACTGGACTTGCCGGCGCCAACTGGACCGACCACTGCAGTCAAAGTCCGGTCCTGAATTTCCGTGCTAAAGCTGTCAATGGCGCAGTTGGCATGTCCATCACTAGCACCCCAGGAGGCGGTCACGTTCTTCAATATCACACACTTCTTGGTCGTCTCGGGACTGTAGTCTCGCAGGCGGCTGTGTTGTGTCTGGGTTGGCTGCGATGTACCATTCGTCAGCAGCGATCCATTAAGCTCGACATTCTTCAGCTTATCCTCTTCGGTTAGTCGGCGTTTGATCTTCGACTGTGTTGTGTCGTTCTCCAGATTGATGGGAGACTCAGCTCTATCACCGTCCAGCAGGAATTCCTTGCATCGTTTCGCCGAGACCATTGCCTCGGCAATAAACGTAATGGAGAGTGGCCAGAAATGCACCATGGAATCATTCAACATGTTGAAGTACGAGGATACCGTGTAAACCTTCTGGGCGGTCAGCGCGTCGCCCAAATAGACATAGGAGCATAGGGCTAGGAACACAGACAGTGGCGAGATCATTGAGGTGCAACTTAATGCGGCATGAATATAGTTGGTGCCCTTTATGGCCTGCACCTCCTTGAGACGCACTTCGGCAACGATGCGGGCAAATGACTTTTCCCATGCGTACATTTTGATCACCTGTATACCCTGTATGATCTCGTTCATCAGCTTGACACGCATATCTGTACGCTCCGCTGTCTTCTCCCGGTAATAGGCTGCGTTCTTGGCCGCCCACGCTTGGAGCGGTATGAAACTAAGCATGAATGAGACACCAATGACGGCAGACAGTCCAATCTCTCGGTACATGAGATAACCAATCAGTATCGATTCCAAGGGTCCCTTCCAAGTGTCGTGCAGAAAGCATAGCGCCACATCGAATCGACCCAGATCGTTGGACAGTATATTAATGGCGCGAGCACGAAGTCCATCGTTGCTGCTACTCTTGGACACCTGCAGGCACTTGCGGTAGATGAGACCTGAGAAGGCCAGGCGCAGTTTTGTGCCCACTTGGAAAATGTAGAAGATGAACGAATGAAATATTATCACAGGAACCAGCATGCATATCACAATGCCTATTGCATTATAATACGCATCCGACTCGGTTATACTCGTCTGATCCGCGGCAAAATAACCGACTAAGCCGCCCAGAAACAATGGCATAAGGGCTCTGAAATTAAGTCAAGAATTAGATGATGTTTTTTTTATATTAAGAGTGCAAATACATACTTGCAGCAACTTTCCATAATTGCATATATTAATCCTAGAGGAATAAACACGGAACCGAATGCTCGCAATATCATTCGGATTACACTGGGATTACTTCGCTTCAGCTCATCGTCCCACAAATCACTAAATTTTTTCGTCAGCCGCCCGCTGTCGAGTGTCTTTCTATGCTGGTACAGCTCCTCATCCGAAAGAGGACCCTGCAGACCGCGCTTGAACATATCCCGCATCCACCTGAAAATATATGATTTTAATTTTTGTTTATTTAATATTTTTTTTTTCGACCATCATAGCCATGGTTCCACGTTAATGGTAAGGGTCCCCCCTTTGAAAATTTGGAAATTCAAAATTTTAAATCTCAAGTTTTTACTTTTAATTAACTACTTATATCGTTATTAGTTTAAAAGGACACTTTAAACTTGATTCTGAGGCCTTTTATTTTTTTGTAAAAAATCAAGTCAAAATTAAAAATCAAGTCAAAAATGCAAAAATGTTTTAAGTCATATTAATAATTAGAGCTACTTTTAAAAATATGTCATAAGAACACAGACTTTTATTATATTTATGTTAGCTTTAGCAGGTGTTTTATAAGCACATTTAAGACGATGTAAAGAATAATTAATTTTATAGGCATCTTACAAGAGCAACTAAAGTGAGCGTGCTACTATCTTATCAACTTCATTAACAACATCAAGGATTTTCAGACCCTAAAAGTACCAAGGGATTATTAAGATTTCCGAATGCAAAATGGAAGTTTTCAGATTAAATGCAGGTTCACTTACAGTCGGTTTCTCTCGACCGATGAAGCTATAAACCTATAATATCTGTGTATTTTAATAAGCTAATAAATTCCTAAACACATTTTATGAAACCATAATTTACGTCCGTTTTTTTTTTTTTTTTTGTTAAAAAGTTATCATAATATGCAGATTGTTCCAATCAACTGAGGCCACAAACGGGAAATCTTTGGTTAAAAAAATATGCTGAGTCATGAGCATTAGTAGCGAGTGGATCGAATCTACTATATGTTAATCAATTGGGTCTAACAGGTCTGTTTATCATTAAATGGTTAAAGATTACAAATGATTAGATTATAAAATAACACAAACGATTTCGATTATACAAATATATTCTAAATGTTTGGCGATAATATTCATAAAATGCCTATTTAATAAATACTTCCTCATAACTGTATAATCAATATGAACAATTGCACACACATATGTGCATGTGTGCGTCTGCAAGCTGTATATAAATTTTGCACATGTCTAGATAATAATTGTAGCCTTGATAGCTATGTATACTGACATCTAATACTTATGTACTGTGAATAAATGTATATTATATTCATAACGTCTATCAGCGTCAAAATAACCGAATTCAGAGAAATTTATTCGATAAAATAATGAGACGGTGAATAACCTTAATAAATATTAGTAATGTACATATGTACATATATACAGATGACATATCTACATTACTTATAAATTTAATACATTGTGACACGTGCTAACTGAGCTGACTTAACAGCGTGAATACATAATTTACCGATATTTGTGGAACCATGACTAATTTGGGGGAGTTACAGAGGGGCGTTAATTGAGTGAGAAATCTTACCAGAAGCTCCATCGTGAGAAGGCATTTGCACTTTCGTAAGGATTCTTTGGTCGTACAAGTTTTCTTCTGGTGCGGTTCATAATATTCGAATATTTGTGAGTTAGGCACAGTTATCACTTCTGCGATTACTTCTCCCTAACGGTAATGCAGAATTTGGAGTGAAAAGCAATTCGAAACACACCCTGTTGCAATTGCCTTCTTTATTAAAATTTACAATTCACTGTCACAGCAGCAGCAACAACAACACTATCAGCGAATCTTCCACAAATCGTCTATTGTCAATTGTGTACGGTCGAGGTCATCGGCAATCTTCTCTCAATTCACTCTCTTCTCCGACAAACCAAATTAACCGTTTGTTGCTGCAATTGGCCTGGCAACAATAAAAATGCCAATGCAAATTCACGCTCTCTTTATATTCGTTAATTAATCACTGCGAGCGACGATAGAACTAACACAATATCACAATTAGTAAGTAATTATTTAGAATACACACAGTTATTACGAAAAAACGACACAGTATTTAATATTTTACGTAGACCGGTCAACGACTATCCGGTCCAACTTCTGAAATGGCAATGACAAAATAACTGAGAGCGACAATGCAAGAAAACTTGGAAACAACACTAAACAAAGAAGAGAGAGCGAGAGAGAGAGAGAGCACAAAGAGAGGGAGAGCGTTGGTGTTTACTGTTGCGGTTGTGCTACTCTTCGTTTTTCTTAGGGTAGTCAAATTTCTAAACTCATTTTGTTTTTAATAAATTTCTAAGCATGATAAATGATAAAAAATAAAATTAACTTTTCATACAAAAATCTTAATAAAGATGGTTTAAGTGGTTTTCTTATATAGCGTTTACACATATGTACAGAATAAATGTATGTGTTCTGTTTAAAACGTATAAAAGGGTAGTTTTCTCTTCGGCATGCGGATTGATTTTATGCCGCTACGCTCTTTTGGGCGTAGAGACAACGAGATTTGCTGAGAATTGATGTCAACGTCAATTTGAAAATTGAGCGGGAGCGATTGCTAAGCATTGTGAAATTGTTTATTGATATACAGACGAGCTTTTCTTAATTAAAAATAATCAGTTTGTACACAAACAAAAAAAACGTGCAAATTTCTATCAGCAATAATGATGCTACAATGTTTTGGATTGCAAACAGTTTGATATCTTTCCAAGATTTCACAAATTAAGAAATCGTTGTCTGTTCTCGCGGAGCTTTCAAGTTCTTTGCCCTGGCGCCAAACACACACACACGCATATACTCACGCATAAATAAACAAGTATTATTTTACATCATGAGTGATGAACATTTATTATGTGTAATTACGAATTAGCATTAACTCTGTGTATTTGTTATTATTTCTGTATAGTAATTTTGGTGAAAAATACATTGTATATATATATAGATATAGATGAAAATCAGAACAATTTCGCTTAGATAATGACAAACAACATGCCCATTTAATCTTCAATGTATTCAAATGGCTCTGGTGGCTCGGGTTCCTTCTCATCATCATTCATGGGTCCAAAAGCAGCTACCGGTTCAACGAGTTCCTGTTCCTCAGCTTTGCCGTTGTGCTGGAACACGATGATGCCACCGATTGTCACATCCTTCATTGGCTCATAAGACTGTCCATCAATGACACTGAGCACCTTTAATTGCTGGCGAAGCACACGTGCTGGATTTTGTAGGATTTCAAAATTGGGCTCAGGCTCCTTTTTATCCTTCTTTTCCTTTTCTTTATCCGCACTTGCGCTGGTGCTGCTGCCGGCTTCTTTATCCTTTTCATCATCCTTCTTCTTGTCCTTTTCCTTTTCCTTATCATCCTTCTTCTTCGGCTTGGACTCATCCACTGGCTTTTCTTCTGGCTTGGCAGCTGTTTCGGATTTCTCATCGTCCTTTTTGCTGCCGGCAGCAGTTCCTTCTTTGCTGTCCTCATCGACATCCATCTTTTCATCTTCCTTCTTGCTGTCGGCATTCTCGCGTCTCTTTTGTCGAGCTGCAATCGATAAAACGGCCGTGGCCACTTTCTCGCGCTCCTCGCTCTTCTTCTCCTCCAGCGGTGCTGGATAAGCGTACAGAGATGGCTTCCCCGCAGATCTGTACTCCATCTTGGGCATCTTCAGATCTGAATTCAGACCAATTACACAAGTGGGCGTAAATGCCAGTGAAAGGGTGTGGGCAAGTGGGAACCAGTACCAGTACTGGGTGAAGGCCAGCATGCCGACCACAGCTTGCAGATTGGTGTGTCCAGTGCGCGATTGCAAGGAGAGCGTAGCATTGCGACCACCAGCATCAATGATACCTGCAAGACAAGGAATACTTTAGGAAATGCACCTTCTCTAATTTACAGCGATAAGAACCGACCTTGAGCCAAGATGGCACCATATTTGGCCATAACATCCTCGTGCTTGTTGCTAATGACCTCGGCGTATAGCTGGCGGAAGAAAGTGCTCTTGGGGCAGCTCTGATCTGTGTGCTGTATGAGGATCATCGCAGATGCGATAAGTGCACCCTGACGCACAAAATTCACAGGATCAAATTTGACCATTGGCTCCAGCAGAGCAATAGCCTCACGCAGTCCAGTCCCGGCACAAGCAATGCCCAATGCCATGGCGGCACCATAGCGTACATGCGGATTATAGGACTCGGCCAGCAGACTAACCACGGATGGACACTGCTCCGGAGTGCGGAACAGAATGAAACCAATGGCCGTTACGGCAGCGCGACGCACATCGTCATTCACATCAGAGACGGCAACGTGCAGCAGCTTCCGTATAGCCTTGTTGCTGCCAGAGCCGTTGTATGCCATGGCCAAGGTGTACATGCCCGAACGACGCAGGACGGGATCCTTGTCGGTAGACAGACTGGTGACAAGCGGATCCGCCTCTTCCAGGCGCGAGAACATGGTCAGTGATATGCCCACAGCCAGACCACGTAGAATCTTTTCATGCTGCGTTTCCTGCGCATACGAAACCATATCCTCGATGGCCTGGGCATTCTTGGAGCCCAGCATAACCATACCCATGGCAATGCCCGCCGCCTCGCCGGTAACAGCATCGTCCTGGTACAAATTGAACTTCAGCTGCTCGTACAAATCCTGACGATGAGTGCCCATGCCAGCCAAGCCTAAGCCCAGACATCCGCCATGACGAACATTCTCATTCTGGGCATCCTTCAGCTGTTGCAACAAATAGTCAATGATATTGGCGCCATGGTTGGCATGGATCAGACCCAAGGCGTACAGAGCACCGCCTTCAGAATACCCGGAGCTGGGACCAGCTTCCTTGGGCAAATAGCTTTGCATTAGCGCCAGCGAGTCCTTCTCGTGACCGCGATGTATGACGCCCAAGGAGGCGGTGGCCGTTAACTTGGCCCAATTCGTTGCCCTGGCCAGCCAATCGAGATTGTCGCGCAGGAACTGATCGGAGGTGGTACCGCTGTGCATGAAGGCATTCGCAATGACGGTCGCTGTGTGGCAGATGGACACACGCACTGCCTCCTTGGTGCCACGCAGAATCTGCAAGTCAGCGTGGTTGCTGCGTATGAGGAACTGCAGCTGCAGATCTATGGATACCTCGCCGGAGAGAATCGAAATAAGCTTTTCAATGTTCTTCTGATGCAGCTTTTCCATATCATTCAATGAGTCGATGGTGCGTTCGATCTTGGCATCGCCTATAAGTAAACAATATATAATTCAGCAATGGCAACAAAAAACTAATCCTTTTAAAACCAGGATAAAATTAACCAGGGTCTCAAACCGAAAAGAAATTCGGTTACTTCGGATTTCAGTTACGGCTACAAATTTCAATCGGTTAATATCGGTTAAAGGTTACGACTCCGATTACCGTTTAAATCCCAGCATGTAATGTATTCAGAAGCTATTGAAATAGTATATGATTATATTACCTTCTTTATCCTCGATGCTGCTCTCATCGCCAAGTAACTTGGTCTTCTCATCATCGGATTTGGTTGCTGGATCGCTGCCTCCGGCTGCTGTGGTGCCCTGAGGCTTGAAGGTGCTGGGCAGTGCTGTTGGGATGGGTGCTGTATCCTTGAGAGCCTGCAGCACATTGCCAAGGAACTCTTGCGTGGCTGACTCATACAAATCAAATGCAATTTGGTAGGCCATCAAATTATTGGCTTCAACCGAGGAGCGAGTGAGTTTGTCCAGCATTTCGGCAACTGCCAGAGGATCCTCCAGGAAGATCAAGCACTGGCACATATTAACGTAGTCGGGCACGCCCAGATCACGATAGAGTCCCACCAGGCAACGTAGCACTTGGTTGCGGAATCCACGATTTTGTAGGAGTGACATGGTCACATTGTAGGCATAGGCGAGCATGCCACGCACATCATCGGACTTCATGATGGACACCTCGAAAATGTCCATGCGACGTGTCTCCAGGGCAATGCCAAGTGCCTGACGAAACTGATTGTCGTCCAGGCAACGCTGAATCATGCGATTCACAATTCCCTCCAGACGTTCGTCAACTGGTTTCGCCTCCTTGGGATTCTCAATGAACTCAACGCGCTGCGCAATATAGAAATCAATGCACTTGGCAATGATTGTCTCTGTGTACTCATTGCGAGCATTCACATCGAACAGATCGCCCGCTCCCAATGCATATGTGAGAGCATCCTCAAAGGAGCCGAGATGATAGAAAACCTTGGATGCAACCATACCAGCTAGTTTGTTCTCGGGAAATGCTCGGTCCTCATGCAGCATTTCAATCTTCTCAATGGACTCGGATATCTCTGGCCAGAACTCATCCACAATATTGTCCAGCTTCTTCAAGGCAAACACCTTGAGATCTGGCATCGGCTCATCGAGTAGGGATATTATCCCTGCAGCGGACGTGAGACTCATTTTTCTACCTTGATTTTTCCGATAATGAATACGTTCTACAAATGCGTACGAAACATATAAATAATTTGAACATCAAAACTGTCTGAATGTAATATATACAAGCTATATTTTATAGTACTAACCAAAAAATACACCTTTCAATAGTTCACAGATTTTCTTTTATGCCGAAAAAACGCTAAATCACCAATTGTTGTAGTGCTGCACAACGCAGTCTGTGTATCTGCCAGTGTTGCAAACAGTTGGTGTAATAGTGCTCTGAAACGAACAATCTTCAAGATGTGGCAGCACTTAAAAATATAAATACTCGATAAATCAAATGAACGAGAAGCAGGTTCGCACATATTGTTTAATCGATAAGTCGATTACTCCGAGCAGTTCGATAAAATACTACATAGCATCGCAGCAACAAAAACGCGCGAATAAAAATATTACAAGCGATCACAACACGCAAAATAATTCGCTTGATTGTGCTTAGTCAATTGCTGTAGCTTAAAGAAAAATTCAAATAATAAAAGAACAACATGATGTGTGAAGAACAAGTCATGTCAATGGATATTTCAACACCGCACAAAGGTTGCATCAGTCTCAATTCCTCGGGATCCTCAATTTCAATGGATGCCAAACCAAAGAACAGTTGGGCCCAGGAGGTTCGTGCTGAATCGGGTCAAAGTGACGAGGTAATAATTGTGGAGTTAAACCAATGGTCGAAGCAAACTAACACGATTATATATCTCTTGATTCCAGGCCTCGTCGTCATTTAATAGCAGTGCCGGGAGCTCTGCTGTCCAAATCAAGCGAGAAATTGCATTTGAATTCCTCGATGGCAGCAACGAGGAGAAGTTTGAGCGTCTGGTCAAGGAGGAGAAACTGAAGACGCCTTTCAAGCGGCGACACTCGCAAACTCCGTCCACGCAGAGCAATGAGAACAGTCGCTCCAACAGTCCGAACAGCAGCGAATCCTCATCCAACGGAGATGGTAATAATGTAAATGCGCGGCCAAAGTATTCGCATCGTGGCCACAAGGAGGAGAAGCGTGTGCGCCACAACAGCTACACCTCGTCCACATCATCCTCTTCCTCATACACTGAAGCAGATCCAGCAATTCTATCGCGCCGCCAAAAGCAAATCGACTACGGCAAGAACACAGCTGCTTACGAAAGATACACGGAAATGGTGCCAATGACGGATCGCACACGTGAGCATCCGCGCACACCCAACAAATTTGGCAAGTACAGCCGTCGAGCCTTTGACGGTCTGGTCAAAATCTGGCGTAAGCAGCTGCATTTTTATGATCCTCCATCTGCGGCAGCATCGAAAGCATGTGAAGATGATTCGGACTCGGATTAAAGTGTTATACTTTGGGCATGGGACATTTTTGTGGGGGCCTAAATTGAAATATGGTACAAAGACGGGCAATTAATTTTCTATTATATTACATTACTAGTTAAAACTTATCACTGCTCGCAGCCAAGTTATGTTTGTTATATTAACATAATATCTATTACATATGTAATGCTCAATAAAATGGCGTCGTTTTTATTTTGGGAATTTTTACCTGGAAATTCCACGCAAACTGATATACAAATGTTGCCAACTTGTTTATCATGTCACAAAAAAAAAAAAAAAAACGGACTGGCAGGCTTGGTTTGTGGATTTAATCCCTGTTTTAATAAATTTCCGAAAATATCAAATTATGCAACATGCAATTATACCCGTTACTTAAAAATAAGTAAATTGGTACATTGTGTTCGTTGAAAGGTGTCATTTTTGACCCTACAATTTTGTGGTAATTAACGATATCTTAACTATAGCCTTTTATAAGCTAGAATTTTGAAAATGTTTGTTCGAATTTTCGAATTAATTAAATAAATTAACTTTTTCCCCTTTTTCACAACAAACTCCCAACATTTATAAAAAAAGCATCTTTATTTTATCCAATTTCTAATCAAAATGTTCATTCAATTGTTTTTACTTTGTCTATTTATTGCTAAAAACTAAAACAATTTAAATTGCGCGCCCATTGCTCATTTGTGTTTGACTTAATTGGCTAGCGGGCTCAAACGTGAAACAGCTGTGCTGTCATCGTCCAGCGGCGTGTGTCTATTGTGAACCAGTGTTTGCTTTTATTTATTTGGATTTAGCTAAATTTGCAAACGCGCTCATGTTTTTGAAAGCCTACAGACTTAAGAGCAGTGCAGCGCTCAAGGGATCGGAAGCTAAGAAGCTGCGAGCGAGATTAGAGCTGGCATTCCCCCACATTTCGGTGGAAAATCTGGTGCCGGCAAAGTCAAATGTAACGCAGCTGAAAATTCTGACACATGGCGGCGTTCCAAGCATTGTTTACTGTGTGGACAAACAGCCGAAGTTCTTCGAATTGGATGGTGGTCAACTGGTGCCCACACTATACACATTGTGGTCAACGCCCGAGATAGTGCCATATTTCACCACTCATGAAGGTGTGCTGCCCAAGCTCACGAATGGCGCCGATCTCATGTTGCCGGGTGTGGTGCCTCTGGGAGTGGGTTTGAGCATGTACGGGCATTTCAAGAAGGGTCAGCTGGGTAAGCAAGCAGTGTGTAATCAGTTGCCTATAGGTACTTACTCCACTCTTAATCTGTCGCTCCTCCAGTTGGCATCAACTTGACCAACAACAGCTCAGCGGTTGCTGTTGGCCAACTTGCCCGCTCCAGCGATGAGCTGTACATGTGTGGAGGTCATGGTGTCGCTGTCAAGATTCTCCATTTGTTTGGTGATAAGCTGTGGGCACATGAGCCCAGTCTGCTGCAGCAGATACCAATGGTCAAAACGAAACCTTTGACGACTGATGATTTTCCGGCATTGGGCGCATCAGATCATCAGCGAAAGACGCCCAAAGCAGAGCAGTCTCAGCAAACAGATGTGCCGCATCCTGTCACGGAAGATGTAGACACAAACGGAGTGGAATCTAGCACAGCTGCACTGTCACTGGAAGAGGAAGAGGACACTGAGGTGGAGGCAAGTGGTACAACGGACGAATCCACACAGGAGACACTGCTCAAGAATGCATTTCTGGCCGCGCTCAAGAACAACGGCAAGAAGCTGCAACTGCCGCTCCTCACCAGCAACTTTTACCGGCTCTATGTGGTGACTGAAGCTGCGGAGCAGATCGATTTGAAGAAGACCCGCTACAAGAAGCTATCCAACTTTCTGGCCGAGATGGTGGATCAGGGCTTCCTGGTGGTGCGTGAGGAGACCAAGGGTGTGGATAAGATCATCTCGGTCGATCTCGAACATCCCGAACTCGTCAATTTCATCACGGACGTTAAGAAATCCGACGGCAGCGGCGCAGCTGCAGAGACGCCACTGTTCCACTCGGAGCTGAAGGAGATGTACATCGTGTCCGATGTGACAGCTGCCTTCTTTACGAAGCTGAACTACAAGCGGGGCGAGGGGATTCCCGTTGGACAGGTCAAGAAGATTGTGCGCGAGTATGTGAGCAAACATGGACTCGTTAATCCGCAGACGAAGCTGGTGCGACCGGATGATGTCCTGTTGGAGCTGTTCGGCAATAGGGAGTGTTCGCTAAGCGAACTCACCTCGATGATAACCAGTAAAATGCAGCACTCCTACCAGATGTGCAGTGGCAAGGACACCAGCGGCAAGCCGCAGATCCAGATGTCCCTGGCCACGCGATCGGGCAACAAGAAGGTGACACTGGTCAGCAACATCGAGGCCTACGGCATCATTATGGCCGAGCTGATCAAGCTGTGCAAACAAGGAGCGGCAGCCAGCACCACAATCGTCAAGTTGCCGCATCAGAAGCACGAGCAGCTCCAGGTGCAGGGTAACCAGATCCGATTCATATACACACTGCTCACCGAGACCTACAAGGTGCCACCCAAGTGTATATTGGGTCTCGAGCTGGCCAAGGATGGCAAGAAGAAGAAGAAGTGAAGCATTTAGTTTAGATATAATCAGGGACCGTAACAGCTATAATTTTTAAAATAAAAATTATGAAATAACAATTATTTGCTGATTTTTTATAAAAAAGTTGGAAAATAACTATTAATTTCAATATTTATTTATTTTAAAAATTCAAAATAATTATTAATTTCAATTTGTATTATAAAAATCAAAAATAAAAATTGAATAAATATTGAATGTAAATATCCTTTGAACCAAGTGGCGTATTTCCAAAATCTAAAAATATATATGTGTGATTCAATACTTTTCATATGATACATTACACGACCTTTAAGGACGTATATTAAGGATATTTAAGGTATTGATATTTACACTGGGTTTTTGTTCTTCAATTTTTATAATAGAAATTGACAAATAATTTGTAATTTTGATTTTATAATAAAAATTGAAATTAATAATTATTTTTAGTTTTTATAAAAAAATTTGAAAATAATTATCTTTAATATTTTATAATAAAAAATTTTAAGTTGTCAGTTTTTTTTTTATTATTTGCAGTCCCTGGCAATAAAATAAAAGTGTCGCCTGCTATCTGTGTGTAATATAATAAATTATTTATTAACTGTACGGGTGATGAACCAATTAATGCTAAGAGAACCACAACAATGAACGGGTTAAGGAAACTAACAACGCTGCGATTCTGCCTTTACTTTGTGCCTGTCTAGAAATTGTTGCCTTCTTTACTTGGCCTTGCCCTGGGCAGCAACAGCTTCGATGGCCTTCTTGACAGTCTCCTCGTCGCCGAGGAACTGCATCGACACCACTGGCTTGAAGTTCTCGTCCAGCTCGTAGACGAATGGGATGCCAGTGGGCAAGTTCAGGGCCATGATGGCATCCTCAGAGAGATCTACATGGAAAACATTTCAAATTTAGTAACAATTAATTAATTAACTAACTTGGACCTACTATCTAAATGCTTGACAATGCCACGCAGACTGTTGCCATGGGCGGCAATCAGGATGCGTTTGCCCGCCTTCATCTGTGGAATGATGACATCGTTCCAGTATGGCAGTGTGCGTGCAATGGTCAGCTTCAGAGACTCAAACTGCGGGAACTCCTCGGGCTTGGGTCCATTGGCGTAGCGGGGATCCTTGACAATGATGTCATAGTAGGGATGTCCCGGCTCCATTGGTGGCGGTGGTGTATCGAAGCTGCGACGCCAGATTTGCACCTGAGCTTCGCCGTATTTGGCCGCTGTCTCCGCCTTATTCAGGCCGGTCAGTCCGCCGTAGTGACGCTCATTGAGACGCCAGGTCTTCTCGATGGGAATCTCCTTGTGGCCACTGGCCTGCAGAATGCTTGCCAGGGTCACCTGAGCGCGAGTGAGCACCGAGGTGTGCGCCACATCGAATTCCAGGCCAGCATCCTTAACGGCTTTTCCAGCTGCTACAGCTTCCGCTTTGCCTGATTAAGATTATTGATTAATTTGGTGATATGATTATGTGACTTTTGATTTATGTATGTGTATTTACCCTGTTCACTCAGATTGGCGTCGAACCAGCCGCAGAATTGGTTTTTCTGATTCCACTCGGACTCGCCATGACGTACCATAACAATCTTGTATTTGCCACCCATTTTGGATAGTTGAATTAATTTGCGGAAAATTGTGTTATACTCTCTGCGATGGCGCTGCTAGCACTGTCGCTTTCCTTTGCATTTACTTCAATATGACCTACAAGGGGGCCAATCAAGGTCGTACTTGTCAAGCGGGAATAATATGCAATAGTGCCCAAACCTTGCCACCTGGCCCAAACGATGCCACCCTGTTAGTTTTCCGATCTGGCATATTTACAATTTTGGGTCAAAGGTCAAAATTGGTAACTTTAAAATTTTCCACCTTCTTCTTGACAACTTCTTAAATTTGAAAGTTAAAATTTTTTAAATTTTTGCAGAAATTTTGTTGGAATTTTCTGCAATTCTTAATATTTTTTTCAGAATTCTATTTGTAACTTCTTTGATTTGGAAGGCTGCCACCCGGTCAAACTTGTACCAATTTAATAAAATTGCAAATATGGTGGTAGCACCCAAGAAAATTCAGCTATTTCTTAATTTTTTATTAGTATTGATTCTAGAGTTTTATTAATCTTTGAAGAATTTTTGTTAGAATTTTGTCAATTTATTTCATATTTTTTTTTCAAATTAAATTTGTAACTTCTTTGCCCTTGGGGTGACTAACTTTAAACCTTCATAGAAACGTTTTCCTTAATTTGATCTAATTTCGAATTTTTAATTTTCATCATATTATTAATTTATTGCAATGCAATAGCATTTTTAAATTTGCACAAACCAAAATTTAAATTTTATCTATGCGCGATTTTGATACTGTTAAGTGAGGAGCGAATTGTTAGTAATTGGAACATAGTCGCGATAAGACACAAGATGGCGCTGCATAGCAGCTGACAAATCTGTAACATAAGTCTGCTACGGTGCGTGCTTTTATGTTACTTTTATGTTACGTTAAATGCACTTAATGCAACTCTGTTTCAGCTCTGCTAACGCAACAGATGGTCGGTGTCGACTGCTGGTTCTGGAAGAAGAAGAGAATAAACAAAAAATTACGCTAAAAGTTGTTAGTTGCGCACATTAGCGTGGTTTAGTTAGCAATATTTTGTATATTATGACTGAAAAAGTAATAACGCGATGTTCTTGGACTCAAACGGCTGGAAACGAGCTGTCCGAATTGGTACAGACACGCCTCTCTGAGGATGATGTCTTTGTGAAGTAAGACAAAGGATTGCATCTTGCAATTGCATACACACCCAAACTGGTTAACACACATGCATACATATATAAATATAGACTAATTGCATTTATATTGGTAACAGGCCCGACTTGGACGATGCTATCAAAGAGGAACGCGCTGTGCTCTTTTCGGACATTGACTCGCCTGGCATTCCGTGTGAGCTGCAATTTAAAATCTCTCCTCGTTTCAAAATTGCTGCTTTAACAATCGTGTGTAGCGCTCCCAAACTGGAGCTGTTTCTGGGTCCCGCACAGGAGTACTTTGAGACCATTTATGGGATATTAATTGATGAGGACGGTGGCGATGTGCTAATACAACCTTATCGTTACGATGTAGAAATCGATCGTTCTGGAATAGCCGACATCGATCTAAAGCTGCTTACATCTGCCAAAGAAGTTTTTATTTATGGCGCGATGTTGCACATAGCGCCAAATCCAAATGGCATCACTACACAGCTGCAGAAGCCATTCGATTTGGTTAAAATCCAAGAGCTTCTTCAAAGAGGAGGCAGCAGTGGCAGTCAAAGCAAAACCGAGGACAATGAGGAGAAAATTCAAAAGTTTATGTCTATAATGAAGGGAATTACTAGCCACTCACAGTCTCAAGAGCCAGCCCCTGATGCTGATACTAATCTTGTTGGCCTTTATCAGCATATTGACTCCAAGCTCGAACAGTTAGAGCTAAATATTTCCAAAAGACTGGATGAATTCGAAGCCCAACAAACCGAAAAGTTGGATAAAATTATTGCAATACTCGAAAACAAAAACTAAATGGTCAAATCGTATATTATAATCAATTGTTTTAAATGTATTTTTTAAATGTTATTTATACATGTCTATTTGCAATCGTCAGCATTTATAAACAACTATATGTGATAATAGTTTGAAAATAGTTTTTTCTGAATGAGTTCCTTATTTCTTAAGAATCATTTGATAGCTTGCTATTATACATATTAAACTTTATAAGCAACTTTGGAGTTTTTTGTTAAACTTGGCTTCATATTTGGCACAAAAGACTGTATCAAAGTTATCGGAGGTGTTATCCTGTTCATCCTCGTCATAAACCTATAGGAACACGCAATTTATTCGATTACCTCTAAAAATTAAGCACATGTTATGCTTACATTATCAAAAGTTATAGCTGGCACTCCCTTATATGTCACTTTGTCGGACGCCTCAGCATATTTCTCCAATATATCATCCAAGCTGCGCGACATTTTGCAGTCCTTTACGGCGGTCACATCGATGCTGTAACGGTTGGCGCAGATGTCAAGCCTTATCTTGTGACCGCGCATCATGCAGGCGATTAGCTTCAGTGACTCCGAGATGTTATGGTGCTCCAGGATGCAGGCATGCCAGGCATTTAATTCACACTCGTTTACGCCATGTTGACATGTTACATTGCCTGCGCTGTTTTTCTAAAGCAGGACATGGAAGTGTTCAACCTCTTTTCGTATATACCATAAAAATTATATACCTTGGCATTGCCATAGGGAACCAGAGTCAGCTCGGTATAGGGAAGACGATCTTGGTGTACCATCGACGGACTTAACTGCTCTGTGACAAAGGCCATACAATATGGACAAAGTGACTCATAGTACAGTGTAACAGGCAGCTTATCGTTTTCTGAACCATGATGACGCTGTAAAAAAAATATTGAATGCAATGCTCAACTGAATCCAACATTACTTGCTCTGGCAGTGCACTCCAGGATGCCGAAAATAAGCGCGAACCAATATACAAAGGTCTTCATTGTGAAGGAACTGAAACCAAGAGATGCAGTCCCGACAGACGAATCAAGACTGAATAAACTGCAGTCGAAATTCGTAATCACACTCTGCGTCGTTAATTGTAGTTCCAGACGTAAACAGAGATGTGCATGTTCTCCCAAGAAAGTGGGTTTTTCCACTATCGAGAGGGCAAAAATTAGTTTATATTAGAATAATTGTTGTTTTTTAGAAATCACCAGTAGCCGCAGCCTACGACTCTGATTGCTCTTAATCAACCAGCATTTCCTGATATCATGAAAAGTGTTTGTGCTAATCAGCAAATGTTTTTAGAAGGCGTCTCGCATCTCGTCTATTTATAATATACCCTTTCTTTTAATTCTGATAAAAGCATGATAAGTTGATTTTGCTTATTTATATTGTGTAATTATAAATATGTTAGTAAAATAAAAGGATACTCGATAAAGGAGATGAATAGTAATTTCTTAAAATATATAAGACTCAAATAAAAAAAAACCAAAAATTGTGTTACTAAAATCTTATATTTGGATATTCCCACATCATGTATTATTAATTGTATATAGAACTATGAAGTACATATATATTGAATAGGAATAAGTTAAGGTCATTAATCTTTTTACATTACCTTTACTCTCATAAATATATGTACATGTAATACATTTACGTGTTTGGAATTACAGCTGCTGATAATCGCTGTCGCATTTTTTCATCTGTAAATTAGATTAATATATGCATGTATACTTACGTGTATATAGTAATTCATTTGCCTATCAGTAAATTTATATATATATATATTTTTTTTGATTAAAATACTTGAAAATCGGCTTTAATTATCAGCAATCGACTGCCAAGTAAGTTAAAGAAGACTGGGATTTAATTATGTATGAAAACTAAAATATAAAATAGATAAATTTTGTTTATAAACAAGAGTGCTTAGAGATTTTTAAGAAGCAAAGCAACAGGAACGACTCAGGTAACAGGTGAACAATATGAGCACTGAAAATGTATGTTTGTAACACCTAATTAAACATATGTACAATTAAAATAAATATTTTTAGTGATTCCATGAACCAGCGCATAAAAAATACGAGTTTTGATACAATTGTATCATAAGTATCATATCATATTAAAATATAATACGTAATTAGATTGGAATTCTCAATTTAAAACTGCTAAGAATTATGGTTTATTTTTTTTTTCATAATATGTCATGTTTTATTACTTATCATTAACACTATTACTTTATCACAAATATTTTAAGCATTTTTACATAGATAGTTACAATCGTCGTGCTTATATATGTATGTATATATGTACAATCTTTACCCTCGTTGAGGCCCATTAGATACATTTTAGCATATGCCATGATAATATATTGAACTACATGATTTCGGTTTCAAAATTTCAACTACTTTCGTACTCGTATTGAATATCTACAGCAGGGGACATTAGCTTATACACCTTGAGGAAGTTTATGATTTTCTGACAGTTTATTGAAAGTAGTATTCAATACAACGTTTGACTTTTTGTTCATTCATTTTACATCTTAATATAATTATATTCACACTTTTTATGCTAATGAATTTATGTATATGTACGATTCCACTATATTTAAGTACTTCAATAATATTGTTTTGTGACTTTCGATAGATATGCAAAATGTAGATCCTAACAATAGAACTTAAACAATAGAGCCCAAATAAACAGTTGAAAACATTTGAACACTTATTCATTTTAGACCTTGCTTAATAGTTTATTAATTGTCTGAGTATATGCATTTCTGATATGCAAAGATGCCTTGATAACAATTGCCATATCTTATCAAAAGATGTACTAATTCATTAAATTGTTTAATGTAATTGAAAATATTTGCTATTAAATATGCAGTCACTAGCAACTATTTGAGCTTTCTGTCCAAATTCAATCAACTGATATGCCAAAATTCTGCCAAAATCAAGGTCATTTAATTGTTGCCTATTTATTTCGTTGTTTTCTCAGGTCTGACTTGTAAGTTGCGTTAAACAATCAGTTCAAGTGTAAATTAGCCAAGAAATTGTTTAATTAAATTTATGTTTATTAAATTGTCATGACCAGTTGCTAAATCAACAATCGAACTGGCCTCTTTTGTTAATAAACCTGCTGAGTGCGGCAATTTTGGCTGTATGTTTGCTACATAAATCATTTTATTGGCTTATTAAAAACTTTTCCATTTATTGTCATCATTTTGCGCTATCGTGCGCACAAATCCGTGCCCAGTTTCCCCAGTTTTAGCAGCTTCCCCGTCACCCCAGCACAGTTTTTATTGTGTTTTATACCCATTCAATCGTTCGTGAGCTTATTATGGGGTCCACGGGGTGGTTATCGCATATTTTTCTAAACTTTTCTTTATTGCTCACTTGTTGGGTGGCATTGCTGCTAATAGCAACGACGACTGGCTGCTCACATCCCGGTCATGTTCATGTTCCTAGCCAGCGCCATGCCCATTAAATTCAAATCTGCTCTTACTGCTCTCACTGCTCCCACTGCTCTCTCTGCTCTGCCTGGTGCGTGTTTAAAAGTTAAATAATGGCCAGAGCTGGGCAGGCAATGGCGCAAGACGTGTCCAATATAACTTTATCCCTGTGGGAGTGAGAGTCCTGTCCCAGTGCTAGACGAGTGTGTGTTTGCTTATGGCTTTGATCTTGGGCAGCAGTTCAAATAGTTGCGGTTGAATTTCGGTATAGGCTCGGTTAGAGGGCAAAGGATATGTTTTGGGATATGTTTTCTTTTTTTTTTTGTTTTTTACCGGCAGTAGAAAAAACTGATTTAACAACACTTTTGCTTACGCTTGGAAGTACACAGCAATTTAACAAGACGGTTATTTAGTTAAGCCTTTGTTTCAGCATCAAATCTGGAGATTTGTCATACATAACTCTTCAATTTATACGAATGTGTGAAAGTTGCACCATCTCCAAAATAAATTTTGCTTACTCGATGCTCCATTTAAGGCTAATCACGTTACAACTAGAAGTACATACAATTACACTAACATATACAAACAAACAAACAAACAAACAAACAGACAAACAGACACACATGCATACGGATACATACAATACATTGACTAGATTAGATCTACATTTAAGTCTAACAATAAGAATTTAATGATTAGAGACACCGTCGTATAACTTTGCTAGTTACGATTAGTTAGTTCTGATACGATTAACTATGCTATCATTTTCTTTCTCTTTCTGTTTCTCTTTCTCATTATCTTTATGCTTCTGTTTCTGTTTCTACTTTTGCTTTGAATTGTTCTTCTACTGCATTTGTTGCTCTTTCTGTTGTGCGACAGTCTTTTGTTTGATGCCAGGAATTCGGGTGCTAAGTAGTCCAGACCCAAGTTTAGACGCAGCTCTCGGGTCCGGGCAGCGTGTCGGTGATAATATGATTACGTCCCGCATTCGATTTCTGTGTAATGGTGGTGAGCTGCGAGGGCGACAGGCTGGTGCTGGGCATGATCCCGCCACCGTGACCGTGACCGTGACCGTGACCCATGCCCTTGGGCAGTGTCATGTGCGTGGGCAGCGGGGCAGCTGTGGCAGCCGCCTTGCTCAGATTATAGTCAATCAGGCTGCTGGTGGTCAAGTAATCGGCCAGCGTTAGCGGATCACGGCCACGTGGCAAGCTGCCCGAGGGCTGTGCCACGCCCACGCCCATTCCGAGTGGCAGCGTATGATGCAAGTGCTGGACATAATGACTGCCAGCGCTATTGCTGTGCGCATTGCTCGTGGAGTTGGCAACACTGCCCGCGGAGCTAAGTGTGCTATTGCTGCCTCCACCTCCGCCTCCACCTCCGCCGGAATAACTGCCCATGTTCAAACCCAGCGGTTCGTAGCGACTGAGCGTGGGCATTGCATCATAGAGTAGCGGAGCAGCTGCAGCAGGCGGCTGATAACTTTTGGCGGCACTGTCACTCTCCAGCTTGAGTGTGCTCGACTGCGAGGGCGGACTATTCAGGTGCGGCGCATTGACATCCTGCAATATTGCAAATGACAAAGACTGTTTGCAAACGCCTCCCACATGTATGTGGTATGTGTGTGTGTGTGCGTGTGTACATACACTGATCAAAAAATTGTTTTAAAATCAAGTTTTTGGTCTCAAAACTAAGAATTTTGGTCTAAAAAATGCATTGAGAACCAAGACTTCTTAAATTAAGAAAACACATCTTGTATTTAAGAACATTTCAAATAAGACTAAGTTATTATTTTTAAAGTCAAAAAATAAAAATTATTTTTTAAATTTATATATATTTTTTTTTTGATTTATACATTTTATTCTGTATATATATATATTATATTTGTAAATTGTAACTTTTTTCTTAAATTGTGACTTTTATTTTTTTGTTATGTATTGGTAATTTTAAAAATGTTATTTTAATTTGTTACGAGTGGGATTCGAACCCGCGCCTTCTTCTTTTATTAACTGAAGCGGTTTCTCTAACCAGAGCGCCACGGGTCCACTGTTTGTTTCATATGAAATAGTACATAATTATACTTTCCTTTACTTTACTTTACTTTAAGATTTTTATTCTTGTAATTAGAACTTTGATTTTTTTGTTTAATATTCTTAGTATAAGTATTATGGTCTTAAAATGTTTTTATTTTAAGAACAAAATATTTAAGATGTATGCTCTTGATTTTAGAAGTTGGTCTTTTTTTTCAGTGTATGTGGTATGTGGTATGTGCATTCAATTCAGACTTACATAATCCACAGTTTTATGATTCGCAGCACTGCTGGGCGCGGCTGTAGTAGTGCTGCCCATAAATAAACCACTCTGTCGATTTCCCAGAGGTGACGATGTGTCACTGCCAGTTGCGCTTTTTTGTGCGCTCAGTATGTCAGGTTGCTTTTAATGCCCGTCTTTTGCTGTATAATATCCAATTCAATTGAGGAGGAGGATCCACTATATTATTCTGATTAGCACTTCAACTCACCCAAATGCTTGTCCTTATCATCACACAAATTGCGTGCTCCCTGACAGCGACGACGACGCACGGCAATCACGACCACAAATAGCACGGCGATGCCCACGGTAAAGAGAGTCCCGGTGAGTAGAGCGGCTATCGGCAATATGGAGAGACCCATGCGACCATCTGCAAGTAGAATAACAGAATAGATTACAATTAAATGAGCCAAATGTCCTGTAAACCGTAAACATTTTTATTTAAGCCTCTAAGACTAACTTCTAATATAATGAATAAAAATAAGTCAAATCATTTTTGCTAAGATGAATTTGGGCCTCTAAATTCATAAATAGGCTCAGAAAATGTGTAAAAGGTTTCGTTTACCTGTAAGGTGACAATAAGTAAAAAAAACTTCAACAAGTTTTTTAGTGCTAAAATGTTCAGTATCAATATTTTCAGAAATATGATATTTAATTTAATTAGTAATTCAACGTAACTTTCACGAAAAAAAATAAGTTAAATTAATCGGTTATTTTTCAAGCTGTGTTAATTTAATAAAACATCACATTTTAAAATATTGAATTTAACGCTGAAAAAGTAAAAAAAAGTACAGTTACAAAAAAAAAGGAAAAAAGAAAAGAAAATAAAGAATAAGTTAAATTGATCGGTTGTTTTTCAAGTTGTATGCATTTAATAAAAAATCACAATTTAAAATATGGAATTTAACGCTCAAAAAAGTAAAAAAAAGTACCGTTAAAAGCTTCTGAGTTATTTTAAGCATTTGCAATTGATTAGCTGTATTTATAAACAACAGTCTACAAATTTGTTGTTATTAAAAATTGAATTACTTTTTGAGTTATTGTAATAAGTCTCTTGAGACACACTTACGTGTAAGAGAGTTAAGCTTAATTCAATTTAATACAAATAAAAATTGTATCTATTATTAATTTTCAATTTTTCTTGATTTAAGCTGTAAGTTTTTTGATTTTTGATATAATATAATAATATTGTTAGTTAGGATATTCATATTCATACCAAATTTGGAATAAAATTTCAGAGATCTACGCAAACTATAAATGTTTACTATTCTATAATACTTTGTTTTTTAAATTTCTAAAACTTCTTTTTATCTTTCCGAATTAATAGTCATTCAATTCTAAAACAGATTTAATGCAGTTTTAGCCATGTTTTTTCCATTGAAAACACTGCTTAATTGAAACCCATTTGATTGTTGAATTTTTGATTTGTTCGTTGGCGTTGTTGTAATTGAATATACATTACAAGGCCATAAGTATTTCGTTTATTTCGTATTTCGCATTTCGCATTTCGTCGTAAAGTCAAAATGTGTTTAACATTCAACAAATCATGCGCGCCTGCGGATATGCAACACAGAATTTCAATAAGCAAACACGACAAAATGGCAAAGCCAGAACCAAAACGAAAACCGGAGGCAGAGCCAGAGTGAAAACCAAAGCCAAATGCGTTTAGCTGGCAACTGGCAACTGGTAACTGGCAACTGGGTTGGGTTGTCGCAGACTGTTGCTAATTTATAAACCTGTGCCTGTCAGTCAGACGGAGTGCCAAAGTTGCAAATCAATAAATATTTTTTTTTTTTGCAGCTCTACCAAATGTTGACGAAACTGCGCCGCCAGCGAAATTGCTCATTTATGCATGGCTGCGCTTAGAAGCACACCCACACACTCACACACACACACTCACACACACACACACAAACACACACACATTCACATACACAGCCAAACACACACTCTTTCATGTGCATGTCCAAATTGTACATGTGTTGTAATTGTTGGCACATGACTTTTGTAAAAATATATATATAAATTTGTGTATATATGTAATATCGGGGATTTTCTATTCGTACCATGGAAATCTGTTAGCTGATCTGTTTGTAGCTAATGTTTTAATTGAATTTCATAGTGAGCTTACTCAAATTAAGTATACGTATGTACAGTGTACACACTGGTAATTATAAAAGCATAAGAGCTAAAGTAGCTCTCAGCTTATTTGACCCACTACTCTTTGAATCGAAGATATACATCAAAATTAAACGCACATTTGTTAATAAATGTTTATTAATTATATTAAAGCTGAATTAAGCAATAAAAACCAATGCTTTTTAATTATGCAATTTATTAACTTAAGCAGAGTTGACTTAAATTATTATAAAAATGTGAAAAATTTAAATTGAAATAATAAAAAAAGAACAATAAAATATTTAAAGGCATAAAAGTCTGAGAAAATGATTAATTAGTGGGTCAAATAAGCTAAGAGACTTTGTTTGAGTATAAACTAGTACTTTATAGTAGACTGTCAGCGAGAAGAAATTTTCTATAGTAGCCAGGCTCTCAGCACACATAAAGGATATAAGGAAATGCGAATGTAAGCAGTTGCTTGCCAAATAAAATATATTCGACACCGGCAAGGTACTTGAAACTGATGCCAAGTCGCAAACGTGTTGAACTACCAGCCAAAAGAAAGGCATGGAATAAAAAAAAAAAAGTGAAAAAAGTAATTTAAATATAAGCACAGCGGCGTAATGAAATTTTCACACTTGTGCAAATATTTATCAATAAAACAACAACAACAGCAGCAACAAAAGGTAGCAAGGTGCAAGCTCTAGGGAGCGGGAGCGGACGTACCAAGTTAAGCAGATAAGCCAGCCAGCCAGCCAGAGGGCCAGAGACAGGCAAGCAGCACACCGCTTGCCACATGCCACATGCCACTTGCCACTTGCCACACACACACTGCAAACTCCACACTGTGGCAGCCACCACAGGACCACATCACAAACATTACTCGAAGAGCGTCCTGCGTTCCGCTCATAAGCCAATTGTTTGTATGCGTTTCATTTGTTGAGTGCAGGACGAAGCAATTCGTCTGCTTTGTCCTTCCCCTTCCCCTCCCCCTCACCCTCCTCCTCCTTCAGCGTCTTCCTCTGCGTCTGCTTCTTCTTATAAGCTTAATTCGATTTAATGCTCCCGTTTGTGATATAAATGATTCGATGAAACGATGAAAAAGTGGATTGGTTAAAATGTATTGGGATTACGATGCGATGTTGCTCACATGTGAAGTTGAATCTTTCATTGGCTCCGACTACGATTCCGGCTTCGACTTCGACTCCAACAGCGACTTCGGGTCTGGCTTGTCTGAGCGGGAATGCGTTTACGGTTACATTTACGTTTACGTTTACACAAAGTAAGCATAAATAAAATGTTGTGGTCCTGGGCATGCGGGCGTGGATGCCAAGCCAAACAATGTATCTGTATCTGTATCTGTAACGCATACTCGTAATACAACAGCAGTCTGCCTATCGCTTTGGCTCCTTCATTTCATCACCATGCTGGCAGGGATGTAGACGCAAAGTGGAAGGAAAGGGGCAAGGCAGAGGCGGTCACATTTCCTGCCAAATCAACCAACCCACCAGGCAAGCAACCAACCACTTCGATCTACTGTACATATAGGATATATGTATAATATTATTTTACTTTACTTTCAGCGCCGTTGTCTTTTGGGATATTTTATTCAGATAAGACATGTTTAATGTATATTTTTCTTGTCTTACAGTAATCGTTTATATTTTGTGTTGCATGACAGGACGTGGACAGCAAGGGGAGCAGGTGGAGCAAGTGGAGCAAGTGGAGCAAGTGGAAACCAGGCACTGGCAACTCTGGGCTCAGTGTCTGTTTCGTTTCCGTCGCTGTCGTCTGATGTGTTGTTACCTTGATGCCACAGATGCGACTATGGCTAAGTATATGTGTGTATATATATATATATATGTCTGTGTGTGTCTGTACTGGCATGCTTGATGTGGATAATGTAACTCCTGGGGAATCTCTGTGTGTCAGTTTAGCATAACAAGATCTTTCTTTTCTTTCTGCATATATTTTTTTTATCTCCTTCCTTTTTTTATTTTTTTTTTTTTTTGGCCAAGGTAAAACATAAAATTGATTATATTTACATTAATGTGGTGGCGTCAAGCGTTGCCAATGTAAAATGTTGCCGAAATAGCTTGCTCCCAAAACGCTCTGCTGGCATTCACATCTGCCGGTTAAGTGTCAAATGAAATGCTTTCAAATTTGCCAAGGTGCAAATATTGACACCTGACGTATATTGCATTTTTGGATATTATTCTACTAAACACACACACACACACACACACACACACACACAGACTCATATTCCTTGAGGGTATGTGTAACTATTAAATGTATTTGTAACTTTCATCTTGCTTCTACCAATTGCCCAAATGGCCAACTCTGTGCATTGTGTCTCACTCTAATGTGTATTATAGAGATGATTGAGTGGATTTGTTGTTCATGTTGATTGTCTGAATCGTACAAACACTCGTATCTCATTGCCATTGCAGAGATAAACATTATTGACTGTCCAAGTCCGCACAGGATTTCAACCTACTTAATAACGTAATAACGTAATAAATCAATATGCTATGTCTATAGTATGTCTATGTCTGTTCTGTCATAATCCAGGTGTACAGTTGCACAAATGGCTGATTCATTTAAGCGCCTCGCTTTGTTACATTTATTGCATATCATTTGTATTCTATTTGTCTTAATTGAGTCCATATGAGTTGAGCTCTCAGGAAATTATTTTAGTGGAAATTAATTAAAGTGTCGCATTGCAAACCTAATGGATTTCAAATATAAGGTTTAACTTTCTTCGCACAAGGTGTGAAAATACAGCAATTTTTGTACTAGTTACTTAAAAAATAAGTAAAAGGGTATATTGTGTTCGTTGGAATAAAGTATATATATTCATGATCAGCATCAACAGCCGAGTCGATATAGCCATGTCCGTCTGTCCGTTTGTCCGTCCGTGTGAGCGCCTAGATCTCAGAGACTATAAGAGATAGAGATACCAAATTTGGCACACAGATTTCTATAGACCAAACGTAGGTTAAGTTTGTTTTAATTTTTTGACACGCCCCCATCCGCCTCCGTAAATCGCGAAAACCGTCTGTTTGTCTCTATGAACAAAGGGATCTCAGAGACTATAAGAGATAGAGTAACCAAATTTCGCACATAGATTTTTATAGATCCCACGCAGATCAAGTTTGTTTCAAATTTAAGCCACGCCCGTTTTCGCCGCCGTAAATCGCAAAAAACCACCACACCCACAGTGTTTAAGATAATACAGTTTTTACGGTAAATAACGTTATCTATTGGTATTATCTATAATCCTACTTAACCGCAGTAAGATCGGACAAGCAAAACGGGAGTAATAGCTAACCAATGTAATAAATAAAGTTATTATTTCAATATAATCGCCTAAAAGTATGCAATAGTTTTTATTTGGTAGTAATTTCTTTAAAGTACTTTTATAAATATATTGAAATAAGTAACGGGTCTCCTATGGTTGGGATCTCGACTATAGCCTTTGCCACTTTTTTTTTTTTTTAAAACATACTGATTAATGCGACACAAGTGAGTGTAAAACAAGCCTTTCAATGTGTTTTCCCATGCCGATTTACATTTTTTCGCATCGTTTATTGTGAAAGAAAATGGAAAAATGCAACTTTTGCAAGAAAATTAACGTCAAAGTTGAAAAAGAAAGCATGAATAAAAAATCTTAGCACAACTACTGGGCTCCACTTGGGTCAGGGACAGGGAAGTTTGGGGGAAAAGTGTCGCCCCAACGTAAACAAAACTCGTTAAATAAAAGAACAATTGTACTTACAAAAAACTAAAACGGTTAAGCAGACTATGCAAATACTTGAATGACTTTTTAAAGGTGAAATGGTGCTTAAAAAGCAATGAATGCTTTCTACCCACCACACGCCACACTCCTCACTCCCTATTCCCCACTCCGCCGTCAAGTTTCCCTGTCGCTGAGCGGTAACTTTTCACCGTGTTGCATACATTGAGGGACCGCCAACACTTTGCCAACTCAAACACACTCCAGGGACAATGCGAAATGCAAACTTTGTATGTGCAAGTGTATTTTCTTGTATTTTTTGCACAGTTTTTTATTATTAAATAGCTTAAGCACAATTCATAAGCTGGCCTTTACTCACCTGAACGCTTGTCCGCCTCATTGATGGGCACATTCTCCAGCACAATTGGCTCGGAGCGTCCTTTCTGGTTGACACTGTAGACGACCAAGTGCAATGCCGGATGCGCATCTGGATAAAAGTCCATTGGCGTAAGATCTACAGATAGTGCACAGAAAAAGAGATAGAGATAGAGAGAGAGCAATTCCATTAGCTGACCCGATCATTAATTTAAAACTTGCGTTTGCAAACTCCATTAGGTAAACAGGCATTTAATTAACACGTCCTGGCCAGAAACTTGTGCCACGCACATAAAAAGAAAAGTTTCTCTTTTATTTTTTAATGCTTGCATCAAAAGTTTTTGTTTTTGTTTTGCACCCATAGCCAGCTCATTAAAATGGTAGTCACTAGTAAAAGGGCAGCACTAATACACACAAAACAACATCAGCCCACTGTTTACCTCCCCCTGAGGCTTAAGGTCTCAGTTCCCCCCGCTCCAAGCGTAGCGTCACCAAACCAAAGTCAGAGTCGTTAACACGCCTGTCTAACTAATCGTGACTTTCCGCTTCGTTTGACTTTGCAAATATCGCAGAATGCAAAAGCCGACCTACCCACCCTCCAGTTTTGGATGATGTTAGCCCCAAAATGAAGGTATCAAGTCATCGATAGAGGTTACATAAAAAGCTGCCAGTGCAGCAAAAGATTGCAGGCTGCTTTTTGGCATTGCAACCAAAATGAATCACAAATGTGGCTCATTAACTTGGCTCATTTTGGTTTTTAGCACTTGAAACTTGCCATGGCAAAAATCAAAATGTAATATGATTATACATTTTGGATAGCTCTCGCCAAATAAATCTTGTTTTTCAACAACTTAATTTACAATTTTTGCCTCTATCTGTTGCTGTTGCCCCTTGGTAACCGACGACGATTGCCAGCAACCGTAAATCCCCAAACCCCAAAACAGCAACCCCAATGTTTCTGCACCCACCTCACAGCGCCATTGGCATAAAAGTTTTGCTGACTAGCTAAAATTCATTACAACAAACAGCGGCAGCAACAGCAGCAACAGCAACAGCAACAACAGCAACAACAACAGCAACAACAACAACAGCAGCATGTGCCAGCTTGGCTGTAGTGTCTGGAGTGGGGGGAAGTGGTTCTGGCAGCCTCAACTAATTAATCTGCGTGGCACTGTGTAGTTGTTGCTGCTGCTGATGCTGCTGCTGTTGCTGTTACTATTCCTGTTGCTGCTGTTGCTGTTGCTGCTATTGCTGTTGCTCCCATTCCATTCGAAAACACGCCGCGCAATTTGGCTTGCTTAACTTTTTGCACAGTTTGTTACTTTGATTTGTTTTTGTTTTGCTGCTTTCAGCCGCATGAAATTCGAGTCTTTAGATTGTGGCTTCTTGCACAGTGCGCCAAAATGCTCTAATGCCAACGCCTTAGCACAGCAATCTGTAAATTCCGCCACATTTAAATACAATAATGAATTAGCTTAATGCAATAGACACAGTTATGCATATGGGATTGATTTAAAAGAGAGGTGAGCAAGCCCTTGCTCCCGTTGCTCATCCTACTCAAAACGTTCATTTGACTTACTCGCGATTTTCGACGATACAACAACAGTTTTCCCCCCAATTTTGCAAACTTCGTGCCCACCGCTAATTAACAATATTAAATGGCAAAGGTAGTAAAGCTCACCTGTCAGATCTATGCGAAAAGAGAGTTGGGTATGCCTTGCTCCCGTTGCTCAGCCTACTCAAAACGTTCATTTGACTTACTCTCGATTTTTGACGATACAACAACAGTTTTCTCCCCAACTTTGCAAGCTACGTGACCACCGCTAATTTACAATAATTTAAATGGCAAAGGTAGTGAAGCTCACCTGTCAGATCTATGCGAAACACAGGCACATCCACATAGGTGCTGCTCATATTGAGACGCAGCTTTTTGGTCTTTGAATCGTAGGCTTCCAGGAAGAACTGTTGCTGTAGTCCCCCATCATAGCCGGGCATGCACTCAAGTTCCATCGTGGAGTATATGATGTTATCATAGTTATCAAAGTTGATGGTACCACCGCCAGAGTTGCCATCATAGCCGTTGGCACCACCGCCAATGAGACTCTGTGTGACGACGCCATTGCTGAAGCTGTACTCCATGCGTGAGTAATCGAAATGAGGTTGTTGCCAGTCAGCTGGCAGAGCTGTGGCCTCTGAATGCGGTGGTGCTTGTGATTGTGGTTGTGACTGTGACTGTGTTGTTGTCTCTGCTGCTGTAGAGAGTGCCACGCTTGCCACAAACTCATCGTCACTCACATTGTAAATGTCATCATCATCGGCATCCGCATCAGCATCATCATCCTCTAACGATTCAAGGTCCAACTGATGCTCCAGGGATGAAATATCAACATGATGTTGCTGTTGTTCATGCTGCTCGACACTGTCATAGTTGGCCAAGTCGCTGGGATCATCTGCCATGTACTCATCGTCTGTCTGTAAATCAGCAACATCTTCGTCATCGTCATCCCCTTCCGCTTCCCCATTCTCATCAACATCCCCATCATTGTCCTCATCATTGTCTTCTATGTCCGCATTGCTATTGTTTACATTAAATTTGTTGTTCGTGTGCTCACGATCTGTAGACAATGGTGCACTGGCTCCGTCAATGCTTGTCTTGACATCATCTTTGTTTGCAACCGCGGCAACAACTGCAACTGTTGCTACTACTGGCTTATTGTTGCCGCTAATTGCCGCTGCCATTTGTTGTGCTGCTGCCGCTGGTTTGTTGCTAATTTGTGGTGCATTCGGTGGCATCAATCTGTTGCCGACTTTCTCATTGCCAATCGCACGCAGTGTGCCCAGTATTGTGTCAATGTCGCCGCTGTTGTTGCTGCTGCTGCTGCTGCTGCTGCTGGCATCTGTCTCAGCATCGGCAGCAACATCAGCAACAGCAACAGCATCAGCAACAGCATCAGCTTCAGCATCTGCCTCGACTTCGGCATCGGCATCAGCAACTATTCTTATTGCTGCTGTTGCCGCTGATGACTTAGTTGTTGCTGTTGCTGTTGTTCCCATTGTTGCTGCTGTTTGTGCTGCTCCAACTGCTCCTGTTGCCGTTGATGCTGTGTTGTCATTTGCTGCTTGCCGCTTTCTTCGCGTTGTTGCTGCTAAATGATGGATTATGTTGTGCTCGTTTACCTCGCTACGCTTTTGTTGTTGTTGCTGTTGTTGCTGTTGTTGACTGTGCTGCTTCTGTTTCTGTTTCTGCATGTTTTTCTGTCGCTTATTAAAATACTTTGTTGGCAGTTTGCCGTTGTTGTTTTTGACATTCGAGCGCGGAACTACTCCAGCCTGTTCTTTATGTGACAATGATAAATTTGATTTTGTTGCACGTTGCTGTTGCCGTTGCTGTTGCCGCTGCAGCTTTTTGCTTGTTATTGATGTCTGAGGCAACTTGCTGTCTGCAATCGAGTCTGCATGACCAGCTCCTCGTCGTCGTCGTCGCACACGTCGCTTAGTGTCCAGCTGTGATGACTTTAACTGCTTTGTCTGCTGCTTGGCCAGTGATCCATCAGTTCTATTATTGATGTAGGCTAGTGTTGATGTGGGCGCTGCTGCTGTTGCTGCTTTGCTTGGCAATTGTTGTTGCTGCTGTTGTTGCTGTTTACTTTGGCGCTGTCTTTCGATTGCTGCCAATGTCTGCGATGGTGTAAATGATGTACGCTTTTTTAGACGCTGCATTTGCTCTTGATTGAGGCGATATCTTTGCTCTGGTTGCTTATTATTAGATTTAACATGGCCAGCATTTATTTTGCTTTTGCTTTTCATATTTTTATTGCTGGCCATTTTATTGGCAGCTGATGCAGCAGCATTGTTCCGGCTATTATTATTGTTACCATGGCGCTCACGTACGTATTCCATGTGCGGATAATTCGCATCGTGTCTGCCGTATTGTGTTTGCAACATTTGATTGCCATGCATTGTCGTTTGATTCGATGAGTTCAGTGAGGCAGAGGTTACTACATACGGACGGAGCGTACAATTTCGCAATGCTCCGGGCTTGGCTACAAAAAGGACGACAGTAATCGTGTATGTCAATGAAATTTAATTTAAATTTACAAAAAATTAATTTCCCAACACACAAAAGCTCTCATTGAGCGATGCTCACCTGCCGGCACCACCTGAAATAGACATGGCTCTGATTGTTTGCCAATTGCATTTCGCCCCCAGCAAGCCAAAGTTCCATAGTCACGTTCACCTTTTGGAGTATAGATCAGCTCGCTGACCGTTTCAACTGCAAAAGAAGAACAAAAAAAAAAATTAAATTAAATATAAGATAATAACTAGTTAATAAGAAGACCCCGACTATCGAAATACCTGTTACATGCTTTTAGGAGCTTGTATTGCCTTAAAAATTTAAACAGCTATTTTTGGCGTTATTTTAAACCGATCTAACTGCGATAAAGTGTTATAATAGATCACAATAATTGCTAATGTTTAATACCAAAAATAGCGTTAGATCTTAAAAGCGGTGGGTGTGGTGATTTTACTCGATTTGCAGGGGTCTATAGAGGTCTGTGTGCCAAATTTGGTTGCTACCTCTAGTAGTCTCTGAGATCTTTTTATTCATACGGACGGACAGACAGGCAGACAGACGGACGGACAGACAGACAGACAGACAGACGGACAGACGGACAGACAGACAGACAGACAGAAAGACGGATAGACAGACGGACAGACAGACAGACGGACAGACAGACGGACATTTATATATCGACTCGGCTGTTGATGCTGATCAAGAATATATATACTTTATACGGTCGGAGATACCTATTACATACATTTCAACAAACACAATATACCCATTTACTAATTTTTGAAGTAACGGGTATTAAAATAGAGTCAACAATGTTTCTCTCAGCATAATTCGAAATGAAGCTTAAATGCACTGCTCTGTGCGGACATTGTAGGTGCATTAGACTTTCGTAAAGTTAAATGAAATAAATTCTGCTCACTCGAGCAGACCAGTTAAGCCAACTGGGACGCTTAGATAACTCAATTTATGTGCATAATATTGATAAGAAACTGAAAATAAAAGTCATCTTCAGCCTGGGACGAACACAGTTTGGCCTACGCTTACCTGATAATCTCGAGTGTCTGCTCAACCGCAAGCACTTGTATAAATTGTATCCCATTGCATATACGAGTACACGTATGCATATGCGTAAGCATAGGCAATAAAATACATTGATATTGTCCAGTTAAAACTTACCATAACTCTCAAAGTGTGTGTCGTTTGATTCAACAATGGTGCGTCTCACATCGCTGCTGGTGGTCATTGTGGGATCCTGGATGGTCGCATAATGTCCGGAAGGTACCTCGAAGTGCTCGCCACTGCTAGAGAACGTCCACTCGAAGTCGATTTCGGGGGGATCCGAATTGACGCGGCATGGTATGGGCACAGCTTCCTCCAAGGAGGCTCCAATTACACCAACGGTGCTGCTGCTGCAAACTGGCGCATCTGTGCGATTCGGAATAGACGGACGGGGACAGGAATAGGGACAGAGACAGAGAGCAATCGAGAAAATCAGTAAAGTGCAAAATAATGAGCAGCTGCAATTCTCTGACAGCTTACGAATGTCTATAAAGTATATATTGTATTTATATTGCAAGTATTGAGCTGACAGCTGGGAAGTGGACAGCGGCAAGCAAAATTGACAGCTTTGATTTTCAATTTAAATGAAGCAGCTGGTGTAAAAGTAAAAAAGGACAGCACCCGACAGTTCAGGTGTGAGTTTCCTTATAAAATTTAAATGCAACTTTATGGTTGCTTAACTAAAATGTCCCATACACCGAAAATAAAGACCAACTTTTAAAATCAAGAACATGCAACTGAAATATTTTATTCTTAAAAAAAGCACATTTTAAGACCATATTACTAATACTTAGAATATTAATCTCAAAAATCAAAGTTCTTTGAAGAGAAACGGCTTTAGTTATAAAAACAGCAAGTCAAAATAAAATGTATAGAAGTAAAAAAAAAAAAAAAATTATAAGAATATATTTATCATTTTTAATTTTTTGATTTTAATAACAGAAAACATTTATTCTTAAAATAAGAACTTGGTTACATTTGAAATTATTTTTAAAACCAAGATTTGTTTTCTTAGTCTAAGAATTTTATATTCTCGACGCATTTTTTAGACCAAAATTCTAAGTTTTGAGATAAAAATCTTGATTTACGTACATTTTTTTTATCAGTGTACTCGTATTGCATCTCCACCTGCTATTTTATGTCTCATCAGCACAAAGTTGTTCGCATTTATTTTGACTTTAGCACTTGGCTTATGATTTATTCAAAGTATTGTCATTCTATTGTTCCCTTTCGCATCTGCTTCCGTTTCCGCTCACATTCCCGCTACCTTCTATATACTAACACACATGCAAAAAAGTTTGAAGAAAACTTTGAGAACTGTTCTCGCCTTGGCAGACGTTACCGTCAACGAATGTCATCATAAACAACCCCAGCCACACAACCTGTCTTATTCTGAAGCCGCCCAGGATAAGTACATCTTGAGGTTAGATTTTAAAAAAATTATTCGAAAAGTTTTAGCAAATAATAAAACATAAATAAATTTACTTTTCTCTTGCCACAAGCAAATTGGTTACTGCATTTCGTAGTCTGTCTACTTAAATTGTCGAATTGGTAAAATAATTTTTTAGTTCTTTGCTTTAAAATAGTAATTTAAAATCCCTTTGAAAAATCGATATCTCGATTTTTGTGAAAGCGAATTTCTAGTACTTAAGTTCTAATATATTTCTGGCGATTAGCCGAGTCAATTTAATGAATTCTCGGGAAAAATCGACTACTCAACTTTGTTTTAATTTTGTATCAAAAATTAAAAATTAAATTTTTACTCCACCACTGTCCATTTTCGTCCATACTTTTCCCCTAACGCCTTTTCTAAAATTTCAAACGGTCATAACATTGTAAAATCTTAACCGATTTTCAATTCTGTATTAAAATTTTATGAAATTCGTTAAAGAAATTTTATTCCTCTAGAACTAGATATTTACTTCGGTGTCAATATTATTATTTGATCATTTTAAAACTTTTCAAAATTGATTTGTAGAAAAAAAAATCTGAAATAGAACCTTTTACCGAAATTATTGTTTCGGAACGTACCGGAGCCGAAACCGTAACCTTTATTAGTTTCGGGTTGATTCTTTGCTTTTAACTAAATGCTCAATGCTTTTAACTAAATGCATTGCACAGAATCATGACTCAAACCAACTCCGAATTGACCAAGTTTATGACCAATTGTTTGTGAACAGTCTGTCTGTCTATCTGTATGTTTTTCAGCCTCTCTGTCTGTTTGTTGATACCATAAAAATACTCATAAATTTATATGGCTGCGTCAATTTCACAATCGTAGAATGTCACTTTTAACATTTTCTGATTAATTTCTGCCAAGATACGAGCGCCAACTGCCATAAATCCATTTATCTCAATCATAGTCATGGCACACAATATCATTCCAGTTCCCGTTCCCTTTCCCGTTCTCTATCCCTTTTGTTACTCCCCGCCCAATCCCTGCCCCTATTGCTACCCATCCCTTATCCCTATCTCTACCCATGCCAAATATGTGGGTTGATAGTATGCAAATGTTAACGTGGCGTATACGTTATGCTCGTACCCGTGCAAACAGATTGCCTGGACTGGGAATATTCGTCAGTTGGCGTATCCTTTGCATTGTATTTGCTTTTAATTATCGCAATTATCGAAAAGGGTAACGCAATGCAATGTAAACTCGGATCAATCATTTGCTGATGTCTTCGAATTTATTCATTTCACTTTTGCAACAAGCTGATGCAGCAGTTTTTGTTTTCGCTTTTTGTGTTTATTATTGTTGGGCTTTTATTTGCATTTAGCTGCTAATTTGCGTTAATAGCATTGGGTTGATAATTGGGTTTGTTTTGGGTTCTGTTTTATGCGGTTCAATTCAATTTAATTCAATTCGATTGGAATCAGTCAACCGCAAAAAATCAAGCATAATTAAATTTTTTAGTTTTATATTTATAAACTAAATTATCTGCATAAATGCCATCTAAATGTGTTCATGTTCCCACCAAAAGTGCAATTAATTAAATAACCAGCCTTTACTTGGCCATTGACTAGAACGGGAAGCAGAGCTTATTTGCATATAAAATGCCTATTTTGCAACTGCATTAAATATGCACAATAAAAATTGAAATTTTCCAGTACAACACACTTGGACAGTACTCCCTATCAATAGATTGACCTGACCTGTTATTGTCCTCAGTTTGTCTGCTCGGTTCATAATTATAAATGGTTTTGCAATGACTCTGTGTTTCAGTGTTTCAATAATAAAAGCATATCATTCATTTTTATTATCCAACACGCCCCAGCCACCACAAATCACCTTTGTTCCCGTTCCCGTTCCCGTTCACGTTCCCGTCACCGTTCGGCACCTGTTCCCAGTTCCCAGTTCCGTAGTTGGAGCTGTCCAGCTGACACATTAAGTTGTACGTCTGTTCATATATAAATATGCATGCTTATTTATGCTTACACACACTCACGCACATTAGCTGTGTGTTCGATGGAGGCTAACTGTCCGGTCTACACATACATTTTGTATTTAAGCATCATTAATTATTTAGAAAAACAGTCGGAAGTAAATGCTCTATAGCGGTAATTGAGACATTTTCAATATGTGAATACAAAAGCCTGAAATCATTTTATGCGTTCATTGTCAGGCCATGAAATTATATTGCTCTTTGTAATATGTTTAAATAGCAACTGTGTGTGTGTGTATTGTGTGTGTGAGTGTGCTTGTGAATAATTACACAATTTTCAACTACATATGCATTTGTTAAAGAGTGTGAACAGCAAATTGAAAACAGTTAATTATGATATGCTGCTGCGGTCAGTGAGATTGTAATCTCAAAACAATTGGTTGTATTACTCAGTACATAAAATATTCAATTTAATCAAGTAAGCAAAGAAATTGATAAGCTTTCTATCTAAAAGCTCTCTTCAGAAAATTCACAAAAGATTACAAGGTATCTATAGATTAGTATGTAAAAAATTCAATATAATTGCTCAAAATTTAACGTTTATCGTATTAAATTGCATAGTTATATTGTAAGAGCATTACTGCTCTAGAGTAACATAAATTCTCGAATATATCTGATAAACTGTTATTGAAATTGTTAGAAAACATTTTCCTATGTGTTATTTTGCAATATGATGTCTTATTTTCATTTCACCCAAAACATGGCGAGCTGTTAAATTGAAATTCATTTTACAAAGAAATTGAATTGCATTTTCCTCATTCTGTATTATTTTTCTTTATGGAAATTTAAATTTTGTGAAGTTTTCGTTATTTGTATGTTAATATTGTGCTGTTCAGACTTGCAGTGGGTATTTTATCCCAATACTTTTGTATCATTTGAACATATTTGTTGTTGTTGTTGCTCATGTTGTTGTTCTAGTTAGTTGTCATCGGGCGGAGGTTTTTGTGATTTTGTGAAGTGAACTACCGCAATGGTTTGCAGAGTTTATTGGGTGGTTTGGGTGGGTTAGTGTAGTGGTTGCCTGGCCAAAAATTTTGTCTATTTGTGCATAAATTTACGCATATGTATATTTAATGCTCCGCTCGACTGACACCAACTGTCAGCATAATTTTTGTTTTTTTGACAATTTCAGCTTTTACCAACATTTTCATTGTATTTAATTATTAAGTGTTTTTTTCCCCAGCTCTTTACTGTTTAAACAAGTAGGAATAATGCAAATTGTGGTTATTCAAAATTGTTTTTATCGATTTTTTTAGAAGAGCAGGGGCAGTTATGCAAAATTCAAAATAACATGAGCATTAATATATCAAATTTAATGTGGCTGGATGAATTCATATAGCATCAAAAAAGTACAGTTGACGTTAGTAAGCTCTAATATTACAAAAGTTCGAGTTGCTAGCTCGACTCATTTTATAGGATTGAAGTTGGTTCGTTTTTAAAACTATGTGTTAGCTTAAATAGGCATTACTTACAACGTATTCTTAGGTTGACCAAGGCACTCTGCGTCTCGCCGCGATCATTGGCTGCCGAGCAAGCGTAGTATCCGGAATGCACACGTCCCACACGTTGCAGGACCAGGGACCGTGTGGAGATGATGATGCCCCAAGAGACATTTTGAGTAACGGGCAAACCCTGCAAATGGTTTGGAAATATTATAAAAAAAGCATGCGTATGACCAAAACTTACATCATGTGACCAAGTAATGCGATGCTCCTTGGGATTTGCTTTAATGTGGCATTCAAAGTAGACATCATCGCCTTCCTTGATGTCATCGGGACGCAGCGTGGAGCCCAGTGAAAGGGTGACCTGGGGTGGATCTGCAAGTTGGCATGAATTTGTTTACAATTAACGTACTCTTTAATTGCATTTTTTAATAAACATATTTCTGTGTTGCTCGCTTTAAATTAAAATGCCTTTGCCTTTTGCCTTTGCCCAGCCGTGCGTCGGTTTTTATAGCACCGACCGTGATATAAAATGTAAAATCGAAAAATATTATTGCATAATAAAATGGCAAATTGTATGAGACACGACGCGATGCTGTCGTCCTCTGCTATTTGCCAAAGAATGGCCGTAAAAGTTAACAGCGCGGCGGCTGAAGCGCTTTATAAGCCCGGTTAACCCAGAACGGAGACCTTTAACCAATGAGTATGACAAAATTTTTAAATTAAAATTGTCGTCGTGGTGCTATACGTGTTTGCCGGCATAAATACCAATGATGGATCACATAAAAAGTTTAGTACAATTTTATTTTTATAACATAATGATTATTAATCGAAGGTAGCATCGAGTATAGTGCGGCTGCGAATAAAAGTCTGATGGCATAATAAATTAGATATATTTCAACGTTTGCATAAATTTGTAATTTATCAAAGGAACATTTCAATAGCAAGATTAACTATTTATGCACTTGAAACTGTGCAATTTTTAAGTTGTATCTAAATCATTCTCTGAGATACTTTTATTATATATTGTAAAATTCTTATTCATACTGCTGAATTTGTTGTAAGTATAAATTTTCATTTTAAATGGCCGGCTTGTAATTTAGTTACTGTTTTCTATATAATTGTTTCTTAACTTTAATGGCTAATCATAAATGATAAATGTATTATTTCCATATTGCACATTTTGCCAAATTTTAAATTTTCTTAAAGCTAACGGACTTTGGCATTTATTATTTATGAGCCGCTTTTGCATATATATATATATATATATGTATATGTATGTGTGGGTACTTTTAAATTCAATAAATTTATGATTATCTTCGTCTTGCAAATAAGCAGAAAGGCAAATCTAAGTGACAAAATAAAGAAATTCACTAAACTAGCGTCTGAATCTGAAAAGCTTGGTAAGAGACATTTTATTTTTCATTTTTTACGACTACGAAAAACTGTGAACCTTATGACCTTTTGCCGTAGTGAAAACAAAGGGGGTGGGGAAGTGAGGGTTTTTTTTTTATTATTTTTATTTGCGAATTGTAGATTTAAAATTGATAATCGTATAACGTAGAATTTATGGCATTGGGAAATATATGGGCTAAAGCCGCCGGCAAAATTGCTGTCTGCATTTTTATGGCCTGACTAAAAGTCAAGGATGTAAATATTGACACATGAGCAACAACTGCGTAAATAATATTACATAATTTAGACTTATTTGCCGAAGAAGAAGTTTTGATTTGTGGATTGCCCGTTCTTTACATGGAAATTAAATAG
This sequence comes from Drosophila innubila, assembly GCF_004354385.1. Taxonomy (NCBI): domain Eukaryota; kingdom Metazoa; phylum Arthropoda; class Insecta; order Diptera; family Drosophilidae; genus Drosophila; species Drosophila innubila. Next base: position 27,382,186 of record NW_022995380.1, read on the forward strand.
TTAGATATAATTATGTGTACAGTGTACACAGTCGTAAGTAAGTAAGTAAGTAAGTAAGTAAGTAAGTAAGTAAGTATAGTCCACTTACACATGACATTCAGCAAGAGCGAGTCCTCGATGGCTGAGTTTTGTAATCGAGGATTTGAGCCCTCGCATTTGAGCATTGTGCCATCGTCCTCGGGTTGCGGATGAAATGACAAAGTGGATATGACTCGTCCATTGCCTTGGATAGTTGACAGCTGTGTGAAGATTCAGATATGGAGTGAAATCGATTAGAAAAGTGCCCGCTGATTGCTAAGAGGGTGTATGCGAGTGTGTATGTGTATGTGTGTGTGTGTGTGTGTGTGCTTAGATGGCAAGTACAAGTGCAAGATATCAAAATGTCAATGGAAAGTCATAAATATGACAGTTTTTTGACACCTGAAGTTGGTTATAGGATTCGAATTGAGTTTAAGATTATGGTTCAATAATTGAGTTGGAATCAGCTTACCATGCCACGTTTGAAAGGTCGATTATTCTGTGTCCATCTTATTTCCGTATCCGGCACCGAGCCAGCCACAATGCATGTAAGATTATATTGCGTGCTCGATGAGAATACCTTCAACTTGTTGGTCAAATTAACTGATGTGGGTTTCACTGCAAGTACCAAAGTTAAGTTACCAAAGTCAAATAAGTTAACCAACTACACTGATAAAAAAAAAAGGTTCTAAAATCAAGATTTTGGTCTCAAAACTAAGATTTTTGGTCTAAAAAATGCGTCGAGAACATAAAATTCTTAAATTAAGAGAACACATCCTGATTTTAAGAACATTTTAAATAAGACCAACTTCTTATTTTAAGAATAATTGTTCTTAAAATTAAAATCAAAAAATAAAATAAATAAAAATTATTTTTTATATTTATAATTTTTTTTTTATTTAATTTTAACTTTAATTTATTTATATTTTATTCTGTTTTATTAATTTTGTAAATGATATTTTTAAATGTTACGAAGCGGTCTCTCTAACCAGAGCGCCACGGGGCCACCATTGATTTCATATAAAATAGTATATATTTATACTTTCCTAACAATTTATGATTTGTATTCTTATATTAAGATTTTAAGATATTTTAGATTAATAATCTTAGTTTCAGTAATTTGGTCTTAAAAAAATCTTATTTTAAGAACAAAATATTTAAGATGAATGCTCTTGATTTTAGAAGTTGGTCTTTTTTTTCAGTGTATGCACATATACAAAAAAAAAAAAAAAAAAAAAAAAAATTTAATTTTTTTTTTATATTTATCCACTGCAGTTTCACTCACGTAACATTTCGATGCGTATACTGCGCTCCACGGGCGCCACTAGCTTTGTGTTCGATGCCTGACAGCGATAGGTATTGTTGAGCGCCGCTCTCGTGATTTGTGGCACTTCCAATCGATTGACAGTTACATGACGTCCCATTGAAACGCCACTGCCCGCCTCGAGTATCCTTGAGCCATTTAGCCATGTTACAGTGGGTTCCGGCCGTCCTAAAGGCAAAAGAAATGAACAACTCTGCTTTTGATTTCCATAAAATTACACATACAACCATACGCGGTAACATTGAAATACACCAAAAATTATTCATTTTTAATGCAAATATATCAAGTTTCTTTGTTTTTTGAATTATGTATTTGTTGGCAACAAAGTTTTGGGTCATGCATTATTAACTGGCAGTAAGTTATTAAACAGCAGCCACGCTCTCAAATCGTTGCACTCGAAAATTTATGGCCGAAAAGAACTTTACACATTTTAATGATAATGCGCATTTAGCAGTGTGTACCCAAGGCTTTTAAAAAAGGCTTAGCCAGCTTAACTAGCAAAGTTGTTGGCCAGCGACCAGCTGGTCGGACTAACCCTATCAACCAACGAAACTTTGGATAGACAAACGCAAAAGCCTGAATGTTTAATAAGCCTGAAAATGCAAACTAACTTTTTCTCTTTTTTTTTTTTTTTTTTTTTTTTTTTTTCAAAGCAAAAGAGAAAATATGCCAAGCATGTATTATTTACAGTTCAACTGAATCGTCGTCGTACATATGCTTATCCTAATTCATAATGACAGATGCAAATATGTTAAGAGATTATTATAATGATTTCGAGTAGATTTCTATAAAGTAAACAAATATTTTCCCTATTTTCTGCTTTCTTACTGGCATTTTCTTTTTCTTGCAAAAATGTTAGTAATCATTTTACAATCTAAATTCTACAAGCTTCTTGAGTTTTCTTTCCACGACTTAAGCTGTCTGGCCAAGTAAAAGCATTTCATCCTCTGGCTCACATATCAAATGCACAAAATATTTTTAATCCGTTTAAGTGCCCCAATCGAGGGTTGGCCAAGGGATGAGGAGAAATGGTTGCCTCGACTGCAGCTTGGCCATTAAGTCAGCCAAGTGAATGTGGCGGAAATGAGCAGCAATAGCAACAAGCAACTGAGATACGATAGGAATGAGAGAGGCAAGTGGCTGATAGTAGTGAGTGGAGTTTGCTGGACGACAGTTTGGGAATTCAGTGCCCAAATGTTTGTTGATTGCAAAGAAGAATACGCAGCGACGACATTGGTGACAATAAGCCAAGCAGCCAAGGCACACACACACACACACACGCACACACACACACAACAACAACAATGGAGACTGCGGTACGAAAAGTATGCAGGGATAATAGACAAATAACAGTTGCCTTGTGGCATTTAGCTGGCAGCATTATACTCGTATGTATGTCGTTTTTCTTGCCCCCTAATTCTAGTCTCTTATCCCATCTCCCTAGTCTCTTATCCCTTGCCCCATGACATGCTCGGTTACTCGTACATCCCTTTAGTAATGAAGACAGCGCGTTGCTTAGCCATACTTAAGGTTGTCGACAATTGCTAGCTGCTGGCAATTGGACACTTGGACAGTGGGACACTAGGAAACAGTGGGACAGTTGGACGCTCCAATAAAATACCAAAATATGCATAGATGTGGCTTTGCCATAAAATTGCTTGGCATAGAATGGATGAGACTGGGTTTTTATGGTGCGCTTAGATTAGGTTTTTATTGCTGGTATTAATTGCTATTAGTCGAAGTTAATAAAGTTGATAAAGCAATTTGGCATTTGGCGTTTATTGTGCGCCCAGCTGGGCTATGATTAGTGCCCAGCCATAAAAACCAACGTCAAGATTTGCATTCCTTTAGTACAGCCAACCCGACTAGGTTCTGCTAGGTGCTACTACTCCTACTACTCCTACTGCTCCTACTACTCCTACTACTCCTACTACTCCTACTACTCCTACTACTCCTACTACTCCTACTACTCCTACTGCTCCTACTGCTCCTACTGCTCCTACTCCTACTTACCCTACGACTATTTTCTACGACTCCTACGCATGACATACCTTACTACTTCTCTACTATCCTTACTACTATTATCATTTCCATATACTTCCTTTATTTCATACATTCTTACCTATACTATCATACTATCACTTCATTACACTTACCTAATATTACATTATTATTTATTTCATTTCCATTTTCATTATATATATTTTATATTTTATTATTTTATTATTTTATATTCATTATTTTACCATTACTTACTTTATTTTTACTCGGCTATACTTACTCATATTATACATCATTATTAATTCCTATACTGATTTCCATACATTTTACTATTACTTCCTTATACTACTATTACTACTCATTACTCCATTATACATCCTACTTTATTACTCCTACTACTCCTACTTCTACTACTCTCTACTATTACTCTCTACTACTCCTACTATTCCTACTACTCCTACTACTCCTACTACTCCTACTACTCCTACTACTCCTACTACTCCTACTCCTCTTAAATGCATGTAGCGCTCTTTCTCTTTTATATGGCAAAACTTCGGCATGTGGCGCCCAGAAGCTAATATTAGTTAATTTGACTAAGCGCTCAGCGGGAGCGGCAACCTTGTTGTTGTCAGCTGCAGGAGCAAAATGAAATATGCATTGCGGGCTGTCAGTCGTCAGTCGTCGTGGATACAGAATGTTGCATACAAATCACAGCCATTGCGAGGCTCAAAGCTGCCGCAGCCACCTGCACAGCAGGTGTCAAAAAAAAAAAAAAAAACACAAATACAAATGTCGTCGTTGTAGTCGTCGTGACTTACCGCCCACTGGCAGCTCATTCCGCTTCGAGACCCAACACATGCAGCTAATCAAAGCAGCTGGCGCGTTTGAGTACGTGACGCAGTGCCAAACCAAAACAAGCCACATCAGGCAACAAATACCAAAAGGTAGAGAGTCACAGACCAACCAAAGTCGCAACCAAAGCGAAATTCGTGGCATGCAGTGTGGGGCAGGGCACGTAAACAGCAGTCAAGTTGCATCAATGCGTCAATGCGCCAATGTTGGAATCGCGTTACAGTTAACTGCCACTCTTTTGACTGAGAACCAAAAGCAAGAATTTTCAAAAAGGAAGCGCAATGAAAAACATTCTGTTCCAGAATGTCAATGACTGAAGCTGTAGCTGAACTGACGTTGCGAAGTTCAAATTGATTAAAGTTGGCTTGAAAAAATCGATCTAGCTATTAATATCTTAAAACTACACAAACTACTCAACAAATTGAACTTATGAACTTGCGAGTAATGCACTCTTTAAAGTTTCTTGAGTCGACAGGCTTCAAGTCATTAAATCTAGCACACAAAATTTAGCCAAGCATCAACTTGCAACTTGCGTCTGGGAGTTTTGCTTTTTTTTTTCAACCAAAATATTGTTGTCAGAAAGTTAATGATTTATAATGGTCATGTCAGGCGGGGCAGGAGCAACCAAGCGGGAAAGCTTCAGACCCAACACCAACACCAACATCAGCTACAGTTTCAGCTACAGTTTCAGCTCCAAGTTGAGTCGAGTCGAGTCGCAGACCTCAAGCAGCTCAGCCAAGCGAGCAACTTGTACAAATTTTTCACACTTGCCAACAAACAGTGTGAAAAGTTTGCAATGGACGTTGTGGTTGCTGTTCACCTTGGGGACCTTTTTAAAGATTTACGATGCCGCATATGCCTACAGGTCATAGGTAGCATGCGACAAAAGGCAGACGCTGAAAATTGTTGCATTTTTCAAAGTAAAGTGGCAATGACAGCGACAGCCGCAGTCGCTGCCACAGCCACAGCCACAGCCACAGCAGACGTAAACGCCTGGCTGTCTGGGCAGTCGCCTTGTCGGCAGTGTCACCGCAGACTCTGACATACATTTATTTTTATTATTTACGACGACTTAGACTCCCCACTTACTAACCAACCCGTCTCAGTAGCAGCCTCGGCCAGGACCAAGGCCCAAGAGCAGCGTGAGCAGCATGAGCAGCATGAGCAGCAAGAGCAGCATGTGCACGCCTATCTCAACCAACTCATCTTTAATTCTTTAAATAGACTGGCGGTCAGGAGGTGTGGGAAAGTTGCGTGTGCCATTGCTTGTCATCCTTGCTTGATAGCCTTTTGTCTGAGTGCTACATTTAAGTAGCTGACTGCGTGAGTCTCTCTCTTACTCTCTCCCTCTCTCCTTCTCAATGTGTATGTGTCGCGTCTGTGTCGTTTATCATGATTTACTTACCGCCACGCACTTCACATGTCAACACAATATTATCGCCCTCTAGCAATGGACCCACAGCGCCAGCAACATCACGGCCGGAGGCATCGTATACGAGTATTTGATGTGGAGGAACTGCAAAGGGTCGAATAAAACGAGAACAGAGCAAAACACACAGAAATGGAGTTGACTTTAATGCCTCCATATATATATATTGCATATGAGTTGCTTCTGGCTTACCAATAACCGTTAAATTAATTCTATGATTACGCGTCGGCGAGTTCTGAAAGTCCACGCGACAGCGGTAAACCTGTTGACAATAATACCAAAATGCATTAGGACCATTAGGTCTATTCAGCCGTACTTTATGGGCGGAGCCCTTTAACTACACCATCTACTTACGCCCTCATCATCCAATTGTATATTTTCCACAGATAATTTGGCTGGTTGTTGTCCGGTCACAAAGTATGCACGTGGCCCAAATGAGTTCGTATCTGACCAGTAAAGAGCCTTCTCGAACGGTCGTCCACGCACATCAAAGCTGCAATGAGATAGCGTAAAAGAAATTCTTAACAAATTGTTTAAGGATACGCAAATATTTAAATATGCTTATATATATATTGGCGATAAGTTGTTGCTGCCACAATTGCCTCAAAAGCGTCAAGGTCGTAAATTTAAATGCGTCTTGCTTTTCTCCGTCAACTCGAGCTGCGACACGAACCAGCGACTGGAAGTAGTAGGGGTGTCCTTATGTTTGAGGCACCCTAATTTCAGCACATTTTTCAATTCAACATTTTGTGGCTGCGGCATTTGGCGATGTGGCTGTGACCTATGACACCACCATCGCTCCCTTACTGTACGCGTACTTATGTACGTCGCTAATAAAAAAATGTTATAAAATGCTTAAAAGTAGCTCAGACTTGGGTCAGAAATTTCACGCGTCTACAAAATGACCCTTTTCCTGTTAGCTGTTAGCTGTTGGATGTTGGCTGTTTGGCTGTTGACTGTTTGGCTGGCCAAAAGGCCGAGCATAAATTTGCACGCAACTAATTTCTTCCGTTTCGCATTATTTTCGCAGCTCGGCCGACAACGTTTGCAATTTTGCGCATTAAAAAGCCTGACGTGCTATCTTTGGCGCTTTTATTGTATTTGTTAATGTCCAAGTAGCAACCTAACCTCACCATACACTTCCAGTTCCCAACACAGTCCCACAACAGTTTTTGCCCCACCCTATAGCTGGTCAGACAGTCGCCGAGTGCCGCAAATGACTTGGCAAAAGCAAAGACACAGACACAGACACACAGAGAGACCTTACAGACAACACAAGTTGTGTCCTTTTGTTGTTTCCGTCGTTGTTGCTATCATTGTTATTGTCGTTGTTGCTGTTGCTGTTGTTGTTGCCCTCTTGGTATTGCTGCGCTTGCGGTTAGTCGAGCGGTTTGTCATTGTGCCGGCTGCCTGCCAGCAGTATTGTTTGCGCCTTTAAGTGGTTTTTTATCATTTTGCCGCTGACACAATTTATATCCGGTGCTCATATTTCTTATGCTTATCACAACGCGTCTTAAGCCCCCGCTTCTCTCCCTCCGCCAGCTAGCCGCTAAACAGTGACAGCCAGAACCACAGCGACAACAGCTACGACAGCTCCGACTGTGACATGTGTTGACCAGGCAGCCATTTCTAATTATTGTTGAAGTGCAGCAAAGCAAGCCATGCGGCGCATAAATTACTCTCTCAAAGACGCGCTTAAGCCGCTTTTTGGCCCAGAGCACGTACCCTAATTAGCTTAATTAAATATATGTGCGCGAATACGTAAACAAAGGCGCAGTTCAACGATTTACGCACTCTACAGGCTTTTGAAAAAAAAATTGCTTGAATGCGCTAGTCGAGATTGCCTGAGTTGAAGCTATCCTGTACATTTAATTTGAAGTTGACAACTTTAAAAGAATTATCAGAATTTAATTTTTAGCAGTAGAATTTATTTTGCTGATACTTAGCACACATGTTTTATTTCGTAAATTATCGTAAGAATTTTCCCACTTTTCTTATAATGTGTCACAGGTAGAGGGTATACAAGTATATTTAAAGGTTAAAATTTGGGCCTCAGTTGGTGCTAGTTTTAATTTTGCGTTTTCGCAAACAATAGAGAACGCTGAATAGTCAACAAAGGGGACAACAGCAGCGATAAGACGAGGGCTGCGAATTGCTGAAGACTGAAGAAAGATCCCTTTCTATTTTACTCTAGTTGGTCTTGTTCTGGCCAAAACTGGCTTGGCTTGGCCTGCTCGCTGTTGACGTTGTGTGTTTCTTGCTGTTGGCCTTAGGAAACAATAATGCCAAGTTTGCACAATGAGCAAAGCAAAAGGCAGAAAAAAAAGACAAAAACAAAATGTGAACGCCGAGCAGTAAAAATTGTAAAGAAAATGATGGCAATGGAAGATGTAAAAATAGAAATGGGCCAAGCGCTTGGCAGGAAAACGAAGACAACATTGTGGCAGTTGCAGAAATGTTGACTGTCGTCGTGTCGTGTCGCGTCGCGTCGCGTCGTCAGTTGTGGCCAAGTAGCCAAATGGCCAAGTGGACGTTTGAAGAGTTTGCCTTGGGTCCCAGCGCTCAGACTGATGCTCCTTCATTTCTTTTGTCTGTGGTTCTCTTTTTTCCAACAATTAGTTGAGTTTTATTTATTTTGCGTTAATTGGTAGCACTTTATCTTTCGCTTGAATGAATGAGCTACGTTATTTAAACAAAACGAGCGCACAAATCCCGAGCAGACCTTGGACACTGCTTGGTAATTACGTTTTGTTTCTATTTTTAAAATATTTTTTTTTTTTTTTTTTTTTTTTGGCAACTTGGTTTCTTTGGTCATTGTCTAAGCACATATGTGAATTTTCCCCTGCGTCCCTTAATCCAATATACGACAACCTTCTCAAATTGCCATTTAATGTTTTTGCCTTTTTGTTTTGCAACGCTTACAAAATGCTATTCAAAAAAAAATTGCAAAAGGGAAGAAAACACAACAGTAACAGCAGAAAAAGGACCGAAAACTTTTTACTTTCTGTGAGTTGATGACGCTGACAATAACCATTGAATAATTTTATGACAGTATGTGTCACAGCGAGTCCGTATTCGTGTCCGTGTTCGTGTCTATGTCTGTATGCTTGCCCGTGTGTCTGACGGTATTTTTTGACAGTTTAAGCACATGTCGCTGCCTCTTGCCACTTCCCAACATTGGGAGTTGGAGGCGGAACGGATCTACTAAGGTAAAACTGTTGACTTCAATTATGCAGCGACAGACAATGGCTGTAAACTATGAGGGCATACAAAGGTTTCACATCATGGACCACCAGCCACTGTGTGTGTCTGTGTGTTTTGCAGAATAAACTTGTAAAGGAAAAAGGTGGAAATTGCTTGGTATTATGTCTGGCAGCCCCTATTAAATTACGTAAAAAGAGCCACGAAAAAAAAACCAAATCATATACACATAGATACATTTACATATGTGTGGAAAGAAGAGCACTGGCATTACATTTGAGCCGAGACATATCAGTATTGTAACTGAAATACCAAAAATTGTGCAACGTAACTCGACAAAACTCGCAACAAATTTTAAATTGGTTCGCTCGCAAAAACAAACAAAAAGCAGGCGAGAAATATGAATGTAAAAAGAGCTGTTCACGCCCTCATACACAAATACGCACACACACACACACCCACACAGTCACATACACATATATGCAAATGGTTTTACTGCCCCTTTGTTTTTATACCCTGTATGTAACAGGCAGAAGGGGGCGTTGCAGACCCCATAAAGTGTATATGTTCTTGCTCAGGATCAACAGCCGAGTCGTTCTAGCTCTGTCCGTCTGTCTGTCCGTCTGTGCGTCTGTCTGTACGTCTGTCCGTCTGTTTGAACGCGTCGATCTTAGAGACCATAAGAGCTAGAGACTTCAAACTTGGTAAGTAGGTTCTTGGATACCGTACGCAGATCAAGTTTTTTTTTTTTTTGAAGCGGACCTCTATATCATATAGCTGCCATAGGAACGATAGATCAAAAATGAAGTTTTAGTATGAAAAATGTCTCCTTTTTTGAGATATCTCGACCAATCTGACACGATATATATCTGGGTTGGTATTACACATCCTGACCAAATTTGGTTCAAATCGGCCTACTATATCATATAGCTGCCATGGAGACTTTCCGTCGAAAATCGAGTTTTTATATGAAAAAGTTTTTTGTTTTTTGAGATATCTTAACCAATCTCATAGAATATGCATTTAAGTTGGGGTTATTTATCATGGCCAAATTTGGTTCAGATCGGTTGCCTATATCATACAGCTGCCATAGGAACAATCGGTTGAAAATTAACTTTCAGTACTGAGTACCTGGGCACAGGGTATCATACTGTCGAGCAATGCGCCTCTGTATTGGTATTATTATGGAGCCATGCTGTGTAATATCTGTAAATTTCTTTTGTTATTGCCAACAACAGTTTTTCCCGAATTCCCGCTCTATTTCTACCCCTCCCATTGCCATTCGCACAGTGTTGACATTTGTTGGCATCATTCCGCACATTGTTGCCGCTGGTGTTTTTGTTTTGTTTGCTTTTTTCTTGTCTCCGCTTCTTTGCTTTTACTATATAATTTGTAGCATATGAATATATGAAAAAAAAGGGAGAACAAACAGAAAGAAAAAAAAAACAAGCCGAAAACTCCTTCATGTTGGCCAAGTTCAAATTTATGCAGTGTCGTCCAATAAATTTGGCAATAAATTCAAAATAAAAGTTTCATCTTCGTAGGTCGCCTATTTTGTTGGTTGTTTTTTTTGTTGTTGTTGTTGATTGTTGATTGTTGATTTTGGCAAAGTTATGGCACTGGCAAATGATGTTAAGAAATGAATACACATTTGTAGTAAGATATACTTTTCAATCAATTCAGCTGAACTTTAAGACATTAAGCTAGTTAATTGAAGATTGCGATTTGGACAATTCAAAAACCACCAAAGCCATTATAAAGTCTGAAAAGCCCCCCTCGGAGGCATTTAATGTGGCTGTGACTGTGGATGCATTAATGCAACTCAAAAGTTTAGTGGCTGAATATCGATTTGCATGCGCTCTTTGCATTTCCGTTCTTCACACACATGCAACGACTTAATTACACTTTTAAATAACCCATCTAACTGGAATTTGTGCAAAGTGCGGCACAGTTGCAATTGGTGTTGCTGTTGTTGGCGTTGCTACTTCCATTTCCATTGCTGTTGGCATTGCTGTTGCCGTTGGTTGGCGCTGGTTTCTGCTGCTCGTAAAACCCCGAAAATGCACTCGAGTTAATTGCCATTGGCTCGACTTTTGGCCGACTTACCAACAACGCTCGCTGCTGCTGCGACTGCGACTGTGACTGCGACTGTTGCCGGATTTTATTGCCAGCCATTTTGAATACCATTTCGTGGTTTATTACTTTTGTGGCCGGCAGATTCTCAAGTAGGGCGCCAAATGCATGACACACACACACACACAAGCTCTCTCTTTCTCTCTCTGTCTCTCTGTCTCTCTCTGGAGTGAATGCACTTTCGATTGCCAGGCCGCCAACCTGAAAGTTGACTATATTTATGAGCAGCGCCTCAACGAAGCTGAGCTCAGCTCAGCGAACCGAACCGCACCGAACCGCTCCGTTCCGCACCGCACAGTGGCTACCGCTGACGATTATGGCAGTTAGCGTGGGCTGTTACACGGATTATGGCTCCTTTGACAGCCACAACAGATGGTAGACCCAACACGCAAACCTGCCATCGTTTTGCAGTACAGAAAATTTCATTATTTAAGCCCCATGCTGCTGGCTGCATGGCAACCAGGCAATCCAGAGGGCTTTAAAAATCAATTAACCTTGATTGCAGCCATACTCCGCTTTTTATGGATACCACCGATAGGCCAAAACAGGACGAAACAGAACGAAACAGGACGGAACAGGACAACGTATTCATTGCCTTTGCCCTTCTTTATTATGTGAGCTTTATCGTTGTTATTGCCGTTGCCATTGTCATTGATGACTTGCCATATTGAACATGACAGTTGTAACAGTAACTAAATGCCCAAACTGCCCTCAACTTTTAGCCTTATGTCAATGGCAAATGTTAATTTTAATAATGCTTATTGACCTTAAGCTAACGCTGGTTTTTTTTTATCGCAATCAAATCACAGACATGAGCATCCAAAACACAACAGTTAAATGTATACAGAAATCATAAGAAAATCGCATTTCAGGGGTCAAAATCGAAAAAACAAATCCCGCACAAAAAAGAAACCCAGTTGATGGAATAATAAAAAAAAAAAAAAACATAGCATAAGCACTGCTAACCCTAAAAGATCCGTAGCTCAGTCAGGTCCAAAACAACAAAGCAAATTTTAACATTATAATTTTTAATATTTTTTGCCTTTCGGCCTGTTGGGACTGAGCCGAGTTGTGTTGTTGCCCGGGTGTGAAGCTGTCAAATGCAGAGGGCCCTAGACAGAGGGCTCTAGGTAAGGCACTGGCTTGGTTCCGGACTGCAAGCTGTGACATCCTTACAAAATGTGAAAAACGGATATATATACACACACACACACACAGGCACACATGGCAAACAGGACACCCGCATATAAAGGCAGTGAACACGGCTGGAATAGAGCTTTCAATTTTGGCATCTTTTTTGGTCTTAGCTGTTGGCTTTCATTTCTTTAAAACTTGAGTTGCCTTCGATTTCACGCAGCGCTGGCAATTTTATGCCATACCCAAGTTGTATACCTCATCTCCCTTGTCCAATCCCTTTCCCATTCCCTTCTCCATTGCCTTCCCCATTCCCTTCTCCCATTTCTCGCTTTATACCTGCTGTGGCTTAGCATTGTTGTTGTCGCTGCTGTTACTGTTGCTTGTTTACTGTCTTTTATTTATTTGCTTGCTTGCTTTTTTCATCTTTCTTTGCCGTATAGAAGGGAAATCGAATTCGAATCACTTTCGGATATTTTGGTTATAAAGTCGGAAATTTTTGCGACATTATTGTTTTCGACATTTTCCTAGTTTTTCGCCAACAATTTTTGCCAGCTTTCCTCCTTTGCGCATTGTCTGTTCACCAGTAAAATTTATTGCTTCCAATTGAGTGCACGAAGCAGCAACAACAATGGCAGGAGACGCAGCTGGAACAGCAACAACATCAGCAGCAACAGCAGCAACAACAACAGCCACAGCAACAACAGCAGCAGCAACAGCTCGTGAGCAGTTCGCGCTTGTCCTTGATATACACGTGCGTTCATGTCGCTGTCCCATGTGTCCTGTCCCTGCTCCAGGTCCTGACACACACACACACACACACACTGCTTTGGCACCAGCAACATATTGAGAAGGAAGCACACATGTAAGCAAAATTGACAAGGCTAAAGGATATCGATGTCTGCTTATAATGTGCAACATATTAAACCTAAGCACACGCTCACAGCGCTCGCTCTATAAATAACAGCAGCAGCAGCGTCCTCACAGGACACACCTCGCCTAGCTTTGCCCCACTTCAGCTTGCCTCGACCCACTGTGCTGCTACCCCAAAATAATCAAAGTTGCCGCCAAAACAGTTTTCACTTTGGCTGCTATTATTTTGCTGCCCTATGCCTGTGCCTGGCTGCCGTTGATGTCCTTTGCCTTTACCGTTGCCCTGCGGCTAATATATGAGTCCATGTCGCCCCTTTTGGCCTGGCCCCGCTTTTGTTTTGGCCCAGTCATCGCTGGACTAGGCACATGAGTCTTGTAGAGTCGAGTTGAGTTGAGTTGAGTTGATATTGATGATGTTATTAAAATAATAAATTATTTGAAAATTATGAACTGGCGTCATTTCTCATGACTTGCAGGCCAGTTGGCTGGTCCTACAAATAAATCAAAAGGTCACCAGAACTTTAAATGAGTGCCACTTGAAAACGGAAGTGGCTTTAATTTCAGCTGACTCACACACACACACACACAGCTAAAGCACAACAAATGAAATTAAACTATTTTGTGTTTTATTTAAACATTTCAGAGACTGTACTCACCTGTAAAGTGGTTTGCCAGCGCTTTCACGGAACCAAAGCACCATATAGACACGATCGTCCTTTGCCTCTGGCTCAATGTCACATGGCAAGGATGCGGTGCGTCCCAGCACGGCCTCCACGGCCACCGTGGAAACTGAAAGGCAAGAGAAAATGGTTGCAGAAGAAAGTCAATTATGGGAAACATATACAAATGCAAAAAGGGCTTTCAAGTGTAGCCTTAAATGTCACAACAGGACTATTGACAAAGTCATTAACACAATATTAAATTGTTTGTTGTTGCTGCTGTTTCAGTTTCTGTTTCAGTTTGCTATTTGCTGTGTCGTTGCAATTACTTGACTTCTACTTTCTTCGATTCCTTAAACATCAACAAATGTCAACAAAATGCTGCCTTTTAACTGTCACGCCAACATCACGCAAGGCACTAACAGAAACCAAACCGCACGACAGTCAAGCAACCCCCTCTGCCCCGTTTCCCCCGCTTATAGCCAGGACTCCTGCAATTTCTAACTTCAATCTAAAAGCCCGCCACACCCTGACCCAAACCTCAATCGCTTCCATCGTCATCGTCATCGTCGTAGTCGCATAATCACAACCAAGTACGTGAGTGGGAATATTAATGCTAAATTGACGACAACGACAACGACAGCGACAACTACGATGACGTCGACATCGACAACGACAATGACAAGGACAATGATATGATGATGGTTTGGTCCTAGTCCGTCCGCCGACTGGCTGCGATTTCCACGGCGGCCTCATCTTTTGCATTTAAACTGCCAATTGATGTCACTGAAATTATAGATACGCCTAGGCTACGGCTACTCCTGTGACGGAGGAAAGTAAGACTCTAAAGTCAATCCCCAGCGAATGACAGTGGTTAGAGTGTTGGATTTCAGCTGGCTAAGGTGATTGCCTGATGGTCGTGGGAGACCACAGACACCGACAGAGCCTTGCCTAGCAGGATATTAGATTTAAATGTATAATTGTAGTACCTGGTGCAACTTAAGCAAACTTGCAACTGGCATTGCCAAGCTTAAGCATGTTTAAGATTATATTATCCTAGTAAAATATTAAATATAGGGCATTAAATGTAGACAATAATATTTAAAAAAATATTTGTGTCAGACAGAATATACCAGAAAAGAATCAAGTTAAAGTTTACAAGAAAATGAAAGCTCTCAGAATCAAGTTTAAAGTGTCGTTTGATACTACTTACGATATAAGGAGTTGATTAAAAGTAAAAAATTGAGATTTAAAATTTTGAATTTTCAAAATTTCCTTACCATCAACGTAGAACCATGGCTTTAAAAGTGAAAATATAATTAAATTTTCTAAATAAACAAAATTTGAATACAGAATAAATAAAGAGGCCAAACCATGAACAAAATGACATTGAAAATCGGTTGGGTTTTGGCAAAGTTATGACGGTTAGAAGTTGCTCAAGGCTCTGACTTAATAACTTTACAAGTCAAAATATTTCTAAATTTTGACACGATTTTTTACAAGAAAATGAAAGTTCTCAGAATCAAATTTAAAGTGTTGGTTTATACTAAATACGATATAAGGAGTTGATTAAAAGTGATAACTTGAGATTTAAAATTTTGAATTTTCGAAATTTCAAAGGGGGGACCCTTACCATCAAAATCGAGTTTTGGTCAAAAATAATTAAATATTTTAAATGAGCAAAAATTTAATACAGAATGAATTTAGAGGCCAAAATATGATCATAATGACATTCCGTTTGAAAATCGGTTGGGTTTTGGCAAAGTTATGACAGTTAGAAGTTGCTCAAGGCTCTGACTTAATAACTTTACAAGTCAAAATATTTCTAAATTTTGACACGATTTTTTACAAGAAAATAAAAGTTCTCAGAATCAAATTTAAAGTGTTGTTTTATACTAACTACGATATAAGGAGTTGATTAAAAGTGATAACTTGAGATTTAAAATTTTGAATTTTCGAAATTTCAAAGGGGGGACCCTTACCATCGAAATCAAGTTTTGGTCAAAAATAATTAAATATTTTAAATGAACAAAAATTGAATACAGAACGAATTTAGAGGCCAAATTATGATCAAAATGACATTCCGCTTGAAAATCGGTTGGGTTTTGGCAAAGTTATGACAGTTCGAAGTTGCTCAAACCTCTGACCTAGCAACTTTACAAGTCAAAATATTTCTAAATTTTGACATGATTTTTTACAAAAAAATGAAAGTTCTCAGAATCAAATTTAAAGTGTTGTTTTGTACTAATTACGATATAAGGAGTTGATTAAAAGTGATAACTTGAGATTTAAAATTTTGAATTTTCGAAATTTCAAAGGGGGGACCCTTACCATCGAAATCGAGTCTTGTTCGGGGTCTAAATATGGAAATTTTGAAATATGTTTGGAAACAATGGACTTAATTTATGACTCAATAATTTCTCTTACACTTATACTTATTGAAAATGTACGAGTCTGATACGTTTTACTGTATTTGTCATTTGTCGAAAGCTGATTGATATTTCTATTGCTCGATTCAATCGATTTGAGTTAAACTTAACGTTAGCCATTTACCTAGCAGCTGTTCGAAGTATGAACCCACGACTCCCACACAGATCCATCATGCTTAGCAACACAAAGCTCATTAATACTCAAAAAGGGGAGCCGCAATAATGTTGCGCGTAATTTAATTTTGGAACGTTCGCCAGCAGCAAATTCCTCACGCATAATTTCAGTTTGCACTCATCTTTGTATGTGTGTAGAAATGCGTGTGTGTATGTGTTTGTGTGTGTGTGTGTGTGTGTGAGGATGCCAACATTTTTGACATTTATTTAATATGCGCACGTATTATAGAAAAGCAATTCCCAGTCGTATAATTTATGGCACACTACAAAAATTTGCACATGAAAATGCCGACTGAACTCACAGGCACGCGCGCGAATTGCAGGCAGTCAAATCTGTATATATGTATGTATATATATATATATATATATATATATATTGGTGTATAAATGTTTGTGTGTGCGTTAGTATAATTGACAAACATACAAGTGTGGGTTTGTGTATGCACTGGAAAAAAAGACCAACTTCTAAAATCAAGAAAATTCATCTTAAATATTTTGTTTTTAAAATAAGACAATTTTAAGATCATATTAATAATACTAAGAAAAATAATCCAAAAAATTTAAGATATTAATACAAGAATAAAAATCTTAAATTGCTAGGAAGGTTAAAGAATGTACTACTTTATTTAAAGCAAAAAGTGGTTAGAGACGCCGCTTTAGTTAATAAAAAAACATTTATAAAATTTCCAAAGACAGAATAAAATGTACATGAATTTAAAATAAAATAACAATAAAAAATATTTATCTATTTATTTTTTTATTTATGCATGACTAAAAGCAGTCGGCAAAGAAAATATTACCAAGCATCAAAATTAAGTTAAAGTTTACAAATACAAATAAAATTAAATAAAAATCATGAGCTGTAAAGAAAAAAAAATTAAAGTTAGATCTGGGGTAAGCAAAAATTATAAATGATCCAACATTTGTTGCAAGGATTGGGGAAAACCCAGAAAAACCCAATCGGATCAATAAAGATTAGTATTGCTAATAATAATAGAATAAATTTCTAATTTTTTTTATTTTTTAAATTACATTTTATGAACATTTATGCTTATAATAAGAACTTGATCTTATGCCAAATGTTCTTAATACCGAAATGTTTTTTTTTTAATTTAATTAATTTTTTAATTAATTTTTTAGTCCAAAATTCTTAGTTTTGAGAGCAATATATTGATTTTAGAACATTTTTTTTGTTCAGTGTACATTTGTGTTTGGGCTGTCGCAAAACATTGTAGCAATTTTCAGTGCGTTTGTAATTCCCATGTAAGATGTCAAACTCCCAAAGAGCAGACCAAACACTATAGACACACACACACACACACACACACACACACGCACACAGAGAGACTGACTGTCTAGGCAGAAGCTGCTTCTCTTGACAGCAGAGGCAGCGGCAGCGACTGCGGCAGAAGCAGAAGCAAATTGACATAATTTGTGACGTTGCCGCCTCCACCTTCACTTGCTTGTCCACCTCCACCTCTACCTTCACCACCGCCTTCCCCCTCACCACCGCCTCCGCCTACGCTGTGAGCTGAAGCGTGAGTGTGTAATGAGTGATTTGCCCGTGAGGCGCACAGGGGTGACAGTGTCGCCAATCGTTGCCTCAATCCTCTCTTGATCTCCCCTCCCTCTCTGCCCTGCCCTGTCAGACCGCAGTATCTGCGAGCCGCTAAACCAACTGCCTATACTCGGATTTTGGCCAAGTGGAGCGTGCTGCGGCTTAGGTGCTCAGATGCTTGTGGGGTCACTGGCATGGATTAGACTAAAACCGGCAACAGTTGACAGACATGACAAATTTGTGCTAGTTTATTGCCCCTATCTGTGTGTGTGTGTGTGTAAATAACTATAAAATACATACAAATTAAATTGGTCAAGCTTAATTGATGCTTTGTTTATGTCAAAAATTTTTAAATACATACAAAATATTTTATTATACGACTAAATCACAGGAGAATATATGGAATTTAATGGCTCATGCTATGTTTATATCAGATAATCGTATATTTGAGCATAATTCAGAGATTTTGGGCAACAAGTACATAAATAAAATATACTTTTAAATGCATTTGTGCTCCAGTATTTTCATTGAAAAGTGTACAACAATATCATAATTTAAGTTTTCTGAGTTTTCTATACCACACAGTGGTTATAAGTTCAATCAAAGCTTATTGTTCATTAAGTTATCTAGAGAGAATTTCTATTTACGCATATTTCTTGTTGCTTCAAAATGACAAAATGTAATTGCAAACTAGAAATTTTAAAGTAGAGTTTCATTTAATTTGAATACCTGAGTTTTCTTGCCCTTTTTGTCGGCACATAAGCTTTCAATTACACAATGGCATTATACTTCTATTTATTTTTATTTTTTTCAAAGAATAGAGTGTAAGGCAGATACAAATTTCATTTGTTCATCTTGACGTTGTGCGTTGCCGTGGCAGCTTTTTTGCTTTTTATAAGAAACTACCAACAGCTCAGCAACACATACTTAAATAAAATATACACACAGATATGCGAGAAAAAAAAACACACTGACTGAGACGCCCAGTTGGGTTATACACATACTATTTATATTTATATATAAGTCGTCTTTATATAAACGAAAGAAGCTGTGAAACTTATGCAAATTGCATTTCAGTATCTGCGCTAAAGCAAACACAGCAGCAACAGCAGCAACAGCAACAGCAATGAGGCAGCAACAACACCAGTGCCTAAAAGTATGCAATGCTAACGGGCTGCGTTGCAAAAAGTGGTAGAAAATGCGCATAATGAAATCCAATGCTGTGTCTACGTCAGCTTCTTAGCTTGGCTTGCTTCGCTTGCTTCGGCTGCTTCGCTTGCCTGTATAGTTGCCCAGTGCGTTGTGCCTGCTGCTTGCCACATTCCACGCTCTACTTTCGAGATGATGCTGCTGCCTGCTGCTTATACATCTTCTTCTTTGCTTTGTTGCCAAAGTTGTTCTGCTCGTTGCACGCCACGACCGTCGGACTGGGCGGCGACGATGCGTCCTCTGAGCATGGTAATTTTCGCAGGGGCACAACAAAAGTGTGTCTGTCTGTGTGTCTGTGTGTGTGTGTGTGTGCGAGTACTTAACTGTAGACACTTGTAAAAATAGTGTGCGACTATATGGCAGGCACTGTAGTCGACCCTGGCCAACGGCAAAGCAGGTCACGTGTGGCATAAACGAGGCAATGCGCTGTTATTGTTGTCTTGGGCGTAAGAATTTCTTTAAATAAATATGTATGTATGCATATGTACAGCTGCTTCTAAATTCTAATGCTCTATCTCTTTCACTCTCCCTCTTTCTCCCTCTCTGTGTGTGTGTGGGTGTGCCTGTATAATTGAGATGAAAGGTAATGACTCGCATAGCATACTTTTGAGCGCCCAAATCGCGGGCCAACTATGCGCCAGATAATGCCACAACACACACACAGATACAGATACACTTATGCGAATACCTGTGCATTGTGTCAGTATGTGTGTGTGTGTGTGTGTGTGTGTGTGGGAAAGTGAATGGCAGCAACAAAGCAGTTTTGTTGTTGCTTTTAAGTGGCACAAGGTAACGTCGCTTTGCCGCCTCTGCAGCAGGTTTGAATGTTTCACGCGCTTTACAAGTGTGCACGTGTATACGAGTGTGTGTCTGTGTGTGTGTGTGTGTGTGTGTCTGTGTGTGCACTATTTGCACTAATTTAGTTGAAAACAAACAAAGTCCTTTGTTCAATTTTCGCCTTTAGATTGAAGTACACACGAACAGAGATAGCGAGAAAATTGCAGAGAGAGAGAGAGAGAGAGAGAGAGAGAGAGAGAGAGAGAGAGAGAGAGAGACAGTGAGACAGGCGAATGGAGGAATTGAGAATGAAGCATAGAGAAACTTAGCCGGCGGCTAAGCAGCTGCTACTTGGCGAAACAGCAACTAAAAAATAATAACAACAGCAACAACAGCAATAGCAACAGCAACAACAATACTAACGGCAGCCGTTGGCAAGTGTTAACCCATTTTTGGCCCACTCACTCTAAGTAATTAGCCAAGAACATTTTCAGCTTATATATTTTGCATAAGCTGCAATTAGAAGAAAATTCTTGCACTTGCTTCGCTTGTTGTTGCTGCCACTGCTGATGACAATGTTGTTGTTGCTGTTGTTGTTGCTGTTGCTGTTGTTTACTTGTCTGTTATTGTAGTTATTATCTCACGTGCGCCCAATTAAAGCCAAATGTCCATACTTGTAGTTACAGTTAGCTGGCAGCTTTGTTGCTTGCCAAATAAAAGTCAGGAGGAAAAAACAAGAATAAACTAAATTCAAATTCAATTGCGGCATAATAAATAATATACGAGGACAAGACAACTGTCGACTGTCAGGCCAACTAAGTCAGTCAGTCGATTGGCTGAACGAGCAGTAAAAACACAAAGTAAACACAATAACAAATACGTCAATAAAATACTCGAGCAAATAAAAATAAAAATGCAAAAACAATAACAACAAGAATAACAACTTGCTCGATGCTTACATTATAATCGACCTTCAAATGGTCGCTGGTTATGTGGTTGTTGTGGGTAACAGTTATTCAGTTATTGATTTGTTTCACTGCCAAATCAATCGATTCTTAAATGACTCAAACTATTGCCTTAAAGCCAACTTGCTTATGGTTGGCACCTACACTTCAATGTCTAACCACAAAAGCATTGAGACCCAGCAAATAGTACTCGTATCTCAAGTGGCAATGGCCCTCGATTCGGTCAGGTTCTGACATGTGAGCTGCAACTTGTGACTTTTGCACAAAGCTCAAATGTTGCACATGCACAGTGGGGCAAAAGGCCGAAGGACTCTCCTTTATTTCACCAAATCTCTGTGTGTAGTTTGATGCCTGTCTTGCACCTTTGCCCAGAAATTACATCAATTACAGCGACTTGTCTTCAACTAAGCTGACCGACAAAAAAGTAAGAATAACGAGACCTTGCGGCTGCCTAACAATACCTTTTCACACACGTTTTTGTGTGTGAATATGTGGTGTGTGAGTGTGTGATCAGGTGGGTGGCAGCATGAACATTTGAGAACATTTGACCTGAAGTGCATTGGTCATCACGTGTGGCCATGAGTCTGCATTTGAGTGCACTTTGGTCAGCAATTATTTTACGTTGAGGTTACATTAGAGAGCTTGGCTCCAGTTTGGTCAACTCTGTTGCCAAAGCCAAGCAAGGATCGAGGGCTGCTTGAGTCCGATCTAATTCGAAGTGTTGTGACTTTTTAATATAAGAAATGTGTTTTACATGCGAATTTTATTAACATTTCAAATGCATAGAATAGAGTATACTCTCGGTCAAATATATTGATTTTATTCACACAAAAGAATCAATATTTATGCTAGTTATTTAAAAATAAGTTGAAGGGTATTTAGTATTTATTGGATTGTATGCAAAAGGGAGATCGAGACATTTCCCACCCTATAAAGTGTACATGTTCTTCAACAGCATTTACAGTCGAGTAAATATAGCAAATTTCCATCTGTCCGTCCGTCCCTATGAACAACTACGTTTTAGAGACAATTAAAGCTAGAGCAACCAAATTTGGTGCAAAGACTTGTTTTTTCAGGGAACGTAAGAAATAATTATTATTTTTTTTTAAATACAAAAATCATTCGATAATGATTATTTTTGATCAAAAAAAAAAAAAAATAATGATTATAAATGATTTTTATTTTTTACACCCAAAATAAAACTCAACAATAGTTTATGGCTTCTGTGTTTAAATTTTCGCCGATATGATTACATATTCTTGATCTATGATTTAATAAATTTCATATGATATATCATATTTCGAAAAAAATAAAAATTATTTATAATCATTATTTTTACGATTTTCTTTATCGATATTCATTATTTTTGATCAAAAAAATAAAACTCAAAAATAATCAAGAAAATGATAATGAAATAGTGAAGAAAATCGTAAAAATCATTACATAATCATTAAACAGTGATTTTTAAAATAAAACTTAAAATGATAACTGTCCCTGGTTTTTTTCCATATGACAAAGCAGAATAATGCATTTTATAGCACTAGCTTTAAAACAATGTCATTAAAAGCGTTGACTGGTTATAAGGACAAAAGTAATGAGAAGCCTGCTCTCTCCCACTCTATTTAAATTCCACCTGCGCTTCATAAGGCATGGAATTGTTTAAATAACCCTCGCGGCAATTGAACAACTCACACAACAGCAGACTCAGTGAGGGCATAAAGTGTGAGAGCTTGTGCTGAACTGCCATACTACCTAATGGTAGTTTCGTCCACATGGGATCAAAGAGCACCGAGTTAGGAGTCGGAGTCAGAGTCGGAGTCGGAGTCAGAACCGTTAGTCTGCCGTTTGCAGTTGGCAGTTGGCAGTTGGCAGACCGTCGCCCGTGGCATATTGAAGTGCAGTTCGACGCAAGCATTTTGCAGCCGCATTGTCATGTCAACCGATAAATTCACACATATGTGCGCGGCGCGCACACCAACAAACAATTGACACCTACGGCAATCTTTTTTCGGTCACGTTCAAATTGCAAGTTGAAGTTCGTAATGTAGCTGCTGCTGCAGCTGTTCGAACACAGAGACTCCAGTGTGCACTGAACTGTTAGTTATGGTCGCTGGCAGCGCATGGATGCCATACGCTACGTTTCCGCAGTTCAATTGAAGACCCAAATCGTCTACCAATTCGGCTGTGTCCATACCCTGTAGTTCTGAAAGTCCCTTTGCTTGATTGTCCCTAACGTTTCCCTGATGTTGTTGTCATTTCTCGACGTTTTGTTGTTAGTTTTGTAATAATTTAAAATTGGAGTCTATTGGTACATTATTGTTAGGGAAGAACTTTTAAGCCCAGTGGCGTAATGGTTAGAGTCGCCGACTTGCCACAGAAAGCACTTTTTCAGTTCGGGTTCCCGGGTTCGAATACCGCTCTGAGCAGCCATGAATAAAAAAATTAAATAAAATATACATCAGTCGTCAAATTATTAAAAAATTTAAATTAAAAATAATTAAAAAAAAAAATAAACGAAAGGAAACAATTTGAAATATATTTTTTTGTCATTTTAATGCAAATTGATTTTTCGGCAGAGTTCCACGAGGAGTCTCTAAGGTTTTTTTTTGAGGACTAGATTAGGAAATACTTATGGAGGTGTCCTCTGTGCCCGATTATAGTACATCACAATGTTAAAGACCTAAACGTTTTTTATGCAATGCCCCTAGGTTTTCCCTATCAATTAGGGAAAATGGCACATGTATTCCACAACTTTTCCTTAAGGTCTGGAACTACTGGGTATGTACAAACAACAACAGCAACTATACAAGTACTACTCTTATGCACATGTGTTTGCCATTCATCACCCTCAAGACCTTTCCCACCGGCTCTTGACCTAGTATATTCTATCCTAATTATCTCATATTAGTAACTCCTTAACTCTTAATTATTACCTTAAAATAGCTCTATATATATTATCTTAGTTTATCTAGACGTAGTTTTATTCCTATATTAATTTAACACTAGCTTAATTTGCCATATTAGTTTATATTACTCTACGCCAACTTATATATCAATTAATACAAAAAATAAAATAAAATAAAATAAAATAAAATAAAATAAAAAATGTGTTAGCCATTGAACTCCTGCCACACCACGTTGCATACAACATAAAAAGCTGCGTTGCGACAATGATGCGATTTAATAGATTAACGCAAAACAGTTAGCAGCTTAATTTTTTGATTACATGTATAAATTGTAGCATTTGTTGCAGTTTTTTAGTTGGCCAATTATAACTGTGTCATTTTAATTATTGTATTTTTTGTGCCGGTCATGCAGCACAAAAAACACAGCGTCAGCATGATTCCATGTTCATTAAATAAATGCATCGACAGTTGAGTGGGGGGAGGAGGGGGGTGTTGAACTGGATTACAATGTGTGTGAAACACGCACATGACCGCATACATTGTGGGCATATAAAAAACTATTGCATACTTTTGTGCGCTTTCAAGTTTTGACTGCAAAAATGTCTATGGGCAAACATTTTGGCAAAGATTCTCGCAAAGCTCTGCGATTTGTAGACAGTTAGACAAGGCAAAAGTTTTCAACGACTTGGTGCTTATGCAATGCGAGTGTGAGTGTGTGTGAGTGTGGTATGTGTGCGAAAGCGGTTGCATTGGAATTTGCAATTATTGCCGCTTAGCAGAAAATTCTTTGCATGTTTGCGCGCCCGCCATGAAAGTAGCAACTTGGCAAAACTATTGTCAAGAGTTTTTAGATCAACACACACACACTCACAAACAACCACACAGATATTTATACAATCACACACACACGGAGACACTCAGTAAATTCATATGCCTGACAATGAATGACAAAAATGAATTTTAATAAAGTTGCGCAAATATTTGCATATTGCATGGTCGCTAAAAACTTTCATTGACAAAGTTTTGGCCGACAGACAATAAACCAATTCAGCTTTATGCTGGAATTTCGATTTTAATATGGGCAACTTTTGATGCGGGTCACACGCAAATTAGCTTTGACTTTTTGCAAAAGTTTAGAAGCTAATATTATGTATACGCCACGTTTGGCAAACATAGGCTGTTTGTCTTGATCCCCACTACGTCCCGCATAGCGCTTTAAACTTTCTTAGCCAAATCAATTTACCAGTCCACGTAGCCTGTCGTAATAACTTTAAACTGTTTTAAAACACAGCGCGAAAAATTTCATTACCACCTTTGCTTTTTAGGGTCCGATGGCAGGCAACCTT
Organism: Drosophila innubila; assembly: GCF_004354385.1. NCBI lineage: Eukaryota > Metazoa > Arthropoda > Insecta > Diptera > Drosophilidae > Drosophila > Drosophila innubila. The sequence goes on from NW_022995380.1 coordinate 27,407,174, forward strand.
TTTGATTATTTTACGCCGCTTTCAAAGTAAATATTTGACAAGAACCAACAATAACAACAACAACAATAACAACAACAACAGCAGCAGCAACAATAAACAAGTTGGTCGTCTTAGACTTTGCCATTGCGCTGAAGCACTTAAAACCTAATTAAATTTGCATTACAATTTTTTCTGTTATCTGTTGTTGCTCTTCTTGTTGTTGTTGTTCTGTTGCTGTTGCCTTTGCCTCTAATTTTGTTTTGAAAAACAGCCAAGAGCGTGCTTCAGAGGCATTACTTTGAAAGAGGACCAACTCGACACTGAACTCAACTGGTTGACAATCAGGCTGCCTGGTCAGCGTACAAAGTGCGGAAAGGGGCGCATAAAAAAACGAATAAGAAAAATACTGACTAAAATCCTGCATATAATAAATTACACAATTATTGCTAAGCAAATTGTTGCTTTGATGTTCATGCTATCGCCCAAAGAGGCTGTGAATTGCCCCAGATTTAGAAATCCGTGCAAATTGTATGCAGTAATATAAGTATAATATAGATTATAATTTTAAGGATTATAAAATGTAAGGATCAAGTAATAATTGGCGCTAGATTACTGATAATTACAGTGTGCAATTTTATTTGCATTTATCTTGTTCGCCCATTGTTGATATTATTTAGTTTAATGGATGCACAATTTCGCATATTTAAAAAACTATTTGGATGGCTGCCAATAAGACTTTAAGTCTCACCAAAGCACGTAGTATATTGGCAAATTATTTTGAACTTAAACAATGGGCTGGCCTGAATATCGATTAAGCCACTGCCACGACAGCATTGAAATCATTTAAAAACATTAAAATTTATTTGAGTGCTCGTTAAACTGTCAGCCACTCAAACAATAAACAATAAACAGTCAACAATAAAATAAGAAGTGCGTGCGTCATGATGAGTGAAGGTATTGTTTCTTATGTAAATGTAAATGTTTACGAAAACACGTGTACCCAAATAAAAGTAATAATCTTAAAGGCATATTCTGTAGCACGAATTGACGTTGCGTATACGCAATAAGTTGTGCTGAGCTTGCGGGTGGTTGGGCAGACAGACAGAGGGCCAACTGAATGCAGCAATAAAGCAAAAAGTCCAAGATTTATTTCTTCAGCAAGTTGGCCAACTTGCTGCACACCCAAAGTCGAGACGATGCCAACTCCCCGGCCAACTGTGTCCCGTGTCTTCCATTTCACGCCAAGAAGAGCTTGCACAGTTTCACTCCAGGGAGGAGCAGACTCGGAGTCGAGTGAAGCATTGTAGTCCATATGTTGCGTGCAAATCACGGTGCAGGCTACTGAACTGCTCCTCCTTCGACTCCGACTTCTACTCCTCTGCCTGGCTGGCGGGCTATCAAAGAAACTACGTTGTCTTGGCCAAGATTCTGGTGTTGGCCGTTGCCAACAGGAAGTTTGCAAACCAAAAACGGAAGCGGCAAGATTTATTATAAAAATGTTCATAGCTCAGGCAGCCAAACGGCATATTACGTTAAAAGTGCACAACACACACACACACATACAGAGATCTTTAGACGTGTGTGTATACGTGTAATGCTTATTCGTTCGCAGCTCATAGCCAAAGTTGGCAGCAAATTGTGCGGTCCAACGGTAAAGTGAGCAGCTCTTAATTGCACATTTATTTAGGTTCGCCACTCGGGTATGCCTCATAGTCTGCTGCTTAGTAGTTTATCATTTGCTCTGCTTAAATTACCCACACTGGCATAAGATACAAGACTCTAGGCAAACCACTTCATATGACTCCCTATCTTCTACTCCCCAGTCTTCCTTCCAGTTGCCGACGTAAAAACTTTTTATCTTCTTGTTTCTTTTTTTTTTGCTTTGGTGCCTGGCAAAAGTTTTCGCCCCTTGACGCAAAACGGAAATCTGTATATTAAATGACTAATTATAGACATTTTATTACCTTGAGCAAGATAAATGGCCACAATGTGAGCCAACTAGCGTGTGTGGTAGAAGTAGTTGGTAGATACACTACGTACACTGAAGAAAGAACAACTTCTAATAATAAAATAAGACCATTTTAAAACCAAATTATTAATACTAGGAAATTTAAATTTAAATTTCTACAAAATTGCAGTTCTTAATACGAGAATAAAAATCAAAATGGTGAGGAAAGTATAAAAATGTCATATTTTATATGAAGTCAAAACTAGTTACCGTGGCGCTCTGGTTAGAGATGCCGCTTCAGTTGTGCAAGCAGGCACGGGTTCGAACCCCGCTCCTTTACAAGGAAAAAAAAACAGTAAAAAAACAATTTTTTCAAATTAAATAATAAATATTATGAATTTAAAAATATATATATTATAAAAAGTATAAAAAATATTCTAATTTTAAATGTCCTTATTTTATTTATTTCTGTATTTATTCTAAAGAAGTATTTAGTCTGATTTAAAAATTCTCAAAATCAAGATGTGTGTTTCTTAATTTAAAAACTTTCTCTGCTCAACGCATTTCATAGTTTTGAGAACATTATCTTGATTTTAGAACATTTTTTTTATTAGTGTAATTGGCTGGAAACTGAGAGCGGTCTGTGACCGAACTGGGTTTAGTTGCCATACATAAAATAGTTGGAGTCTTCAGTTACTTAAGGGCCACGCCCACAATTAAGAGTAGCAACTGACTCGAACATTTTCAATTAAAAAACATTTCTAGCTGCCTAACCTTGGGCGCTTGTGGCATGTTGGCATGAAATGAAAACAGAAAACAGAAAATCCACAAAATTAAAATGACAAAAGCGCGCCGTTTTCTTTAAAATGCATTTCCATAGAGGCGGCGGCAGCGGCAGCAACAACGGCAGCAACAACTGCGGCAGCTGCGGCAGCGGCAGCGTCGGCGGCAACTGCAATTTCCACGTTACGTTTCGTTTCATTTCAGTTAGTGCCAGCTGCTCCCGTCGCCTTTTCTTTTGTGTAATATGCAGGCAGTCAGCGAGGCTGTCGCTTCTCACTCCCCACTTCCCACTCCCCATCCCTCATGTGTGCCCTTTCAAATGGCGAACCCGCTGCAGTCTTTGCCTTTGCCTCTGCCCTTTACCTTTTCCCCTCTCTCGTTGACAGCATGGAAAATTTTTGCAAATGCAGCAAATGAATTTTTTTGTACCCGCTCCGTTTTTCAATCTTGCCTATGCCCTCACTGTTGTCTTGTTGTTGCTGTTGTTGGTGTCGTTGTTCCTGTTGTTGCTCCTGCCCCTTCCAGCGCTTTCAGTGCATTTAGTGGCATCATGAGATGCTATTGCAATTTCCTTGCTTGTCGCACATACTAATTCGCACAGAGGCAGCGAACCGCATTCCGCAATTCTCTTTGCTACTCTACTTTGGGCAACGTCTGTGTGTATGTGTGTTTGTGTATGTATGTGTGCTTTGTATGGTTGCTTGTGGATAGCTGTGACAACAAAACATGGCAGAATCCAACGTTAAAGCAAAGTGGGCGAACTCAAATGCTTTGCATAAACGGAAAGTAATAATTTAACGCAAAATTTCCTTTTGCTGTTTTGCGCTGAATGCTGTTGTAGTTGTTGTTGTTGTTGTTGCTCTTGTTGCTCTTGTTGCTCTTGCTGTTGCTGCGACTGCGTCCTGCTCCTGTTTCTTACGCTTCAATTGGCCCTCGTTCGTATGTGCGTCATTGAGTGTCTGTGTTTCTGAGCGTGTAACTGCCGCAGTTGCCATTCCGCAAATTGAACTTTTAACTGTAGCATGAGCTACCCAAAGCATCCGGTGTCAGCTGTGTGCGGTGGCAACGGCTGCCTGTGCCACAGTCCCTGCCACAGTCACTGCCACAGTCACTGCCACAGTCACTGCTGGCAAAGGAAATGACAACATGACCTTCGGGCGTCGAGTGCTTTAAATTTGTTTAGCATCTTCCGCTTATGACTTGGCAATAGCCTCCAGATGAATATCCAGAAATAGTCATAGTCCAACTTTTCCACTTATTACTCTTGACTGCTCACAATCGATAATGCCAAGGGCTAAAACACAGTGCCTTGCTCTGGTTGTCGCTCTTGTTACTTGTGCTGTTGTTGTTGTAGCTGTTAGTATTGGAAATATGTACATACATATGTAAATCGCCTCAAAATGCAATAACACGTGCTCACATTCCTCTGTCTCTGTCTCTGTCTCTGTCTCTCTTCTCTGTTTATAGCCGTTACTTGAAAAATATGTTAAAGGGTATATTGTACTTGTTTCAATGTATGTAACAGGAAGAAGCACGCATCTAAGAGATACCAAATTAAGCACACAGATTTCTATAGGTCTTTTCTACAGGTCCAGTTTGTTTTAAATTTTTGACACGTCCCCTTGCGCCCCCACAAATCGCGAAAAACCACCACACCCACAGTTTTAAAGATAATACAATTTTTATGGTGATTAACGTTATCTATTTATACTAACTTTAATCTCACTTAACCGCAGCAAGATCGGACAAGTAGAACGAGAGTAATAGCAAACCAAAGCTATGAATAAATTTATTATTTCAATACAATCGCCTAAAAGTATGCAGTAGTTTTTATTAGGCACTAATTTCTTTAAAATATTTGTATATACAATGAAATAAGTAACGGGTAACCTATGGTCAGAATCTCGACTGTAGCCTTCCCTAGTTTTTTTTGTAACCATGCTTAAGCCGTTGCCCCTAAAAGCACGCAGTAGTTTTGTATAGTGTTAGACCTTACAAATATTATAGAAATTTTTAAAGCCAAATCTTAATTCGCAAAATTCTTTATAGATATTTAAATAGGTAATGGGTATCTTATCGTCGCGATCTCGACTATAGCCTCTCCGACTTGATTTTCTTTGGTTCGTTTTGTGGGTAACAATTTTTTTTGGTCTGTATACCCCTCAGTTCCTCTTAGGCAACCACACTCTTTTGTGCTTATGTTATTTACATGCATGTTTACACTTGAGACGAATGTGCTTCTCCAGGAATGGACGTAGTGGGGACAATGCAGGGGACATAACACAAAAAATGAATTTTTTCTTGCTAAAATACGAGAGAGATTTTTCACCTAAGTATACTCTATAAATTCCAACTCTGGCCAGATTGTATTTATTTAAATATATAATAAATATACTTTTTCGCCGCTCGTGAAACAACGCCAAGGAAATATTTCCCTGTTACGGGCACAATTCTACGTCACTGTCAGATGCAAATTTCATTTTCATGCCGGAGCAAAAGGAAAAAAAAAAATAGAAAACTTGGTAACACAAGGAACTCCCAAGAAGATTTCAACATGTCCAAACATTCTAAACATGCAAATTTTCCAGTCTGTCGCTGTTTTCTCGTCTGTTTTTCTATTTTTTTTTTTTTTTTTGTTCCCTTCTGCTGTTGTTCGTTGCGCTGCTACTATTTTCATTTTCTTTATTTTGTTGAGCAGCAGCACAAAATAAGTAGGAGCGAGTGGACGAAAGAGGAAACAGGAAAAAATAGCAAACCCGGCAACCGGAAAAACGGAAGCAACGTGCGTGCATGCGTGACACAATTGAAGCGCCTAACGCCGGGTTGGAGTCCAGAGTAGTAGTCCTTGGGCAAGGGGATCGCTGTGGAGCGACGCTTATCTCTCTTGCTCCCGCTCAAAATCGGGCCCTAAGGAATCGTTAGCCTGCCATTTTGGGTACAGTGGTTCGGTAAGCAAACAATGCAAAACAACAGTCGCAGTAGAAAGCAGCTGGAAAAGGCAAACAATGAACTAGAGACAAAAACAAAATACAAAAAAAAAAAAAAAAAAAAAAAAATCAACCAAAATATTCATCTAAACGCCGGCGACGACGACTGCGTTGTTATAGAACGACGCACTGAAGTGATTTGGCGATTGATTTTGCTCTGTGTCTGATGATTTGCCTGCTCTAACGAGGAAAGGGAACAGAACGTGAAGAAAAAGCAGAAGCAGAAGCAGAAGTAGACGCAGAGAAACTGAGGACAAAAAAAAAAAGAGCATTGCTCGCAGCCGGCGACAAGTGCATAAAAACCCATAACAAAATGGCAGCTGAGGGTTCTGGACTGGGGGACAAGGCACGGAGGTCACAGTAAAATTGTTTGGAAAATTGATTTTTCTTACATTTAACTGAGCATTCGATTGCTTATTTTGCTAGCGTTGCTGAGCACCGAAAGAAGTGCAAAAAAAAAAAGAAAAAGAAAAAAGAAAAAAAACAAAAAGGACAAAAGAAGCAGAGAAGAAAAGAGCAGAAAGCAGCGCAGCAAGTGAAGTGGAAATATTAAATTATTTATGTAGTTGCATTGCGTTATGTTCTTCCGCTTCTCTGTGCTTTTATTGCTTGCTATTCTCGCTGTTTGCTAATTTCTTTGATTGTTTTCCAGTTTGGGACCCTCAGCCATTTTGCCGCTTCCTTGCTTTTGATACGCTCTTCCCAAAAAAAAGTCTAGAAGGGGGTATAATAATTTAGTGTAAACATAACAGACAGCAGCTAAAAATATTCGATTTTTATCAGTGCTGAATACTTGTGCTTGACATAGTTCACTTTATTTTTATACACTTTAAGATACTGAGCATCTCACAGTCGTGCTGACTCAAATAGAGAATTCCTTCTTGTTTTTTATTTACTTTTTTTTGTTTTGTTTTGCTTGTTTGTTTCTTTTGTTTACCGAGGCGCTATTTACACACCGCTCGCAAAGACAAAGGCCAAGTCTCGAGGCATTTGAAAATTGACTCAAATATTTGGGCGTAGTTAAATTAAAGCATGCACTTATATATATATATTATATATATATACAGAAGTATGTATTGTGAAAGTATGTTTGTGAGTAAGGGGCAGGTTACCTGCGGTTGTTTGGCCAACTTAATATCTGTCTTACTTTATCAAGTATTCATAACGAGCAACTCAATTAATTAACTAAAAGTAATATGACCTGGTAGGCTCACAGATCTCAAGCTACTGTGGTAACAGCGAAACAAACAAAATAACATAATGCTAATTATTATTTTACTTTACGTTTGAGTCAACCCACCAGTCATACCGACCCGACACTCGGCTGGCAGTTTCAATTACACGTCAGCGGTTGGGCTCAGTCAAATTACGCATTCGCCCTGTTAGCTATTATCTATGCCACAGCTGTACTTGGCTCGCATTTAATAAATTAAGTGAATGGGCAGGTATAGTAATCTGTCTGATATATATAAATATATATCATTATAAATAGTTTATAGCACCATTTTCAAAGTTAGTTTTAATTAAATTTCAACTTACATTCTGTTTAACTGTGTATAATTTTAAAGACAAATTTTCTTTTTTTTTTGGCACCGTTGTTGCATATTATTAACCTTTTCCTTTGGTTCAGTTTGTGTCGTTGGCATAGACACCTTTGGCCATTTTCTTTTGAACATTTATTGACGTTGTTCTTGATAAATTTTTAATGGTCTACAAAGCAAATCACGCAACTTATTAAATTCTCAAGCCGTGCTCAAGCTGTGCGACACTTTTGAACAAGCTCGCTGGCATGTTGTTGGTGTTGCTTTGTTTTTTAGCAACATTATTAATTTTAATAGAAAACTTTGCCCCTCCCTGCGCTGGCCAAGTTTCAAAATTAATGAGGGTTGTCCACTTGGCGCTTGTTGAATTTGTAATTTGTCGTTGCCCCCTCCCTTATCCCGTTGCCCGTTCCCATAGGAATCAGCGAGCTTGCCACAGTTTGTAGCTGTTGCAAATGTTGCCACGAGAGATAAGCGTCAACCCAGTGCAGCAACAAAGTGTAAGCGTCGCAATTATTTGGTGATTTTTCAACATTCACCCCCCCCCTTCCCCCCGCAGCCATTGGTAAGACAAAGGCTTGGCCATATCGCGGCACTAAACTTAATTTAATAGGCACTTGGCAACAGTCGCTGGCTCATTTTTAAAGCGTCAAGCACTCTAGCCAAGTGGTTGCCTGTGGCAACATTCAGGGGGAATCCCATAAATAAGCCTGATAACTAATGTAAACAGCGCTGGTCGCGTAGAGCGTCTGCATTTGCATTTGGGCGCGAGAAATTGCCGCAATAAATTGCGCCGTAAAAATATATCGACATGTGCTTTGCAAATGCCAATGGGCGAGGCGAGAGTTATACAAAACTGGAATGGTATGGACTGGTTTCGGGTTTTTGGTTTCGTAATGGCGCTGTGGACAGCTCGGGTACTCGTGGGTGTCTCGACAAAGTGACACGAAAGCGCATTAAAACGAAGTGCATACAATTACAAAGATTGGATGAAATCTGCCACTGCCAGGCCAAGTGAAATAAATGTGCAAACTTCAAAAAGCGCTCAAGGTAATGCCCAAGCCAAAAGCTACAAATGCGGCCAATATAAATTTTCAATAGCTTGTGCTTCGTTTGGTACACTGAAAATAAAGACCAACTTCTAAAATCAAATAAGATTATTTTAAGACCAAATTACTAAAACTAAGATTATTAATCTAAACAATCTTAAACTCTTAATACAAGAATAAAAATCTTAAATTGTTAGGAAAGCATAAATATATACAATTTCATATAAAACAAATGGTGGACTCGTGGCGCTCTGGTTAGAGAGGCCGCTTCAGTTGTGAAGCAGTAGGCAGCGGATCAAATCTCACTCGTAATAAAATAAAATAACATTTACTAAAGCAGAATAAAAAATAAATAAATTAAAATTTATAAATAAAAAAATTATAAATATAAAAAATAATTTTAATTTATTTTATTTTTTGATTTTAATTTTAAGAGCATTTTTTTTTATCAGTGTATCGTCTCGGTCTCCGTCTCCATCTATATGTCCTCCTGCTCCTGCTCAACCTGCTGTGTTAACGCTACTGAACTGTACGGTTTTTGAGGTTTTCAGAGCGCTGTGTTTGATTTTATTACACTGACAAATGGCGTGGCGCATTTAAGCCAACCCCTTTTTTTGGTGTGAGCTATCTGCCCCAAAGCCGGAGCCGGAGTCGCAGCCGCAGCCGGAGGCAATGCCAAAGCCAATGCCAGTGCCAATGCCAAAGTCGAAGTAAAAATTTGAATTTCAGCTTACGAAAGAGCCAAACATATGCCGCATTGGTTGCTCTGCCTGCAGCTTATGTAGCATACTTTTTGGCTTAACGTGTAAGGCGCATAAATCGTGGAGTGTCGCACCTTCTCCCCGTCTACCCGCCCGTGACGACATGACAGCCCGCCATTCAAATAACCCGCATACGCCATGCTATACATCCATTTATTAGCTTTGTTAAAATTGAATAAAGCGCAACTCGCGCGTACCTAGACACAATTGATTTTTCCAGCAACCTCAAAGCCTTCAAGGTTGCCTTCATTCAGTTTAAAGCGTCTCACTTGCGCCTGCCTAACCCGGCGTATACTCAATTGACTTTTGGCTGGAGCTGTTTAATTTTGGCGCCAGGCGCAGAAGACAAAGAGGGTAATGGCAACGTTGGCATGCATCAAATTTTAAACAGCAATCTACTTGCCTATGTACTTAAATACAAACCACGCGCTTGAGATTACGCTTTATGTTACGTGATAACGCATAACGCGTAACCTTTTCACAGATAATCTCCTTAAGCAGCGCCAGCAACAGCAGCAGGTCCAATGTCAAAAATTGCCTCCAACATTTGCCTATTAGCAGTCAAAGCAAAAGGGTATACCATTTCAGAGTAAGAGATGTTTGATCAAGTCTATCTTGAGTTTGCATTTGTACCAAATATTCAGGAGACTTTAAAGTTTAAAGCATTTAACTTCTGTTTGAAATTTAAGAAAGTGAACCTTAATGAGCCCATAATTTAAGGCTGAATCATTTTTGTAACGGAAATTTACTTATACTTATATATTTTTTTAATTTCTATTTTCAAGGGTATGCAAGGACTCAAGGTGTTGACATAAGCTTTTCCTTTTCGGTGTGCTGACATCTAAACACTTGGCGCTTTAGTATGCCACACAACATTTGGCCATGGTGACAGGTGCCTTTAGTCGGGCACGCCGAGTACACGGCGCAAAGCTCGGGTGTCATCAAAAATGTCACTCAAAAATTTATGAAAAGAAAAACGCATAGTTGAGATAGCAGGGGATATGTACACTCAGAAAAAAGCAAGTATTCCGAACTCAAATCAGAATTGCGCCTATCCCGAAAATTCTTGATTCAAGTAAAAAATTTGCATATCAAGTATTTTTTATTTATTGCCAAAATACCTTATTCCAGACTTTTTTTTAGTACTTTTGGGTTAAGTTCAAGAACATTTTGTACTTATTACAAGCGCGTTTCAGACTATACTTATTCTTTAAAAAACTTATATTAAGAGCTTGCATACTCAAAATATGTATAAAACTAAATTTGAATATAATTTATTAAAATTTAATATATATAAGTAGTTAAAACAAAATGGAATTTCAAAAAACCAAGTACAATCGATGTCAGAATTGCGCCTATCCCGAAAATTCTGGATTCAAGTACAAAAATCTCATATCAAGTACTAATCTTTTTTTTTTACTTTTGGGATAAGTTCAAAAACATTTCAGACCATATTTATTCTTTAAAAAACTTATATTAAGAGCTTGCATACTCAAAATACGTATAAAATTAAATTTGAGTATAATTTTATAAAATTTAATATATATAAGTAGTTTATTTTCAAATTTAATTTTTTTTAAATTAATTTTTATTTTTTTAAATAATTTTTTTTATTTCTGAACTAATTTTGTATTTGCAATAAATATAAAAAATATTGTTTTTTTTTTTACCACTTTGTTTCCCTTACTTAATTTTTTTATTGTTCTTTTCAGTATGTTTTTTATTAATTTTTAATATATTATGTTTGCTTCGGTGTTTTTTTTTTTACTTTTTTTCGAGTGTATATACTCGTTTCTTAGTATGACGCAAAGGCAGCAACCAGACGCTATTTCCATGGCACTTCATGATGCCACTTAGGGCGTATTCATATCGATAAGAGACAAGGAAGCAACCTGGAACTGAGCATGGAAACTGGAAAGGGGGAGTGGAGTTTCCCAGGCGCGTCAATTGCTATCAGTTACAGCTGCAGGAAGTTCGCTTAAATGTGTTGCGTTAAGCCTTTACAAGAACACGCATTATTATTATGAATTATTATTGTTTGGCTTGAAATGCAAGCAAGGGGAATAACAATCACGTGCATCGTTGTGGCAGCGACATTTACAGCAGCGGTGGCAAGGGGCAAGGGGCAAGGGGAGAGGGGTAAGAGCCACGCACAAATCAATTTTTGATGTGCGCTCAATAAGCCGCCACTTCCTGATTATCTGGGCCAGCGCCTCCATTGTTGCCCACCTCGTTGTTTGTTACGTAATATTTTAAATAAATTTTTGTAAAACTCAATTTCGGTTTTTTTTTTGCGCATTTTACGTATTTTAAGCACGTGCTGAACACAACGCACGTGAATTTATCTCGTCGGCAGCAGGTGAATGAATTTTTATGCCATGCAAATTTATTGCTTCAACTCTTTTGGTTCACTTTTGGCGTTATCAAATTATTGCCCAGTAAAGTGGCCAGATATTAAAAAGTTTTCTGCCTAATTGCCAAGTATTTTCTCTCACTCTCTCTCTCTCTCTCTCTCTCTATCTTTTATTTTTAGCTCTCTGCAACATCGTTGTACAAAGCCTTCTATCTGCAACACATATGCCAACATTTCAAATGGCTTTGCTGCTTTTCATTTCTTGTTTGGCCGCTGATAAGAAACTTTTCAAGTACGTTGAAATGTCTTGTTAGTCGGGAAGTTGCCGCAGGGGAAAGGGGGTCCTATCGGGGACTGAGCTTGTAACTTATACTTGGGATTATCGCATATTTTTCATAACTGCGACGTGACTCCATTATTGGGCTGCGCTGCGCTTTCCTTTACCTAGGACACTTGTGAAACCTCATTTTGTGTCGTCACTGTAACAACGTAAACGGACGATCCCGGCGGGCTCATATTTGCATTTAGATTTACGGACAAATGCTCATGTGTGTGTGTGTCTTTTAGTATATATGTTTGTATATTGTGCACATGTGCAGAATTGCAGCAAGAGCTTAAAGAGTTTTTATAATTTAAAACAAAACTTTTGAGACTTACTCGAAAGTTAAAGTTTAAAAGTTCCAATTAACCTATTTAAGCTGATTTTATTTAAATGAAAAATTACTCAATTTATGCAAGTTTGAATGAATTTCATTTGTAAATTTAGAGTTAATAAATAGCATAGAACTTATTTAAGCTTTCAGAAGTTTTTACGTGTGTTCAATTAAAATTGTCATCAATCATGCACAGAAAAATTACTGAATAAATATTAACAAAAACATAGAGAGTTGTAATTGCAATTGTAGTTGTAATTGTGATTGCAGTGCAACTGCCAAATGGGCAACAACAACAACCACAATACAACAACAGCAACTGGAATAGGCCAACGTAATAATAATGCAAACAGTTTAAGGACAGACACAAAGGTGTGCGTGTGTGTGTGGTTGGTGTGTGTGCGGAAGCTGAAATTATATGCCTACACACACACAAACAAACCTAAATGGACATGTGTGCATGTGTGTGTGCGTGCTGGCATATTGTCCACGCTGTCGAGCCTGGGCGTGGATCCGGGCTCTGTTTTCATGTTTATATGTTTGCCAAGTTAGTGTTAACTTTAGTTATTCAACCAGATATCCGTCGCCGGCACTTCAGACAGACAGGGCCACCCATTTGGTTGACTGTTGGCGCTGTGCACGTTCTCATTATTATAACGTGCTCGCTGGTGAATGACAACTGTACCTAGGCAACAACAATGGCAACAATACTTAGTGGCATACAGTGCTGAACATCACATATAGCAATGAATGCCAGACACTTGGCCCCGCAGCCACTATTGGCTCTTACACATGACCTCATTAGCCATTGAAACGCGACTTGCCATTTGACTTGTTTCGCGACTTGTCTCTCTGTTTGCCTCTCTTATCCCAAATGCATGTGCAAGTACCAATACACTGATCAAAAAAGTGCTCTTAAATCATGATTTTGGTCTCAAAACTAAGAATTTGGTCTACACATCTTGCTTTTAAGAATAAGTCCAAGTTTTTATTTTAAGAAAAAATGTTCTTAAAATTAAAATCAAAAAATAAAATATTAAAAATGTTTTTTAAAATAATAGTAGTATTTTTTTTTTTAAATTTTGATTTATATACATTTTATTCCGTCTAGGTAAATTTTAAAAATTTTATGTTACTTTGTAACGAGTGGGATTCGAACCCGCGTCTGCTGCTTTTAAAACTGAAGCGGTTTCTCTAACCAAAGCGCCACGGGTCGACTGTTTGTTTCATATGAAATAGTACATATTTATACTTTCCTTACAATTTAGGGTTTTTATTCTTGTATTTAGAACTTTGACTTTTTAGATTAATATTTTAAGTATTAGTAATATGGTCTTAAAATCAAGGCTGCAAACATCCAAAATTTTGTTAAAGGTTCGGTTGGGCGGTTCGAGGAATAGAGCAAGACATCGGCTCGATTCGCGAATTGGTTTATATTCCCCCTGAACCCTAGGGGTTCGAACCTTGGTTCAATTTCCTACAAAAAAATATTGTTATTGTTATACATTTTTCTTTACATATTGAACTAATTAATTTTTTTTTTAGAAATCAAATTTTGATGATAATTTCAATTTATTTGAGAATTTATATATGACTTATTATCATCCGAAGTCTCAAATAATTGCGTAATATAAGAAAACCATAAACTTTATGTAATTATTTTTTTATTTTATTTTAGAAAGCGGTTCGGTTTAGGTTCGGGTTCGCAATGTAAATAATTTTAAGGGTTAAGTTCATGATCAGGTTCAGGCTGCTTAAAAAATTTTTCTTTATTTAAGAGCAAAATATTTAAGATGTATGTTCTTGACTTTACAAGTTGGTCTTCTGTTTCAGTGTACGTGTGAGCGTGTGTTTGAGTGTATGCCTGAGTGTGTGTATTTTGTGTGTGTATTTTGTGTATTCGAGCTTAAACTATAATTAAATTTGCAGTACGGCAATTGGGGAAACAGGCACAACCGCAGTTTCGCGCATATTTTAGTAAAAACGTCATTGGTCGCCGCTGTTGCAGCTAAACAATTTTCCGAAATTTGCGTTGCCTGCGTTGCCAGTGTTGCCAGTGGGATTAGTTCCCAATGACGTAGCTGGCACAGCACGCGGCAAAGCAATTTGCATTGCAAACAAAGTGAAAACAATCAATTTTATTGCTGTTGCATTTAGTTAATTAACACCAATGCGCCAATGCTCGGATTCGGGGTTGGAATTCGGTTTTGGGCTAATGTTTAGCAAGGCTTCTTAAATTTGCCTGTGGTTTAAAGCGCCGTTGTATTGCTCTTGAATGCTAGAGCTTATTAAGGACAATGTTTCGTAAATTAGCTTGAATTAATTAAGGCGCATTAATCAAGCGTTGCGAATGAAGCGAATTTACACTGAATGGCAGCAGCAGCAGCAGCAAAAGATCAACAAAAGCGTTGAGAACAGCAGTGTCCAATGTAATTGCACAAGCTTTTTGCTGGCCAAGCCATCATGACCATTCAGTTCATTTTGCTCATTCACTAGCTGCTGGAAGCTGCCAAAAAAAACCAAAAAAAAATCGGAACTTCAATGCTTGCCACAACTAATTATGCCACTAATTGAATTTTCGCATTAACCGCTCACCAAGGGGCATGAGGCCTTTGGCTTGGCAATGGAACGATGTGAACCGCCTGACTGACGGTCATGCGTGCGGAATGGAGTTAATTCGGTTGCCTCATTTGCGCTAGGCTTATTGATTTTTTATACCCTATACTCAAGAAATGCGTGCACCTAAAACTAGTCGGAAAAGCATCGATATCCCGAATATAAAAAAAAACCGTTGCATACTTTTAGGCGCTTGAAGTGCTTTAAAACAGCTATTTCTGCCGTTCTGTTGAACCGATCTTGCTGACATTAAGTAGCATGATAGATAATTATAATAGACACCATATAATACCAAAAAGAACATATTAATCTAAGGAGATATCTTTTTCTCCCTGTTACATACATTTCAAGCGAACACAATATAATCTTTTATTTATTTTTTAAGTAACGGCTATAATAATTCCCTACTATTTAGAGTGTGTTCTTTTTGGTCGCCTGTTGATAGGGTATTTTCTATGTTTAAATATTTCTGGTTACCAACCAAATTGTCTTTTCTCATATGCCTATGACTTTAATTTTGTGGATGTGGCATTTAAGAGACCCAAATATAAAACAATCTCAACACAATCAATTGGCATATATGAATAATGCATTACATATACACTTCTGTCCACACACACACACACTTGTCTATATACACATATGAATCGCAATTGCATTTTCCTAGTATTATTTGCACTTGACTCCTCGTTCTGTTGTATTGCAAATGCTTGAATTTATGTAGCGGTTTTAAATATTTAATTAAGTATTATTGAAATGATCACAAAGCATGCGGCTGACTCTTTGTTGTTGTTGTTGCTGTTGTTGTTGTCATTATCCTTGTTGTTGTATTTATTTGTGGCTTTGGCTGTATTTGTTTCTGTATTTGTATCTGTGTAGTTGTAGCTGTGAGTTCGTTCCACAGATTGGTCAATATCTCTGAGTTTGTTTGTTTCAGGTTCTATTTCCGTTTCCGTTTCTGTGTTTAATTGCCAATATGCAGACTGTCAGCTTCATATAAGCTGAGCATTTGACAATTTTTCAGTTACGCATCTGCCCTTCCCTTCCCGGATTAATACATCATCATTAAGAGTGTCATACGTTGTTGTTGTTGTTGTTACATTAATTGAAAACTGTGATTGAGATTTAAACACACAGATACAAACAGGCAAACATAGAGGCATTCTCTTGTATGACTATGCATGACTGACCCTTCGCCTGACCCCTTTGTGGTCAAAGTAAGAGTATGTGTGTGTGTGTGTGTGTGTGTGTGTGTGTGTGTGTGAAATAACCCTGCTTTAGCTGCATTGGCATCTGCTTCCATTCGACTCAACTAAACTCAACTCCATTTCGTCGTTTCCGTATGACTTGAAAATTTTGCGGCTTTTCACTTTGCGGCTATCCTCAGCATAAACCGCAAATGTAAAACTAATGGCACTCGCAAAATTTATGAATGCACTGCCAATCTACGTGTATGTGTGTGTGTATGTGTATGTGTATGTATGTGAGTGTCTGTATTAGTTTGAGTGGCACTATGTAGTCTTCTGATAATTATTTTGCCATTAGAATCCGATTAGTTGCAAAATTCAACTGCACATATGAGAATTCGTTAGTTGAAATGTGTGTGTGTGTGTGTCGTGTGTGTGTGTGCCAACTTTGAGATTCATATTTGTGACCATGCCACAGAACTTTTGCCGACCGCACAGTCATTTGATTCATTTCCGCAGCCATGGGCAATGCACCATATGTGGCGCTGGTTAGAAGCCTGTCCACAACTTGTCCGCAAAGCTGCACAGTTGGCATGTTGCATGTTGCATGCTGTACCAAGTTTGGCTTTAAAATTTAACGTAACATTGCCTGATAATCACCAGCATTATGAGCTGTCTGATGAAGTACAAACAACTAAATAAATAAGTAGCTGCAGCACAAACCGAACCGAAACGCCCTCACCATCCAGAGCTTAACCCAAACCGGGCCAAGGATTTGCTTTTCAGTTCAGCCCGCATTGCCAGCTTAAACATTTTCAGCATCAATACGCTCGCAATTTCACCATTCGGCATCAATAAACTATAAAAGCAAAATGCTTGCGGCGTTGTCTATGCTGTTTATATAGTAAGCAACTGATGCTGCTGTTTGTATGTGTGTATAAAAAAGAAGCAACAAAAAATAGGAACAGAGAAGTAAACACCAAGTACATAGACAGTTCCAGTCAATGCAAGTCAATGGCGCGAAATGCTCTGCTCCCTGCTCCTGGCTCCAGGAATCCTGCCTCCCGTCTCTTTCTCCTACTCTGTGCTGTTAGTGTTGTGTAAAATTTATGACTTGAGCGCATTTCACAAAACATTTGCGCCTTGGCATCGGCAACAGCAACAAAAAACAGACAAGCGTGGTAAAGTTTAGTACTTATTTACAGCGACTGCCTTGGCTGCGGTGGATTACTATGGTTTTATGAGAGAAAGACGGTAGCGGTAGCTCTAGAGGTGAAGTTGGAGGTGTAGATGAAGGTGGAGTTGGAGTTGGAGCTGGTGGTGCTGCAGTCGGCAGTTTATGTGCTGTTAGCAGCATAACTTGAGGCATAAATAATGAGACCCAACTATAACTAACTTGCAGTTCCCAACCTCAAGGAAAAGTTGAGGAATACATGAGGAATAGTCCCTAATCGATAGGGAAAACTTGGGGACTTTGTATGAAAAACGTTGAGGATTTTAACATTGTGAGCTTCTACAATCGAGAACTAAGGAAAGCTCCCTATGTCCTCGAGGAACTCTGTTGAAACATCCAAAGACAATTAAGTGAAAAAACAATTATTTTTAATTTACTTTTTTTTTTAATTTTGGTTTTTCTTATATTATTTTATTTTTTAAATTTTTATAATTGACTGATGTTTGACATGACTGTTCAGAGTGGTATTCGAACCCGGGAACCCGAACTGAAAACTCTGTTGAAATATCCAAAGGCAATTAAAAGAAAAAAACAATTATTTTTAATTTACTTTTTTTTATATTATTTTCTTATTTTTAATATTTGACTGATGTTTAGTATTCGAACCCGGGAACCCGAACTGGTGGCAGATCGGCGACTCTAACCATTAAGCCATGGGACTTAAATTTTCGTGCTTGACTTCAATTTTAAATTGCGAGCAATCAGCGTAAACTTAATGCTGGCAGAATTAATAAAAAAACTAACAACAAAACGTCAAGAAATAACAACAACATCAGGGAAACGTTAGGGACAATCAAGCAAAGGGAATTTTGGAACTGCAGGCTATGCATAGGGAATAATATACATACTATACCTACTAATATACAATTTATGTGTATATGTACTGCTTACAAAAATTTTGCTAAAATTTGTAAGTTTAGATTTTTGGGAGCAGATAGATTTGAAGCTGGTCCATTATCTTTATTTCTAATTGCCTGTCTCTCTGACCCCATGTCCGAGTGTTGTCAGATGAACGAGTACACGAGTCTACAATCTTAACGTAGCATATTTGCTTATGGGGCAAAAACTTTGACCGAAATGTCTTGTCATTAAATGCTAATTATAAGTTGTTTTTGTTTGTGAACAGAAAACTTTATCTAGAGTACATATGCATATGCCAAATAAACATATAAAAAAAAAAAAAAAAAACACACACAGCAGTGTTTAATTCAAAAGCATATGAAAAGTTTATCCTTTTGGACCGAACTGAATACGACATAGAACGGAATGAAAAAGGACAGAGGCAGTCAGAACACGATGTCTCTTAATAACTTTGTGTCAGCTTTTTGTTTGCCAGTTTCAGTGCCAGTGTTGGCTGTTTGTCGCTTTTTTGTGCTGCTTGTTAGCTTGTTAGCAGCTCCCTTCGTTGGCTCGAATATGTTTTAGGGCAATGGGCGTGGCAGAGCCTTTGGCAAGCTGCTTTGACACTGTCGACTTTCTGTTTGTGTGTGTGTGTGTCGTCTTGTGTCTGCTGGTTGGCCAATATTCAGCGCAAATTAACTTGTTTCAATTAATAATCCCCCAGCAAATATGTCAACCATATGACCCCTTGCCAGCCTTCTCAGTACCCTGACATGGGGGTGACAGCAACGTTTGCTTCGTGCCCAGTCGCTGCTGAAAGTCAAAAACTATGCAAACTTTTGGCTGACTTTGACATTTATGGTTATTCGGGCTTGGGGTCAGACCAAAACTTTTTAGTTGCCCTATTTGATTTGGCGATCGGGTCAGCAACAGAAACAGAAACAGCACTAGAACCAGCATCAGCATTAGCACTCATGCCACATTCTGCTGGCAGCCAAAAGTTTTTGGCCAAATACTTTTGGTAAACATGCGCTTAGTACGTTTAGTTTTCCTTCATTTGTCTAATGAGCTGAGCCCGAGGAGAGAAATTCTAAACCGGCCCATGAGCCATGTGCATTTTACCAATTTCAGAGGCGCACACTTCAACAAAAAATAAAATAAAATAAAATAAAAAGCAACAAAAAAAAATATACTTTGCAGTCGTTTCGGGTTGAGCAAAATGGTCCAATGGCCAAATGGCCAAATGGAAAAATGGGTAAATGGGATTGAAAAGCAGCATAAAAACAAACTAAGTTGGCAAGTTGTTGGACATTGTGACGTTGCCTTATGGCCGCGCTGGTGCCATCTTTTTGGTTTAATCCAATTTATTTTCCCCACAAACTTTTGCAGAGCAACTTAAAAGTTTTGGCGCTTAAATAGCGTCAAGTCGAATTGAAACAAAAAACAAAAAAAAAAAACAAACTACAAAAAACGAACAAGAAAATGTGCAAACAAATACAAAAACAAAGTATGAAAATGACTTTACTCCGAGTTGGAGCTGCTTAAGTCTATCCTATATCAGAGCGTGTGCTAAAAATTAAATAAATTGCGCATTTTGACACATTTTGCTGCGTTGACTTATTTGCCAAGTCGTCGCCTCTTCGCAGCATCCTTACAGCATCCTTGTTAGCCATTTTCCCCAGTGCATGTTGGCCCTGAACCTTGACGACAACACGAAGCAGCTATAAAATAGTTTTTTTTTTTTTTTTGTCGCTAACGCATGCCGCATAGCAATTTCTTGGCTGCTCCTTTGGCAACAAGCTTGTCTTATTTATTTGTTTAGAATTTTTCGCACGCCTTTGCCTTTGCCATTGCCATTGTGAGGGAGCAAAACCCTTTTGGGCCTGTGTTTGGGTCACTTTGCCGAGAACACAAAACGAAACCTAATAAAGTTGTCAAAAAATTGTTTAAGCATAATGATATGCTTTTGGCCAAAGTGTTGTAATCCTTTTGCGGCATAACCCGTTTAATATGTATTGAAATTCACAATGGGGACCCACATTAAGTGGCCTTGGGTCTTGAGTTCTATGATAAGTTTGATAAGTTGCAAGTTTAACAACGGTTGACGGCACAAATTGGCCCCAACATAAGGCAGCATCAACGGCCATCAGACATTGGACATTGGCCCACAACTATGAGCCATCAACAGCACCAAAACTAACCGCATTTGAAAGAGTCAAATATGCAAAAGTCAAATGCGTCTCTGACCTTCCTTTCGTCCTGTATGAAATGCCATGAAATTGCTGTTGTCCAACTGTCCGACTGACTGTCCGACTGTCCGGCTGTCTGACTATGGTGGTCAGCAATCATGTTACAAATTTCCAACCAGTCAGTTGGCCACCAAGGCAAACAGAGTGAACGCTAGCCAAGTTCTTTGGATGGGCGCAGCTGCAACAACAATTTGTATACATGTGTTGAGAAGACCACTCTTCTGTCCGTTTGTCCGTCTTTGGCTCTTGCACTCATAGATTCTGTTTGGGGACTCTTTTTGTTGTACGTGCTCAAAAGTGGATTTTTTGTCGTCAGTTTGTGTTGGCAGCAATTGGAAAAATGTTGCATGAAGTGCACGGTAAAGTGCCACTCCCCTCCCCTCCCTCCCACCCCCTTCTCGCGTCTTGCATGTTGTGGCATGACCAGTGGGGGCGATTAATCAAAAATTGTTTACTTTAAATGATGAATGTGCAACATGGTTTCGAGTTTTAACTGCGCGTCGCACGCTACAGCTCAACAACAACAACAACAACAACTGATACGGATACTGAAACTGAAACAACTAGCCATGGTCTAAACAGTGCTGCATTTTTGCATTCCTTGCTGATCCCGTAGGAAATTGTAGGCCGTCATATTTACATGTGATATATAGAAAATGTAGCAGAAACCTCTGACAGAAGAGACAGTTCTATGCAGCTACACTAATAAAAAAAGTTTTCTTAAATCATGATTTTGTTCTCAAAACTAAGAATTTTGGTCTAAAAAATCCGTCGAGAACATAAAACTCTTGAATTAAGAAAAGACATCTTAGTTTTATGAACATTTCAAATAAGACCATATTTTTATTTTAAGAATAAATGTTCTTAATATAAAAATAAAAAAAAAATGAAATAAATTAATTTTTTTTTTTAAATATTAAAAAAATGAAATAAATAAAAATTTTTTTTTTTTTATACATTTTATGAGGGAATAACACCGTAACCCGTATCGGAACCCTTAACCGAAGCTAACCGATTCTTTTTTAGTTCCGAAATTAAAACCTTAACCGAAATGAATTCTCTTACAAGAACCGAGAACTGAAACGTTTGTACCGGTACGGTTGTGGTAAAGTGGCAAGGTCAAAGAGTTGACCAACTTCCAACTGTCATAACTTTGTCAAAACCCAACCGATTTTCAAGCGGAATGTCATTTTGATCATGTTTTGACCTCTTAATTCATTCTGCATTCAAATTTAATAAATTTAAAATATTTAATTATTTTCGACCAAAACTTGATTTTTATGGTAAGGGTCACCCCTTTGAAATTTCGAAAATTCAAAATTTTAAATCTCAAGTTATCACTTTTAATCAACTTCTTATATTGTAATTAGTATAAAACAACGCTTTAAATTTGATTCTGAGACCTTTCATTTTCTTGTAAAAAATCATGTCAAAATTATGAAATTTTTTGACTTGTAAAGTTACTAGGTCAGAGGCTTGAGCCAAGAACAAAATGTATAAGATGAATGGTTTTGATTTTAGAAGTTGCTCTTTTTTTTCAGTGTACAACAGTCAGTTGGCCCCGGAGCTGTCGGAGCTGTCGGAGCAGCGAAGTAAACCGTTCATAGCCAGCTGGCGAGTGGCTGGACTGAACGGAAGGGGCTTCCTTTTCATTTTTCCATGTCATGTGTCAGCGTCTCGTCGGCCGCTTCCGGCCAGTGGCAATCACAGACAATGCACAATGTACGCTATATGCAAATCCGAATACTCGTACTCGTACTCGTACTCGTATAAATGGATAACTCCATCAACGAGCGCAGTTCATGCCTCAGCCACTGTCATGGCCACTGTTGCTGCTGCTGCTGCTGCTGCAGTTGCAACTCCGACAGTTGCAGTCACAATTGTATTCGGCATTTTAGGGCGAGTTCGAGAGTAAGTAGCAGTCGAGTTTCAGCCGCGAAGAGACTGTCGCAACAATTGTGTTTGCGTTAGTTGAAGTTCCCCCTGCTAAATCCATCCACAATTCTACCAACTACCATTCAACCATTTGAACATTCTAGCAGCGCTATCTGCTCTGACATATCCAGGCTTTGTGTGCTCACTGCAATTTGGCCAACAGCAGAAATTATGCAAAACGGAAAAAATGCCATGCAAACTTGGCATAAATCAATAGAAAATTTATACGTTCCACCAAAACGAACAGTTTTCAGTCGCTGTGACGGTTACGGCGTCTGGAATTGGGACTGGGATAAGGACTGGGACGAACTTCCTGAGATCATATTTTGCATGGCATTCAAAATGTTTTTTTTTTTTTTTTTGTGTGCTACTTGTAATGAGAATGTTGCTTGTTTAAAGACTCTTTATTCTTTACTTGATTTAAATTTGAATTTAAAATATTTGTAGGCTAATTATTAATATAAAAATCTACGATGAACATCATAAGTTTCTTTTTGATACATTTTGATACATTTATTAATAAATGCTATTAAAACCATTTTCAGGGTTCGAACCCAGTTATTTTTCAAACTGTGTCATAAGTTTCCAGTGCTAGAAAATTAATAGAGTTCTTTAGAGTAATCAGCCTATGCTTAGTTTCTAACTATTTATATAGGTGTCTGAGTGCTTAACTAAAGCCTTTGTTAATAAGTTAAGATCAAAGATATTTGTTAAAACAATGCAAAAACATATGTTAAATGCCAACCTCATATCTCACAGCTTAGTTAATTATTATGTAACTGCATTAAGTTCTGACACAATGACAAATTGTGCTGGCATACGTTATCATCCCCCTTTCCCCTCCTCCTGTCATTGTCGCCGGGCCATTAATAAACGCATATGAATACATGCAGACACAAATACGTACATATGCGTCTATGACAACGTCTTGGGGATATGCCAAGTATTTTTGACACAACATTAGTGCCACGCCCACAGACACCACCCAACAGAGGAGAGGCGCCACCGCCACCTAACAAATAAACAGCCCTTAAGTTAAATTTTTGGTGTAAGCTCCGAAAAATTACCAACACTTTGGCATAGGTCATTTATCATTAAAAATAACCACACGGCAACAATGCGTAATTATTGGCTTGGCTTTTGGCGGCCAGTCAAAGAGGCAAGAAGGAAAGGCGAATGATTGAATGTGTTTCATCAAATATGTAATATGAATTATAATTTGTACATACGTATTCACGTCTGCTGCTGCCTCATTTACTCTCTGCCGTGCCCCCCTCTCACCCCCTTCGATGTCAAATATCGCGTGTCTAGAGAAAATCCAACATTTTGTTGCGCCATGGAACGACAGTGGCAACAATCAACGACGAGCAGTGAACGACAACAAAATGAGCTATAGAACGCGAGCCAGAAGTGCCGATTTGAGGTTTGACTTATAGCGGCAATATACGAATACACTGTTAAAAAAGATTTTTGTCTCAAAACTAAGACATTTGGTAAAAAAAAATGCATTGAGAACACATTGAGAACATTTCAAATTAGACTAAGCTCTTGTTATAAATGTAACTGTTCTTAAAATTAAAATAGTTAAAGATTTAAGTTAAAGTTTAAAAAATATAAAGAAAATTTTGAAACTTTTCTTATTGTCTTATTCTGGTTTGATAATTTTATATACACTATTAATATTATTAAATGTTAATTTATTGTTTGTTTTTACTTGTAACGAGTGGGATTCGAACCCTTGCCTGCTTTTTCACAAATGAAGCGGCGTCTCTAACCAGAGCGCCACGGTAACACTATTGACTTAAAATAAAATATGACATAATTATACTTTCCTAACAATTTTAGATTTTTACCACTATTAACTTCAAATAAAATATGACATAATTATATTTGCGATTGCGATATATATTGCGATTTTTTAGATTAATATTCATAGTATTAGTAATATTATCTTAAAATGTTCTTATTTAAAGAACAAAATATTTAAGATTAATTTTCTTGACTTGGTTGGTGTTTTTTTTCAGTGTACACTCACATCTACACACTCACACACATACAACTGGGTCGCTGTTCGTTAAAGTATCTGAATAGGCGAGTATCTAGTTGCGTTTTATGTGGCAGCAACCACGCATTCTAAAGTTTGTACACTCCGGGCCAAGAATTGGGGCATAACGCACTCAACACGGCATAAATTAAAATTTTGTGTTGTGTTCTATAAAAGTAGTTATACAGTTTCACAGGTTCGTATGCATGGCAAAGTGAAACACGCACAGTGGAGCAACAGAGTGCGAATGAGATAGCTGATAGGAGGCAAGTGTGTGTAAAAATAGTCAAATTTTATTGGCCTACTCGAGTCACGTTATGATTATGTATACGCAAAGTTAATTCGCTAGCTAAACAAAAACAATTCAAGTCCAGAGCCGAGATCACGCGGCATTAATTTGCTAATCAAAACAAATGAAAGCAACATGAATTATGGCCAAAAGGAAGCCACGGCTAATACGAGTAAGGGTTAAAGGGACTGTTTGCCACATGTGTGTGCCACACATTTAATGGAATCGTTCAAATGTGGTTTTTGCCTTCCAAAACTATTCCCGACCATTTGGCCTGCGTAATTCGAATATATGGCGTTGAGTTTTAGCTACGAAAAGTCATGAGGGGGGAACGAGGAATCGAGGGGTGACGGCTTGGGTGGGGCAAAACTATTTAGACTCAACGCTCTTTGCCATTTTCAAGCTCGGCTGTTTGATAATTAATGAAGTCATCGTACAAGTACGTCTGGAGTTAAATTTTGTGCTATCACGCAATTGTTTTGCGACACGGCTGGTGTCTAGGCTGGCGCTCACTGTATGCCACGCCCCCCTCCCATATTCACAACTTTTTATGCAATCGTAAAAATATTTTTATGATTTCATAATTTTACAGTTTTGGTTGCGGGAAGTCAGTTGTTTATAGCTCAGCATACAGAAAACTTGCGTAAACTTGTGACTTTTTATGCCCTGCAAACATAAAATCTCAAGAACGGGTATATTAAAGTCTGCACATATAATTAGAAAACAGCTAGTGAGAGACATTTCCGCTGTTTATCTTTTATATTGGTAGCCTCTATATCATTGTTTAGATTTCGCTACTTAAATCATATCTTACAGAATATTTATTTCCATTTTCCTTCTCCTTTAAATTAAGTTAAGTATATTTTTCAGTCGGAACTTATTCTTGTCTGTAATTTTTTTTACTTCCGCAACATTCTTAGATCTACAGGACATCGCTTTGAGACACAAGAAGGAGCTAATGTCCTTCGCTTATCTTAGCCTTGACTCACACCGCAGCGTTCATAGCAAAATTTATTCAAAATCATATTTTTCAAACGAAAAGCGTTACTATGCTGTAAACGGCAAGGGAGAATGGAAAATGGAAAATGGAATCACAGCGGGCTGTCTACATTCTCGTATTTTGTTTCTGTTTAAACGAAGAGCCCATCAGGCCATCAACTCGTCGGTTTGATGGTTGTCACAGCACACGCTGTGTGCAGTTGTGTGTGTATTTGTTCAAGGCTGGTCTACCTCACGGAAAAGCAGCAACAATAATGCCAACCGAAAAGCGACAGAAAGGACAACGTGTGCACAGCTTGAAAAATGTTTGTTGTCAACATTTTCAGTTTGCATCGTTAGCTTAAAAGCGTGTGTGTTATATTCCGCACAATGGGCAAAAATCGATAGATGAGACAATGTCCGTGATTTTGGCACACAAAGAACTTTCATTTCAACAATAATTACAAAAAGTCTAAATACAGCACCACACAATTCTAAAAGAGGTCAATGCTTCTTGTACCTATGCTAATCTGGTAAACTTTCACATTTTAGAGCACAAATTTTGTTTATAAAATAATCAACCAATAAGTTGAAGCCAAAATATTAGCGTACATTTTTTTTGGCATTTAGAATCTTAAGTGACTGATCATTCCATAAAAAATCAACAGACTTAATATTTAATTAAAAATAGACCAAATATTTATTATTGATTTTGCTTACATTTATTTATAGATATTATACTTTATTGTTTCGTTAATCGATTTGCTACAAAAAACTTTTGTGCCTCGGGGCCCACAAATTGAAATGTAAATAAATAAATGTATCTCTTATAGAACCCTTTCGCACTTTTCCTCTGCCCCTGGTACTTACTTCAAGTGCCCGACTTCCGAAACACACCCACGGCAAAGTTATGGCAAACTCTTGCAATTAAACTGTCAGACTTATGAATTCATTAAATATTTAAATTGTAGCTTTTGAATAATTAAAATACCATTTATACATATATTTTTGTATACATATATATAGCTAAAAATACTCGTGCAACCTCAAGCTATAAATCTGCGATTAATTAAAAGACTCTTGCAACCCAGACGGCTACCAGGGCGTATACGTATACGTATACGTAATACGCAATATAACTTAATTACAAAAACATAACCGAAATCCAATTGAAAATCGCTTCTGTTGCTGTCTGTTTTAGGTTCTAACTTTTCCCTTCTATTCTCACTCTCTCTCTCTCTCTCTTGTTGCTGATATTCCTTTATTTCATTCCATTCAACTATTGTCTGCCGTTAAAAAAGTTGAAAATTTATGCAAATCACAGCGCTTAAGGTGTAGCGACCCATGTACGATGGAGAGAGCTTTGCTTTTGTTGTCATTGTGCACGATGAATGTTTTGTTATAGATATTCTCATTTCGCATGCCACTTACTCACCTGGATCATCGTCGTCATCCCAATCGATTTGACCGGAAGTAATATTGATGTGCGCTGCGAGTACGAGCAATGTGAATAACGCCAAATACGCTGTCCTGGCACCGGATTTGTAACCATAGGAAGTTGTTACGTGCATTGTGGAAGTCCTTGCTGTGCCGGAAGTGCGCGAACTCCTTTCAGTTCTAGTCCTAGTTGCATCGCCAACTGGCGCAGCCTTCAAATTCAGCAAATCCATTGTGTTAAACATTAGAATATAGTATAGAATATATTTGCCGACTTTTAAGTCTTCGTTTAGATTCGTTATTTATCTTGTAGTACTTTAAATTAAATGCTGAAATATGCAGCACTTTACACACACACACACACACACACACACAAATGCACACAATTATTCACTGGGAGTGAGCTCAGAGTTTGGACGAGTTCTGGCTGTTGCAGCCGTTGCCCATTTTGGCCCAAAACATCTCGCTAACACTAATGAAGCAAAATGAACAAATATTTCTTGGAATTCTCTGTAATGCCGTCTTTCTTCTAGCTTCGTGTTGCCCCAGTTTTGCCGTCTCCTTTCTCCTTTCCACTTTCCACTTTCTCCTCAAGCTCGTTTCAATGCGCGGCTTTTTGCTCTGCTCGCACAAACAGCTAATTAAGTTGTTTCATGTACAGTTTTTGCCTTGAGCATAACTTTTATGCAGTTGCTGCTGACGCCGCAGCAGATTGAGGTGTGTGCTGTGTGCAAATTGTTGCATTGTTCAGTTTCCGTTGCTTTCTTTTCTGCCACTCTACGCGCTTGCACATAATCCTTCAACAAGCTGGAAAAGAGCAAAGAATTAGAGAGAGAGACACAGAATTAAGAGTTAATTATGAATTGTTTTTATGAAATGATAAAAAGCTTAAACTAATACTACAAAGTAGTGCAATTTCATGTCCATAAGAGCACTAATAATTCAATTAGTTCTGAGTAACGATAGTAACATATACAAAATTTAAATGGAAATTCTACTAAAGACTCTTGTTAAAATGGATTAGTTTGTTATTATTTATTTATTTATTTGTGCTTGACTAAATGCAGTCGGCAAAGAAAAAATTACTAAGAATAAAAATAATATTAAGAATTTAAATTTAAAATTAATATTAAATACAAATTATAAACTGAAAAGAAAGAAATTAAAAATAAAATTAAAATACGCGAATTCATAAGGTAGCGAATTTAAGCTATATTATAATAAGTCTGTCAAAGAACACCGTTAAGCATTTGGTAATGAAAGTGATATTAATTTCACTTTTACAAGTAAGCACGCTTTCTTCCACATACTCCAACACCAATTTAAATAGCCTTTCAAGGCGTTTGCAGAAAAAGTGTTGCCTACTTTTTTGGGCAAGCTACGCCATGTGAACGCCCTATCGCCCACAATCCGCAGCGACTAATTTGCCATAGTTTGGCTGCTCCCTGACGTTGCCAGCCTTATTATGCGCACTTCAAACTTTAGACAACGCGGCAGTAGCAACAACAACAACAACAACAACTTCGGGAACAACAACAAGAACAACCGAAAACAGCTCGGATTTCGCCATAGTGTTGTTCATTTTGGCAAACGCCTCACGAACGGCTGTCGGCCTTTTCCCCGCCTGCTCTGCAATGCCCTCCCTGCTCTTCCCTGCTTCTCTCTGCTCCTCCCCCTGTGGCTCTGTGCCTCTGCCTTTGCCTTTGCCTGCAGCCAGTCTGATTTTTAATGCAGGCAGCCACTCACTCAAATTTTCGAGTGCGCCAATGCCGCTGCAGCAAATGCTGTATAGTTTTCGTTTAATTTGATGCACTTGTAGTTGTTGGCATTGCTGTTGTTGTTGTTGCTGTTGCCGCGGGCGAAACTGTGTCGCTAAAGTTTTTGTCGGGTGGATAGTCTGAAAGCAAAAGCAAACAGAATAACAAAAAAAAAAAAAAAAAAAAAAAACCGAAAATATAAAAAAGGTTGTCTGCCGAAATCAGCGCCACTTTAGCCACAGACATTAAGCGTTGCATGCAAAATTACCAGCGAGTGGTTTGTATTTCCACTCTGATTGTTGTTTAACATGGTTATATTGTCCTTGCAACTGAATCCTGTTCGGCAGTTATTCTAGTTGTACTTGTAACAGTGCAAGCATGTGGCTCTTGTTGTTGCTGTTGCTGTTGCTGCCGCTTTGCCTGTGGCTGTTGCTGTTGGATGTTGCTGTTGCTGTTGCTTCTACTCTGCCTGTGGCTGTGGCTCTGCATCATGTCATGCTCTAGTTGCAAAACTTTTGCTGTTTTACTTTTGCATGTTTTTTTTTTTTTTTTTTTTGGTTCTTCTATTTTTTGTGAATTTTTTTATCGCTTTATTTTATATGCATATGGGACAAGTGGCATAAAAAAGTGCAACAAGCAGCTAACTATACATAAATTTGTTTTATGCACAACATAAACTTTTGACCATTTGTTGCCCAAAAAAACTAAAAAATGTAAAAAAAAAAATAAAAAATAAAACCAAGCCAAACGTTGTAAACATGTTCCCTTTGTTGTTCACCTGCTGAACAACTAATTTGTGCTTAGACAAAGCCAACCGAACTGAACAAAGTTTTGGCAGCTTAACACTCAGTAGCATCTAGTTTGTAGCATGTAACTAGTTACCGGTTACTTCATCAACATTTCACGCTCGACTTGGCCAAGTGGACCGGCTAGAAGAAACAGGTAACAGGTAACTGCTATCGCAGGCACGCAGTAAAAATGTATGCCATAGCATACCATACCATACCGTACCATACCATACCATACCATACCATACCAGTTTGGGAAGCTGTTTTGTCCACCTGGCCAAAATAAACTCTACTCAGCTGTTGAAAATCAACTGGCGACCCAAAAGCTGAAGCTTTTACCGTAGGTACACGTGGTCCAACAAAGTTTGCAATCAACTTTTTCTTTTTCCTATCCACCCACCGCAAATACTTAGGCACATATGGAGAGTGCATGGGGATGTGTGTGTGTGTGTGTGTTTGTGTGTGTGTGTTTCCATGGCCCTTTTAAGCATTTAATGGTTAGTTTACCTTGTTTGAGGGAATCTCTGCAGTAAAGCATCGATAAAATGAATCCGAATTCATTCATTCTTATAATCTAAATCTATTGCTGAACAAGGCACACAAATATGCTTTTAGGTAATTGTAAAGCTTGCTACTTTAATTAAGTCTCAGTAATCAGTTAAATAGATCAGTTTTCACTGCATATGTGAAAGTGCAAGTTTGCTGTCTAGTCTTTCTTGCGGCCACAATTGTTGGCCATTTGCTGTTTGCTTTTATTTCAATGTGAACTCAAATGTATGTGTGTTTGTGTGTGTGTACACTGTTACAAAAAAATGTTCTAAAATCTAAATTTCAAAAATAAATGTCACAAAACTAAGAAGTTTGGTCAAAAAATGAGTTGAAAACTTAAATTTCATAGATTAAGAAAACACATAATGGTTTTTCGAACATTTTAAATAAGAAAAAGTTTTTGTTTTAAGAATAAATGTTTTTAAAATAAAATAGAAAAAGAAACAAAAATTAAAAATGATTTTATTTATAAACTTTTTTTTTTATTTTCCATACATACCCCTTGACATTTTTTCAAAAACTTTGATCTCTCATAACTTCATCAAAAACTAACAGATTTTTAAACGGAATGTCATTTAGGTCATGATTTGGCCTCTTAATTTATTCTGCATTTAAATTTTTTTTATCTAGAAAAGTTAATATTTTTTCAACCATCAAGCCATCTTTCATTCAATTTTCCATACATACCCCTTGACATTTTTTCAAAAACTTTGATCTCTCATAACTTCATCAAAAATAAACCGATTTTCAAACGGAATGTCATTTTGATCATGATTTGGCCCCTTTATTAAGTCTGCATTTAAATTTGTATCATCTAAAAAATTTGATATTTTTTCGATACTTAGCCATCTATCATCCAATTTTCCATACATACCCCTTGACATTTTCTCAATAACTTTGATCTCTCATAACTTACTCAAAAATTAACCGATTTTCAAGCGGAATGTCATTTTGATCATGATTTCGCCTCTAAATCAAATCTGCATTTAAATTTGTATTATCTAAAAAATTTAATATTTTTTCGATACTAAGCCATCCATCATCCAATTTTCCATACATACCCCTTGACATTTTTTCAAAAACTTTGATCTCTCATAACTTCATCAAAAATTAACCGATTTTCAAACGGAATGTCATTTTGATCATGATTTGGCCTCTTTATTGATTCTACATTTAAATGTTTGTAAATTTTTTTCTCTTATGAAAAAACTATTTAAAAAACATTTTATTCTGTCCTAAACTTAGTAATTTTGTAAATGTTATTTTAATTTGTTATGAGCGGGACTCGAGCCGGTAGCTACTGCTTCACAGCTGAGGCGGTTTTTCCAACCATAAAAAAATAGTACATATTTATACTTTCCTAATAATTTAAGATTTTTATTCTTAATTTTTTCGATTAATATTCTAAGTATAAGTAAAGATGTATGTTCTTGATTTTAAAAGTTGGTCTTTTTTCCAGTGTACGAGTCTGTTAGCCATCAGACGACATAGCCCAGTTACCATTCGAGCGTTCAAACAAGTTAAAGTGTTTTGCCACGCACTCCAATAAAAACATCTGCACGCACACAATCATCCGGCCAGGAAAATACCAAGTTGAACCATTTGAAAGCTGCCACGTTGTGCTGTGCCAGTTTCGTGACTAGCAACTCTTGTGTTACGCATACGCCGTGTGGGCCGCCTGATGGCAATGGCAGCACGGATTGCCAAAGAGGCCAGTAGGAGTGAAGCATGCTCTTGGACATATATTATGTTTACCTAGCATTCAATTTGGCTGGCAACCTGTTTACCAACATTTGCATCAATGTTTGCCGCTTTTCTCTTAAGTAGTCAATGTGTGGCATATGTTCAAGTATTTAATTGCTGAATGCCAAGTGGCACTGTCATCACACGATGCCAAGTTCAATAATATGCCAAAGCAGTTGAAACGCAGCTTCTGTTTACTTATTAAGTAATTAGCTACACTCGACTGAACGCTGTGGATTTTAATAACTCGTAATTGAATTAATTCAATGATAATTAAAAATCAATAACACATCAGCGATTCTCAAAGCGGACTGCAACAATTAAATGCGAGTGTGTGTGTGAGTGTGAGTGCTTTAAGAATTGCTTTTCCTTTTATAAATCGAGCCCAACCACACCTTAAAAATAACTCAAACGCCTTGAAGAGGATTACACAGTGTCAAAGTGAAATATGCCAACCTAACTTAAAATTTCACATTAACATAGCATTTGAATTACCTTTTTTTCCCACCCCCAAGCAACTCAGTCCTGTCGCTAAAGTGTCAATGCTATAGACTTCGTCAGGTAATTGCCAAATCTTCTTGTTGCTTTTACAATTGCCCTTGTGCAGGACAATTTGCAAATGTGTGCGACTGTATTCAAGTATCGCATTTAGTTGCACAGACCCAAGGGAAAGCACCGTAGAGAGAGAGAGAAAGAGAGAGAGAAAGAAAGAGACAAGTTTCAGTAGCAAATTGGCGGTGACATTGATGGGGTAATGCTGTGGGGAGGACATTCTGAGAAGGGGCGTGTAGGCAGACAGCAGCCACATCAGCACAGCTTCAGCTACAAAGTACACAAAAAGTTTTCTAATTATTTTGTCATTAAACGCACACAGGCATACACATACATATAGATACATACATACATATACAGCTGCCTTGTTTACAAGCATACACATGTTTGTCGAGCTATAAAAAAGGGTTACGTATCCGAGCCAAACCCAAGCACACACACACACATACACACACACACAAGAACTCCTTGGCCTCAACGAGCAGCAGACACGAAGCAACTTTTTGTCCTAATTGTTTCATTTCATGAAATGAAGGTAAGATATTTTGGCAGCTGTGCGTATATTGCCCTAGGTTGTTGTACGCACAAAGATGTACACACAAGCACACACACACACACACACAAACACACAAGCACACACACACACACACAGTTGCTGCATTAAATAAGACATCTACGCGCTGCACATAAAGCGATTAACACGGCGAATATTTGGTCGAGGAGTCAAGGAGGGAGATTGGAGAAGGGGTTTGGTGGAGGTTTGGGGGTACACACTTTAACTGCCGCGACAACAGCGGCTGCTTGTGTGCCTCCTCATCTTGTTAAACAACAATTTGTTGAATTAATATCACATCCACCCACGCACATCTAACATGGAATGGAGCATACTTCAGAATTTTGCTCACTTTGACGCCGAGTCAAATACTTACGAGTGTATATGAGTAGATTCATGCACACACATATCAAGCACTCACACTCGGTTTATATGTATATGTCTGCTATAATTTTGACATTGCTTTTGCCTTTGCACTCTCTCAATTGCTGCTTGGAACGAAATTAATGATGCTACATTACAAAAAGTTTTTATTACAGATTACTAAAACCAAGAAAAACATCTTGGCATAACAACGAATTATGAAACTTTTTCACGGTTATATTCCAAAACGTAATTGCAACATATACCTACACTAAATTGTGTAAATTACTAAGTTCTTTGTTTGACATATGGCAATTTTCTATCAAGTTCACTTTAAACATATCATTTCGTTAGTAGTTTCAATTAATTTGAAGCAAATTATCAAACTGTTAAAAACAGCAACCAATGTGAAACCACTTTATCCACAGTTATTAAAACCTAACTATCGACAACGAAATGCTCTGATTTAAAGGCTTAAATGTACTCAGTGCAAGCTTAAAGCTTAAATATATATACAGAAATATGTTTGACTGTGTGTGTGTGTGTGTGTGGTTGGTGTTTTGTGGGTGTCTATGGAAGACTCACACATGCACACAAAGGCAGAAAACGCAATCCACTAAATTGCGCGTTTGTAAGTGAAAAAGCTGTGCAATTACTCAGGAGAGCAACTTTCTGATTCAACTGCAACAACTGCTGTCAAAATGTCATAAATTGAGTGGTGGCTCCGCTGCTACAACAACAAAAAGAAACAACAATGGAACAGTTGAAACAGCGGCAATCCGACGCGGACTTACCCTAATGTGAACATTTACTATGCGTATATTCGAGTAGTTTTTAATGATTAAACAAGTTATCGACTACAGTCGGGCACGCTCGACACTAGGATACCCTGTGCCCAGGTACTCTGTACTGAATTTTGATTTTCGACCGATTGTTCCTATGAAAGCTATATGATATAGGAAACCAATCTGAACCAAATTTGGCCATATTGCATATTTTATCAGTTTGGTTAAGACATCACAAAAAACTTAAAATTTTTTCATACTAAAACTTGACTGTCGACCGACCGTCTCTATGGCAGCTGTATGATATAGTGGTCCGATTCGAACCAAATTTGGTCAGGATGTATAATACCAGCCCAGATATATATCGTGTCAGATTGGTCGAGATATCTCCAAAAAGGAGAAGTTTCTCATACTAAGACTTCATTTTTGATCTATCGTTCCTATGGCAGCTATTTTATATAGAGGTCCGATCCAAAAAAAGAACCAAACTTGACCTGCGTACGGTATCCAGTAACCTACATACCAAGTTTGAAGTCTCTAGCTCTTATGGTCTCTAAGATCGACGCGTTCAAACAGACGGACAGACGGACGGACGGACGGACAGACGGACGGACAGACGGACATGGCTCAATCGAATCGGCTGCTGATCCTAATGAAAATCCAGTGGGATTTGCCAGACAGGTTTAATGGACAGAACTACCTCTTGGAGAGAGTATACAAACTCAAAATTTAGAAATGGAGCTAAACCAAAACCATTATGCTACAAGAAAACAATCAAATTGCATACTTTTGCCTCTCTTTCTCTAACTGAAACTCACACACACACACACACACACACACACACACAGAGCCTGTCCCTCACAGACCGACACACAAACAGACAATTAAAAAGCCCCTGAGTACGCCAACTGTTTGACTGCATTTGCTTCACTCTCAAATCTCTGGGGTTGGGCCATGATTTTAGTTTCGTTGCCTCCCATCGGCAAAGGATGAGACCGAAGTCTGTTCGTTGGTCAGACGAAGGCGGAGGTAATGTAAAAGCTGCATGAAATTATTGCTAGTATTCAGTGTAGTTATTTTTGAGCTCGTCGGCTGCTGCGTCTTCCTCTTCCTTGTCTCATGCTTCTGCTGCCAACTGCTTTACGTTATACAAATAATTTTCATGGCAGAGAAGAGCAGAGAGGTTGGAGAGCGGGGAATCGGTGAAGAACAATAGCAACAGCAATATATCGAAACATTTGCCATCGCTTTCAAGTGGTTCGCTCGGATTCGCAACGCCAGAAACTTTACTCAATTAAGTTGCCTCCTCATATATATACCTTGGCAGTTGCTCGCAGTTATTGTCCTAGCCATGCCTTCGATTCACGTCAACTACTTTGGTAGACTTTCTCAACGAGTTGAGCTCACCTCTCAGCTATGAAATCAACGACTTTAGTGCAAACTTTCAACAATTTGCGTTTTGGCCACGGCCTGGCACGGCACACCAGCAAATCGAAAGCAAAAACTTTTTGACTAAATGCCAGGTGAGTTGCAGGTGAGCTGCTCTAGCCTCAAGCCCGATAGTACGTTAGTACGATAGCACGTTAGCACGATAGCAGCACGACCACAGAGCACGGCATTCGGCAAAGTTTACCATTGCTGCTGCTGCACAAATACCCAACGGGCTGCTTGATAAAAGTGAGGGCTCGTTTGCCACATGCCTTAGGGACTTTTGGGGCAGACGCCGGCGCAGCGTTTACATCTACATTAGCGACGCCAACGCCAACGCCAACGCTGACGCTGACGCTGACATCTACATCAACATTGATATAAAAGTATTATACATATATGTACACTTATAAATGGGTGTGTGTACACTGATAAAAAAAATGAATGCGTCGAGAACATAAAATTCTTAAAGTAAGAAAAAACATTTTGGTCTTAAGAACATTTCAACTAAGACCAAGTTATTATTTTAAGAATAAATGTCCTTAAAATTTAAGTTAAAAAAAAAATATATTAAAAATTATTTCTTAACGTATAGTTTTGTATTCTTGTCAGGGAATAACACCGTAACCGGTATCGGAACCTTTAACCGACATATACCTTTTCATTTTTAATACCGGAAACCGTAACCGAAATTAATTCTCTTTAAAAAACCGAAAACCGAAACGCTCTTACCGGTACGGTTGTGGTAAAGATGCTAAATCAAAGAGTTGACAAACTTCCAGCTATCATAACTTGATCAAATCAGACCCGATTTTCAAGCGGAATGTCATTTTGATCATGATTCGGTCTCTTTATACATACTGCATTTAAATTAAATCATGTCAAATTGAAAAAAATTTTTTGACTTGTTGAGTTGTTATGTCACGGTCTGACCAACTTCAAACTTTCATAACTTTGTCAAAGCCCAACCGATTTTCAAGCGGAATGTCATTTTGATCATGTTTTGGCCTCTTATTTATTCTGCATTTAAGTTTTGTTCATTTAAAATATTTAATTATTTCAACCAAAACTTGATTTCGATGGTAAGGGTCCCCCCTTTGAAATTTTGAAAATTCAAAATTTTAAATCTCAAGTTTTCACTTTTAATCACCTCTTTATATTGTAATTAGTATAAAACAATACTTTAAATTTGATTCTGAGACCTTTCATTTTCATGTAAAAAATCATGTGAAAATTAAGAAATATTTTGACTTGTAAAGTTATTAGGTCAGAGGCTTGAGCAACTTCGAACTGTCAAAACTTTGCCAAAATACAACCGATTTTCAAGTGGAATGTCATTCTGATCACGCTTTGGTGTCTAAATTGTGTCTGCATTCAAATTTTATTAAATTTTTTTAAAAAATTTTACTAAAAAACGGCACTTTATTATTAACTATAATTCTTGTATTAAGGACATCTATTTTTGAGATTAAAATTCTTAGTAATATTAATATGAAATTTAAATGGTCTTATTTTAAGAACAAAATATTTAATATGAATGTTCTTGATTTAAAAGTTGATATTTTTTTTTCAGTGTATGTATGTTGAAATATATAAGGTTCTGGATGTGGCTGAAGCACGCATCGAAACGTTGAACTTTGATGAGCTGTTGTAATAATATAACGTCCGAATGTCGTCTGGAGTTATGGTAAATCAACGCTGTCAGGTCCCAACTTACTAGCCAACAATGTGTGAGTGTGTGTGTGTGTGTGTGTGTATGGGTGAGTGTGTAATATTGTGCAAACAGTTGGGGCCAAAAGTTGCAAAGTTTTCGACAGGCGCCTTCACCTGCACTCGAAGGTGGTAACTAAATTATTTTGAATTGTGGCGCAAGGATCCGCAATAAAGTTGACTTTATATAATTTCAGTGCTAAAAAGTTAAAGCGCCAATTTCGTAGAATCTGAGCATCAATAAACTTTAAATTTTAATTAGTAGCAGGATATTCTCCGCCCGTCAAAAGCAAAGTCTTTTACTTAAAAGTACTTTCTTAATTTCCAATTTTACTCCTTCTTGATTCAACATCAACATTTTGCATTCAAGCAGGCAGAGTTTAATTCAAATAATAACAATTCAAATAGTTGCAAAAGTTTGATTTGCCACTCGAACCACAGACAGAAGAAGCCTAGAATACTGTTTGCAGGGCTGCTTTCTGTTGAATTTTCACTCAATTTGATTGATTTGTTGACAAAGCGAGTCAGACAAAGAGTAACAAGTTAATTGGGCACTTTTTGACACTTACCAAATTGCTTTTGAGTCAAGCAAATGGCCTATACAGTGGCAGCCAAACAAATGATATAGTGTTTTATACTCATAAACAATGCAAGACTGATTATCACAACGACATGTGTTAAATGTTTTTTCAAAGGCGCTGAGGAATTGAATTGATCAGTAGACAGGCGCCTAAAAATAAGTCACGAATATGGGAGAAGGACATTTAAAGGTATTTATTTGCTTATCGAAAGCTATAGATCAACACAATTGAGTTATTACTGACAACTGAATGCGGTCTATCGTCATTATCAACATCATAATTATCATCATTCACAATGGCTGTTGGCACTTTAAGCATGAAAATCACAATCAAACAATGGCTACGATGTGGGCTACCATTGCGTGCTGTCAGCTCATTGTAAATAAGAATGCCGCTTGGGGGTTGCTAAAGTGCAGGGGATGAAAGTGTAGCAGGGGAAAGCAAGAGGAATGGAGGATTCAGTTTCGCCAAATACATATACATTAAGAATAAATGTTCAGCCAGGCAATAGATACGATGCCAATGCAAAAGCAACTGATTAGGACACACTTGAATTGTTGCTTTGTTATGAGTCGCCTTTTAGACCCGGAACTAATGGCCATTGTTAATAGTCAACGATGCGGTCAACCAGTTGGTTACAATTTATAATTTCTGCTGCTTGAGTTGTAATAAAAATTTCTCAAATGCGCGATTTTGATTTGTATCAAATGAAATGCTAAAATGAACTCAAATGACGTGCAACACCTTTTTTTAGTAAAAAGGGTTTTAAATTCAACAACAATGATAACTGTTTCGACTGCCTTGTGGCTTCTTCCTCTTGCTCGTCCTGCTGCCTGTCAGTCGTTTGTTTACATTTTATTGTTATTGTTGTCGTTGATGGTATTAATAAATTATCTCTATCAAGATTCACGCTGGCCGAGCTTTTCAACAATTTAGTGGTAGATTTGTTGGCGGGTCCTTGGGCAGAGCTATTTGTCTATTGACTGGCGCACATTATTTTCCAACTGGTTAAATTTATTTACAAGCATAATGCATGTTAACGAGCGCTATTTTATTTATATTATTCCACATTAAGATCATTAAAATGGGTAAAATTGAATGCATAATAATTTATTGACAACGTTCCGACTCGTATAATAACATCTTCTGTTTAATCGTATTAAAATCAATTTTATTACAGTTAAGTAAGTTGTAGTTTCATTTCTGTTTAGTCTGTCCTTGGACTGATTTTCTAATTTGCTTAAAAGTGCACCAAAACTAATGCTATAAACCATTTAATAGTGCACATTGAATTATTAAATCAGAGCTGTCCTTTTTCACAGCAGCATCCAAAGCCGCATCAACGTCAGTTTAGCTAATGCAGTCATTTTATGCAAAAAGGACCCTGCATTGGACGGCATTGTAGGATCTGCCACAGCCGGGCGCTAATAGTTTTTAAGTATAATGCAATAAAGATGAAAGTCCAAATCATGCTTCATCAACATCAACGTCAACAATATAATCAACCAACTGCATAGAAGGACCAGGAGGCAGCAGGATTCTGGGCGAGCCTGGAGCAGCTCTGCTCGTCCGACCGTCAAGGGCTGTTGCGTAGCCGATGCTGCCTGCCAGGGTTGCCGCGTCTGCTGACAATTCAATGTCCTGCTCAATTTGTCTACACGCAAATGCGCACTGACGCCCCGTTCCGCCCAAAAGTGGGTGTTGCAACTGTTGTTGTTGTCCTGTAAGCGGGATATGGCTATGATGTAGACAGAAGGGAGGGCTAAGAGTGCAGTTGTTAGGCTGCCTGGTCGGCATCAGCTTAGTCACTCAAGTGCACAGCAATGACAGACAGACGGACAGACAGACAGACAGACGGACAGACGGACAGACAGACGCTTTGTCTGCTGCCTCTGCCTCTGTTGTTGTCCAGTGTAAAAAGCGCATCTGGCGGCGTTTGCTATCAAGCTATATTCCAGACCAGTGCAGTTGCCTGCCGGGCTGCCAGGCTGCCAGGCTGCCAGGCTGCCAGGCTGCCATACTGCCGGTGTCATCGTCCATGCTGACAAACAAAAGCGACGACAACGAGCTCAAGGGAAGTGACTGCTGTGACTGACCCGGAAACATTAAAGGGATGCCCCCGTTGCTTTGTGCTCGACATTTGTCTGGTTGCTCAGCTAAACTAAATGCCCTCAGACGACTGTCGGCTGTCGTACATACGAGTCTACACATTCGTAATATGTAAATCAGCATAAATATTAATAGTTCAAAATTAATCAAAAGCATAAAAACACAAATAAAACGAGAGCTAGTTAATTAGTTTTTGCCACGCACACACACACACACACACACACACACACATTCACACATAAATAAGCTACAGTTATACCATAACATTGCCTGACAGCTGCCATGCAACAATTTGGCCATTTGGCTCTGCAATTTTGTAGTGGCCATTACTAAAATATTAACAAACTCAATTAAAGCGAGCACTAATTTTGCCAACTTACACACACACATACACACACACACATACAAACGCACACATATGAGCATTTTTAACATGTCCATGCAGTTTGGCCCACTTGACATGTGTCTTTACTGCCCAATTTATTGCCTCAAATAAATTAACAAAATTAAATTTAAATTCTGCACAAATGACCGCAAGTAGAATTCGTATGTACGCATGTATATATGGTATGTGCGTATATATATGTTAAAATTAAATTAAATTATTAGTTACCAGCTTGTGGCAAGACTGTTATAATAAACCAAAAGCCGTTGCTTGGACTCAAATTTGATTTGGCCAAGCAAATGTTTGCCTCGCAAATGCATATTTAAATATCCAGTGTATGGCCAAGTTAGCCAGCTAGCGGACTTAAGATGCCTCAGTCTTGTTGACTCTGATAATCCCTCGAGTTTGTTGACAATGTGGCTCACTGGCTGCGACATTTGGCCTCAAAAATATTGCGCATACGCCCCATGGCAAGCAGCACTTGCCAAGATGGCAGTAAAAAAATGCAGCTCTTTCTCTCTCTCTCTCTCTCTAGTCTTTTCCTCTTGCATGCGAGTATTGAGACAACCACACAAAAAAAAAGTAGCAACCAAGTTGTGGCCTGGCTGACAAGATGCACCGCAAAGAGGCAGCACTTAATAATTACTTGAGCATTTTCATGTAGTCATAAGAAGACGAAGAGTGTTTGCGTCTGCTTTCTTGCCCCGGCTGAGAGTCTGTGCTGCAAACATGTGTTTACTTCAGTGTTAAGAAAGAGCAAAAAAAAAAAGCACATACAAAATGTCCTTGTCGATTTTATGTAGTTTTAAGCTAAGGCAGCTTCTGGTCAATATAAGTAAAATTAATTTTATTTCAGCACTAAATTACTAAGTTGCATACTGAAATTCCTTTAAATATGGGAATTTAATATTACCAAGTTGCTGATGTTGAATAATTAGCATAAATATGTCGCTTAGGATTTATATATATAATGCTATTTTGGCTTACGCCCCACATATTGCCGTGGGCACAATGCTTTTAGCTCTCGACTTATTTATATTAAGTTGATGGGTTTTTTTTTTTTGTACTTTTTTACATGTGTGTTATGTGGAATGTGAAAAAATAAAATGGGGCTGCTTTTTTGCTACTTCGAGGGCAGAAGTTGCCTTGTGTTGTGTGATGTGATGCGTTGTGTTGTATAGTGTTTGGTTGTGTTCTGTTGTGTTCTGTTGTGTGTGTGTGTGTGTGGCTGCTCTGACTGTAGACACACAATTTTCTGTTCTATTTAGTTTGGTTTGTTGCCGTTGAATAAAACATTTTCACGGCTTGTGGGCTGGCAGCGACCCGCGAGCAACCTTCATATCAAATGTGTCTTGTACACGTA
The DNA here is from genome assembly GCF_004354385.1 of Drosophila innubila. Classification (NCBI taxonomy): domain Eukaryota; kingdom Metazoa; phylum Arthropoda; class Insecta; order Diptera; family Drosophilidae; genus Drosophila; species Drosophila innubila. The sequence continues at coordinate 27,448,703 of NW_022995380.1, forward strand.
TACACAACGCCCAAGCAACGCTACGTATACTTGATGTGTTTTTAAAGTGTGTGTTTATGTGATGCACAATGGCCGCCAACGACAATACATACATGTTACGTATGTGTATGTATGATGTATGCATATATGTATGTGTGCACGCCTTTTGTTTGCAACCGAAATGTGATGAATGTGTGTGTGTGTGTGTGTGTGTAGTAAAAACCCTTTTCATTGCTGTTTACAGATCATTGACGTTGATTGTTTAAATGAAATGTTTGCTGTGCATTATTTGCTTTTACTTTTATTTGCGCGGTAAATTTGAGGCCAACTCAGGTGTATCTCATGTAAACCCATCACACAATTTGTGGCAACATAAAATGCTGAGAATAAGCTAAATATAAACACACAAGTCAAAGCTGTATGTTTGTATGTGTGAGTGTGAGGACTAGTTAAAGTGATGGGCTAAAAGAACGCCCCTGAAAGTAGGCAATGTTTTATTGATAGCCATTTGCAGGGGTTGGTTCAGATCCAGAGCATGTGTCTTTCTAAATATATGAGCATAAAGCTATTAGCATTCAGTCGGCAGAAATTGTGCGCACGGAACTCATGAGTGGAAGTATTCTAAACATCCTTCAACTAAGCACCTTGTCCAGTTTCATGACCGAAACAAAAGTTTCCTGTTTGCGCCTCTTACGCTCTTTGTTATTAGCGCTTCAAATTATAATTCTTTTGGTATGTTTTACATTTTTTTCTTTTGGTTTCTTATTTTTCTTATTGTTGCTGTGTAATTATGTGAGCCTTCACAGCTGAATACAAAAGTTTAATTGCTTTTTCGTATTTCAACACAAAGGCGTGCAATTAGCCGAGCAACAAAAGGAACCTGGAAAGCCATTGAAATGGTTTCTGACCAGACCAGACCAGACAAGGTTCGAGGCATTTAATAATTTATTGGACAGAGAGAATCAACATTGCATCGTTTACCAGCTGCAAGTGAAGTAATTTACAATTTTGTTGCAGTACATTTCCTGTTGTCAAAGCCAACAACAACTACTAGTACTATACTTAATTTCCATATATTCGCATACTTGTTTTTAATTCGGTTTTGCATCTCATTCTTTACAATAGTTCAAATATTTCTTTATATGTTTGTTGCCGTGTTCTCTGCACATTGTTTTATTTTTTTCTTTGTTTGTTTTTCTTGTGTTTTTCTTCCTTTAAAACGCCCACATGAACAATGAGAGGCAAGCATAAACAAAAGAATTCATTATTTTACTGTTGTGTATTTAAATTTGATACAACACACGCTATTTTCACACACAACACACACACACACACACTATATACACATGAGGCACTTGCAGTTGATTTTAGTCGCACTTTTTGTGCGTTTTTTTTGAGTTTTGCATAAATTTTCGTTCTATTTCATTTTGTTTACTTTGACCTGGTTTTTCGTTGGGTTTTACGGCCCAGTTTATTCATTTTCATTTTCATTTTCGCCTTTCTGTCTTTTTTCTTTTGTGCGAGTATTTTTTGGTTCTCATTAAAATAGGTAAACAAAATCGCATAAAATGTGCTGATAGACAACAGATAACCGTTAAAACTTTGAGCAAACTTTGAGTGTGTATTGCTAAATGAGCGAGTGTGTGTGTTTGGGTGTGTGTGTGTGTGTAGGTGTGTGCGTGTGCGCTCTTGTGTTTGTATTTGTGTTAGAAAAGTCCATAGATCGTTATTTCGGGGCAGTTTGGTTAGGCAAATTAAGTGTAATGTTGATGAGAGAAAACCTGCTAAAACGTTTTCAACGGACTTAGTGAGTGTTAAAAGCAGCTATTAAAATCTTAGGGAATGGAAAAAGGTTATGCTCCGCAGCAATTTTAAAATGTTAAGTGGCCAGTTGAGTAAGTGATTAAATCGAAGTAAAAACAACCGAGTTAAGTTATCGTTTTTTTATTCTTACAATAATATTTATAGCATATTCTTAAATTTATTAAATGAGTCGCTTAGAATCTCATATCATGTTTTATATCACAAGTTTCAAGAGGAATTTTATGTGCATCACGTTTTTTCTTGGCTTGAAATTTGCATAGACTGGGATTCGAATTGCACCTAAATCAGTCTTAAAGCCATAACATTTCATGACTTTTCTTTCTCTCTTTTGTTTCATTCGTGTTTCTGTTGTTGTTGTTGTGTGCAGCACTTGGCAATGCAACAATTCTAGGTCAACACAAATCAGCATAAGCTACAACTACATATCGGGCAATAACATTTTTATGTGTTAAAGCTCTGTGACAAAAGGCCAAAATACAAGCGCCAAATCTAAGGAAAAAAACCTAGAAAAATACAGTGAAAGGAAAAATAAAAGTACAAAAATGTTGCTGCAGCTTGGCATAGATGAAAGTTTGCCGTTTCTTTCTCCAGTGGCTGTAATAAATTTGGACAACTGTAAGCAAGCAACAAATGGGAATAAGCAAAACAAACGGTCACTGCAACAGTTCAACACAAAGTCATGGGCGTTAGTCTGGGCATGGTCATGGGAATTGTTTATAAAACCAAGTTCTTTACGACCAAGAAATAGAAAGTAGTTAAAATGCCAAGCCATGGATCAATTCTGATTGTTGTTGTTGTTGTTGTTGTTGTTGTTGTTGTTGTTGTTGTTAGTGGTGACAGATGTGCAGACTTGTCCCACTGTACGCATGTCTCTTGCTTCACTTGCTTTGATGATACACTGTCCAAAATTGTTTAGCTGCAGTAATATGTAAGCTGGCTATGTAGTTGGATCTACTTTGTGTCTCTGTGCAATTTGAATATGCGTACATTAGAGTGGGTCAATTTTTTTTGCAACAAAGCGGTTATGAAAAACGTTATCTACGATGAACTCCAAGAAGAATTTCCCAAGAAACCTTGGATCTTAAAACAATATAGGGCTTCCACTTTATACAGAGAAGTTGTATCATAAAAAAAAAAAAAAAATTTAAGCCACAGATAGAGGCCAAAATATGGTTAATTATAAGATAAGAATTAATTGAACTTTAAGCATAAGCACTTTTGTCAAGTTTCTTATTTATTTATTTTTATTTTTTTTTATCTTTTTACTCATCAAAAATCGCTTACTATTTGGGTTTTTAATTTTTTTTTGTTTGTTTTAGAGGTAATTTCCACCCAACAGGCAACTAGCAATAAATTAAATAGGCATAAATTCTATGTAAGAAGTGGAAGCTCGATATTGATTCAAGACCCAAAAAAAATATATTTAAAGCCACAGATAGAGGCCAAAATATGATTAATTATAAGATTAGAATTAGTTCGCGGTCCCAAAGAGTTTTTTTTAAATTGAACTTTAAACATAAGCACTTTTGTCAAGCTTCTTATCTATTTATTTATTTTTTTTTATCTCTTTACTTATCAAAAATCGCCCACTATTTGGGTTTTTTATTTTATTTTTTTGTTTAAGAGGTAAGTTCTACCTAACAGACAACTTCCAATATATGAAATAGGCATAACTTCTCCGTAAAAAGCTGAAGCTTGATATTAGATCAAGACCCATGGCTTCTTGGGCAATTCTTCTTAGAATTCATCGTAGATTACGATTTTCATAAGCGCTTTGAGCATTTCTTTTAACTCCATACAAATTGATCCACTCTAATGTACATTTAAAATTACATTTAATTCTATCTTATATCATGGCTGAGTGATTTTATTTTCATGCGTGTTCAGTGTTTTTCAGTCCTTGTTTGTGCACAGCTTCTAGTTGTTGTTGTGGCTGCTGTTGTTGTTATTGTTGTTGTTGTTGTTGTTGTCGTTGTTTTCTTGTTGTCCATTTAAATGGCAATTGTTGTGGCATCTGTTGCTATCAGCCTGACTATGACACTATTCCCACTAGTCTGTTATGGCTGTTACTTTTGATCTGGTTCTCATGTTTGCTTAGGTGCCTCTGTATTTATTCAGTTCCATGCAAAAGCAAAATACTTTGAAATGTAATTTTTAGATGCGCCTACCATCCTGCCACTTGGCACTAGAATATGCACCATCCTGAATGCTGCACTTCAGTGTGGAGTGTTACTTTTGGCAATATGGTACATATCAGCATACGCTGTGTGTGTACGTTGTGTGTATACTCTACACACACTTCAGCGCGATTTTTCAAGCCGCCTCTTAGCCTCTCAGCCGCTCAGCTTCCAGTTCATGAGTGCTGGTCCAGTTGGCTGGCAAATGCATAAATATTATAAAACGTGCAGTTGGCTAAAAAGGTGAATGCAGCTTATAGTCTGGGGTCTTCCCTGCCCCTTTCCCTCGCAATCTATGCATTGAGTGTGGCCAAAGTGCTTACCCTTTGCTCAGATAAATAAGCCAGTTGGCTTGAATACTCGTATCTGTCTACGTCTCTACATGAAGCTGAGTTTAGCTCTTGGTTTTTTGGCAAATGTTTTGACTTGTTGTAAGGAGCTCTTTATGGAAGCACCGACAGATAACTGACTTCGCCTCTTGCACATATTCCATAATATTTATCACTTGTAACATTGAAATGCTGTTGCGAATTCCAAACATACTTCGTAATATTTCACAGAACTTTTTCAATTTCGAGTTAATTTAGTTATACAATTGAAATAATCTTCTGCGTAATGAAGTAAACCGGTTGCAATGAGTGAGATATTAACAGTAATTACAGATTCGTGGAATTGATTTTAAAAGCACACATCACAGACATTTGTAACTGAAATGAGAAATACGTTATATAAAAACATTCCCACGCTCGGTTTATTGTACAGAATTGCAAAGAATTTTGCATGAAACGTTTAAATGATATAAGCCAAAGTGAGTAAACGGTCGTTATCCGGCAATTAGGGTCGGAGTTGGTATGGCCATTGAGTCTACGGCACACCCAAAAGAGCCTAGCATGTTGTTCAATTTGCAGGCACGTAAAATAATTGCCCGATAACTGAAATTGAACTCGTGCTATGAAATGTTATACATATAACCAATAAAAAAATTAATATGAAAACAATACATATTGCTGCTTTAAGCTTAAGTATCCTGCATATTATATTTCAAATATATTTAAAAACAAAAAAAAACCATTGAAAAACTTTTAATTATAAAAACTTGTACATATAAAGGAAGGTTTTTTGTTGAACTTATTTGCCATATAAGTATAATATTTGTAGGTCTGTGTTGAAATACAAGTGATTGACAATGGAAATATGATGAATAATTATTCGACTTACATGCACACTTTATTAAAAAGTGATTTAAATGCAAGCCGCTCAATAAACATTGACAATTACCTTGGGAGCCAACGTGACGAATGCTTAATACTTTCGAGCCTGTATTTACACACGTATATACATGTGCGTTAAGCTAGGATCTACCGTTACCGTGCATTGGAAAATATTTAATGAAATTGCATTTTCAGTTGCCGTTTAATCGCGATAAGGAGCTCAACAAACGAGACGAAGACCGGGAAATGACGACGGCGACAACGATGGTGAGGCGAATATAATTATTTATGAAAGTCGACAAACAATGTGTAAAAAACCTCGAGTTGAACACGCGCGTTATACTTTTAGCCAACGTTGTGGATTTACAATTTACAATTTACAATTTTAATAAAGTCATACACACGCACGGCTGCGACCGGAACAAGGACTCAGTTAACCGGTCGATCCTTGAGACCGGCTTCAAACTACAGTGCCGTCGCGTGGTCTGAAGATTACAATTGTTAAGAACAAACAACAGCAACCAACTTGCCGAGAAGCATCAATTTTTAATATCTATTTTACATTTCAATCAAGCGTTAAGATAACAGCACTCCGGTGTGCGTATATATATATAGAGAGATATGTATGCCAAATTTAATAAATAATTAATTTCTCATTTATTGTATTTGTCATATAGGATTTGGCGTTCGGTGTTTTGTAATTCGTTTGTTTCATGACGCATCGCGTACGCTAATAAAAATTAAATGGCCAACAACAAAGTGACACTCACTCTCGCACACTCGCACTGACACACACAGAGACAGTTAACTCGGTTGTGCTTTTCTTTTTTTTTTTTTTTTTTTTTTTTGTTTTGTTGTTTGTTTGCTTTGGCTTTGGCTTTGGTGCCTGGTGTTGTTCTGGGCGCGTATATCCTTGAGCACGGTGTAGCGCCACGTTCCGATACGAATACGAAACTGAGCAGCGCTGTTGGCAAAAACTGGCACGAGTCCCGAAATATCCTTGCGCTCGGCCATCGCCAGCGAGCAACGTTACAGGGATATTTTAATTCGTTCGTCCTCGTCGTAAGTGTCACGATGTACAGTGTCGTTTTCACTCAATTCCGAATGAAAGTAAAATTCATATTAGAGCTCGTGGCTCGTGGCTCGTAACTCGACATTTTGAGTTTGTTTTGGTTGCAATTGCATTGACTTGATGATGCTTGAGGCACTGAGAAGTGGGCCTATCCCAAGCACTTTTATTTTAGCTTTGTGACTTTCCTGAGCATTCGTACAGCACTCGAGTCAATGCAAACGCAAATTTAAATAACTAGTTCAAGTACTTGGCTATTTGTATTTCATAAGGCTTGACTAGAGCTTATTTACTTACTGTATTCTTTGTTAAAATCTAAGACTAGCAATTTCAATAATGAGCATAATCTTTTTCAAACTTGCCTCTTACTACACAGACTAGCTTTACCTTATAGTTTATTTTTATTTTTTTAAAGCTCTTAAGCATCTTTGAACTTAAGTAATATTGGCAAAATTGCTTTGCATCGCCTTAGGCCATAATTTCTACGAAGCTGAGTAAATTTCCCAAGAGTCGAGTGCGCTCTTTAATATCTGCTCATGCGCTTAGACAACCTTCCAGTCTAAGCTTGGGTAATATAAGAGCACTGTGGTACTTTTACTCTTTATTCAGCGCAATATAAGGTACACTTTCTAGAGGCAATTCGCATTTAATATCATTTTAAAATGAGAAAAATATTAGTATGCAAAGAATTAAAAACTTGTTGACCCCACATCAGATAGTTAGTAAAAAACTTGCTATTGCTTTTACATTTTCATGATCTTCCAGATCTGCAAATTTTATAGAGTATTTATCCATTCAATTGAAGAATTTTACTTAACTTACGCGATCATGTGTCGTGTTTGGTGGAGTACGTACAACCGACACTGCTGACTTGGGTTTAACATCTTTGATACCGCTCACAGGCTTTGGGTTTGGGCTGGTTGGACTCGGCTTTGATGAGCTCGGATTCTCCGGCATTTTAATATTTGAATTGATTTGTTTTCTTTTCAATCAAACGACAAGGTTTCAAAAATTGCTTACAAACAAATTTTTCTCGAACAACATACAAACATGTTTTGAATTTAATGTGCCGCCTACTGCGACATATATTTGACTAGACAATAACGTATAACCATATCACAATATCGTGGACAGGTAAGTATTATGTATTATGTGTACAAAGAGTCTGAGCCAATGCCCAACGGCCTTAGACCATATAGCTGAGTAGTCAGTCAGTCAGTCAGTCAGTCAGTCTGTGAGTCAAAGAGTCGGGCAGTCATTCGTCAGACTCATGACAGTTGCCAAGACGACACACACATTCATATCATACCACATATACATGCATAGGCGAGCTTATATGTATATGCATATATATAACAATACATCATAAATGTCAGCGACTGAAATTGCGCATAAAGCCATATAAATGAGTCTACTTTAAGGCGCACTATATTTATATACGTTTCGCTGGCCATAAACGCGAAAATTGTCGCACTTGCGTGAAATATGTCGACGAGCATAGCCATAGATTGCCTCGCCTTTTTGCTTTTTTTTTTTATTTTTGTTGGATTTTATAAATTAATTTGCATAAATTATGGCATATGGGGGATAACTAGAAAGCCAGGCCAAACGCTTGCTATTTATCAAGGCTACAGCGCTTCAAATTCCTGCAAATAGCACGCTCGCTGGCAATGACAATCATTCATTCAGTCAGCCAGTCAGTCAGTCAGTCATTCGTTTGCCTCAGTCCAATTGTAATTTGCATTTTTGCACGGGCATTGTTCCTGAACAATCCAAGTCCAAGTCCAAGCATCCAAATAGACATCGAAATAAAAGGAAGTAAACAACAACAACAACAACATCAACAATGTTGATTGTCTGCTAAAGAGCATAAAGTCGTAATGGAGTGAAAGCAAATAAACATAAAATCCCATCGAATTGTGGGCACACAAAAGGCGAAAAGCATTTCGCTTGCTGAATAGAAAACGCACGCGTACGCACAAATCACTTTATTTCACTTGTTTTCAATTTTCACTAGATTTTTACGTTTCTCGCTTCTTAAAAAATAAGTAAAAGGGTATATTGTGTTCGTTGGAATGTATGTAACAGGAAGAAGGAAGCATCTCCGACTCCATAAAGTATAAATATTCTTGATCAGCATCAACAGCCGAGCCGTCTGTCTGTCTGTCCGTCTGTCTGTCTGTCCGTCCGTCCACCCGTGTAAGCGCCTAGATCTCAGAGACTATAAGAGATTGAGATACAAAAATTTCAAGCACAGTCTCCAAATACGTTTTGACACGCCCCTTTCCGCCCCACCACACCCACAGCTTTTAAGATAATACTCTTTATATGGTAAATAACGTTATCTATTAGTATTATCTATATTCTCACTTAACCGCAGCAAGATCGGACAAGTACAACGGGAGTAATAGCTAACCAAAGTTATTAATAAAGATATTATTTAAATAAAATCACCTAAAAGTATGCAATAATTTTTATTATGTAGTAATTTCTTTAAAGTATATATATATAGAAGTAAGTAACGGGTATCTTATGTTCGGGATCTTGACTATAGCCTTTCCCATTTGCTTCTTTTTTTATTATTCCTCTGCTTGTACTTTATTCGACAGTAGTTTTGTAGCTCTTTCAGCCAGTTGCTTGAGGGTTCAGCTTGTACTTGTCTCTATATCAGTCTACTTGTTGTTGTTGTGCTCAATCATTGTCGACGCTGCCACAAAAACCATCGAATAATTAAGTCATAAAAGGTTTGAGGCAAAATCTCTCATCTTTTGCCCCATTTCCCCCACCCGTCTCACTGCCCATTTTAGCGTTTTTGGTGGCATCGCAGCTTTGACAATTAACCAAACTATAAAATGTTTTAGTTTGAACACCTGAAAACGCCGACCCAACCGCATATGCATGGGAAAAGTTCACCCAAAGGACGTACACACCCACACACACACACACGCATTTAAGCCAATTAGCATTTATGTGCGACGCAAGCAGCGACGCTGACTGCGACGCAGACATTGGCAGCAGAGCAAAGCGCGTTACATTTTCATCAAACGCACGACACTTTGTTTTAATTTGAGCAACCGCACGCACACACACGCACACACACACACACAGTTGGGTAGAGTGAAGCAAGCATGCATGAACTAACACACACGCACACACGCACATACACTCACAGAAATACTGTGACATTTCTGGTTTGGTTTCGTCACGGACTCGGGACAGGCACATTGTTCTCTGGGGTGGCATGCTTCTCTGGGCATAGGCATTTTCAGATTTTTGTTTGTTTGCCTGTCGCCCATCTACTCCCACGGGCCCTTGAACGGGATATTACATTGTTTTGGGCAATTCACTTTTACTGTGATTAATTTAAATGTACTTTCCCATTTCCATCCTTCCCCATTTGCAGTTCCCGCTCGCAGCTGTACGAAGCGTTCCATTCTACAGCACTGAGAACTGTATTATATTATATATACTTTACTTAAAAAATATGTAAAAGGATATATTGTGTTTGTTATGTATTAGGAAGAAGGAGGCATCTCCGACTCTGTGTGATCTTAGAGACTATAAGAGCTAGATTAACCAAATTTGGCACACAGAGACCAATTGCCTTTGAGCAGGTAAAGTTTGTTTCCGAACCCGCAAATCGTGAAAAACCATCACACCCGAAGTTTTCACATAATATGTTTTTCTGTGATAATACAGGTTATCTAATTTAATTATCTATTATCCTACTTAATTGCAGCAAGAACAGGGACTGTAATCATAATGTTTTATTTTTTATTGCTCAAAAATTAATGACTATTCCTGAGTTTGATTTTTTTGCTAAAAAATAATGTTTATTTCATGAGTAAATTAATAATAATAAAAATCATAAGTCTTAAGATCATGGTAAAATTGCATAGATTACCCTCAAAAAAAATATTTTGGTATATTTCACGTTTATTTACAGTTACTAGAAGTAAACGATTTTTTCATTTGCAAAAAAAAAAATAATCATTATTTACTGCCACTGACTTAAATTGTTAAAGCAGTTCAAGCTCCTAAACGTATGTAACGGGTATTTCATGGTCGGGATTTTAACTATAGCCGTACCGACTTGTTTGAATTATTTTTAAGGTCGTTTTTTGTGACGCGCACATCACGTGTGTGACTCTCATAAATATGCTTGAAACCCAGAGCCATGATTTTAAATCGAATTGCTCATGACACTGATGAATATAATTAGCACTCAGAAGACAACGCCCACAGTCGTCCTGCTAATGAGATGTGCCCAGACCTAGAGCAGGGATGAGTGGAGCGGAGCGGAACGGAGCGTGAAACTCAATTGATGGAGTGGAATTGATTTAAGCGTAATGTGATTGCATTATGATGCGTTATTGCTGCAAATACAACAACAGTTTTAAATTTAAAGAAGAAACATTCATAAATATGTAAGTATGTGCAGCTGAAATCGTAGCTGATATAACCGCAAACAAGATTCTTGGTAGCTAATTAATGAAATGCATTTGGGCACTGAAGTTTTCGTTCGTTTTTCACCTGATGTGTAAATCAATCCAATTTCGGTTACAGCTAACAAACACATTTATAAGAACCTAGATAACGTTACCTTACCCAATATGTGCGTGTGTGTCTGTGTGTGTGTGTAGGTGTGTGATGCGGGTAAGTGTGCGTGTGACAATACGAAATGTATACACGATCATGCATCATAATCCAACACCCAAGCACACGAGAACTTAACACACGCACACACACACAGCTAGACAGAGATACGCAGCAGCAGCAACAACATACACACACACATGCATACAAACATACATATACAGAGATTCACATCAGTTGCTTTGTAATTAATTACTTCACACATTGACGCCGGGCTACACTCACACTCACACACACACAACACACACACACGCACACACAACACTAAATGTAAACTTTACTCACAGCTCTTGTTGTAGTTGCTGTTTTGTTTTTGCCCATATTGTTGTTGTTGTTGTTGCTCACGCTAACTAATATTGTTACCAGCATTTTGGACGGTTAGCTGCATATTTGGTTAGCTGTTGCCGCTGCGTTGCTCATATCCTCATATCCTCATATCGTATCGTATCGTATCGTAAATTATGTGCCATTTATGCGGCATTGGATAGAAATGGAAATTTGTCCCATTTGTTGCTCGTGCGTCAGTTGTGAGACACTTGAGTATTCATATGGGTCGCTCCCCCAAGCTGCTTGTTTGGCATTGATTTATGGGTTCGAGTAACTTGGCTAAATATTAAATGAAACGTTAAGCCCGAAGCGACAAACAACCAAGTCTGAACTTTAATTTTAAATTTTAATTATGCCAAGTCTATCAAGTACTTGTAGTTTACAAATGTACAAAAATGCATATAGCAAAAGTTACACTGAAAAAAAAGAAACAACTTCTAAAATCAAGAACGTTCTTTTTAAATATTTTGCTTTTAAAGTAAAAACATTTTATGACTATATTAAAAAATCAAAGTTGTTAATACAAGAATTCAAATCTAAAATTGTTATGAAAGTATATAATATATATATATATATATATAGTATATATATGTACTATTTCATATACAACTCGTAACAAAAAATAAAAAAGCATTTATTAAATATTAAAAAGACAGAATAAAATGTATATAAAATCAAAATTATAAATTTAAAAATAATTTTTTTAATTTTTGTATTTTTTCGTTTAACTTTAAGAACATTTATTCTTAAATTAAGAACTTGGTCTTAATTGAAATGTTCACAAGTCCAAGAATTCTTAGACCAAAGTTCTTAGTTTTAATTTTAGAACATTGTTTTTATCAGTGTAGAAATCGAGGATAAGTGTTTCTGCCGTGCGTTGAACTCAGGCTTTATCTCTAAATTCACCCTATCTTCAGCTTTTGGCTTTGACAACCCTTCGCTAGTCGAATAATGACGCCTACAAATAAACGTAGAAAACTTTGGCTAACAACTCGTCAGTTGGCTACTACTGTTGCTGCAATTACGCTACTTGCAAATTAAGTTAGCGCAGTGGCTTTCGTGCAATTGGCCCAACCAAGGGTTAACAGCATAAAATAAGTAGAAAAAAAAAAAAAATTATATAAAAATTTCTTAGAGCTGCAAGATGAGCCGCTTGGTTTTTTGTTAGCCAACCTACAGCTCCGTATTATTTTTAATGAGTCTGGCTGCTTGGCTGTTTACATGGCCCAGAAAAAGAAAGCCTGATTAGGAGCTGTAGAAAGTGTTGCCAGCTAGAGAAGGTAAACAAAGTGCACTAAAAACTTCTTGCCAATTTAATTATGATTTAAATTAAATTTGTTTTTAAATGAAGCTGCCAGTGATTCATGTTCACGTACTCACATGACACACATACAGTACTCAGTACTCAGTGCTCAGTGTTGGCCAAAAATGTGCAATGTGTAATTAAACTTTCATGCGGTTGGAGCAGAGTCAGAAAAGTTGCACATTTGATTATGCTGCTAACCAATATGCGCAATCATGTGAAACAGCAACAACAATTGCAACAATAGCAACAATAACAACTGCAATTAACTGGCGCATAATTTCATGTGCTCAGACCGTTGGCCGAGTGTTGGCCGACCAGCAAACAAATTGTTGGCTTAAATTCAAAAAACGGCAACAATTTATGTGCAAAAAAAGAAAAACAAAAACAAAAATGGGGAAAACATTTTGCCAAACGCGACCCCAACAACAACGCAAATGACCATGGACATTTTTGGCAGTGAACAGGTCGTACCCCCGTACTTGCCCCTTGCCCTTTGCCCTTTGCCCTTCGATCCAATGTGGTTCTCACATTGCACGAAAACATTCAGTGAACAGTCAACTTTTTTGAAGTGGTTTGTTTTACTGGCAGTTAACAATTGCTGGCAACCTATTTACTATACATTGCGGTCTGTGACTATTTTGAGCTCATGTTGAACTAAATAATATTCGTAGTGGAAATATATTAATATACAAAATATGAACTCTTCAATACTGCAATTTATAAATTAAATTTAATCATATTTAAAAAAAAATATGAACTCTTTCCTACTGCAATAAATTCATTTATAGATCTTATTTAATAATTTCTGATAGCCATTAAAGTGCTCGTATTCAACAGTTGTAGTCCAAGACAAATTCTTTAAATGCAAGCATTAATTTTGTGCGCTTCTTGCTGGTGCGCCCAGCTGTCTTCAAATGGGCCACTAAAAATATTTTCACACAAAAATTGCCAGACTACAAGTGGCAAGCAACTGTAACAGTAACAGCAGCAACTGTGAAAATAAAAAAATAAAAAAATAAATAAAAATATCATGTAATTTTACATTCAAGTGAGCGGAAAATATAAATAAGCAGCAGGTGCTCATTTCCTGTTCCGCAGCAAACATGGTACATTGGCACACACACACTCTCACACACTCTCACACACTCTCACACACACTCTCACACACTGGCAAGCACACACACATATGTACACTTACGCAGCTGGCCAGGCATATCCTGGCATTTGTAGCAAAGACAGACGAGTGAGAGCAAGCAGCGAGATGCATCCATTTGAACTATATTCACCACACACACACACATTTACACACACATGCAGACACTTTGCCAGCCAGCTGGGTACTCACATGTGTGGGGGTATTGCGAAAAGTTCATTTATATAACTGTCGCTGACATGAATGTCATTGGGTGGGTGCCACCCTTCCCACCCAACGAGTATAATGAGCTCGGACAAAAATAAAAAAAAAATAAATAAATATAGCTAAACAACTCCAAAGTTAACAAAGGTAATTACTTTCGCAGGTGTCAAATATGGGTACATGCATATTACATAGATGATGATGATGATGATGAGAAGTGTACGATATATACTCGCGCTTGGTCAGGTCTATAATTAACAAATGATTAATTATGCATGACTTTTGTAGCTTTCGCTCGTTATCAGCAGTCACACGTGCCTTGTCCCCCAACCCCAACCCCAACCTCAGTCTCAATCTTCGCTCGGAGGTCAGGGGTCGAGGGCTGCGTGCGCTTCCTGTTTTCCTTTGTAGTTGGCCTGAAATTGTTGGCCATTATTGCCTTTGATTCATTAACATTTGCTCCTGTGATGGCAACAACAACAGCAGCAGCAACATTGGGACCTTATGTTATATACACACTCGCATGTCCTCCCTAAATGGTACCGTTATGTTAAGGTTTCTGTTTTGCTTAGCATATTTACATAGAACACGAGAGTCAGTAAAATTGTTTGCATACAATTACAAGAAGGAGTCGTTAGCAAAGAATGAATTGCAATCATTGACTTCTCATTTTCTAGCACATGTAACTTTAATTTACTAATTGATATATGTAACTTGTCAAAACTTGTGTAATAAAGTCTTAAGATCAAAAATTTGTAGATATTTACTCTCGTCATCAATTGACGAGCGACGAGTGAATGCCGCGAGAGTCATATTTGAGTGATTACTATGCGTATACATAATGCATGTAAGACAAGAGAGAAATTCTGGCATGTTGTGGAAGGTTTGCTTAAGTTTCGCCAATGCCGTCGAGCAGCAGCAACAATAAGAGAGTGTTGCAGCAAGCAGCTCAACAATGCACTGGGCAGCAACAAAGGCATGCATGGAAGGGTATATACAGTAGGGTGCATCGATTTTTTATAGAAAAAATTGTAACACAAATTTGTTATCTACTGTCAATTCTAAGATGTTTTCACCAAGAGCCATTGGTCCTTTAATGCAATGATAATATTATATTACAAGAGGGAAAAACACCGTAACCGGTGTCGGAACCGTTAACCGAAACCAACCGTTTGATTTTTAGTAACGGAACTGACACCGAAACCGAAATTAATTCTCTTTCTAGAAGCGAAGTTCAAATCGCTTGTAAAAATACGGTTTTGGTAAAGTTGCTAGGTCCAAGAGTTGACAAACTTCTAACTGTCATAACTTGAAGAAAACTGACCAGAGTTTTATTAGGAATGTCATTTTGATGATGGTTTGGCCTCTCTATATTTATTCTGTATTCAAATTTTGTTCATTTAGAAAATTTTTTTTGTTAATGGTAAGGGTCCCCCCTTTGATATTTTGAAAATTCAAAATTTCAAATCTCAAGTTTTTAATTTTAATTAACTCCTTATATCGTAATTAGTATAAAATGACACTTTAAACTTGATTCTGAGACCTTTAATTTTTTTGTAAAAAATCATGCCAAAATTAAGAAATATTTTGTCTTGTAAAGTTGCTAGGTTAGAGGCTTGAGCAACTTCGAACTGTCATAACTTTGGCAAAACTTTACCGATTTGCAATCGGAATGTCATTTTGATTATGGTTTGGCCTCTGTATTCATTCTGTATTAAAATTTTATTGAATTCGTTAAAAAAATTTTATTCCTCTGAATGTAGATATTTGAAATGTTTTAAAATTGATTTGGTGTACCGTTACGTACCGGTACTGATACCGAAACTGAAAGAAGAAAACTGAAATAGAACCTTTTACCGAAATAGTTTTTTCGGAACGTATCGGAACCGAAACTGTAACCTTTATTGCTTTCGGTTTGATTCCTTGGTTTTAATACCAATTTTGTTAGGATCGGACTAAAAACACTTAAGATATGCTAATAACAACATGATAACAATTTCGAAAAAGTACATTTTCAACTCAAAAAGGGAAGACTAGGAATTGATTTTTGAACTGGTTTTTTGGTGAAAAGATCATAGAATTGACCGTAGTTTACGCAATTGGCTTTCCAGTCTTAAATTTTTTTTTTGACCATACAAATCGATGCACCCTAATGCACAGGTATTAAGCTATGCAGGTTAATTTGACTAGAAACGGCGTTAGCAGAGCTTCTGTTGTTGTTAGATGAAGTGCCCGCGGGCTGCTTGGACACAAAGTCAAAACAAGTCACAGGAATGTTGGCTACACCATTCATTATGCCCCCCACACCGCTGCTGCAGCTAAAATGTGAACAAAAGACAATGGACAAGACAGTAACGGCTTAGTTGCAATACGCGTATGTATTTTGTGCATACACAAACATATTGTGGAGCCATTGTTGTTACTGTGTCTAATGTACGATGGCACTTTGAGAAGTTGTCTTCCACTTGAAATGCGGCCTCTTTAAAGTGCAACGATGCGTATGCGCAATTATTAAATGCTGCATAAGGCCGCTTGCCATTGCATTGAATGTGTAAGTAAATGTAAATGCAATTTTCAATGTAATTGCTCACAGCCATTTGACACGATTTTGTCATGGCCTTTATACCATTAACATTTGCCAACGCAATAAAAAATTGCAACTGAAATTAAGTGCTAACTCATAGAAAAAGAATATAAAGAGTAAAAGTACTGTCCGAGGCATTAAAGTCCTAACAAGTGAGTGTTAATAATTAAATGAGAGAAACATAGAAGTCTGCTAAAAATACAAATTATTTACTATCTGACCAAAACCTGTCAAAAACCTTTCCTGTCTGTCAATTGCTCTGTTAGTTATAATTCATATGGATTTCTCACACTTTGTAGTTGGCTTAATCTATACGCCAACTGCAATTTAATATTCGTCCTTTTGGACTTTTCTTAACCCGTTACAATCCCTCAATTTTACATATTTTTAAATATTTCTCACCATCCTGGGAGCAAGGCACGCAAATCCGATAAAAGCCTTGTCAAGCCGCCATCAACTGGCGAATACAAAAAATATAAAAGTGTGTTCTTGTCGAGCAAGCTGGACTATAAGATACTCTGCATGTAATTTCAAAGTTTTCTAAAATCAATTTATAGTATGCTTTTTATCTATCCCTATATTAAAAACAAGTTAAAATAGATTCTTGAATTTATTTTTATATTGAATTTATATTAGAATGACATTGACATGCAGACAGCTTTTTAATTATAAAAAAAGGGTTGTTAAAATCAAGAAAATTTGTCCTTAAATGTATTTTGATTTTAAATAAAGCAACTTTAATGGAATAAATAATAAAAAACAAACTCAAATTCAAAATAAGTGCTCTTAAAATCAAGGTATTTTTTGAATATTAACAGTTTTTTGATCTTGATGCATATTTTAGAAAATAAAGATTTCTATTCGTGTACTTAACTACCTTTATATTTACATTTATATACATATATTTGGACAACAGGATAATACCCATTTTATCGCATTTTAATGGGTATTGGATATAAAAAACGAACAGCAAAAAGCGAAACATTTGTAACTGCACAACATCAGCAGGGGTTGATTGCTGTCCATGTGCCGCACACTTGTTCACACCCCCTACCAAAAAAAAAGAAGGGGGTTAAACCTTTGATGCTGCATCGTTACCAGAATTCAGTTACAGTTACAGTTACAGTTACAGTTACAGTTACAGTTACTACGCTGCTTCCCTCTTGATGTTGCTGTTGCTGCAGACTAATTTGATTTTTTATACAAATCGAGAGGAGCTCTTGTATTTCGTTATCGACTTTTGTTTGTTAACGCTTAGCTTGCCGATTTTCGGGTTTGTTCTATGCTATTTTTTTGAAGGGGGTGTTTTGTTTTTTTTTGTTTTCACGTGCATCAGAAATAGCTTTCATAGTTCCGCAACGCGTTTTGGAATTTGCATTCAATGTCAATTTATGCAAATTACATTGCCAGTCAGCTACCGCACATTGAATTAGCTGTTACCGAGCAGCACCATGGAAATGTGCCACTGCAAGGACAAGACAAAACTGTGGCCAATTGATGGTATATTTGTTAATTATGCGAGGATTGCCAAGTAACCTCCATTTACAGGAAGGTTGCATAGAGAAATTTAATTCCATTTGTATTTGTTTTGCAGGCAAAGAGCCGAAATATGAATGAGTTGAGCGAGCAGCTAGCTAGCTGGTCAGCCAGAAGGTCGAGCAAGTAAGTGCGCTGGACGTGGCCGACAAAACCGAACAATAGAGCGTAAAATAAGTGCAAAAAGTAAGCTGGCAGCGGCATAAAAAGAAAATGGAAAACTTTGAGAGAGCGCAGAAAATTCAACGAAATGAAAAATGAACAAAGTGCTCTAATGGCAAAGGCAGAGAGAGTGAGAGTGGGAGTGGAAGTGGGAGGCGGTCATACAATGTACACCATGTACTTATTCAAAAGAAAAAAAAAATAAAGAAAAAGAGGAAGAGGAAGGCAAAAAACCGACAGAGGCGGCATCATGAAAAAAAAAAAAACTGCTTCAATTGAACAGTTAAACTTCCATTAATTGTACGCCGCATCTATACAGATGGGGTCTGAATGAAGTATGAGGAGAGGGAGCAGGAGGAGGAGGAAGTCAACTGTGTCAGTCTCAAATTTCAAATGCATGAAATGCCTGGGCAAACAGGTCAGCTGCCACAACTGTGGCACTGGCCAATTGTAAATGTGCCTGTAAATTGATCGGGCGAAGGGCGAAGAAAAATACGTAAAGCTGAGCAATTCAATTACATGATTGTGTCATTACTGCCAACAATAAGGAGCAACGAAATTAACCAACATTTGGGCAGCTAATTGGTTGACTCAATGGCCCAAGCTGCTCGTGTGGAAATCCAATTGGGACAATCCTCCGGTAGCTTCAATGAAGCGCAGCACCTAAAGTGTCGCTGGTCACACTTCATTGCAGACTGTCAAAAATTTTCAATTTACCAAATTAGCAGGCAGACAAAAAAAACAGCTAAATACGCTCCGCTGGACGCAACAACAGACAGAGGGGACCAAGGAAAACCCACGGCGAAGTGGAGCAGTGACACCAAATTAGTATTAAGTTGAAAGTAATGATGCTGGGCCGGATGAGAAACGCCATCTGCGGATAATGAAATACTCCTAGCCAACAAAAGGTTCGCCAAGTGATTTCATAGCTGTGGCTAATCCGCCAACAATCATATAAAAAAGCATTGCCTACATTTCAGCGCACCAGAGTAATTTATGGTTTAAACCGAAACTCTTTAAAAAGCAATTGAAAAAAGAATTAATAATAAAAAATCAATAGTTAAAAAAATACAAAAATAATGTATACTCGTATATATAGATGTGAACACATAAATACAGGAGAACAAGTGCGAACAGGCAACATAAATCATTGGCAGCAAAATGAAAAGCTTTTGCGCAACAAGTCGACGAAACAATAAAAATCTGCGTTAGAAGCGGACACAAGGAAGAGACTGCTTTTAAAACGAAACTCAATCCATGATACCAGGGTTGCCAGCTAGAAGAACAGAAAAGAAATACAGGCTAAATTAATATATATTAGAATTAATGGCTGTTCAGGATGTCGAGTGAAAACTAGAGTGTATGGCAGTGAGTGGAGTTGGTATGATTACGAATTTACGGCTTTATTCGTATACAAGTAAAAACATGAGCTCATATGAATTTCTACAATTTAAAATTATGCTTCCATACAATAAATCAAATTCATAAGCTTAAAACGTATTTATGAATAACAAACATTTCAATAAAAAATATTAAGAAAACAACAGTTTCTCGATGAGCAGAAAGCCGGGCTTATAGTGCCTTTCTGAAAAGAGCTTAAACTTAGAACAACAAACTAAATTTAAGAGATAATCTGTTTCTTTTCATGTTGATATTTCGTTACACATAATCCATGAATTCAATTTATTTGATTGGACTGCAATTAAAATACAATTTGACAATTATAAACCAATCATACTTTTGTATTTTTACAGGTAGCATTCAAAACCAGTTTGTGGAATTATAAATTTTTTGTTTAACTCACAATCTGGGCAATTTGTAGTACACGCTTTTCTACAGCGGAATCTAAAATGATTTATGCTTTCAACGTTGCCATACAGTTTTTGGCATTAATACGTACACGTGTTCCTTGTCACTTTTTTTTTAGTTTGTCAAAATGGCTGTAACTCTTTTTTATGACATGGAATGTAATTGTAAATCCCATAAAAAAAAAGTTCTGATAATTTTTATTTTAAAATATTTCCGATAGTGGATATTTTTAACGTACTTAGCTAGAGCTTAATATGAGCAAGTAATAACTTTAAGTTTGTTAAATTGTTGATAATTCCGTTGATTAGTAAGTTAAATAGAACCAATTGTTTGCTTTGTAAATGTTGATATATATATTTTAATTATAGTACATAAATTCGATTTAATTTAAAATTCCACCACCAGTAAAATAGTAGGACATTATTTAATTGGATTGACGGTTCCTTTTAGATGTGTTGGGCAAATGTAGCAGAACTTTGGGGTTTACGGCAAAAAGTAATGCTGAGAAGTATAAAAAAAATATTTAGAAGAGTTGCCATAGCTTTAGACATAATGAACTCACACTTGGATCGGCCTTTTTCCAGCACTGATGAAACCACCAGGCTTTCTGGCATAGCGAATCGCCCTCGGGATGTATACAGTGCTCGGACATGGCAATCAGTTTGTCGCGAATTGAGTGGGGCACCGAATGAAATAGTGTTTCCAGATGCACATCACCATTGTCGTCCACCACCTCGAACTCATGAAACAAGCAATTCATGTAGCACTTGAGCTTCTCATCCTCGTGTATCTCACCATCGCTGAACTCCTTGATCGCCGCTGTGGATTGGATCATTAAACTTAATTGCAGGCAAAGAATCATCTTAAGAGGCATCTTAAACTCACCCTCACTGACGCCGGTTTGTTCAATGCAGGCTTCTCGAAAGATCTTGACCATTTTGAGCACGTTTGATGGTGGATACTGCAATTAAGTTGCATGTTTAAAGTAGGCGTGGCACTGTATCTTACACTTTATTAACTCACGTCGTCGGCGCGTTGCGCCAAAGCCGGCAACAACAGCGCATCACTGAGCACAGACAAGACGATTAAAAAGCAGGCTGCAACAGGACGACGTCGACGATTTCCACCAAAGTCACTCAAAGCCATTTTCATGTAGCTTGTCTGTAAAACAACAAAAGAAGCGCTTGTACATTCGTTCGGCCTTGTTTGCGAGTTGTGAAAAGGCGAAACAAAAGCGACAATGCATAGCAAAAACAAAATGAAACAAAAAAAAAATACATTTGGTTGACGAAAAAGGAATACCCTTTGGAAATCATCTTTAACAACTATTTTATAGAATCCTTCAAGTTAGGAACGGTAAAAATTATAATTTTCTTTTTTTCAATTGAAAAATTTGTTTACTTCAAGTAACTTTAAAAGAACGTGAAATATATACATTTTTCTTTAAGCGTAATTTATTCGATTTCACCATGATCTTCAAATTTATGATTTTTATTATTTTACTCATAAAATATTGCGATTTCAACATGATCTTAAAATTTATGATTTTTTTGGCAAAAAAAAATAAAACTCATTGATATTGAGCAAAAAAATTGAAACTCATAAAATAATGATTAATCCTTGAAGAAATAATCCTTAATTTATGAGTCTTATTTTTTTATAAACCTTCTATAAATGCTTTTATTACCTCTAATTGCTCCCTAAATATATTTTATTCACCTTTATTCGACATTATGCACCTATTACTCCTTGAAAAAATAAACATTATTTAATAAGTTTAATTTTTGTTGCTCAAATATAATGATTATGTTTTGAGTTTTCCTTTTTTGTTTAAAAATATTAATAAGTGAAATAATAAAAATGAAAAATAATAAAACTTATAATGATTACAGTCCCTGCCACACTAACAAAGTATTAATAAATCATTAGACTATATATTTTTGTTAGAAATTAATTAACACTGAGCTTATCAAGCTAATCAGACCATATCCAGCTTGATTTTTCGTTAATAATATACCCTATACCCTATGGAAGGGTATGGGAAATGTAAGCCACATGCAGGATGTAAAAGGATGGGGAAAGTGGAAACGACGACGACTACGAGGACGAGACGAGGACGTGCCACGCGTGACAGCTGGACAATGACAGTATATGAGTGTGTGTATGTGTGCATGCTTGTATACTTGTATGTTTGTATCTGTGTGCGACGGTTTTTCTAAGTGCGCCTTTTTTGTAATTTTTTATTTCAGGAAGCCCTGAGAGGAAACCAACAAAAAATCATTTGTTTCTTTGCTAGCTCAGCGCACGCTAAATTAATTCCAAAACCGCCAGCTGAACAAAAAGCTCGCCAAACGGAAACGGAAACGGAAATGTGGCTGAGACGTCAGGGCTTCAGCGCAGTTGTCAACGTTCCCTCATTCAATGCACAATCGTCGTGTTAATTTTGACAAGCAGATGCCCACGTGCGACACGCCCGATCTCAAGGCCCCAAGTTCCAAGCTATATGCTTGTAAATTTATGGACCAAGTGTAAAATTTACCATTGGTCCTGCGCTCCTTTTGAAATTGCGCACCGAACACAAAATACAAAATACAAAACACGGAATGCGGAATACAATACAAAGTCGTCAACTTTTGCACAAATGTCACTTTTGTTTCATCAAATGTCAACGCAACAACCGAAACAAAGCCACAAAAGGACGTTGCCTCATACACAGTCACACACACACTCGCACACACACACACGCGAACATTCATAAAGAACGAATGAAATTACAATAACAGCAACAGTTAGCATGTGTATGGACAACACAGTTGGGCATGGCATGAACGATGGATGCTTTTTTAATTGCCATTTCAATTTTCGTTATGCGAATTGCCTGTTGAAAGTTGACGCGTTTTTTATTTTTTCTTTTAATACCCCTGTTGGCTGCTTCCCTTCAAACTATCAAAAAATGCTTTCGTCAGACACGAGACACAGAAATTGTTTGACAACCGCAGTCACAATTGAATTTGCTTTATTGGCAATTCAAGCGACGAGCTTTATATTCTTTTTTCGGCCAAGTTGCCTTTGGCTTTTGATGCAAAATGCAAATATCTACATATATAATATTAAGTTATTTGATGACCAATATCTACATTTAAGTAGCAGTCTATATTACAGCCAGTTATCTGTCATCAACTCTATTATTACCCATTTGAATGAGACATGCATCCGACTCTAAATAACGCCCACCTGCGTGTTTCCAATTGCTAGTTTGGCATTTGAAAAAGATTCAAATACGTTTATTCTGTGTCAAGTGCAGAATCCGGTTACTCAGTGACTTGACTATTATTTATTACCTTATTGTGACTTACAAACAGTATTAGCATATTTGTGTACCCTCCTCAGCAATAGCTAAAGACTGTAATTAGGTCATCTGACAAATCACAACTATTAAAAATTGATGCATCAAAAGCAATGGGAAAATAGTTATGGCACAAGTAATGTAACACATGTAATATAATTTAATTGTCCAATTTGAATTGTATTTCTAAATAAAAATTGAACACCTTTCTTTTTAATTTAAGATCTTTGTAGTTTCTTAAAATAACTTATATAAGGAAGTTTTTAATGTCTTTCAAAAAGAAATATTAATTATAATGTCTGCATCGAACTTTTATGTACGTGATTAAATAATCTTTTTTTTCCGAATGTTTTTTTTACTATACATAAATCACAACGAGGAATTTATTACTTAATTTGACTAACAGATTTCATTCAATTATGCGTCAAATAATTTAGAGGTGACGTTTTATAGAATCCAGTTTGCAAATGAAAGCTCTTTTAAAAAATTTATTTTTATTGTACTATCATTATTTGAGAAATTTATAGCGACTAAAAAACAATTCATAACATATTCCTAATAATAGTTTAAATTACGATTTGCCTTGTCATTGTCAGGTTTTTCATGAATATTAACAAACGTTGATTGGAAGATGATAAAGGGTTTGCCTAATCAGGATTAAAGTCGCTCAAATTGAAAAGGTTATTCAATGTCATTAAAGTGCATTGCTTTCTTGACCCCGTCTATTCAGTTGCCAAAAGCGGACTTTGAATAGCAAATGAAAATGGTTAAAGTGCACTCTAAATATTTATGCAACCATCAGTTGCATATTAATTTTAATACGATTGCTTGTCGATGCATAAAATTATAGATATGCTCTTTAGATAGCGCTAATTAAATAATTAAATATGCTTTAGGCCTTGGCACTCGACGGATTTATGACCGCAATTCATCAGCCAGGACAATTAAACTCGCCAATATATTACAATATTCATTGCAGCGTTGGAGTCTGGCCATCAAGGCCAATTGGCAACAGCTGCAAGCCAAAATGCATGCGTCATTTCATTTTCATTTATTTATTAAATATTTTTTATTTATATATATATATATATATTTTTTTTATGTTTTTATGAATGCGTGCAAAATGCTTAAATATGAAACAACTAATACCGAAAATATAAACATAAATCATAAGCCACAATATTACTTGTACTTTCCAGGTCCGTGTCGCTTTGTCCTCGTCCTCGTCAACGCGTCAAATGAGAAAGTAATGCTGCAAAGGTAATTTATTAGGATGATGCTGCCGGAAGCCAGAAGCCAGTGCTAATCAGGTGCAATGACACTCACCTTGGGATCCGCCTGCTTCCAGCAGCGGTGCAACCAGAATGCGCGCTCGCATTTTGTGTCGCCCTTGGGATAGAGACACCGTTTGCCCATGTTTACCGCAATGTCGTGCATTGAGTCCGGCAAGCGATCCAGCAATTTCTCCAGATGCACCTCGCCATCCTCGTGCAGGACATCCGTCTCGTCAAACACACAGTACATGTAGCATTTCAGCTTTTCGTCCTCGTGAACCTCGCCATCGCTGAACTCCTTAATTGCCGCTGCAGACACAAGTTGCAATCCCGAATCAAACTCAAGTCTTGTGCATCCGTTTACGGAGCTCATTAACCATCTGCTTACCTTCGGTGACGCTGGTCTTCTGCACACAACTGTCGTGTACCGGTGCCAATTCCTTCAGCAGCTCTGGCGGTGGGTACTGCAGGGGTTTTCAAAATATAGGTTACTTTCAGTGCGGGCGTTTTTATACCCTGAGCCCACTGAAAAATGTATTACATGCAGAAGGGAGCGTGGCAGACCCCCCAAAGAATTAATATTCTTGATCGATTGAGCCATGTCCGTCTGTCTGTCCGTCCGTCCGTCTGTCCGTCTGCTTAAACGCGTCGATCTCAGAGACCATAAGAGCTAGAGAATTTGGTTAGAAGGTTCCTGGATACCGAACGCTGATAGAGATTGTTTTTTTTTTTGGATCGGACCTCTATATCATATAGCTGCCATAGGAACGATAGATCAAAAATGAAGTCTTAGTATGAAAAACTTCTCCTTTTTTGAGATATCTCGACCAATCTGACACGATATATATCTGGGTTGGTATTATACATCCTGCTCAAATTTGGTTCAAATCGGACCACTATATCATACAGCTGCCATAGAGACGCTCAGTCGACAGTCTAGTTTTTGTATGAAATTTTTTTTAGTTTTTTGAGGTATCTTAGCCAAACTGATAAAATATTCATTTTAGATGGTGTTATGCATCCCGGCCAACACCAGCTGCCATAGGAACAATCGGTCGAAAATTAGCTTTCAGTACAGACTACCTGGGCACAGGGTATCCTACTTTCGAGCGTACTCGACTGAAACCGCCCACTTGCTTTTTTTTTTTAAATTATTATTATTTATATGCTAAATTGGATATCAGAAATTTTGGGGCATGGAATGACTTTCGTCTCTAGACTCTTACCTCATAAAGGAGTCTTTTGATCTGGTAAGCTAATGTTTCATCGCAAGCTAAGAGTCTTAGCCATTTAATCAGAGATCGAATTGATTGTGAAAGGCAGTTGCGATGAAATAAAACCTCACTGTAACTTACCGTTTCATCTCGTCGCAGCTCAACGGAAATACCTTCTTGCCCCATCAGAAGACACAGCAATAAAATACAGAAAATGTTAATAGTTCCACGCAGCGACATCATGTTGTTGCACAGTTTGCTGGGTTGCTGTGTTGCTGGTCAACGCAAGTTGCAACGTGACACCGTCAAGTCCGGAGTCAGGGCCAAAGTAGCGGTAAGCTAAGGAAGCACGTGAGACGCAGGATATCAAGGATCAAGGATTTAGTGGCACTGCAGGCAGCTTACTGTGTACGTGTACCCAAGGGTATTAGCAGACGAAATTGAATGACTTTAGCAACGACCTGAGTTAATGCCAAATGCAACTGCTATGCCATACGCCAATGTAGACCCTTTATAAGTAGCAAATGCACTCGGTACAAGTATAGCTTGATCAGGGCAATTAGCTGTCATTAATCGCCAGCAGGCCTTACCTATAATTAAGACTGCCAACGGAACCAGTAATTTGTCAATGAAAGAGCAATCAGCAAGGCGCGAAAATGTACGGCTCCAGCCGCAATAATCATACGCCACGTTTGACGGCCGATTGCCAAGATGGCGACACCAAGCCAAGCCAAGCCAAGCCACGCACACGCCCAAACCAAAGTCCAGTCTCAGTCGCAATATGGGCTGCTGGCATGAGACGACTGGCGGCAACAAGTTAATAGCAATAACAACACGCATACGTCGATTAAATATAATGTGCACCCAGTCTCAGTCCCCGTCAGTGTCGCAGACCGTCAACCGTCATTTGTCCCACACGAAACGCGTTAATTACGGCCATTGCATTTTTATTTTCTTATTTCATTATTGTTCTCACATTCATTAATTATTATGCAAGCTAAGCGCTTGGCAAAAGTTTTGGTCGCTGCTCTCCGCATACTTTGACATGCAAGCGCAACGTGTCAAATTAATTTTTAATAGCCACCCAAAAACCAAAACCCTCGCCACCCACTTTTGTTTGAATGTTGCCAAATAATAGATTTAAACGACGGCACACAGCAGCAGCACAGCTGTTAAGGGGCTGTGCATTATAATTAAAGTTGGGGCCACGTTGGGGTCACTCTGTCACAGAGCTGGAGCGAGCATTCTACACTGATACAAACAATGGCTCTAAAATCATGATTTTGGCCACAAAACTAAGAATTTTGGTCAAAAAATATGCGTCGGGGACATTAAATTCTTAAGAACATTTCAAGTAAGACAAAGTTCATATTTCTAATAATATAATAATAAATGTTCTTAAAATGTAAGTCAAGAAATTAAAAAATTATAAAGATGTTTAAATTTATATTACTTTGTTTTTGATTTAATATGTTCACCCGCCTTGTTAATCCAGACTGTGTTTTTAAGTTTTTATGTAAACGAAACCCATATTCTTATTAAAAGTCATAATATTAAAAAAAAAAAGTTTTAATATGATTCATACACATTTTAATTCTGCCTTGGTAATTTTATAAATGTTATTATACGCTGCTTTTTTCATTGTCACAAGTGGGATTCGAACCTGTGCCTGCTGCATTCAACTAAAGCTGCTACTCTAGCCAAAGCGCCACGTGTCCACTCTTTGTTTAATTTTAAATGGTACATGTTTATACTTTCCTTTTTTTTTTATGATACATTTTTTTTTATATTTTGAGCTCGCTACATGCTACTTAAGGAATTTCTAGTGCGATTTAAAGAATTTACAGAACATTTAAGTAACAGATTTTTAAGAATGGCAGGGTTCGAACCCAGTTATTTTTTTAAACTGTCGTTCTAGTTATGTGATTATGTGAAATTAAGATTTTTTTCTTGTATTAAGAACTTTGATATTTTAGATTAATATTCTAAGTATTATTAGTATGGTAAAATGGTCATATTTCAAGAACAAAATATTTTAGATGAATGTTCTTGATTTTCGTAGCTGGCCTGTTTTTTCAGTGTACTCTTTAGTCGCATCTCAAATATGTGATAGTGCATATACGCATAAAGGCTTAGCCAAGTTGCAGCATTCAACTTGATATGTGGATGTTGCTGGTGTCGGTAGTCGGTAGTCGGTCGTTGTTGCTGTTGTTGCTGTTGCTGCTTTTGTCGTTGTATTTGTCGTTGTCGTTGTCGTTGTCCTTGTCGTCATCCTGTTTGCCATAATTGCGCAGTGTGTTGAAGGCGTTTAATGCAGCAATGGCAACAGTTTTGTGTGTGTGTGTGTGTGTGTGTGTGTGTGTGTGTGTGTGTGTGTGTGTGTATTGACAGCTGACACTTGCAAATTAGACGCCGGCAGGCAAATGGTCAGCAGCACATGCAACTGCATATGTTGCAACACAACTTATTGACACCTTATTTGCGCTCACAAAACGCACAACTCGTTTGCGGTTTGCACATGCAATTTACATGTGTAATTTTTCGTTGAAGCTGCATGAAAACTTGCCGCTCATCGTCAGCTGGAAACCGCAGTGACAGCAGCAGCAGCAACAGCAGCAGCAACAGCGGCAGTTACAACATTGTCACTGCAACAACAGGAGTAGGGATGAGCAGGAACGAACAGGACAACTTCGTTAAACGAACTACAGAATTGTACAGTTTGTCAACTCAGGCATTGGAAGGGACAGAGGAGAGAGAATTTTGAATGGCGCGTTTGCTGCGGCCATTTGTATGGACTCTTGTGGTTTGCTGCCGGACATAATCGATTTACTGTTTGAGCATTCGCCTTGCTACGCATTTCATCATCAACAGGCAACTCTGAATACCGTATACGGCAAACTGAAACATTGTTACTGAATACTCGTAGTACTCGTACTGAAAGGGTGACACTCCAGAGGGCTCCAATGAATTATAATTAATGATTGCGGCCTGGACGATGGCTTAGCCTTTTAAATTTATAGCTGGGCCAGCAGTCGAGCGCCTCAGCACAATAAATTTAAATTAGCACTAGGCAAATAAATACACACAATAAATAACTGGCAAGGTCAACAATTTAGGGCTGCCCAGCAGCCTGGTCGCCTGACAGTTGGGCAACTGTGCAGTTGGGTTGAAGGTATGGCAATTTGATATGCATTTAGTGTTGCGTTTAACATTTTATTGCTCATTATTATGATATCGTCAGACGTAATTATTATTGGCATTTTTATTTATAATCAGGTCAGCATAAGGTTCGCATCTTTGCTATTTAGCTTTGGTACAAATGTTTATTATGTTATAACTTACATATTTTTGCTCTGCTCAAAGTGCCGCTCAAAGCAATGCAACTTGCATCATTAACATATTCACAGTCTATTAAATTTCAGTGCACACTCGACACTCAACACTCAACAGTCAAGTCTCAAGTCAAGTTGTCGATGGCAGTTGGTTGTCGTTCAGCCTTTGGCAACATAATTAGAAAGTTTTGTACTTAAATGCAAGTTGAGTATGCGGCCAGTCTAATGAATGCATTAAGCCAAAGTGCAGGATAAGTACGCGTTAGAAATGTGCCATTATAGCCATGAGTATATGAACTGGAACTGCCAGCACTCTCTCTCTCTCTCTCTCTTGCTCTCTAAATACTGTATACTGTTTATGTTTGTACCAGTAATTGAGGTCATTACATCAGCTCGTTTTTCTATTGAAATCTATTTGAAAAGCATATCATTCAACTCGCTTTAAACTAGCATCAATGGCATTTATTAGGCTGGCATTCGTCAAAGTCCTTCAGATGAAATTCAAAGTGAATAACATTGTTAATTATTGTTATGCCATAAATGCACCAAGTGCATCTAATTGACCGATTTGGCCTGATTCTGATGCTTGGTAATTGAATGCAGACGTAGGTGAATTGAGATTGATGCAATTTAAATACAAACGTTCTCAGATTTTTGCATTTCCCATAAAATTGGTCATAAATGCATTAAATGACATGTCATTAAAAATTAATTATCGGGAAAATATACATACACATACACAACATTATCACAGTATAGTGATATTGAATTCAACAGAATTGTTATTTGTATGAATGATGATAAATAACATTTCGTTGCATCAACAACAACAATAAATGCATTTAAAGTCATGAAATCAAATTTTCAATGCTAAGTAGAAAATGGATTTAAAAATTAAAAAACAAACGCTTAAGCAAAATGGCCAAAAGCGACATTCATGAGTCCCACCAAAAGTAATGTCATTGATATTCATGAGCCCTGGGCGTTTGAACTTGACAGTGATTAAGATTTGACTGTCCTAGCCAAAACAGAAAAAAGAAAATAATAACAATAATACAAAGAGGTAGCAAAAAAAAAAAGGCTGCTGGTATTCGCTTTACAAATGTAAATTAGACCGCCATTTTTTTGCGCTGTGGCAGATATATTTTAATTTAGTCTGTAAAAATGACACGGCCACAAACAAAAAGGCGAAACGGGTCTCGATGTTTGCCCTTTTGTTTTGTTAGCACAGCCAAGCATCTGGGCCAGGCCATCTTTGGTTCGGGCCCTTTTTGCATTTTTGCTGTGGTGATTTTCAAGTCAAAAGTGCGGCTACATCAAAAGGGTTTGCCAGTGGAGTATGGAAATTTTTTAGCTGTCGAATTTTTATGCGAAAATGTCAAGCGGCTAGCAAAAAAAAATTAAAAAACAACAGAAAAAAAAGTGTAAAAAAAATGTAATAAAAACCCAAATAAAAAGGCAAATGACGGCAATTTAATGGTTCAGTCGCGAAAACAATAGTGTTGTTGTTATTCTTGTTGCTGGCTCTTGTTGTGGCTAAGAGAAATGTGAAATGTGTAATGTGTTTTTGAAAGCCAAAGTTACCTGCAGTTCCTGCTGTCTGCTGCTGGCTACCTATGAAGTTTTTTATCTGCAAGCTGCAGCTGGTCGAAAAGTTGTCGTTGCTGCAGTGGGCAGTGCAAAAGTAAACTTTAATTATAGCTGGACAGCAGTGCTTCTAATGAATGCCCACCTACCCACCTGTCCACTTTCCCACCTTTCCACCTGCCCACCTTCCCACCTTCCCACCTCCCAACTGCCCTCAAACTGTGCTCTGCGCACTTGCTGCGATTTCTATTTACCAGAATTCGCCTTATTAAAACTTTTCGTCAACTTGAGAGTCTGGCAATCCATTTGGTCTTTAAACTCGGCTGTTGCCATAGCTCTGTGCTTTGGTCTTATATAGTATTTATATATTTATTTGCATGACAACAGCAGCAAGCCAAAAATTTAATTAGATTTAAATTCTTGGATGTCTAATGTGCCGCTCGACTTTGTTTTTTTCTCTCTTTTTCTCTTTCTCTCATTTTGATTTCAATTTTTTTTTTTTGTTTTTTTGCTGCATGGAAATTTGTCTTTACAAGTTTTTGACGTTGCCAGCCCAGAAATTGTTTAATTAAAAGTTTTGTACCGCTCTTGTTGTGCTTTTTTATGAACATACTCTCAGTTTCGTTTTACTTTAATTTTTGTTCGCTTATGTTTTTTTTTTTTCCATCCTGCAACACTTAAACACAACACTGCAACGCGAAAGTAGGCAAACTAAAAATGATTTAATTAATTTGACTCGAAGTCACGGCACGTTGCGGCACAGCTCGACTTTTTTGTTTTTAGCGTGAACCTATTAATATTATTAAATACCTTTTCATTGAGCTTCGCATGAGGCCTTTTGTAATTTTAATAGGCAGCCATTCAAGTTAACAGTGCTTAGAATTTAATTAAATAAAAATCTAGGGTATAAAAATACACATCAAAGTCATTCGCAAAATTTTAATTAAAAATTAATAATACCAGCCTCGGTATAGCAATCAAATAAACTTTAACTTGGCACTATAAATCTTGGGATTTCTATACAAAACACAAATTGAGTGTATTCAAAACAAATCAATGATAAAGTGCAAAAACAGATATTGGTTTGTATTTGAACCCTCAAAAGACTGCCCGTTGAGTTCGGACAAAGGCCTAGACAATATATTTGCCTTTTTACGCCGTATTCAGAGTACGCAATTAAAACGTAAAACCAATCAAAACATTCCATACCCATTGCAGAGTGAGGAAAACCAGGCACATAGACTGATAATGCCAAGCATACTGCACACATACACAAATAAACACACATACACATACATACATGTATACAATGTAGCAATAAAAAGTATTGGACAATTGGAAAAACCAAAGTCGACTGAACCACAGAGCTCAAACTTTTCCAGTCATCTTCATCTCAGGTTGACACCCAGTTTGCTCTCGCTCGGTGCTTTCGAATACGCCGGAAAACCTGTGCGAAAACGAAACTGATACAAGAACCGAAAGAACGAGAGAATGAGCGAAACGGGTGCACAAACAAATTAGCAAAAGGAGCAACACAAATAAGAAAACAAGAAAGAACATCTGTTCTCGAACTGTCGAATTCCAAATTCACTTACTGACATATTTATCAACTAAACAGAGTTCTATATTTAAAAAGCGACAAATTTAGAAGTTACGAAATATTAGTACATATTAAGTTTTTAAATCTTTTACTCTAACTTAACTAATGCAATGAACACCTTAAATATTAGATGTAAATTGTAAGCCAATAAATCCCAGAAAAAATAAAACTACTCTTAAGATTTTATTTAAAGAGATGAATGTTTTATTTCAGCAAGGCTGCAAACCACCAACATTTTTGGAGCAAGACTTAGGTTCGGCTTGCGAACTGGTTTATATATGGGTTCGAGCCTTTTTTCAATTTAATACAAACAAATATTTATATTGTTTTTTTAATTTTTACTTAAATCATAAGCCAATAATATATATTATTAAAAAAAAGTCGAATTTTGATAATTATTTAAATTTAATCAAAGATTTAGATGTGACTTATTTTTATCCGAAGTCTCAAAATTGTTGAGTAGAAAAACATAATATTTTTGTAAATATTTTAATTAAATTTAGTTTAAGTTTAATTTAATAAGAGCTACAAGCTGATGCTTATTAGATATGGCACTAGTCACTAACATTTATAAAATATTATGTTATATTACATTTGGTTTTTATATAAAAAGACATAAAATCTAACATTATTATTATTATAACTATTATCAAGTTATGTTTTAGCCTATTACATTTGGTTTTTATATAAAAAGACTTAAAATCTAACATTATTATTATTATAACTATTACATTTTTTTTAAATTTTATTTTATTGCATTTTTTTGTTTTTTAATATTATAGTTTTTAATATTATTATTATTAGTTTATTATTTAGCTGATTTTTGGAAAATGTAAATTTAATTTCTTCTTTAATGATTTATTTTCGAACCGAACCTTTTAAATAAGAAAGTGCTTCGGTTCAGGTTCGTGTTTGCGGAATAAACAATGTCAAGGGTTCGGTTCTTGATGCGGTTTGAGCTGCTTAAGACCCCGAACCGAGTCAGTTCTTCGAGCTTCGGTTCAGAAAATTGCAATAATCTCTACATTCATATTATTATAATTTGATAGCAACTACATACAATACATATGTGCATTTAAGTATTTTGTCTGTTACAATTGTTGACACAAAATATTTGGGCCCGCTGCAAGGGTATACCGAGCACAAATAAAGCCCTTATATATATATGTAGCTATGTGGGCGTCATGGGTCATGGGTCATGGGAGTGATGTCGTGGGCTGTTGGTTGGTAACTGTGCGACTGCTTTTCAAATGTGCCAAAGTTAATTAAGATCGAAATCAATATTGGCCCTTTAGCTAAAAGCATCAAACAATCCCAACCATGGCCAAAGTGTCCAGCATTCGTATCAACAGCGCCGAGGGGCGTCAACAACGTGCAACATGCCGCCTTCCAACAACAACAACAACAGTTACAACAACAAAAAAGTGTCAAAGTATACGAAGCAAAGTTCTGACTGCTAACGAAATAATTTCAGATATTTTGTGTTGCTAATTCGAATGCGGCACAACTTGGCCAAGAAGAAGCCTTGAACGCATGTGCGCATCTTTGATTTGGTTTGGGCACGAGTATCTAGGTCGGATACTCCCATCTCCCAATAGCCATCACAGCTCAACTATGTAATTTAATTTGCCTAAAGTTCGCTGCCTTTTCTGTTTGGGGTTTCCATTACTCAAGTAAGTATTTTCCGGCAAAGTCCGCTCGCGAATCCTTTTGTACTCCTAATTATATCAGAACTTTTTGCTACTTTTTGTATTATGCATATAAAAGTAAACTTTTTGTATGCCAACTAAATAACATTAATATAGTACTACACTGATAATAAGAACTGTTACTGTTACACACTACAGCCAATTTACAGTGATTTAATAAACCTTTAATCACCATATAATTCCGGGACACGTGTTAAATCTGTTAGCTAAATGCTTTTTTTTACGTACATAAATTGGCGATTTGTTGCGTTTGTTGTTGTTGTTGTTGTTGTTGTGGCGTCTGGCATTAACATAATCCTGGCGATAATTGAAAAACACGTTTGTGGCCATGTTAATGTTCAGAAAACAATTTACGTTAATAACAATAACGTTTTTGGCTTTCGCGTTATTGCAATTTAATGAACAAGAGGCCAGAAGTGTGGTACAACATTGGTACAAGTATGTTTTTGGCCCGATAAGCGTTGGCCAACATTGTTGCCGACCAGTTCTCTTAACCAACAATGTTGGCTGGCTTATAAAGATACAAGTTGGGAGTTGGTAGGTGATAGGTGGGAGGTGGTAGGTGGGGTATGCTGCATTAAGGGCCGGCTTATCAGGCTTTCGCTTATGCCAAAAACGTCCAACAGGATCGTAAAGCATGCGAAGAACCCTTCTACTCTCGTTTATGTCTGGCAAATCAAAATTAATGGCTAACCATAACCGTGGCACAAAGTTGCACTTAAGTCTCAAGCTGCCAATGCAGTTGATATAATTAGGGCAGGTGAAAGGCAAGAGAGAGAGTGTGAGAGAGAGAGGGAGCACCGCCTCATAAAATGCTCAATAGACAGCTGGAAATGTGGCCCGAATTGTGACTTGGCTGAAACTAAATCGAGCTGCTGTTGCTGTTGTTGTTGCTGTTGTTGTTGTTGTTGCTGTTGCTGCCTTGTTGCCTTCTGCCATCACGTTTTTAGCCGCCGAGCGCTTGAAATAAAATTAAAAGTTTGTGTCGCCCTCCCGAGCGTTCACACAGTGCCAGCCAAACGTCAGCCTCCACAGTACTCAACCCAGTTGCTTAAATGCATAAAATTTGATATTTTATGTGGAGCTGCTACCTCGCAGCATTTATGTTGTGCCAACAACAGCAACAACTATAGAAGCAACAACACCCCTCCATTGGCTGGGTGTGCGCAATCTCTTCGCCATGATCCCATTCCCTATCCCATTCCCATTCCTGTGCCTTTGCCCTTGCCATGCCCTCCGCCCCATATCCCGTGACAATTGCAACCGGAAACGCACATAAATGTTGGCAACTAACTCAATTGTTGTTGTTGCTGCTGTTGTTGTTGTTGTTGATGCTTTTGGTGCTGCTGTAAAATATGGCAACAGCATTATTGCTGCTGTTTGTTGCTTGCAATCGAGTAAGTAAAAGAGCGAGAAAGATATAGCAAATATATATTCAATTGGAAAGGTACAACAGCTTTGATAAGTGATTTGTAACCTGTTAAATCAGCTGTATGCTGTTAGCATTAAGTTTATTTATATGACACTACGAATATATGTATCTTTAATTCATTACAAACTATGTATGTATTTTAATAAATATACTTACTTAAAAATGTTCTAAAACCAAGATTTTGGTCTCAAAACTAATAATTTTGGTCTAAATCTAGAGCATATAAATCTTAAAGTAAGAAAACACATCTTGGTCTTAAGACTATTTCAAATAAGACAAAGTTCATATTATTAGATTAAAAGTTCTTAACATTTAAGTCAAGAAATAAAAAAAATAGGGATAACACATCTTGGTCTTAAGACTATTTCAAATAAGACAAAGTTCATATTATTAGATTAAATGTTCTTAACAATTAAGTCAAGAAATAAAAAAAATAGTTTCCAAATTTGAAAATTTTTTTTTTATATATATAAAATTTTGTTCTGGCTTAACAATTTTATAAATGCTATTTAACTGTGTTTTTTTCCAAGTAATGAGCGGGATTCGAACCCATGCTCGCCGCCTCTCACAGCTGAAGTGGCGTCTCTAACCAGAGCGCCACGGTACTACCATTGGCTTGCAATAAAATATGACATAATTATTCTTTCCTAACAATTTAAGATTTTAATTCTTGTATTTAAGTGCTGCAATTTTATAGATTAATATTTTAAGTACTAAAAATGTAATCTTAAATTGATCTTATTTTACGAACAAAATATTTAAGATGAAAGTTTTGAATTTTTGAAGTTGTTCTTGTTTTTTAGTGTAGAGTATTTGTATTTGTCAGCAAAAGTTCTATAATTTTTTTTCAGTTTTTAAAAATCCAAGCACACTTTGCTCCACACACACACACACACAAGGATGAACTGATTGTTGCATGTGTCGCACAGCCCGTGGGGCATTTAATACGATTTTGTAGCTCAGCAATCCAGGGTAATGGCCTACAGTTTTGATTACTTAACAATAGGCCAATAATCATAAGCGAGTTGATTGGCAGCACATAAACAATATCAACTTGAAAGTCATCAAATTATTGCAACAGTTCATTAAAATGGGGCAATGTGCATAATTTTCGAGTTAAAATTCAAAAGTTTGCGATGCCAAAATAATGAACTTGCTCTCGCAATCTGTTGCCAATAGCCAAAAACTCATAAATTTCAAATGCAACAACAACAGCAACAACAGCAATAAACAAACTGAACGTATGGCCAAAGTGTTGAGTAGAAGCCAAAAGAAATGATTCCGTTGGCTCTTGTTGCTGTTGTTGTTCTTGTTGTTGCTGTTGCTGGTGACGACTTTTGATTTTGAAAATATTTCCTCTGAATTGTGGCATGCATTGTTATTGTGAGGCAGCGAGAACTGCTTTATGAGTGTCACGCCGCATGAGGGGAGGGGAGGGGCTACCAATAATAACAATAATCATAACGGCAACAACTTTGCGCCAAAAGTGCCAAAAACATTTCATTGATTTCATGTGCCGCCTTCGAGGCGGCTGCTCTTGCAATAATTTTCAAATTTTCATTTGCCGTTGCCGTTGCGCCTTGAAAGTACAACGCAGATGTTGCTCCTGCCTGAAGTCGAAAGGAAATATGGTCACAGTTATGTACACAATTCCCCTCTGTATACCTCTCCAATTTCACCCACAACTGAAAAGCGATTTTTCTTTTATGCCGAATTTTGTGAATTATGTGGCAGCAATTGTGTTGGAGTTCGATATTTGCTGCTTTGAGCAGTTCTTTGTATTGAAAGCCTCGCCTGAAGGCTGCCCCCAATGGCTAAAAGAGCAACAGAGAGGGAGAGACAGAGAGAGAGACAGAGACAGAGTGTGAAGTGTTGCAATGTAGCGCATAATTAAGTCGGCCAAGGCGTCTCGCTAATTGGTTTATTATGTAAGTCCCCTTAGGTAAGCATCGACTTGGCCAATTGTTAAACCTCTGGGCAACGTGATAAATATAATGAGTGGGATTTATTGCACTGAACAAACAAATTTTCTAAAATCAAAATTTTGTGCTCAAAACTAAGAATTATGGTCAAAAAAATGCGTTGAGGGAATAAAAATCTTAGATTTCTTAATCTTATTACATTTTTTATTTTGGTTATTTAAAATGTTCTTAAAATAAGACCAAGTTCTTATTTAAAGAATAAATGTTCTTAAAACTAAAATCAAACAAATAATAAAAATATTAAAAATGATTTTTTAATTTTATATATATACATATTTTTTTAATTTCTTCCTTTATAAATTTTATTCTGTTTTGGTAGTTTTAAAATGTTAATTTAATTTGTTGAGAGTGGGATTCGAACCGTCGCCAATTTATTTTTTCTATTCTATTTTTATACTATCCTAACAATTTAAGATTTTTATTCTTGTATCAAGAACTTTAATTTTTTAGATTAATATTCATGGTCTTAATTTGTTTTATTTTAAGAACAAAATATTTAAATGAAAGTTCTTGATTCTAGAAGTTTTTCTTTTTTTCAGTGGGGATCAACTTGAACCTATTCTGGATGGTTCGACTCTTAATTGCGCTGAAATCTTCAATTTCTAGCTTGTAAATAAACTACTTCTATTATATTCTATTTTAGTTATTTTTTTTCAACTAAGTCTGTCACTTTTCATTTCGGACAGTCATTCCATCTTTTATATTATATCCTCAATGGATAAGCATGACTTTTGTTTTCAGTGAATCCTGATTAATCATCAATTAATTGTCTCCGTCTCTTTTAATTCAGATTCCCTTTGACCAATTCTATATTTATTTTCAATTATAACACATCCCATTCTGTAATAGCATTTTATTATTTGAACTGCATATTGTGTGTATTTTTTCTTTTCGTTTTCGATTCTATTTCTGATGCTGTTGGCTGCATCTTTGAACCTTCTACTTTATGCGGTCTGCTGGATGTTTTATAACATGCCAAACATTTTTCATATTTTCCGCATTACTTGCATTTATGTATGAAGCCTCAACCACACACACACACACGCACACACACACACCAATACACACACAATGTTATCTTAGCGCTTCCGGCTGAAAGCATTTCTTACCACTCTCTCTTTCGCACTATCTGTAACTTTCTCTCTCTCTCTCTCACTCTCGCATCATCAATGGGCAACGTGACCACCAAGTTGTCTTGGAAAATGGTCAAAAAATAAATGGATGATTGAATGAAAACCCCGCCAGCTGGCAAAAGGCGAAAACTCAAGCAAAAACTGAAGCAAAAAAAAAAGAAAAAATTGGCCAACAGCAAAAGGCCAAGTCATCGTCTTTAAAACCAATGTTGGCAGCGCCAATTTCCGGCTCAGCTCTCTGACTCTCTGACTCTCTCTCTCTCTCTCTCTTTCTCTCTCTGTGGCAACAAGATGTTCAGCTTGGCATTGCACTGGCAATATCTATGGCAACGTCTTGCATTCATTGGCCCATAAGCTTAAAATTTGTATGCGCACCGCTTTACTTCAAGTCCACTCACTTGGCCAACAAAATTGTCTGCCCCAATTTGCTGCATTCTTCTTGGACTTCGAAACCAGCTGCTTTATTAAATTTTCCCTTTTTTGCCGTAGCAACGAAAACTTCAAGTCAATTGCTAAATGTGCTCCACTTAATTTTATCTGCGCCAATTTCGCGTCTCCGGCTAGAAAACAAAACCAAAATACAAAGGAAGCCGATGCGATGCGATGAAAACCAAAGAAAATCCAACTTGAGGTCGGGTCATAATTACGACTATGCCAGTTTTTGTTGCCTCAATTACTCGTATTACATACGGACATAAATATTTTGATATTTTCATCTTTTATTTTGGTTGTTTTTTTTTTTTTTTTTTTTTGGTAGCTCGTTGTCATCTCGTTTGCCTTTGCCTGCGACTGAGCTTGGCCTGCAACGCGCCTTGGGGGATAATTGAAATTGTTTGCGCAATTTTACACTCCAAAGGCTAATGGAGTAGTCGACCGAGTCGACTGGCCGACTAACTGAAGCGAGGCCAACAAGTCAGCCAGTCAGCCAGTAAGGCAGTCAGCCAGTCAGGCAGTTAGCCTGGCAGTCAGTGGTTTCGGTTAGCTTGCAACATGCTTCTGGGTCAGGGCGGAATCTGATGATTCACAAAGCAAAGCGCTTTAGGCTGCGCCGCCCGAAGTTGCCATTGAGATGTTTAGCAAATTGAATTTGTGCATAACAAATGCAGGACTGATCATTTCATTTAGATAACAAATCCAAGTCCTTACAAGCCCACAATTGCCTAACTGACCAAAATGAAGGCCATCTGTAAATTTCTTTTCTTAATTAAACACATATAAGAAGCCAGAACCAGTACAGTAGTCATTACATTATATTAAAGAAAATTAATAAAGAAACTTGTAAGTTGCAAGTCTCGAAGACGCAATCATCGTTTGAGGTATGTGAATTAAGTTAAGGAAATTCCTCATTAAGTTGAACACAACTGCAGAATACCTTCAAAAACTTGTGGATATGAATATACAAAAGTGGGCGAAATAATAAGAACACCGTATTTTATTCAATAACAGTGTTAAACAATATTATAATAATATTCTGCGATTAACATTATTTAAAATATAAATATTAATAAAAATAAATTTAAGAAAAAATAAATAACTCTTGCTTCTGAGTCTAACACACATTCTCAATGGTCAAACCCATCTATATATGAATGCAATTACAAATGCGTACTTTAACCTCGAATTTAACGCACTTGCAGGTCGAATTTTTCAAAACGCCATCATTCTTCGCAGAATTTGTCTTAGTTATGTTGTGTCAAAATTTCAGGCTTGTGCGACTTATGGCTTGGCCTGCACAACGATCAGTCAGTCAGTTAGTAAGGTCAAAGAGTATTATAACTAATTTATTCTAAGCATTATGCTGCCAACTTTGTACTCATCAAAGCCAAGAATAAATTGTTCAGCAAAAGTATTTCTCTTTTTTAACAACTCGCCATTGAATAAAGGTCTGAGGATTGACCCGATCAATCTATAGAGCAAATATTGTATCGCTGTTCTTAATATTTTGCTCTCGTCTGTAGATGTTTTCTGATTGGAATGCAATTAAAATTGCTTGGTTTCAGGTAGCATGCATCATGTAAGTACACTGCGTGGCCTTGCCCCATGACAGCTGCTTGTATCTCTGCTCACAGTGACAGCCGGGGCAATAGGGCTGTGGCATGGGTGAAGTCATTTGAATATTAGAAGTGTTTTTCACACCTCCAACAAGCGGAGACAGCAATGGGTTACTTCTGCTCCTTTTTTTTCTATTTATTTTGTTGTTGTTTGTGCACGCATGACGCCTGCAAATAAAACAGAAATTACAGCTCATTAGAAAAATGAAAGAAAAATGTAAATAAAAAGGCAAAACCAAGGCAAAAAGCATTCAGCTGCGGGGCAAGGCAACAGCAAGAACAACAACAACAACAAGAGCAGGAGCAGAAGCAGGAGCAGCAGGAGTAGTAAAAGCAAACAGCAGGCGGGCGCAAAAAGGATTCAACAAGAGTATATGGTTAGGCAGACGACGAGTGAAAAATGTAAATAAAATATTGCACAATGTATGGGTGGAATGGTGGCATGGTGGAAATTGTGGGGCAGACGCAGAAGCTGGCAGACAGGCAGACACTTGAGCACGTTGTCAAGTGTGTCATGGTGTTGGTGTCTGCCTGGCAACAACAGCAAGAGGAGGAGGAGCAGCAACAACAACAGCAACTGTAGCAACAACAACAGCAAGCAGGACACATTATGCGTCGTTTAAATAGCAATAAATCTTGCATAAAAGCACGCGCCCAGAGGGACGGCAACTTGGTTGCAACTTTAATATGAAAATCTGTTGGCCAGGACTAACGATGACAACGAGTCCTGCGCATATTTGCAACGCTAATTTAGCATCAAGTCAGCAGATTGTGCCAGGATCAGACCAAACAAGCCAGCAAGCCAACAAGCTGGCAAGCTGGCAAGCCGTCAAGTCACAAGGCCATCAAGTCATCAGCCGCGCACCATTAAAACTTGAAAGAAAATTAACTTGACCAAGTCGCAGCATTAAATTGAAATCGCTGCTTTGCTGGCGAAGGCGTTGCCATCAATATTGACTCAAAGGGATCAGGGCTAAATGTTGCACGCAACGCCAA
Source organism: Drosophila innubila (assembly GCF_004354385.1). Taxonomy (NCBI): domain Eukaryota; kingdom Metazoa; phylum Arthropoda; class Insecta; order Diptera; family Drosophilidae; genus Drosophila; species Drosophila innubila. The sequence continues at coordinate 27,490,356 of NW_022995380.1, forward strand.
CGCCATCCATCTTACTTAATGTCAACTGCAGCGAGCCAAGAAAGGACTTGGCTAAGTCGCCCAATGCCTGCCGACCGCCTGGTAGCACTTGCTCATTATGCGATGACAAAAGGAACATCTAGTATTAAGCATCAGTGCAGCAGGAGAAGCAGCAGAAGCAGCAGCAGCAGAACTTTCACGCTTTTATGATTTGCTAACGACATGCGCTTCGTCCAGGCGGTTGCTGTTTAAAAATCAATTTCGTTACCGCATGCAGTCCTTGCACTCTTGCCAAAGCTGCTTGCCAGCTCCCTCCGACACGCAGTCTTCTGTTTATATTCTTGTCATGTCACTGACTGCAACAAAAAACTCCCATCTCACACGTCTACACTGCAAAAAAAAAAGAACAACTTCTAAAATCAAGAACATTTTAAGACCTAATCCTAATTTTAAGAATATTAATTTAAAGAATCAAAGTTTTTAATACAAGATTTAAAATCTTAAATTGTTAGGAAAGTATAAATATGTAATATTTCATTTAAAACAGGTGGTGGACTCGTGGCGCTCTGGTTAGAGAAACTGCTTGTGAAGCAGTAGGCTCCGGTTCGAATCCCACTCCTTAACAAATCAAAATAAGTTTTTTAAAATTACCAAAGACAGAATAAAATGTATAAAAATTAAAATTAAAAAATATTATTATAAAATTAAAAAATAATAAAAAAATTATATTAAATTAATATCAAAAATCACTTTTAATTTTATTATTTTTTCATTTTAATCTTAAGAACATTTACTTTTAAAATAAAAACTAGGTCTTATTTGAAATGTTCTCAAAACCACCAAGACTTGTGTTTTCTTCATCTAAGAATTTTATATTCTCGACGCATTTTTTAGACCAAAATTCTTAGTTTTGAGACCAAAATCTTGATTTTAGAACATTTTTGTTAGCAGTGTATCGCCCCCAATTCTGTCACATCAACACAACAAAAGCCAATAGCCGTCAACGTGCCTTTGGGGGCTCATATACCCCCCGCAGATTTGCGCCCAACTGTAGAAAGGGTCTTTTGGCTCTACCCTAGTCAGACGCTAGGAAACGCCAGACTTTGTATACGCCGGCTGCTGGCATGCGTCAGGTGTGCCATTTTAATAAATTATGCATCCTGCTAAATGCTTAAACAATTGAATTTTATATTTACATAATATGTAATATGATGTGACATCATTATGCAAAAGGGGGGAAGGACCAAGGGAAAAGCGGGAACAGGCAACTCTGACGCTTCTTGCTTGACGCTTTATTGAATTATGTTTGGTGCTGAGTGGCATCCAAAATATGACACAAAATGTAGCAACATTGCGTCTCGAAGGGAAGGCAACAGACAGGACCTCAAGTCTTTGATAGATTCACTTTCTCAACCCTTATTCTGTGGAACATGAGTTTACATGCGTTTACGTGAAGATTTATGTCCGATATCTTAGATAGAAAATGAACAAATTGATACTACTACTCCTACTAACTAGTCTCAACAAGTCAGAAAGACTATAGTCGAGATCCCGACTAAAGGATACCCGTTACTTATTTCAATACATATAAAAGTGTTTGAGAGGGGTTTTTTCAACAATATAAGATCTATTGCATACTCTAAGGAGCCTGTATTTCTTTAGGAGCTTTGAGTAGCTACTTCTGCTGTACTACTTATCCAATCCTGCTGCGATTAAGTGTGATAATAGCTAATAATCAAGGCATCAAACCGAAACAAATAAAGATTACGGTTTCGGTTCCGGTACCCTCCCAAACAACTATTTCGGTACACGGTTCTTTTTCAGTTTTATTCTATCGGTTTTGTTTTCAGTACCGGTACGCAACGGTACATCAAATAAATTTTTAAACATTTTCAGATGTTAAGGTGTCGCTTTGTAATAATTATGACATTGAAGTAAATACCTTGATCCAGAGAAATAATATTTTTTGAACGAATTTAACAAAATTTGAATTGAATAAATTTAGAGGATCATGATCAAAATGACATTTCACTTGAAAATCGGGTCAGTTTTGTTCAAGTTATGACAGTTCGAAGTTGCTCAAGCTTCTGACCTAACAACTTTACAAGGCAAAAAATTGCATAATTTTGACATGATTTTTTGCATGAAAATGAAAGGTCTCGGAATCAAATTTAAAGTGTTGTTTTATACTAATTACGATATAAGGAGTTGATTAAAAGTGAAAACTTGAGATTTAAAATTTTGAATTTTCGAAATTTCAAAGGGGGGACCCTTACCGTCAAAATCGAGTCTAGGTCGAAAATAATTAAAATTTTTAAAAGAATTAAATTTAAATACAGAATGAATTTATAGGTTAAACCATGATCAAAATGACATTCCGCTTGAAAATCGGTGAAGTTTTGCTCAAGTTATGACTGTCTAGCAGCTTAGACGGACGGACAGATAGACAGACAGACGGACAGACAGACAGACGGAATCGGCTATATCGACTCGATTTGTTTTAAAATTTTATTTCTATTCGCATAAGCGCTTTTCGGGTATACATAAACATTTGCAATCTGTTTCATAATCCATCGGAATATGTAAACTAAATCACATGATGTGTACACCTCAAAATTGTATTCCAGAAATTTATGAGTCTAGCAGATATTACGTATACGCCACTTTGTAAAACACGTAGACTCTATGTTAGCCAGAGACAGACACAACGAGGGGCCACTCAGTCTGTCTGTTGACTGACTGAGCACATTTATGGCAAAGTGCTTAATTACAACAAAGCGCCACGTGACTTCCACATGTGTGTGCAAGCCATGGCTAAAGAGAGCGGAAAGGGGAAGGGATGGGGAGATGGGAATGGCATGCGTCTAATCAAAACTTTTATTTGCATGAAATTAAATTCAAGCAATTGCACTTAATTTGCCAAACAGCCCGAACAGGCGATGGGCGATGATAAATAAACAGGGAGAACGCTCAAAATATAAAAGAAAAGATTTAAGCAGAGCAGTCAAGAAAAAAATCGAAATTAAAAAAGCAAGCAAGCGTGGGAAAGGGACAGCAAGGGTGAAGGGTCGAAATTGTGGGCAAAATGCTATAGGGAGTTTGCGAGAGGGCAAAAATTATGAGCACGCTGGAGAAATCTAAGATGCTCCCAGTTGCTAACGGCACGCCGGGCATTGGGCGTGGCAAACACAGCCGCAGCCTTTTGAAGTGTGCACAGCAACATTACACACACACACAAACACACACACACACACACACACACACACACACGCTTAAGCATACACGCACTCTAGACGCCCATAAATAAAGTATTTGATGTGCATGAAGTTAATGTCTTATTATGCCCAAGTTGTCAAAAACAAGCGGCCTCCATCCCGAGCAATGCCAGCTCAGTTCCAAAGTAGTTAAACACTGGCTTCCATCCTGGTTGTTAAAGCACACTTAATGTGTGTGCGGGCGGTGGGCGTTAGGCAGCAGGCGGCAGGCGGTACACTGAAAAAAATAAATAATAAATAAATAAATATATATAAATATGTACTATATAATATAATACAAAAAGTGTACCCAAAAAGTGCAGCAGAGAGCGTCGGTTCGAGTCCCACTCGCAAAAAGAATAATACCTACTGTAGATTTTTTTTTGGAAAAACAAAATGGTACCCCAGTCGTAATCTACGGTCAATTTTAAGATATTTTCACGAAGAAACCATAGTTCTAAAATCAATTGCTAGTCCCCGCTTTTTGAGTTGAAAATTTTTGCGTTTTTAGTCCTTGCAAGGACGAAAGTTATGTTTTAAGGACAATTTGTCTTTGTATTTGAAATTCCTGGTCCTAACACGAGTTTTGATACAAATCTTGTCAGGATCGGACTAAAAATATTCAAGATATGGTAATAATTCATGATAAAAATATCAAAAAAAAATTTCAACTAAAAATTGATTTTAGAACTATTGTTTCTTGATAAAAACATCTTAGAATTTACCGTAGATTACGAATATGGTGTACCATTTGTGAATTTTTTTTGGTTCATACAAATCAATGCACTCTAATAAATACACAGTAAAAAACACATTTATAAAATTACCTGGAAGCCTGAATAAAATATGTGAAATACATTAAAAAAAATTAAAAAATTTTAAATTTAAAATTCTCTTTATATTATTGTATTTCTTGATTTAAATTTTAAGTACATTTATTCTTATAATAAGAACTAGGTCTTATTTGAATTTTTCTTAAAACTATGATGTGTTTTCATACTTTCAGAATTTATATATGTTCTCAACGCCTTCTTTAGACCAAAATTATTAGCTTTGTTACCAAAATCTTGATTTTTTTAACATTTTTTTATCAGTGTAGGCGGCAGAAGATGGATTTTATTAACTTGAACGCAATGCTTGCCTGGGCTCTGATTTGGCTAAAGAGCAGCCCGCGCCTGCTTAATGATAACAAACTCAACACAAGTGATAACGCGTCAAATTACCAAAGCGTCGCGCCCGCTGCACATATGAGAAGACGATGGGTGGCATTACATAGATAGGTTTTCAGTGCCGTCGCGGGTGTTGTAAATACAATCAATGAATTTCAACTGGTTGTCTTGGCATCGCATAACCCGGCTTCTCATTTACTTCTTTGCGACTGCCAGGCAACGTCAAGCAATTGTCAGATTGCAAGCAAATGTGTGTGTGTCCTTGTGAGTGTGTGTGTGTGTGTGTGAGTGGTGAAAACAAAATTAGGCAAATTTAATGAATTTATGCTGGTGGCGTCTCTTTTGTAATTTGAGTGCGCGCGCAGCGATGTAAGTGACCTGCTTAGTCCTCGGTTAAGTGGCTTTGCATCTAGTCATGACAAAGGGTGGTAAGAAGTAAGGGGGGACAGATGAAAGAGGAGAGTATCTAGATGTGGAATGGCATCTAAAGATGTGTGTGTGTGTGTGCAGTGAGGTTTGCGGACTAACGGCAATTTGCCAGCAGTTGGCTTCGGTGGGAAACCTATAAATGGGATAAGTGTGTGTGGAATACGATTTAATGTTCTGTGGCTGCTTAATGCTCCACCAAGAGGTACTAATTTAAGATAACATTTGTGGCTGCGATAACAATAATGTTTGAGATATGATCAGCTTTAATAAGGCAACGTTTTCTTAGTATAATGTCATACATCGATCATTTCCTATAACTTTGATTGGGTTTCCTTATCAACAGAAATACTGATTGAAGTCAGTTTTAACTTCCATACTTATAATGGATCACATATTAATTGCAGCTGGATTTTACAACATATTTTACAAAGCAGCCAAAGATCTAATAAAAATCAAAACAAGATACAGAGCGTAAAATTTTTGAACGAATTTAAATAAATTGAAATGCAGAATAAATTTAGAAGCCAATCCGTGATAAAAATGACATTCCGCTTAAAAATCGGTTCAGTTTTGAAAAAGTTATGAGAGTTTGAAGTTGGTCCAGCCTTAGACCCAGCAAATTTACAAGTCAAAATTTATGTCGGCTTTGGCATGATTTTCTACAAGAAAATAAAAGGTTGCAGAATCAAGTTTAAAGTGTTGTTTTAAACTAATAATGATATAAGGAACTAAAAAACAAGATCCAGAGGAAAACATTTTTTTAAATGAAAAATCGAAATAAATTTGAATGTGGAATGAATGAAGTGGCCAATTTATGATCAAAATGTTATTCCGCTTGAAAATCACTGCAGTTTTGACAAAGTTATGAGAGTCGGAAGTTAGTCGAACCTTTGACCTAGCAACTCAAGTCACAAAACAAGCATACTACACATAAAACCAATTTATATATTTGAATTCTTGACACATTTAAGAGATTTTTCATCGGTCATCGGTCAACTTTCAAATCACACATTTTCAACGGGTACAAATGTGGTTTGCATTCGAATTAGTTTCTTGACACGATGCAGATACGAGGGTTTTATGCGATGCCACATAAGGAACCACGGATCCACATAAGGGAACATGCGATAGTCGCTAAACAGTTTGAGCAGCGCTGAGATTAACTCCGAACTGAATCCCAATTTGCATGTATATTTGTCGGCTGCAAACTCAAATCTTCGCATAAAATAATAGACAATCCAATTGGTAATTGTCACATACAATGGCATCACATACTTATACACCAGCCAATAGCCAACAATGGGTGGATAGAATGTTTTTGGAAATCCCGCAGCCTCGTACAGCACGGACTGTCTGTAGCAGGTGCCAAATATAATCAGATACATGAGGAGTGTGGCATGCGCCATGCAAAAGACTTTGCGAGAGTGTTGAAAGTACCAATGAGATAGTTCATGTGCAATATAGGCAATCAGCTGGTCATCCGTCAAGCCCTTACCGATCTCCTCCGGCCGCAATTCCGACTCTGGCCTGCCGTGATTCCAAAACAAATTCTCCAATATGACCACTTGTCTTCTACAGAAGCAGCCAAAGGCATAGGCCGTCGCGTTGTTCGATGAAAATGTACGTATTACATAGACACAGTCGGTTGGAAACTCGAATTTCGGCAGCAGATCCTTGAGGGCATTGCTCAAGGCGCCTTCTGGTAGCTTTGATTGCTGACCAAAGAATGAAATGCCATACAAGTTGATAAGTACATAAAGCAGCAGAGATGTAACAAACAGAAATCCCCAAATCCAAAGCACAAAGTAAGATCCGCCATGACTTTCGATGAATAGAAAAATCGTCGTTAGCGGAATTAGTGCCACCTGCAGCAGTACAATGAGCAGGGCAAAGGAGCAAAGGAGACCCACCAAAGGTATCGATTTATCCGGACTGACATCATAAAAGGGCTCCAGCACCAACTTGGTATAGAATACTAACGGTAGGCCACGTAGCACCATGTAAGAGGTAAAAAGCCAGACAAACGCAATACTCTGCCAGATCAGATCATCAACTATGCTGTAGAATCTGATGATTACTCTCCAAAGAGCTGGAAGAACTCCAAGGTATAGCTCAAAGCAACTGAATATGGCATCAAATATATAGGAGAGTAGCTTCTGCTCAACTGCATGTCCCTCGTCAACTTTCGCCAGCTGAAAGTCCTCCTTGGACATGGCGCTTTGCATCTCACTTGGCAGCTCCTTAACCCATTGGCATAAACGCAGCTGCCGCCAGCAAAGATACACATGAAACATGTTGCGCACCACGCACATCATGACCAGAATGTGTCGCAGGAATACGGGATCCGACAGGCTGAACGAGTCGGGCGCCCATCGGTAGCCGATTCCTGTGTACAGGACTTCAATGGGCTGGCTTTGCATCGGGTCCTGGTATAACGAATAGCCCATGGCTAAAGGAATCTCTCGTGTGAAGTTGTACAAAATTTAAGAGTGTGAGTTTAAACTGACACCTCATTGAAAATCTATTCCAGAGTTTGCTCATCTCGTTCTACTTTTACAGCACTCAGTAAGCCACTTCTTCAGAGAATCCTTCACGGCGCATTACTTTCATTTCAGTAGTCCACAATTCATGTCACCAGCAGACTCATTACCAGCATTTATCGACCTAATGGGGTAAGATCTCTGGCCACCGTCACAATACAAAACTTGTCATTCGAATTTTTGAAATTCTTGCAAAAAGTGACCAGCTACCCTCTCCTCTCCATGTTGAGAGGCCAAGTCGACAGTGAATTGGCTTCATTGCGTCTAAATGTGGTGTCCAACATCGACAGATGCCCGAGGCTTACAGCTTGCCAACCGCCAGCGACACCAGCAAGCAAGTTTCTTATCTCAGTCCTGCCTCCTTCTGCGTCCATTGAAATTGAGAACTGACACTTTTCACGGAGGCTAAGAGTTACATTTAATGATGTCGGCTCAAATATTTTCTGCCTTGCATTCAGGTCTTTGCTCTCCGGGCCATCTTTAAGCATCCTGCCGTCGTTGAAGGCTGTAATGGTTGGCCAATAAAACTTCAACTGCTGGGATGCGTTAGCCTTAAATAAAATTGAAATTTGCGACATATCCTTGACAAAGGAAACCCACACTTTTGTTCTTTGTTGGTATACACTCATTTATTTTCCAAAAAATTAAATCAAAGGTGAGAAATTCTCAACCTGCAAGTACATACATATTTCTTTTGTATTACGAGTTTAGTTTTTGTGGTGGTTGTTGTTGTTGTGCCATAAAGTTATCCAAAAGTAAATTGAAGAATTTTTCAAACAAAGGCCGCAAAGTCCTTTGCCAGCCTTTGCTCGTTGTCATCATCAAAGGAAACGACGGGAATGATCCTTTGCTTTTTTTTTTTAGCTTTTGCTTTAGCCACTGCTCAGGCTGCGGTTTCTTCTACTTACACACGACGCGCTTCGTTTCAGTTTTAAGTGATATATTGTATTAAATTAAAGGATTATCACATCATATGTTAAAAATTGAATTTGCGATATAGTTTAAACAGTGAATTGTTTTTCGTAATTCTTATGCTTTTGTTAAATATCTTTAAGTGTGGCAAAATGTGCTGCCGTAAGAGGCAGCGTCAAATAATTTACAAAGTACAAGTTGCTAACATAAAATGCTATGTTGATATTGATGTAGTTTGAGTTCAAGAATACACATTTAACCTTAATCGGGTTATGTTGTCTTTCAAATGGATGAAAGTTGAAGTTGTACGAAAACTTATTAGTATCTATTACTTAATTTAACTTAAAATCTAGCGCTGCTTCTTTTGCTATTCAAATTAACTGATTCTAAGTAGTTTGTATTGGTTAGCTTAATCGAAGCGCGTGTGTCTACCGCCTCCATCACCGCCGCCATTCCGGTTGCCAAAGCCACCGCCATCGCCGCCGCCGCCACCACCGCCAAATCCGCGTCCATTGCTCAGGCTGCCCTTCTTGAAGCCACCGCCGCCAAAGCGACCGCCGCCGCCGCCACCACCACCATACCGGGAGCGTCCACCGCCACCGTCGTAGCGGGAGTTGCGAGCAAGGTTCTCCAGCGCGGGATTGATTTCCTGTAATTATAATAATGCATTAATTAAATAATCCAAATTTCATTAAACAACTTATTGATTATCATACCTGATTAGCCTCTCTGAGCACATCGACAAGCGCCTTGGCCTGCTTGGCATTGTTTTTCGTGAAAAAGGCAAAGGATGTGCCCTTGGTATTTGAACGTCCTGTGCGTCCAATGCGATGGATGTAATCCTCGCTGTTTTGTGGATAGTCAAAGTTGATAACATACTTAATGCCATCGACGTCTGCATGTGGGAATAAAGAATGAATTAAAGTTAGCATTTCAAGTTTTATATTATTGACTAAGTATAATTGTAAAGAACAGTTTTCAAATTGCCAAATAGTTTTCTCTTTGCTCTGTGCTCGTTTGCAACAATTTTTAGCGTTTTTCCGAGACGTTTTACACTTTGAACACACTTGTCTTTTTTGATTCGCTTTTGGTTAAAGTTTATTGATATTTTGTATTCTGTTTTTTTTTTTTATTTATTTATTTGTTTTTTTTTTTGGTCTTTGTTGTTTTACGAAAAAAAGAAAATGTTTCAAAATGTACGTTACCTTCTTGGTGCTACAAATTGTTTCACTCAATTTCTCTCAATCAAAATCTCAAAGTTTTGTGGCGTCGCACAGCTCGTGATCCAAACTCTCCCCAAAAAGGTCGCATGACGTAGCGAGCGGCGAGAGTTTGTTGCATTGAGCCGCGTGCGCCTCATCTGACTCGACTCGACTCGACTCAATAGATTTGGGGAGCCAGGCCAACCGATATTCTAACCGCATCCTCCGTTCAGAAAGTTGGAGGAGGCGCGGATTTGTCGACCATAGAACTTTAAGCAAGCGGCGTTGTCCAGGATCAGTTGCCACCGACATAACGACGGGCGATGGCGGCGCAGGCAGACGTGGCAGTGGGCGTGGCGGCCCTAATTGGTAGCTAGGCACTCAGCATCAGCAGCAGCAGCAGCGACGACGACGACGGCGAAGACGTTGACCACAACAAACGACGACACCAGCTTTGAACCCACACACAGCTCTCTCTTAAAGCGTCCTCCAGCTGCATATATACAACTTGTCAGCAGCGTGCTCTCACTCTCTTTGATGGTGTGGTGATGTGTGTGTGTTTGTGTGTGTGTTTCGTGTGCATGTGTTGGTGCATCCTCTCTTCTGCATTGGCTCAGCATTGGTGGTAACCGATGAATGGATTCGATTCAGTGTTGCTGTTGCTGCCTGGCTGAAATTGTTGGTGTGTGCTTAGCAACCGGCCTGCCCAAGGATGTCACAGCCTCCCAGAGATGGTTTGCCTGCTTTGTAGCGCCGCCTTCAACTGGCTTTGATGCCGTCTTGTGACCAAAACGTGACTTTGACCGTTTGCTTGCTTGTTTTTGGTTTGTAGGTTGTTTGGTTTGGTTGTTTGCTTGACTGGTTGGTTGGTTGGTTGGCTTTATTACTATACTTCAACTTCAACTCTTTCTCAAACAGACTGCAGAGGCCACGTATATGATGCATGATGTTGGGGATTTTTCTCTTTTCTCGTCTCGTTCACGTTGATCGCGCGTCCGTGCGGCAGCCAAGCGGACACGACTCGATCATGTCAACTTTATACCTTTTGCTTACTGATAACATTTAATATTTATCATTTATCATTTGCTTTCATTTCTCATTATTTTTTTTTCATTAGCAAAAGTCGCTCAAGTTACGAGTACAGGTATTGCAACTTGTCGATTGTCTTTTATCCTCCCCATCATACTACAATAAACGGCCTCTGTAAACGAGAAAGAAGGAAGAGACAAGAGAGAGAAAGAGGCAGAGAGAGAGACACACACACAGATAATGTGTGCAACAATACAAGTCACATTTAAATTACATTATTTAGGTCGGGTCGGGTCGGGGGCAGGACAAGGTGCAAGGTTTGGGGCGGGGTAGGAATAAAAATTTATGTTGATTATTAAAGTTTGGCTTTTTGGACTTATGACTAAAAACTGTTTGTTTGTTTTTTTAATATAAATATTTTTAACTGATGGCGCACACGCTAAATTGTTCTTGTTTTTAAATCTAGATGCGGATGAGGGGGGGAACAAGGTTTCTAGTTTCTTGGAATGGCATTGGCAAGTGGTGTGGGTGTGTGTGTGTTTGTGTGGGTGTATGTGAGTGTATTGTGTCAGTTACACGTGCGTGTTAAGCAATGTTTGAATGGGATGAGGATGGTGTGTCTATTATACATACATAGATATAATCTGGTTCAACTGAAACTTACCCAAGCCACGGGCCGCCACATCGGTGGCCACGAGAATGTTGGACTTGCCGGAGCGGAACTCGCGCAGAACAAAGTCACGCTCTGACTGGGATTTGTCGCCGTGAATGGCGCCACAGCGGACACCGAAGCTGCGAATGAATCGCACCAGATTATCCACGCGACGCTTTGTCTCCACGAATATGATGATTTTGCCGGGATTCTCGCTGGTGTCATATATGTCAGACAGCAGGGTCTTTAATCTGTAGAATAATTTGTAATTAGAATAAGCAAAAACATTTCTTTATATTTATTCTTACTTTTCCTCCTTGCTAAATTCGTCGCACACATCGACCACTTGGCGGATGTTGTGATTTGCCGAGAGCTCCAGTGAGCCAATATTGATTTGTATGTAGTTGCCAAGGAAATCCTCAGCCAGCTGCTTAACCTCTTTTGGCCATGTGGCACTCCACATAAGCGTCTGCCGATCGGGACGAATCTGTGAGACAATCTTGCGAATCTGGGGCTCGAAACCCATGTCCAACATGCGATCAGCCTCATCGAGCACCAGGTAGGTGCAGCGCTTCAGATTGGTTGCGCCCGCCGAGAGGAAATCAATGAGACGTCCGGGTGTGGCAATGACAATCTCACAGCCACGCTGCAGATCTCGCATCTGACCGCCCTTCGGGGCGCCACCAAAGACACAGGTGTTGCGCACATAGGAGGCCGAACCGAACTCGGTGGCCACCTGCTGGATCTGCTGGGCCAACTCGCGGGTAGGCGCCAGCACCAATGCGATGGGTCCGTCGCCGCGCTGCAGCGGCTGTTGGTTGTTGATGTGTACAATGGCGGGCAGAATGTAGCCCAGTGTCTTGCCGGAACCTGTCTTGGCAATGCCCACAAAGTTGGCACCACCCATGGCAATTGGCCAACCCTGGGCCTGAATGGGTGTCGGTGATTTGTAGCCCTGACGGCGAATCTCCTTCACCACATAGTCGGGCAGGTAAGCCTCAGAGAAATCCTGAATGGGATTGGACGCCTGACCGCGCACTGTGATCTCGTGTTCATCGCGATAACGTTGCACTTCATATGGTGAGCGATTGGTAACCGTGGGATGCTCCTGATAAAAGTTCTTTTTGAACGGCGTCAAGTTGGAGAAGTCCACTGGACGCATGGGCAAGTCCTGGCTGTTGCCGCCACCACGACGATCACCACCGCCGCCGAAGCCGCCACCACCTCCTCCGCCAAAGCGTCCACCGCCTCCACCACCGCGATCATCGCGACGCTTCTCAATGCGACCATTGCGCACGCCGTGATAGTCACCGCCGCCGCCAAAGCGTCCACCACCCCCACCTCCACCGCCGCCTCCGCGTCTGTCGTCATCGCGTTCGCCACGACCGCCACGTGCGCCGGATCCAAAGTCACGGTCGTGAGGTGCCCTGTAAAATCGAAAATATGCAAAAGTAATTAATTAAATAGTATTTACTATCAAAGATTTAAACCAGAAGTAAGGCCGTAACCTTTAACCGGTATTAACCGATTGAAATAGCTAACCGTAGCTCAAACCCTAACCGTAACAAAACTTTTTCATTCTACCGAATCCAAAAAAGGCAAAATTATTTAAACCGAAATAACCGATTAGAAAGCGCTTCATGCATATATATATATATAGGTTAGGTTAGTTTCGTTTCAATCAATCATTAAATTCAAATGTATTTTTAAGGTGTAATCAACGTTTTTCAAACTAATTTTGATTTTAAATTTAAAATCCATCTTATTAGATAGAACTCTTTTGAAATGAAATCATTTTTGTTTATAAATATATTTTTTTAATTTTTATAACTTTTTTTTTTGTGAACCGAAATCAGTATTTCAAAACCGAAATATATATTTAAAAAAAAAAAAAAACACCGTTAACCGTAAAAAAAACCGATAAACAAGGATTTTTCGTAACCGATAATTGAAAATCAAAATACAGACACAACCTAAACCCTAACTGAAACCGAGTTTCGTTTCGGTTTGATACCCTGTTTCATTATATTGAAATTTTTTCTAGTGTTTCAGAGTTGAGCGCACTTTGATCGTCGCATGCTGTTCAATAGTCCAACTATTTGTGACTGACTGGCAACGCTAAACATCTGACAACAAGATTGATGAAGAGCGCAAGCGAGCTGAGCGTGAGAGAGAGGTAGAGTGAGATAGCAATACAACCGCAATAAACTTAAATAAAACTAATTGCGTGTTAGCAAAATTAAATAAATTTCGAATAATGCAAACAGTAAGGTAAATTTGATTGACAACAACATGCAATAAATGGCAACATATCTAAAGGACATGTGTATGCGAATGTAAACACACACACATAAACATCGGTAAATCCGCCCCTCGATTGCTCAACTAAACAACAACTCCGCACCTGGCAGTGGCAGCCAAAACACAAATGTTACAGCTCTGACATTAATCAATTATACATACATACACACATTTAGCTGTATATAATGCACAAAGGTACGAGTGCAGCCCATAAACTACCTATAAAAATAAAATTTGGGTTGCCTTTCCCCACCTCAATATTTGTTGTAGGCAGCAGCAACAGACACGCTAACCTGGCCAACTAAAAGAATGAAATGCTGAACGTTTATTAGACAGCAAATGTCTTGCCTTTGTTTCCTTCACCACGCTCTCTTCCGCTCTTCCCACAGCCTATATGCTTGTGTGTGTGTGTGTATCTGTCTCTCTACCTGTCGCGCTTTGACATGCAAAAAGGCAAATCGTGCGCGCACAGGACAGAAAGTCAACGGGCGGACAGACTCTCATAATCAATTGGCGTCATTTGACATTTTAAACTAACAAACAGCAAAGGCCAGACAGAGACAGCAACAGCAACCGAGCAATGGTATTCAGATATGACAGCTGACAATATAAAATCGTGGGCACACACAAACTATGCTACAAACTGTTATACGTGTATCAAACACGCGAAAAATGCCGCCAATACATACATACATACACACACACACACTTACATACAGAAGCACGCTGTGTCTGCGTGTTCGTGTTTAGGGCATACAGACAAATTAAAATGCTATAAAAAAGCAAACGAACTAAAGACACGTTTCACAAATCAAGCCAATTCTTTTTATGACGTACACACTGTACATTTCTCCCTCTTCTTTAAATTGTTGTTCTTGTTATTTATTAGTTAGTTACTTGCGGGGAAAGAAAAGGCAAACAGCAATTAAGCCAACGGTTTGTGTTATTTGCTTTGCCTTCGTCGTTCGTAACTCTCCACTAATTACTCATCGTTTCGTAGCATACAGAAATTTACGAATGCTGAGACCAAAGTGTAGGCAAGAAAATGGCGACGGAAAAAACCAACGCTTATATACTAGACACGTTTTTACACATGCACACATGTTTCAATAATTTGATTTTCTTTTCAATTTACTTACATTATTCCTTCAATTTTGATTTCCTCTGATTGCTCGTCTGGGTCAGTAAAAAGTGATTTCCTCGTGCGTCTGGACTCAGTAGTATGCCTGTCTGCCGGGACTGACTTTGACTCGTTCACTGCTTTAAACGCTTCAACTCGAATCGACGTCGAATGAAACGCACGCTGTGTCTGTGTCTTCTGGGCAACGGAGCAACTAAGTAATATTCTAGTTGTAGACTCCTTGTTAAGCCGGCTCCCTTGGAACTGTTGTGGTTGTTCTCTGCAGTACAAAGCAAAACTGCTGTTGCTGGTCGTTCTGTTGGTCAAGCAAAAAAGAAAATGGCGACGTTGCGTTATACATTTTTCCACGCTACTTGGTGAAATCAATAAGTTGCGCCAGCTGCATATGGGCAGTGTGGACACTTCGCTGGCTTTTCGCGACACATATTGCACTAATTTTAGCATATTTAACTTATACTACAATACTTTATTTTCAATATTTTTATTCTTTTCCCTAATTATTACACAAAACTCGTGCAAGCTGATGCGCGCGTGTTCTTACCTAACCTCGTCCAAAATGGAAATGAATCGAGTTGTTCAAATCGTTCGTATCAAGTTTAATACGTTGCCACCTGGCAGAAAAGGAGTTGCCGTTTAGTTCAACGTTGCCAGACCGGGTATTTGTAAAAGAAGAATTATTGAATCTCGGCTCGGATTCTGTTTTCTAAACGGACGTGACAGCCTTGAGTCCCTGAAAAGAAGTTCAATGCTGAAAAATGAAAATAGAAAAATTTTTAATTTTAAAACTGATATTTTAAAAGTTTGTGCAGAATTTTTTTGAGAGTACTGTCGAGTTTCAAATTTTGTTATGGTTAAATTTTACAACTTCTTCAATGAGAGGTCACGGCTTCAAACCTTGATGAAAATTATCACCTTCATTTGATATAATTTTAAATATAAATTGACAAAAATTATTAATTTATTGCAACATTTTGCAAAATGATTTAAATGTAAACTCACATTTAAATTTTGCGGCGGCTTCTTTTATAAACGGAACCGGCGTTCAGTTGTTTTGTTCGTTCGTTTCGTTCCGTTACGAGAACTCGCGAGTAACTGGCGCCATCTGTCGCCTTATTTTTCTTACTAATGTTGTAAAGGCAGTGTGGCATTGGTAAGAGTCTGTCAACTTTTTTGAGCCACAAGTTTAATAACAAAACTAAAAATGTGCGTTATCGTAATTTTTTAAACCGCACGGCCGTATATATTTTTAATAAATAAAAATTGCTGCAAATAAATGTCTGAAAATCATGCAAAAACCATAAATGAGTAAATGATGTTAACGATCAGCTGATCAGGCTGTTGAGTGCTGTAGCAAATAGCTCTTGATTTCATTTTCATAATTCAAATAAGTAAAGTATTTTATTTCGTAAATTATTTATATTAGAAAGAATAGAAGCCGTTAAAGTGAATATTTATATAATTTATTAACTTGGGGAATCAATGTGATTCATAATTCATAACATCTAAAAACACCTACAAACCTAGCAAGTGACAAAAGCTCTTGTACATTTTGGCGCGTCGACCCTCCAAACAGCCATAAAGATCGTTAATCTTGAGGCAATCGATTTTGCTGATCGTCTTTCGCTGTCCTATTCGCACGCCCGGCTGAAGGGGCGTCATTGTCGGCTTCTCTCCCTTCTTCTTGCTGAAATAGAACTCGCCGTAGTGCATCACCGAGTTGTAGTCGTAGTCAAATGAATATTTGCCGCGCTTTCGTGACACGAGTTTGAAGTTCTTCTTGAAACGCGGCACGATGTTGTCCCAGTGGATCTTGACGTAGTTGTCCCGATCGGCGCGTGACTGCTCGTGATATATTCCAATGGAGTGCATCAGTTCGTGCATGATGCGTCCCTCGCTGCTGAAGCAGTGGGCACTCGTCTCGTCGGGTCGCTGCAGGGCGACCACCTGCTCCCCTCCCCGCTTGCCCACATACGACCAGCAGCCCTGGGGACCCTCCTCCGGCGGCTCGATCAACAGGTAATCCTCCACTTCGCCGTCGTAGGGCACAAACTGGATGCAGGTCAAGGAGTTGAAGGTCTTCAGGGCACGTATAATGGCATCCCGCTCCTGATTTATATAGCGCGGACTTATTTCGAAGGGAATGGTGCCATTTGGCCAGAGTCGCTTCGGATGACGCATGGGATTCACACCCAGACGCAGGCTGATGTATGTGTAGGGATCAATGGCGATGTCACCCTGAAACAATCGTGGCATTGTCTCCGGATCATCGATGCCCAGATCATCGTTGCCAATATCGGGTCCAAACGGATCATACTCGTCTACAAAGATACAATTGCTATAGAGGATCATAGAGCCGGAGGTCAGTGGGACTACGCACCTGGCGACAAGCTGGTGAACTCGTGCTCAAAGAAATCCACACCAGCCGGATAACGGACACTTTCTCTGCCGGACGGCGAACATATAACCGGCATTATCAAGATCAACAACAGTGGCCAAAGTAAATGTTCGCACATTATAAAAGCTTGAAATTGTCTGCGTTAATAATATTTGAATTTGTTTGTCTTGCCTCTTAGAGCCATGCCGATTCCCCAATCGTCAATCCCCAATCGCAGTTAAACCGAACCGATCCGAACTGCTGCACATAAAAACGTCAACTAAACCCGCTAACAAGTCGCGGCTCGAACAGAGCGGCTATCGACCACATTGAGCCAGCTTGTATTTAATTTATGCGAAATGTGCGAAAATAAAAGCTAAATAATGTTGGGCACATCACATCGACGACGGCATCCGGAGTCAGGGCAATGAAGGTGGAAGTGGAGTCGGTGTCGCTTTCGGTGTCGATGTCGATGTCGACTTCGATATCGAATCTAACAGCTGCTCCGACGATCGTCGACTACTCACATATCCAACTGGGCGCTCTCGTAATTTAATGCCGCAATGGAAAAAGCGATGGACAAGTGAATGGCCTACGTTTCCCACACACTCTCCATGGGTATATTCAAATTCTAAGATTCTCAGACATTTTATTTATAAAATTAATATATAATAACATTATCGATTTTTAGGCATAACGGATGTGTAAGTATACAAATTTAATATTATACGAATACTATTTTAATTCAATTATAAAGTTACTAGCAAAGTTTGAACTTCAACTCCGAATTTGACCCCCTTGCAGTTTGAATTTCGCAAAACGCCGTCTTATTGCACGATGAAATTGTGTCAGCTATGTTGTGTGAAAATTTCAGCCTTCTAGGTCTTATGGCTTGGGCTGTGCAATAATCAGTGAGTCAGTCAATCAGGACAAAGAATTTTATATAAATAAATTTATTTATTGAAGGTCAACTAAAAGCAGTAAAAAAAAAATAATTGAACACTTAAAATTAAATTATGTATTAACGGATTATGTATATAAAGATGTTACCTTAATTTTTCCTTTATATCAAGAAAAATATAAACCAAAAATTTGCTCGCACAGTGGTCTAAATTTGACGAAAAGTCTAATATTTGCTTAATTGAATTGGCATGAATCAGCATTATTTTTAGAAAAAGTTATCTGTGTGTAAGACTCAAACAAATTTGGCTTTATAACCTTTTAGACAAGAAAAATATTAAATAAATCGAATAATTAACGGCCGCTAAGAAGTTCTTGAATATAGGTTATATAATACATAGAATATAAAAAGATTTAAATGAATAACTAAATGGTGAGGATTTAAGCTTTAAAGTTTTAATATTATCGATCATATTTTTTTTTTTTGGATTTTTATTAAACTTAAAGATATTTTAATTCAATTTAATAAAGATTGAATTTTGTCAAGTCTCTCAATTTTTTTTAAGCATTTGAAAGAAATGCTTTCTTTTTAACAGGAATACCAACAAAATTGCTTTTGGGTTGCTTTAGCGCTTTTATAAATTTGTAGAACTGACGTGTAATTAATACTATTTTTCTTAATGAAATACTTTTCTTATTTTAAGAAAAATTTTCATTAATTTCCAAAAAAAATACTATACATAAATGAAAGTGTTTTTGTGTAATGATTATTAATAAATTATATTCATAATTATTGAGAATTTTCGTGTTATTAAAAAGGGTATTTCAGATTCGACATGCCGAACAGTTTATATTTGTTTCTGTGTTGTTGCTATTGTCGTTGGTCAGGTTTACGTTTTAATATTATAAATAAATAAATTTCGCAAAATTGATTTCGACGACCGGAGGCCTGGCACGCTGCATTTCGTAAACTTTTCGAGTTGTTGTGTTGTGTTAGTTGTCTGTTTGTCTGTTTGTTGTTGTTAATTTTCTTAGCCGCTGTTGCTTAAGCGCAGACCAAAGAGCAACATTTAGGCAAACACTTTGACATTGCCGCCTTTGGTGGCAATCAACTTGAGTTAAATTGTAACCGACTGACAGACTGACTTTCTGTGCGTCTGTCTGCTGGTTTCTGTTTGTCTATCTTTATCTTTGAGCTTTGCATTTTAATCGTTCATCATTAATTAGTCGAAACTACTTACGACGTATTTCATCTCAATTAGCACAACAACAACGACAACAACACGAGTTCAGTTAATCACGATAAATTTGGAATTTAAATTCATTTGTAAATTGAATGTGTGTGTGTTTGGTAGGTGGACTTTGAATTTGTTCGTAAATAAATCATTTCGATAGTGCATTCAAATTACTTTCGAGATATGCAAATACTCAATTAAAAGATATCAATGGGCTATTTACTTAAGCTTTTGCTTGTCTTTTACTAAGCTTCTTCTGTACTATTATAAATAGTATTATTAATATGATTATTACAAGTTGAATTTGTGATACTTATATTACACTTATATGGGAGAGAAGTTACACCCAGTGGCTAACCTCTTGACCAGTTGATACTCTTAGTTGACCTGGTCAAGTGACCATTATTTGTTGCTCCCCTTTTTTACTGTCAACAGCGATAAAATTTAAAATAAAAGCCAAACAAACCAAAGACAAGACAAACGACTAATTCAAAGTTGTCACGTAATAAAACACAGAAAGCAAAAATAATGCGCTGAAAGCGAGAAACAATCGCTTCAAAAATAATAAAAATCAAATAAATTTGCATTTTTGTGCGAACAGCGACAACAACAGCAACAAGAAAGACAACGAATTGAACAATGTACAAATCGTTATTTGATTTGATTACGTAATGACGTCACACACAAAAACCATGCCCCCATTTTCAACCCCTCACCCATTTACCCCTTCACCCTCTCACCATTTCTTGAAGGTCTGCTGACAGTTTGTCGTCTGCCGTATTTTTTTTTTGTTTTGATTTTTATTGTTTGTTTTGGTTTGTTTTGACACCAACAACCGATATCTCCAATTAGATTTTGAATTGAATTAATTGAATTGCATTAAAGCACTTTGTGATTTGTGGCTGTGTTGATAACCATGACAGGTCCCTTGTCTTCCCCTCGCCAACTGCATTAATCTGCATAATACAAAGATAATATTTACCATTTCCATATCAAAATGAATATCTTAATTTTAATTCTCCGAAATTTGCTTCCCTTTTGTTGCGCTCAAGAGGAAAGAGAAAAATGCTGTCGGCGGAGAAAATGCGTGGAGAAAAAGGATTTGCGTATTAATTATAACGCTGCTAAAATGAAACTTTTATTCTTTTGCACTCAATACAGCGAAAAGCGGAAAGTTTTTCCTGTTGTCATGGAGAATTCTATGCTGCTGCATTAAATGCAGAGAAAGGCCAAAACTTTTAATGCCGCTAATGTCGATTTTTAGTTACATGGCCCAATAAGCTTACAGAGAATTACGTGAGTGTGTCGGTGGTTAAGCTGCATCCGTCCAAGTCGGCTTAAATACTTAAATATTTGTGGTAAAAGAAAAGTTCTGTGCTTCCGAGTACAGCATATTCCTTTCATATTAACAAACTACTAATATAAGCGAACAAAAGACTTAATATTTATTTATTAAATATAATATATGTATTTGTATTTGTGTTGCTTAAGCTCGATTGACTTAACATTAAATTAGGACATTCAATGTATTGAAAATTTAAGTCGAGTAAAATTTACTAGTGTAAACCATATTCGACACTGGTCATTCAATAATTTATATAATAAATTCCTCAGTATTTAATATATTTTTCACTCCTGCCATCAACATAGAAGATAGTCGAAAAATAATACAATTTTCTAAATGAACCAAAATTGAATACAGAACAAATACAGAGGTCAAACTTTGATCAAAATGACATTCCGCTTGAAAATCGGTTAAGTTTTAAAAAAGTAATGAGAGATCAAAGATTTCGAAAAAATGTCAAGGGGTATGTATGGAAAATTGGATGATAGATGGCTTAGAATCGAAAAATTATCAAATTTCTTGGATGAAAAAAATTTAAATGCAGAATCAATTAACTGCCCAAATCATGATCAAAATGATATTCCGCTTGAAAATCGGATAAGTATTAGCAAAGTTATGAGAGAACAAAGATTTCGAAAAACATGTCAAGGGGTATGTATGGAAAATTGGATGATAGATGGCTAAGAATCGAAAATTTATCAAATTTTTTAGATGACAAAAATTTAAATGCAGAATGAATTTACTGGCCAAATCATGATCAAAATGATATTCCGCTTGAAAATCGGTTAAATTTTAGAAAAGTTATGAGAGAACAAAGATTTCGAAAAAATGTTAAGGGGTATGTATGGAAAATTGGATGATAGATGGCTTAGAATCGAAAAAATATCAAATTTTTTAGATGACAAAAATTTAAATGCAGAATGAATTTACAGGTCAAATCATGATCAAAATGATATTCCGCTTGAAAATCGGTTAAGTTTTAGAAAAGTTATGAGAGATCAAAGATTTCAAAAAAATGTCAAGGGGTATGTATGGAAAATTGGATGATAGATGGCTTAGAATCGAAAAATTATCAAATTTTTTAGATGACAAAAATTTAAATGCAGAATGAATTTACAGGCCAAATCTTGATCAAAATGACATTCTGCTTGAAAATCGGTAAAGTTTTAGAAAAGTTATGACAGTTTGAAGTTGCTCAAGCCTCTGACCTAGCAACTTTACAAGTCCAAATATTTCTTAATTTTGACATGATTTTTTACAAAAAAATGAAAGGTCTCAGAATCAAGTTTAAAGTGTCGTTTTATACTAATTACGATATAAGGAGTTGATTAAAAGTATAAACTTGAGATTTAAAATTTTGAATTTTCAAAATTTCAAAGGGGGGACCCTTACCATTAACGTGGAACCGTAGCCATGATGGTCGAAAAATAATAAAAATTTTTAAATGCAAAAAATTTAAATGCAGTATGAATTAAGAAATCGAATCATGATCAAAATGATATTCCGCTTGAAAATCGGGTCAGTTTTTTTTTCAAGTTATGACAGTTGGAAGTTTGTCAACTCTTTGACTTAGCAATTTTACCACAACCTTCTGGAAACAGAACTAATTTCGGTTATGGTTTCAGTTTCGGTATTAAAAATAAAACGGTGGGTTAATGTCTCTGAGATTTCTTTACAATGTTATAATACTGCTGGGGTATACAAATTGAAAGCAAACTTTTAACCGTGAGAATAATGTAAGTCGACTCGATGTACATATGTGTTGAATTTCGCATTTGTCAACAGTTTTGCAATATTCAATTCATTCCACATATAGATAAGTTTACGATTGTCAAATCCCATATAGGAGATATATATATTCACATTTTTATAGTTGGCTGACATTTGATGTCACTTGAAGGATGCCCCACCAGGCACTTGCTCTATCTCACTCTTTTTATCGCTCCATCTCGCACTTTCGCTTGTTTCTTTTGTTGGGAATATTATCAACATTGCCATGTGCAAACAATTTCATTCTGTCGCACTCACACACCTCCACACTCAACACACACTCAACACACATAGCAAGAGCATCAAAATGGTAAATGTCCCGTTGGAATAAACAAAGAAGAAATAAAAAACGAAATAATAATAATAAAAAAGAAATCGCTTACGTAGGCATTTTGTGAAGTATGTAAATCGATTTAACGTCGCACCCGGAAAGCGTGTAGGAAACTGCGAATAAATGCCACATAAGAAATATCGTTGATAACGCATCACAATTCTGGAATTTGCATTATAAAGACTCTGCATATTCTGCAGCAGTTGTGAGCGTGGGAAGGGGAATGGGAACGGGAGAAGTACGTTTCAGGAGTTTCACGCCTTGCGTGGCAATTATAAATTATTTACAGTGCCGCCTTGTGTCACAAGGCACATCAATGGATGCTTATCCTTAGAGTCCTGAGTGAATTGCTGTCCATTGGGAGTTCGGCACACGCAATGTTCATTTAGATGCATGCCCCTCGATAGCAAACGCTTTGTGTTGCCTACTTTTAGGCAAATTACGTATACACGTACTCCAAAATGTTGAGATTTTATAAACAGTTTTATAAACAGAAACCAACTGTAGACTGGACTGAACTGCTTAAGTCGGAAATTAAAAGCAACTAAATGTTCCGCTCTATCTGGCTAATAAATCAACCTTCATGGTCCGATTCCAGTTGCTTTCAACGTTGGCTATAAATTCAATTTGTTGGCTCACCGCTCCGACTCTAGTTGCCAACTCCTTGGCTGCCATTGAGGACACACACACACTAATGCACAAACCTGCCGTCATTTGTCTTTTCCGTGTCTCTATCTCTGTCTGTGTGTGTGAGTGTTTATCACATTTTATCAATTGTCCAAATGTATACGCTGCTCAATCAGTCGTCGTAAACTGTAAGACAGACAACGGGGCACTTTTGACATTTGTATGCGGCACCGCACAATTAATGAAAATTTTAGAATTTGCCAATCTATAATTACATCACAGCTATGTACACTGGAAAAAAAGACCAACTTCTAAAATCAAGAACATTCATCTGAAATTTTTTGTTTTTGAAATAAGAACATTTAATACCATATTACCTGTACTAAGAATATTAATCTACAAAATTAAAGTTCTTGATTTTAAGAATAAAAATCTTAAATTGTTAGGAAGTATAAATATGTACTATTTCATATGAAATAAAAAGTGGACCTGTGGCGCTCTGGTTAGAGAAACCGCTTCAAAAGTGAAGCAGTAGGCGCTGGTTCGAATCCCACTCGTCACAAATTAAAATAACATTTATAAAATTACTAAGACATTATAAGACAGGATAAAATGTATATAAATTCAAAATTAAAAAAAAAATAAAAATTATAAATATAAAAAATAATTCTTGTTTTTTTATTTTTTGATTTGAATTTTAAGAACAATTATTCTTATTTGAAATGTTCTTAGAACTCAGATGTGTTTCCTTAATAACATTTATTAAATAATAATAACATAATAACATATATAAAAATAAAAAATTAAAATTAAAAGTTTAAGAATCATTTAAAAAAAACTAAAAATTAAAAATTTAAGAATCATTAAAAAAAAAGAATAAAATTTAAAATTTAAAAATCATTTTTAATTATTTTATTATTTTATTATAATTTCAAGAACATTTATTCTTAAAACAAGAACTTGGTCTTCTTTGAAATGTTCTTAACACCAAGTTGTGTTTTCTTAATTTAAGAATTTTTTGTACTCGACGCATTTTATAGACCAAAATTCTTAGTTTTGAGACCAAAATCTTTATTTTAAAACAGTTATTTTTATCAGTGTGGATACTTGGGCATTTGTCTGTGGTTTTGCTCTGTTGTGAATTATGTGGCTGCGGTTGCTGCTTCATTTGTCCTGGGCTGAGGAATGAGATCTGCAGGGTCTCAAGTCTTGGCCAAGTTGGCAAGCCAGGCAGGCGCTAAAATCAAATGAGTTAGCTGCGCTGATCCTGCGACGCTTTCCCTTGGGAGGCATGAATTTGAGTTATGAGTGAGGCGCCAGTTTTACGGGCAACCGTAAATTTTTGACGCTCTTCTCGCTCCCTCTGCTTGGCGAGGGGACAGAGGGTGGCTTAATATTCACACCTTTTGTTTTTGGGCTCAGGTCGAGTTATTTATGCGCACGCATTACGCTTGATAGTGATGGGCATCAGCCGCGGGTGTTCGCCGGGCGTAGAGGTGAGGGGGTTAGGGGAGGGGCGTGAGTTGAGTTGGCTGATTGCTGATGGGTCATGCTTTATTATTTACTTTCTGTTTATGCCACACCGCTGCCGCCCTCTGCTCTTATTGTAATTGAAAGGTATAAATAACATTAGGCAAACAGCAAATAAATTTATGTTGAGTGTATTGTGCTGTGAGTGTGTGTGTGTGTGTGTGTGTGTGTGTGTGTGTGACCTTTGTACCTTTGGTAAGCACCCTTTTGGGGCTGTTGCGTGCCAATGGCATTGAAGCCTTAGGCTAATCTCTACTGGCCATCAAGGACTCGCAGTCGGCATCGGGTCTCATCATATTTTATCAATTTATTGGCAGTTTTGTGGCTGACCGGTTGGGCTGTATATCAAATTGTTATTTATTATTTACACTACACATTGATTACTGTTATTGCTAATATTATTATTTGTATGTATGCATGTCTGTTCGTCTTGCTCGGGGTCTCTTATCAAATTTGCCGGCTCCTTTTGACCTCTCTCTCTATCTACATTTTTCGCTCCATTTTACCAATTTTTCATCTTATTTATGAACTCTCGACGTTTTGTTGGCCCTCTAGGTATTTGCCAAATGATAAATATTCCTTTTGCTGCTGTTTTTGTTGTTGTTGTTGTTGCTATTGCTGTTGCCTTTGCTGCTGCTTTTAAAGCTTTTGCTTTCTTTCTGCTATTTTGCATACAAATACACATACACATTTGAATACATAAATACTTATAAATTTTTATTTATTGCTTTTTTTTTTATTATTGAATTTGAATACTAAATAGAATACAACACATTGCCTTCCGGCTACATTGGAAATGTGTGTGAGTTTTTCATTGTCGTATTGTGGTTTATTAAATTTTTGTTGCAACTTCTTCAGAGCAACTGCTCGACAGACGAGTAAATACAATAAATGTGTTTAAGATTGACAAATGATTTGCATCGCAGACAAATTTATAAATAAACCTAAAATGTTGCTATATTCACAGATGGTAAATCCTTATCAGTAAATCATTTGTTTTTTTGACTGTTTTAGAACAGCACAGTAAATTACAGAATATATTTTTACATATATCTAAGCCGCTTTTTTATGCAAATATTTTTTGAAACATTTTAATGATTTATTGTTCAACGCACTGTAAAAGTTTCGTATTTATATTTCAGCTGTCTATAGCATGGAATATAGACAATTTAAGCGATTTAGACTTCAAATAAACAAAGCATCATTTTTTACCAATGCATTGCGGGCGGACTTTATACATCGAAGGTTTTAACGACATTCCGCTTCAAAAGTTTGTGTATTTGAAATTTTCTTCGTTTTTTTTTTACAGAATTAGTCCGTAGCCACTCATAGTTGACACAGTTTCTTTCACTCTAAACTACTTGTTACCTTGTTTCTAACTTAATTGAAAAGGGAAGTAAATTGATCTCATTTCTTGCTTTTAAAGCACACTACACTTATAAAAATGTTGACATAAAATCGCCCTTAAACAGTCGCACTAAAATTTAGAAAATGGGGGCAAAGGCGACTTGGCCCCAATTTAAGAAATATTTTCTTAAAAGCTTAGAAAACAATTTTTTTAAAAATATAGAGTTTGAAGTTGGTCAGACTTCGGAGTTAGTCACTTTACAAGTCAAAATTTTTGTCAAATTTTTCATGAATCTTCAGAAAAAAATGAAAGGTCTCAGAATCAAGTTTAAAGTGTTGTTTTATACTAATTACGATATAAGGAGTTGATTAAAAGTGATAACTTGAGATTTAAAATTTTGAATTTTCAAAATTTCAAAGGGGGGACCCTTACCATCAAAATCGAATATTGGTCGAAAATAATTAAATTTTCTAAATGAACAAAAATTGAATACAGATCGAATTTAGAGGCCAAACCATGATTAAAATGACATTCTGCTTGAAAATCGGTTCAGTTTTGATCAAGTTATGACAGTTGGAAGTTGCTCAACTCTTTGACCTAGCAACTTTACCACAACCGTACCGGTACAAATGTTTCGGTATTTGGTTCTTGACAGAGAATTTATTCACTTGTCTAAAAATTTAGAAAAAAAGGATAATCTAAAGTTATAAAAGTTTTTTCTAAATTTTAAGACGATGCGCCCTTAATATAACAATATTTTTCCATACATGTGGGGTAAACTTTCCTAGTTTTAGAGAGGGTTTTCTAATAACAAAGCCGAAACGACCTAAATATATTGACATTTTTTCTTAATATATAGAAATGAATTTTCTGAGTGTATCTAGTGGACTTGTTTCAGTGTAAAGCCATGTAAGAGAACTAAATCCGCTTTT
This sequence comes from Drosophila innubila, assembly GCF_004354385.1. NCBI lineage: Eukaryota > Metazoa > Arthropoda > Insecta > Diptera > Drosophilidae > Drosophila > Drosophila innubila. Next base: position 27,517,356 of record NW_022995380.1, read on the forward strand.
CTTGTACATAAAATGCCAGACTGATGAGTATTCCATATAAAATATGTATGTTTGAAACAGTCGACGTCAATTGCATTTGTACTGGCTGCGGTTGCGTGTTGTCAGCTCACTCGCAAGTCCAGTCGAATTTAGTCGAGTCCAGTGGAGTCCAGTGGAGTCCACTAAACGGCTATTAGCCCCCAACCCGATGCGCGCGCTCGCCCGGCTCATGCAAAATGCATGGCCAGTGGCTAGACGGTAGTGTGTGGTACAAGACAAGTTAACGAGCCGTCTCAGTGGAGCACAAAGTGTTTGTGGCTAATCAACGCAGGACGGTGAAAATGATGGTGATTGGTGGTGAGAGTCCTTTGGTTGCCAGTTTAGTTTATGTGTCATTTAAATTAATCACGGTATGTGATGAAAAGTTTGGCCATTTTGTGTGAAATGTGTCTGAGTGTGAGTGTGTGTGTGTGTGTGAGTGTGTGTGTGGACAATGTGTGTTAATTAATTGACGCACATATTTGATTATGGGCCAAGAATTATAAACAACACATTAGCGGTCAACAACGCTCCACTGACCGCAATTCGCAATGTGTTTCAATATGTGCCCAGACTTGGCTCTTTACGCTCCGATTTCATTGAAATTTGCTGAGTTGGCCTTCTGTAGCAATCCTAAACAAAAGACCATGCAAAACCACGTAACGGAAGTGAAAATCGCGACACATACACACACAAGCACTCACAGCATGCACACACCAGTGCTGTCAGCTTAGCAATTTAGTTGCTAGATCAAGAACTTTTAAATAATATTTAACGTTTTTTTTTTTAACTTTATTAGCTACAAATCTAGCAAATTTTCATTTTTCTTTAGCAATTTCAGCAACTTTATTACAAAACTAGCATTTTTTTTTTATTTCTTTAGCATTTTTGGCTTTTTTTTATACCTTTTTGAAAGTTATAGCACATATTACGATTAATAATGGTTCACAAAAATATCGGAACTTGTATTTAACTTAATAGTTTGATTATATGAACAAATTGAAAATGTTTGCTCACTATTTTTCTGTGCTTTCTGATTGGATTTGATTACAGGCAATGAGAAGTACGCTGATTAAAGTGCAGCTGACGAGTTAGATAGCATTATTAGTATTCTTTAGATAAATGTTAATATAATTGCTTAAGTTTTGAAATTTAAGTATTTTCAATTTCGATTTTTTTCCTAAATTCATACATATATTTGTTGAAAGCAAACATTTTAATGATTTATAATTGTTTTTTTTTTTTTTTTTTTAACAACTTTATTTTCCAAATCTAGCAATCTTTGCCTGGGGGATTCTGGCAGCACTGGCACACACACAGAAATTTAGATAGAGCACAGGAAGCGATGGGCAGCTGGATAGTTGAGTGGGCGTGGCAATCATGGGTGTGGGCTGGGCAATTGCCTGCTTACCACAATTTGATGGCGACAGTAGCAAACTAACATCCATGGCTCATTCTCGCTGATGAGGCGCCAATGGCCATTGCATCTGGCAGCTCAAAACGCGATATGGCCGCAACGCTTCTCAAATATTGCTGGATTGAAGTCTGTCGACCGTCAATCGTCGCTTTTTGCCCACTGTACGCCCACATCCGTCAAGTACTCGGACACTATTATTTGGTGCACATGCTCCAGCAAAAGCGGCTCCTGCTTCTGTTGTGCATTCTGCAGCCTACATCCAACATGTGGCAATGAATGCAATCCTCTTGCTATTGACTGTGTAGGTAATCGTAATTCTGTAAAATACTCTGGCTCTGCCATTGCCAAGCAACGTTACATGATGAGTTACGCAAAATGCGTTTCGATTTTAGCCCCATTTTGTGGGTCTGCCTCTAGAACCTATAGAGCCTGCTATGGAGTATTTGCATTGATTATACGAGCACTGGCAATGTCCAAAATGGACAATGGTTATCTCATGTTGCACAATCCGCGTTCTAATTGAAATCTTTGTTGCCGTATGGTATTAGTAATTGTAGTTGTAGCTGCTGGCTTTATTCTCATTTAGTTTCAAGCATCATTAGTTCAGCCGATTAAGAAATTTATAGTGGACTCTTGAGCAATATTTGCTTAAAATTAAATATTTATACTCGAATACTGCTGATCGATTTAGAGATTTAAAGTCAAACAAGACCTAATCCAAGTCGGGTATAGCAGCTATTACTATTTAAATCACACATAATTTTTAGAATTACATAATTGACCCTTTAAAGTTATTTTTATCAAAACGAAAAAATGCTTATGTATTTTAAGTAAAAAAAAAAAAAAAAAAAATCTTGAATTGTGTTGAAAATATTAAAATAGTTTTATTTTCGGAATTTAAGATGTTTTCAGTAGAACTTAATCTCTTGGGTTGTGCTATTTTAGTGATACGGAGTGTACAACATTATTTTTTTTGCATATTTCTTTGGAAACAAACAAGCAACTACTTTTATGTTTTTTTATTTTCAGAAAAGTCCCTTCCCTAAAATCCGCACTTTTCCAATACCTATCGTTAAATCCCTGACCTTACTAATACTAATAAATTGTTTTGTTACTTTATACTAGTCTAACATTCATTCTATTATTATTAACAAAACTAATCTTTATTGATCTGATTGGGTTTTCCCCAATCCTTGCAATAAATGTTGGATCATTTATAATTTTTGCTTACCCCAGATCTAACTTTAATTTTTGTTCTTTACAGTTCATAATTTATATTTAATTTTGTTAGACTTTTAGACGTGCATAAATAAATAAATAAATAAAATAAAATAAAATAAAATAAAATAAAATAAAATAAAATAAAATAAATAAAATAATTCATGATTTTTTTTGGAGTTTTTCATTCCTTTGTTAAATGTGTGCATCTTTGATTTAATTTGATTAGATTTACTCATTAACGGGGCGTCGATTTGCTTGCTATGGTATGCGCGTTATTATCACCTTTTGGCGGCAACAATAATAACCAACTATTAGTGCTTTATGGTTAGAAAATTGCTGTTAATATGCGGCCGTCCATCTATTCCGCAATCCAACTGCAACTAACTCGTATGATGGCGTCGTAACAGCTGTCATTTATGCTGTAATTATGGTTTTTATTACCTCAGGCAGAATCGACACTCCCACACTACTTATAGCACACCATACACACAACATACTAACACATCACTAACACACTAAAACATATACACGTACAGTTGCTGTTGTCAGTAGCGGGCCATAAACTCGATTGATATTGGCATGACCGTTAGATAGGAGTACTCCAATCCGAGTATATATACTTGACTGTGCATGTTTGTATGTAAATGTGAGTAAAGGGTGGTAAGGGAAGCCTGATGCTCTTTCTGCATTTGGTCGTTCATCTGCTTTATTGGCCACTTGCTTTAAATTGTAAATCCTTCAGTCAGAAGCCAAGTCAAATGTCATATGACAGCAGTTTCCACCAACTTCTACTCCCACTATAATTCTCTATCTCACATTTCGACCCACTATCTGTGTGTCTCACTCTCTCTCTCTCTCTCTCTGTCTCTCTGTCTTTCTCTCATTCTCTGTACTGGCTGTGGCGTAATTGATTCGTGTTAACTCTTGACTGGCAATAGACGAGCATGCCAAGCAAATGTGGCTCGTAGTTGTCCTTCGACTGGTTGCTCCTGCTGCTCCTTCTGCTCCTTTTGCTGCTGCTGCTCCTTCTGCCACTCTAGTGTGTGTCCTGTGATGTGCGGTGCCAAGGGACTTAGCGCTGCCTTTGTACGGGACACATTTGCTGTCATAGATCATGCACTTGGTTAAATCAAAAATTCTTGCTGTCAACTTGCGTTTTAACACACGACTGACTGCAGTCAATGTGTTGCCTGCCCCTCATCTCACTACTCCCACCCACAGTTGCTGAATTTTTAGCACAAATCGTAATTTGAATTTCATTACGAGCAACCTCTAAGTGATGTTTAATTACATTAAATTGCTCGCAACCGAATGTGTGGCAAACCAGCCTCAAGCGTCTCTAAAGAATCCATGAATTTGTATGAAGTGTCGCGACCTAACCCAGTTTAATCCCACCAAATGCAAAAATATTCACATTTCTTTGTCATTCCACTTTGGTTAGCATGTTCTCACGAACTTTTGCAACTCGAGCTGTACTTTGTGTATATACCCTGCAGCCAAAGAACTTGCCAAAAACGGGTATAAATGACTCAAAGTGAGTTTTTCAAACCAATTGCATTAGTGCAAATGATGACTTAAAGGGTATTTTATAGCTGAACACTGTCTTGCATATTTTTTAAGAGCGTAGCACTCTGCTCGGCTTACCTCGCGAATATGATAACTAACGATGATTGAACGCTTTCGGTTGCCCGATTTTACGGGCAGATACAAAAAGAGCTTGCATACAAGAAGGCGGCTTTATCATCTCAGACTTTGCTAACACAGATGCAGATCGCACACTTGTGCATATTTACAAAGCGACTGTTGAAGCCTTGACATACACGCACACACACACACTCGCACACTCGCACACTTACAGTTGGTTACAGTTCCAAAAGTTTTGCATGCATTTGGCGCATTTAACGGATTAACGTCATAAGCTTTGGCGCAACACACGCGATGACAGATGAATCTGCCAACCAGACTCTATGTGTGTGTGTGAGTACATGTGTGTGTGTTAAGCTTTTATGCTCTGTGGTGTGTTTTTTGATGCTTGAAAAAGTGCTACAGTTGCTGCTGCATTCGAAAAACAGTTTTAAGTAAAATTGCAGATCTGTACTTGACTTGACTGCAGATGATTCGTGATTTAGCATTAATCAATTGGATTAAAATGACAATGCGCATATATATTGAGCTCATTTATTTATTTTTTTTTAACTCTAATTATCATAAAATAAATTTAAAAAACAGTATCTGAAAGATATATGTTAAATTTAACGTTTTACGCGTGTAGCTAATGACACCGACAAAACCTGCATAAGCCGAGCATACGAGTATGTAGGAGTATATGTACATTTTGTGTATATATGATCCATTTATCACAAAAATGTCCGGGCCTAAAACATTTGTCTGCTTAAATAATTTATTTGATTTAAATATAAAAGTATGGCACAAGCAAATATACAAATGGAGAGCACACTGTATGCACATATGTATTTATATAAAATACATATGTAGTTATGTACATTAGAGTGGGTCAATTTGTATGGAGTAAAAAAAAATGCACGTTATCAAAATCGTCATCTACGATGAACTCTAAGAAGAATTGCCCAGGAAACCATGGGTCTAAAATCAATAAAGAGCTTCCACTTTTTAAGAAGAAGTTATACATACGTGTTATTTATTTCGGTACTTTTTTGTTAGGTGAAACTTACTTAAAAAAAAAACTACAGATAGAGCCCAATTTATTATGAATTTAGAAATACAAATTATTTGGCTTGTGCAAGTAGAGTAGTTATAGCTTAGTTTTAACATAATTAAATAAATACATGCGCCTAAAAGCACGCAGTAGTTTTTATATATTTTTGAAACAAACAGACAGTTATAGTTACCCATATGAAATACACTTAAACTTCTCCTTAAAAAGTGGAAGCTCGATATTGGTTTTACAACCATGGTTTCTTGGGCAATTCTTTTTAGAAATCATTGTAGATTAAGATTTCGTTAACCACTTTGTCGCGAGAAAAAACTTGACCCACTCTAATGTACATACACTCCTGCTCAAAATTATACGACACCTCGAAAATTTTAGTTTTGACCCTCGCAGAAGAAGGGGAAAGCATAGTTAAACAAAATAAACTATGGAGACTAATAGCAAAAAGACTTCTGCACAAAAGCTGCTGTTCTTATCTCTAATTGCATCTTTCGTTTTCAAGTAACGGTTAAAAAAGCAAAAAAGGTCTATTTTAGGCTTGCTTGCAATTGTATCAAAATTATACGACACATTTAAATTTTCTTTATTTAGTTAGAGTTTTATTTATTATTTTATATTAATATTAATACATAACTAATAATTAATAATTAATAGAGACGCCTTGAGCTTTTGCCACCTCAAAAAGTCTTTTAGGCATTGAATTAATTAAATTCTTTAGGATGTTATGGTCTAAAAGAGACCATTGCTTTAAAATTTCGTTTTTCAGATTGTCAACGGTATCAAATTTTTTATTTTTCTCATAGACTCGCCTGGCTAAGATGCCCCAAATGTTTTCTATTGGGTTTAAGTCCGGGGAGCAAGCGGGCCAGTCCAACACATTAACAGATTGCCTATTAAAAAAGCGCTGCGTCTCTTGGCTCCGATGTATAGGTGCATTATCTTGCATATAAACAAAATCTCTTTCTCCATTTTCTTCCAAAAATGGTAGAAGACGATCTTCCAATACCTTGATATAATCCTTGCTTTTCATTCTTGAGCTTATGAAGCAGAGGTCAAGCGTTCCAGACTTGTGAAATGCTCCCCAAACCATGGCGGATCCGCCTCCGAAATTGCGTTTGGAAAACATCAGAGGTTCCTTGCGCAGATCTCGCCAATAGTGACGAAAACCATCTGGACCGTCCAGATTAAATTTTTTTTCATCAGAAAAAATTATCTAAACAAAAACTGTTGCCAAAGTCTTGTAATAAAAATGAAATTAAACTAACATACCGAGGCCCACTTTCTCTCCAAGTTATTTTCTACAAATTGAAGACGAGCTATTTTATGGTAAGGTTTAAGGAACGGAGCCTTTTTTAAAACACCTCTAACAATAGTTTCGGAGGATTGCAGAGTCCGCCAAACCGTCATCCGTGACACACGCTTACTGCAACATGCAGTAAGTGTAGAGCAAGACTCAAAAGAATTGCTTGCTCTCTTTATTATGCGACGTTTATCGCGGTCATCCAACTTTGGTTTTCTCCCACAGCTTCGGTTGATACCATATTTTTTCGGATCTTTCAAAAAATTGGAAATTACACATCGGGTTCGATCTACTTTTCGGGATATTTGGCTTATATTAAACCCGGCTTCATTGTAGGCTCTTATTCGCCCCATTTCTTCATCGTTCAACAACGTTCCACGCGGCATTTTATTCAAAATGCATCTAATATTAAAAAGAAATATAAAAAAAATGTATCTGCACAAAACTTTTCTCTCTAGCCGCAATAATTGAAATGTGTCGTATAATTTTGATACAATTGCAAGCAAGCCTAAAATAGACCTTTTGTGCTTTTTTAACCGTTACTTGAAAACGAAAGATGCAATTAGAGATAAGAACAGCAGCTTTTGTGCAGAAGTCTTTTTGCTATTAGTCTCCATAGTTTATTTTGTTTAACTATGCTTTCCCCTTCTTTTGCGAGGGTCAAAACTAAAATTTTCGAGGTGTCGTATAATTTTGAGCAGGAGTGTATATGTGTATATTTTTATTACATTTCATTTTTATTTGTATGATTTTTATCAACATATTTTGCGCCATTTGAACGTTTTAAAGCGCGTTTACTTTCGGACTGTAAATGTTTTTGGTACGTTTGTTGCTGTTGCTTTTGCTGTTGCTGTTGTTGTTGCTGTGCGATGATTTAGCGTGTGCAATCAAAGTGATGTGTATAACAAATTTACCGTTATTTATGCATACAAAAATTGCACGGCAATTAACTTCCGTGTGGGTGGCTCGTCTGGGTTCACTTGCTTGTGCCCTGCTAAAAAAAAACAAAAAAAGCTGAAACTCTGCTTCAGTTTGTTCGACCACAAAATACCATTTTACATGCTTTCTACAGTTTGCATTAAATAATGACTTGAGTTTAATTTAATTACATTTTTTAATTAGTAAAATTTTAATTTATTTTGTTCTCAGCACATCGTTATAGAGGTCGTACAATCAAGATCGCAGAACATAGATCCATTAAAGTGCCTTGATTTCACTGCAGGGTGTAGAGTGTGCAATATATGACATTTTCCAATGCCATGTTGCATATTGACGACCCCTAACCCCTGGGAGCTGCTCTTCCATGTTGAACAAATAGCGACAGCAGCTGCTGCTGACCCCCCCTCCCCTTCTCCGTTGTTGCCCCTCCCTCCGCCCACGTTCACATACACAGCTCATACATATTATTGGTTTAGTGACATTTGCATGTGCAACTGCGATTTACATTGCGAAAATAAAACGCTAATCGAAGCGATGTGAACTGGACAAAATTCGGTACCGGAAGATCATAATTGCTTGGTATTTGGAATAGAAAAACTGTTTGGTCATCTGATTTTAGAAAAATATATGAACAGTTAACGCGCTCAACTACTGAACTGACTAAATATAGTTGGTATTTATTTTGAATATACTTACTTGAATTTGAAAAGAAAGATTGAACTGAAAGCAATTAAAATCAAGGTAATCGTATTGAGTACTCTGTTTTTTTTTTTGTTGTTGTTGTGCCCCATCCAATCAGTTTGGAATTAATGTATTTTCAGCTACGTTTTCACTAATTGCTAAACAATGCAAAACACTTATATTTGCATTTATCTGTTCTGCTTTTGCTCTTGGCTTCGCTTCGCCTCAGTTGATTGGGAATTTCCATGGCAACCAGGACTAGAGTGTAATTAAAAATGGACGAAAACTGTGGATGAGGTACTCGTGTTCAGCACTGATTTGTTTACCCAGGTTCCACTTCATATTTGCGGCATTGTCCGAGGTGATTCAAAGCGATCAAGTAGAGAAAGATAGAGGGAGAGAGAGGGAGAGAGAGGGAGAGAGAGCTCTTCGGATAGCTATTGGAACGGTATGAGGGCAATGCAGTTGTTATCGTTGTTGTAGTTGTTGTTGTTGTAGTTGAGCTGGTGCAACATGTAAGGTGAAATTCCTTCGCGTACGCTGCAAAATAAGCACGCCACGTCTGACAGACAGTCGGACTGTCTGTATCTGGGTACAAGGCAGAAGCTCTCTGCATGTCATCAGCTAACGAAAGTTGCAACCACTTTCCGACGCTGATCCAGTTGCTGCTACCTTTTGCTGATGTTTGATGATGATGAAATAGCGTGCTCACAGAGATACCACTACACTACTACACTGCACTACATATTACACCCAGAGAAAAAATGCACAGAAAAAATAAATATAGTCATGCTAACTGTGAAATATTTGATATTATTTGCAGCGTTTGCAAAAACTGCTTCGTAGCAGCAAGAGCAATAAAAATTTTACTATGCTCTGGCTACCGCTCTCACTTTTGACGAGAGCCGTAGCAGAGCCATAGCCGAACGAAAAAATGTGTTAGCTCTGCTATGCTCTCGGATTTTGTCGTGTTAAAATCTGTAGCAATAGCAATAGCACAAAACGAAATGAGCGACTATGCGTAGCCGGAGCGATAGCCAAAAAACGAGAGCGAGATGAGATCAGAGCATACGCAATTGTTTTTTTTTGCTACGGCTCTCTTGTGTATGTATTTGTTGTTGTTGCTGCGTTGCTGCAATTCGGCGATCGTTTGTTATTGCTGGTTCGTATTATGAGATAGAACTTATGAAATTATGAGAAAAAAAATTCAAAAATTTTCAAAATAACAAAATTTATAAAGTTTTATTCAGTCGAAATTACAAGAAAATAATAAAATAAATAATAGATGTCGTTTTCAAACAAACTTAGGTTGTCGATGGCACTATCTAAGTGTGTTGAATTTAGCTTGACAAGAAGTATATTTTCTAAGGTTTCGTGGCTTAATCTTAAGGTTTTCTTTTGCGGCTCCATGTTTACTCTCGAAATGATTTTAAAAAGTGCCAAAATTATCTAACTGCAACGTATCATAGGAAACATAACGGAACTTTACGAACCAGCAATAACAAACGATCGCCGAATTGCAGCAACGCAGCAACAACAACAAATACATACACAAGAGAGCCGTAGCAAAAAAACAATTGCGTATGCTCTGCTCTCATCTCGCTCTCGTTTTTTGGCTATCGCTCCGGCTACGCATAGTCGCTCATTTCGTTTTGTGCTATTGCTATTGCTACAGATTTTAACACGACAAAATCCGAGAGCATAGCAGAGCTAATACATTTTTTCGTTCGGCTATGGCTCTGCTACGGCTCTCGTCAAAAGTAAGAGCGGTAGCCAGAGCAAATCGAAAAACTACGGAGTAGCGTAGCATTTTCAAACGCTGATTATTTGTTCTATTTAAATTAATTTGAATAACCAGGAAATTTTGACAGATACAATATCGGTTGCAGTTTCAGTTCCCTTACCATCAACATAGAACCATGGCTTCAATAGTCGAAAAATAATAAAATTCTTTAAATGAACAAAATATGAATACAGAATGAATATAGAGGTGAAACCATGATCAAAATGACATTCCGATTGAAAATCGGTGCAGTTTTTCCAAAGTTATGACAGTTCGAAGTTGCTCAAGCCTATGACCTAGTAACTTTACAAGTCAAAATATTTCTTAATTTTTAATTGATTTTTAACAAAAAAATGAAACGTCTCAAAATCAAGTTTAAAGTGTCGTTTTATACTAATTACGATATTAGGAGTTGATTAAAAGTGAAAACTTGAGATTTAAAATTTTGAATTTTCAAAATTTCAAAGGGGGGACCCTTACCATCAAAATCGAGTCTTGGTCGAAAATAATTAAATTTTCTAAATGAACAAAATTTGAATACAGAATGAATTAAGAGGTCAAACCATGAATAAAATGACATTCGGATTGAAAATCGGTACAGTTTTGCCAAAGTTATGACAGTTCGAAGTTTGTTCCACCCATGACCAAACTTTTTGTTCAATTTAGCATAATTTCTTAAAAAAAAAATTTAATTTAAAATTAAAATAAAAAATATATTTATTGTTTAGTTTTATACCACAACTGTTTTTGGTTCTTGAAAAAGAATTTATTATGGTTACGGTTCCGGTTATTATAATAAATACTTTTGACTTACTAATTTCATATCATTGGACAAAATAGTTTAATCAAAGAGTAAAAATAAACATTTCATGACATTTTACTCTGAGTGTACTAAGTTCTCTCTCACACACAGACACACACACACACACACACACATAAGCACTGAGATGGCCTTCTTCTGGCTTTCAGCTCTGTGAAAGTGCAATGTGTGTGCGGCACGCTAGAATGGAATGTGCAACAGAAACCAAAAATATGCGATATAATTCCAAAGCACAATACCATGAAGTACATCATCAGTGCAGATTTATGGTTGACTGCTAGAATAGGTCAGCAGCCGCATTTATTGAAGAAGCAACGGCAGCAACGCCAGTGTCTGCCACATGTAGCAACAGTGCCAGTAACTGGAGCTGCAGCTGCAGCTGGAACTGGAGCTGAGTATGAGGATGAGGATGAGGCGTCTACCGGCGCATCGAGCGTTTGGTAAATTACATGCACATGCCATTCCCCATTGCCCATGCTCCATGCTAGAATGAGGCTCTGACATGTTGCGTGCATTGCATAGAAGCACACATACAGACACACACTAGTGCATATGGCACATACACTGAAAAAAAGACCAACTTCTAAATTCAAAAATATTCATCTTAAATATTTTGTTCTTAAAATAAAAACATTTTAAGACCATCTTACTAATTTTAAGAATAAAAAGCAAAGTTCTTAATACAAAAATGAAAATCTTAAATTGTTAGGAAAGTAAAAATATGTACTATATTATATAAAACAAACAGTGGACCTGTGGCGCTCTGGTTAGAGAAACCGCTTCAGTTGTGAAGCCGTAGACGGCGGTTCGAATCCCACTCGTAACAAATTAAAAAAACACTTATAAAATTACTTAGACACAATAAAATGTAGTCAAATTAAAAAAAATGTATTAAAAAAATCATTTTTCATTTTTGTATTATTTGATTTTAATTTCAAGAACATTTTTTACTTACAACAAAAACTTGGTCTTATTTAAAATGTTCTCAAAACCTAAATGTGTTTTCTTTATCCAAGAATGTTTAATGTTCTCGAAGCATTTTTTAGTTTTAAGACCAAAATCATGATGTTAGAACATTTTTTTTTGCAGTGTACGCGACTCTCAGCCATCATCATCACACGATGCAGATGTGCAATAGCTTTGTTGCCTTTGCGGTTGGTTCGAGCACTAGAAAATATTGAAATCTCACTGACTGACGCCGCATCTCTAATGACGTGTGTTTGAAATGAAATATTCATATGTGCGGTATGTTGGGTGGTATGTTTGGGTGGCATGTTGGGTTTGGTACTGCCACATGGCAGGTTGTTAGTTGTTGGCTTTGGATATAGCGTCACCACAGGCTGACAGGCTGTGCAGCAGGCGCAGGCATTGGGTACGGCCCAGGTTCGGGTCTTTAAAGTGTCACCAAGTTGAGGGCAGCAAGTAAAATGCAAAGCTTGAAACTCAAATCGCTTGGCATTAGCTTAATGGCCGGTCCAACTGGCGCCTGGCTTGGCCTGGTTGGGTTTGGCCTGGTCGGGGTCGGGGCCAAGACAGCAGCAGCCCGCACATATTATCGTTAAACGTCATCAGCAACGTCTTAACTTAAATTTTCAGAGTCGTGCGAGCGTCTTTGCCCAGCCTGATTTGTAATTCAAAACCTGTTTGTTGCTCTGCCGTTCGTTGGGGCGCAACATATGTTACGAATTATAAGGAATTAGATTCATAATAAAATAAAGCAGCCAACGTCAAGCTGTAATCAAAACAAAACATTTTGGTTGCCCATTTCTGCTCCCTTTGCCCTTTGCCTTTGTCCCTTTACCCTGTTGTTCCCTACTCTACTTCGCGTTGTTTCCGTTTCTGTTTCGATTATTTTCATTCCATTCCCACTCACGCACGCACGCACGCTGCCCACGACCGGTTCTGGGACCATTGGCCAAAGTATGGCTCTGGGGCAGCAGCAATCAGTGCACAATGTGTCCATGGTTTTTGGTAAATTTCAGCATCAGCATCAGAATCAGAATCAGAATCAAAAGCAGCAGCAGTGTCCCATCAGGTGAAATTTGATTAGGGTCGTAAGGGCAATGATTGAGAAAACGTGATCAAATATGTTGCCATAAATGTTTAAATGTTGCTATAGTTTTTGGTCCTTGCTCCTCGTTATTATTTTCCTCTTGTTGTTGCTGTTGTTGTTATTGTTGTTGTCGTTATCGTTGTCGTTGCTTTTGTCCAAGCTACTCAGGGGCGACAGTGCATATGAAAATAAAAACTTGGGTTTATTATGTTGATGACTTTTAGCTGTGATTATTATCGTTACCCATTTTATGCTTGTCGTCGCCCTTTCGCTTATCCCTCATGTTCCCTCTCTTTGTAGTATTACCTATAATATAAGCAGCTTAGGCTTTTTTTCAAAGCTGAATTCGGTAATCCTTTGGCAATTTACAATTATAATTGAATTTACAATTAATGTTCATACACTGACAAAAAAAAATGTTCTAAAATCAAGATTTTTGACTCAGAACAAAGATTTTTGGTCTAAAAAACGTGTCTTGATTTTAAAAACATTTTAAATAAGATCAAGTTCTTATTTTAAGAATAAATGTTCTTAAAATTAAAATATTTATATTTTTTTTTATTTTTAAATTTTAATTTATTTACATTTTACTCTGTTTTAGTTTTAGTAATTTTAAAAATGTTATTTTAATTTGTTACTAATGGGATTCGAACCGCCGCCTACTGCTTCACAACTGAAGCGGCCTCTCTAATCAGAGCGCCACAAGTCCACTGTTTGTTTTATATGAAATAGTACATATTTATACTTTCCTAACAATTAAAGATTTTTATTCTTATATTAAGATTTTAAGATTTTTTAGATTAGTAATCTAAGTTTTAGTAATGTGTTTAAAATAATGTTATTTTAAGAACAAAGTATTTAAGATGAATGTTCTTGATTTTAGAAGTTGGTCTTTTCTTTTCAGTGTATCATTTAAGATAAATAAACATATGATTTATATAAGTTACCACTGTCTTTGTTTACTTCCAGACACCGCAGTGAATTTCACTAATTTGTTGGTTAATTTGTGAATAGTTAACGACCGCAGGATTTGCTTGTGGTTTGACTTACCCAACCATCCCCGCTCCCGTTCCCATTCCCTTTCTTCCTGCCACGCACACAGCCACTGTCAAGGACTTAAATGCTTGGCATTGTAAGGCAAATGATATGCAGCAGGATGAGATAAGCGTTGCATAATTACATTAAACAATTGTTAGGTAAAGTAGCTTAGAACTTAAGCCGCTTCAGCTTCGCTATTGGAATTCGATGCAATGCGGGGCATTAATTTATGATTGCTTAATTAAAGCAATTAGAATGTTGCGACAAAGTCAACGCCGGCAAATCATAATCATTTTCATTGGCAGCCCTCGGCTGGATCTGCTCGGCTTTTGTCGCCGACATAAGCGCATTTGCATAACTTAAGCCAGCTGCCCGTTTTCCATCTTCCCCCTCCCCCTCCCCCCTTTTGTCCTTCATCCCTACGCTGCGCTGTTTTTATGACTGGCGCTTTGGGGCGCCATCATTTCTAATTTATAAACCTAATGCGGTGCTGATGCAGCGGCAAAGACGCGCTCAGTGCGTGGCAAGCAGAGTTGCAGGATTCCAAGGTTCCAAGGTTCCAAGGAATTGTAGCGCAGACAAGGACTGACTGCATTGTCTTCACTATTTAAGATCATTTAATATGCAAGTGTCTTTTGTTCGGTGCGCGTAACCAGCTCCGTTTGCTGTCATATTTATTTTTCATTTGAGTGCAGCGCTGAAATAAAACTTTGCCATTTGCCAAAACAAAGGCTCGAATGTCGCGCGAATGTCTTGGATGCGAACACGGACACGGACAAGGACACAGACGCGGACACGAACACAGACACAGACGCACGTCAGCTGGCTGCCTTCTTGGTACAGGACGTCTCTGGGCTCTGGCATTTGAAATTGGCGCAAAAAGTACATGCATTTTCATATAATGCCGCTGCAGCCGCTTGCTCGGAAATTGTAAATTATTTAGCGAGTCGGCAGGAACGCAGGACGACGTAGTGGCAACGCCTGAATAATTGAATAGACTTTCTGCGTAATAAATGCTTTTTACTATAGTGACAAACTGAACGCTGCGGGCGAAACTTTTTGCACTCAACATTAAGCGGAACTTTTCTATTTGTGCAATTGCTTGAACCTTCTTTATCCTTTATTGTAACTGAGCGCCACTCGAGCTTATTAGCTAATCAGTTTCCGATCATGCCACCTGTCAACCACTTCACATGCAATTTTAAACAACTTGTTTTCATGGCACATGTTCATCTACATCAAATTTCGATTAAGTGAGCAAAGTGGAGTAAAAGTTAAAGCAATTAGCTACGGTTTTAAGCCCCCCTCCATCGTAGAGTTGGGTACCTAAAAATTCAACGCCTTTGCGTAGGTTTGTTTGTGGCCAGCAGGATTTTCCACTTGCAAGATACTTTTCTGTGAAAAAACTTTTTCGCCGTCGACGTAAATGCTGCGAAAGGAGAGATGTAAAAAATTCAACTTTAATTTGGAATGGACAAGGCTGCTTTTGATTATCATATACAGTTGCATACAGAAAGATTGCTTTTTTTTACTCTTTTTAGAAAAACCAATCGAAAATATTTGATTAAATTCTTTATTAGTATTTGCATTAATGAAAACATTTGCTGCACATAACATACATTTTATTTATTTATTTAAGTTTTATTGCTTGTGTTGGTTGCCTTTGAGTTTTGTAAATGAATCCATCAGAATTAATAAAGTGCATTTTTTTTTCCAAAGTTAAGAAAAATATATGCGTAAATTTTGTTTTATTAAATTTTTGATGTTCTTCTTTATTTTATTGAGCCTTTAAAGAGTAATACACAGTATAATAGTCAACAAATTATAGTTTCGAATAAAGTTATAATAACTATTTGAAATGTTAAGCAAACTGTACAGAATCGAATATGAATGATAACATAAGTAATAAAGCGTGCAGCCAAAAGTTAAATGCAAAGTTTCAAATGCGAAAAGTGGGAAAAAGTGAAAGTTTTTTGCTCTGTTCCTGTTGCCTGTTCCTCATATAATTATTATCTGCCTTAATTGTTTTTCTTTCGACTTATTTACTTCTTTCGAGCTCTCGTCGACTTGCCCCACGTTAAGTGCCCATTTCAACAACTGCGCTAAAATCTATTATTAGCCTCGTTTTTTTTTTTTTGGTTTTGGTTCACACGGTCGCATTCTACAGTTGGACTCTTCGTTTATTTCCGCGCGGAAATTGCTGGGTGACAAAGCGCTTTTATGAACCCGCTCGACATGGCTGGAGCATAGGCCCATCTGTCTGTTCATACACTGATAAAAAAATGTTCTAAAATCAAGATTTTGGTCTCAGGACTAAGATTTTTGGTCTAGAAAATGCGTCGAGAACATAAAATTCTTAAATTAAGAGAACACATCTTGATTTTCAGAATATTTTAAATAAGACCAAGTTCTTATTTTAAGATAAAATGTTCTTAAAATTAAAATAAAAAAATAAAATACATAAAAAATATTTTTTTGTATTTATATTTTTTTTATTTTTAAATTTTGATTTATTTATTTTTTATTCTGTCTTAGTAATTTTATAAATGTTATTTTAATTTGTTACGAGGGGGATTCGAACCGCCGCCTACTGCTTCACAACTGAAGCGGCCTCTCTAACCAGAGCGCCACGGGTCCACCATTTGTTTGATACGAAATAGTACCTATTTATACTTTCCTAACAGTTAAAAATTTGTATTCTTATATTAAGATTTTACGATTTTTTAGATTAATAATCTTAATTTTAGTAATTTGGTCTTAAAATAATCTTATTTTAAGAACAAAATATTTAAGATAAATGTTCTTGATTTTAGAACTTGGCCTTTTTTTTCAGTGTAATAACAAAGCATTTTACCAGCCTCATGTTCCCCTGTACCATCTTCGTCACCCTCACCCTCATCTTCCCCTCCGGAGCACATACACGCTGAGGCTGAGGTCGAGCAAGACATCAGGTGTTTGGATGATTTGACAAAAAGTGTTTGGCGTTTTGTCGAAAAGCGCCCTGTGAGATTAGTGTGGATTTTATGGACTTACGCGTTTGCTAAACTGCCTGCGAATCCACCTCTCCACCTTTTCACCTTTCCCACTGTCCCCACTGGGCAACACCTGCTGAACTTTAGTCGTTTCATGGCTGAAAGTTTTTGCCTTGTGTTTGTCGTTTTTGCATTGTGCCGCCAGTTTGTTGTCTATTTTAATTTGTTTGCTTTTGTTATTGAGCTGTCCGTTGTTGCTTTTGTGTGTGGCATGTTTGATTTCATCTGTCACAGGTGCTTTTGGGGCTTCTTTTTTTTTTCTTTGGTTGCAACAGCTGTCCGTTCACAGCATTTGACTTTTACTTTACTTTGGCTGTTAATTGAAATTCATACAAGACACAGATCAAGATGTCACTGGCAGCAAACTAAGCTGCTGTCTGCTGTCAGCCCAACAATGTTCTTAATGCTATCAACAATGCTATCAATTTGGCCATGACAAACACAAAGGCACGCTCAATACTCATTTAGCAAATTTTTAATTTTTAGCTATAAGCATAAATATAAAAAACAGGATACGGAAACAAAAAAGTAGCCAGCAGCAGCTGCTGCTGTTTACGACGATGCTGCACTTTACATTTTACGAATAGATTGCAACTTTAACGTCATCATCATCATAAGAATGAGCAGAAGTAGAAGCAAGAGCAACAACATCGTCATCGTCATCGACATCGTCATCGACATCGATGTCGTCATCGGCAATAGCCTTTGCCTGGCACTTGGTAACTTTGTCTGGCATAAATAAAACGCTTCTGTGGGTCCAAGCCGGACAGCCATGGCCATAACTCTTTGTCCTGCTCAGCAGTTATTGAACATTTTCAATTACTTTCAGTTGAGAGCATAAATTTTTAATAATTTGAAACATGATAAAGGGAAATTAAAGGCGAAACTTGTCAAAAACGGCCAAGGAGCAAGAGCAAGAGCAACAGCAGCAACAGCAACAGCAACATCAGCAGCAGCAGCAACAGCAACAACAGCAACATCGACGGCAACATTGACGGCAAAAGCAAAAAGCGACCCACAAAGTGACGACTTCTGTGTCCGCTGTGTTTGGCTGGTTGCAAAGGCAGGGAGGATGTTACAGGGGGGAGGGGGGCGTGTCGTGCACGATGTTTTACCAAACTATTATAATTACGTTGGAAAGACAAAAATTTTAATAAATGATAACTTTTTTGTCGTCAGCGCGTCACAACTTATTAAAAGTATAACGCATAACGCGATAGGGGCCAAAGAAATGGTAAATGCGCTGGTGAAGATACAGGGGTAGAAGGGGAGCTGAAATGTTGCCAAGAAAATTTTTGTTATCAAAGTTTATAATGCGATGCGACGGATGGCACTGTTCCGTTTTGCTCCTGGTCACGGCTGCAACGTGAATAAGTAAATAGATATTTAAAATAAGTGGACATTATTTTGATGAAGTTGATCGAAATAAGTAAGGAAACTTAATGACGCAGCTATTATACAGAAATCAGGGACATTAATGATAATTTTTTTTTTTTTTTCATTTGAAAATATCATTCACTTCTAGTAACTGTAAAAAAAAACGTGAAATTTACCAAAATTTTCCTTTCTATGCAATTTTACCATGATTTTAATTATTTTACTCATAAAATAATCATTATTTTTGAGCAAAATAATAAAACTTAAAAAATAATCGTTATTTTTAAGAAAAAAAAAAAAAATAAATAGAACTCATGGCATAATGATTATTCCTAGAGTTTTATAAAACTCATAGCATTGTAATTATCTCTTTAATTAAATTTTTTTGAATCAAAAATAAAACTCAAGGTGTTATTTTTACTTTTTTTATAAGGAATGTATGGACAAAACTTATATAAATTCCTAGTCAGTAAACCATTTTTAAACTTAAAAAAAAATCAATAAAATTTGAAAACAATATTTCTAATTACAAAATTCTTAATTTAATTTTTTTTTTATAAATACAAAATAGCACCTTCAGTTTTATTTTTCATTCAAAAAAATAACACTCAAGAGATAATCTTTATTCTATGAGTTTTATTTTTTTGATCAAAAATAATGATTATTCCTGAGTTTTATATATTGCTCAAAAGTAAAATAATAAATCTTATGGAATAATGATTATTTTTTGAGTTTTATGATTAAACTTATAATGATTACAGCCCCTGACATAAATAAAATAAAAACATTTTTGAATCAAGTGAAAAACTGCTGATTTTGAAAGACGTACTCAGTAAACGTATGGAAGAAATTGCTAAAATAAAGCTACAATTCCCGCAAACCACAAACTGAACCTGTTCGCTTACCGCAATCCACTCTATCCCCGCCCTCTCACACACTCAAGCACATTCGACCACATTCATATATTTTTAAATATGGCAAAACATTTGGCCAACACATTTCTTGCCTTAAAATTTCTAAAATTGTACTTCGAGTGCTGACAAAATGGCAAAACTTTGCGACAAATTATAATGGCGGCCGCTGTGCACACTGAGAAATATATTTGAATTTAATTTTGAGACGTCTTTTGGGAGCTTTGAGGCAGCTGCAATGGCGACAACAGCTGTTGAGCTACTTTAACAGTCTGCTAGCTCATTAAGTTTTCCTACACACACACGCACACACTCACACACACACATTGCTTGCAATATAATGCGGCACACAAATAAATTTGTCACAGAAAATTTTGCAACTTTGTGTAATCCGTAGGGAATGAATGCGATGTTGGGCGCGACGACCATGGCCACCAAAGGCAACCGCAGCGCACAGAATCTAGAAATCAACGAGTTTATCTCATTAAAAAGTTATTTTCCGCAGCAGCTGCAAATACACACACACACACACACACAACACACACCGAGAATTATTCTGAAAGTCTTATCCTACACATGCCAAGACGAGAAAGCGTTCGAGAGAGAGAGAGAGAGAGAGAGTAGCGCTAGCATGTGTACTTAAAAGTGAAGGCAGGCAACGAAATATGTAAATCCACTTCATTTAATTTCGCATTTAGCCAAAATGCTAACAGTAAATGACAAATATTCTTGTTAAGAGGCATAAATGCAGCGGCAGCAGGAGAAAGGCAGTGGCAAAGAGGCAAGACTTTGACTTGGCGTCTGTCCAAAAATGTGGATTTCCCCGACCGGCAAAATCAGCCCAGTTTCTTGGTTGTCTTTGTTGTAGCATTTGTTGTTAGTGCAGCTCGACATACTTTGCCTCAAGTATTTCGAAACAGCGTCGCTTTGCCGCCAAAAAGACAAAGTACATTTCCGCTGGCAGTTTCCGGTTTCCGGTATTGTTTTGATGCCGTTATCGTTGCCACACTGATAAAAAAAATGTTTAATCTCGAAACTAGGAAGTTTGGTCTATAAAATGCGTTGAGAACATAAAATTCTTAAATTAAGAAAACACAACTTGGTCTTAAGAACATTTTAAATAAGACCAAGTTCTTATTTTAAGAGAAAATGTTTCGAAAATTAAAAAAAATAAATAAAAACAAATTATTATTTCTTTAAATTTATAATTTCTTTTTTTAATTTCAATTTATAAACATTTTATTCTGTGTTGGTAATTTTTAAAATGTTATTTTAATTTGTTACAAGTGGGATTCGAACCGCCGCCTACTGCTTAGCAACTGAAGCGGCTTCTCTAACCAGAGCGCCACGGGTCCCTTATTTGTTTTATACGATATGGTACATATTTATACTTTCCTAAAAATGTAAGATTTTTATTCATGTATCAAGAACTCTGATTTTAATTCTTAGTTTTAGTAATACGGTCTTAAAATGTTCTTATTTTAAGAACAAAATATTTAAGATGAATGTTCTTGATTTTAGAAGTTGTTCTTTTTTCAGTGTAGCCGCTTCGACAATACGACAATACGAGTACGTTGCATTAGGTTGTTGACGTACAAATCGAAGCATCGTATGGCAAATTAATATAGCTGAGTGCAACTACAAGTGAGAATTGCAAATTAAGTTAATAATCCACCACAATACATTGAACGTACATATGAGTACTTGAGATTGCTCCTGGCATTCAGTTTAATACTTCACGGTTTCATCAATTGTCATACTTGAATGTATGAATCAAAGTGGATCAAAAATCTGACCAGACGTTGTCTGTGTGATGGCATTGCTGTTGTCCATTTCAGAAAACATACAGAAATTTTGGTCAATATTTTTGCTCTGCTTTTGCTTTTGCTCTTGTGGGTTGGCCAGTTCAAAATCCTGTCGGTTACCTCCGTTGGCCTTGCATATGCATATGTCGTAGCATGAAATGCTTTTAGCCAGCCCTTTTTTTTATTTTTTTTTGAAGTGGCTTTCTCCATTTCTCTTTTTACTTAACAACAATAAAACGTGCTTACAACACACATAACCACAGACAAACTCTTTCTCTCTCTCACACACACACACACACACTTGTATCTTTGGTTTTAGCAACTAGATTTTAGTGTTTGTATCGGTTTTTCGTAATTTGGTCATCCATTAGATTTACCTTATGCTGCTTACTGCTGACTCTGTTTGGCATCGGCTTTTCCCGTCCATTTTCATTTCTCTCTTTGCAATTTGATTGCAATTTTCATTTTAGCATATTAAACCAAATCTATTTGTGATTGTTGTTGCAACTTGCGGCCTTTCAGCCTAAATACATCAGTATCCAATTTAATAGTTGAGATTGCAAGGATTTGATTGATTAATTTCTTGGTTCAACATTTATATTTCCTTTTAGTAAACTACCATAAATGCTTACACTTTTATTTTAACTTAATCATTTAAACCATTTTACTATCTTAAATTGCATGCATCATTTGCAAGGCAAACTCTTTGATAATTGTTAACTTGAGAGTTAGCTAACAGACCTTTCATTGGGATTTTCAATGGAAATCAAATTTCTTAGATGTATAACTCTGACCAATCCCTTGACCCATTGATCATTCAAATGTTACGCATCGCACAACATTTACAACTTCAATCTGACATTGGTAATTTGTCTTTCGTTGCTTTCGTTCACTTTTGTATTATTTACTAAAAACTTAAAGGGCTCAATAAAAGTGCCCAGGGATACGTGTGCTGCCTCTCCTTGATCCTTTGCAAACAAGCAAGCAAAAAAAGTAAGCCCAGAACCAAACTAGTCTTACTGGATGACGGACTGAATCACTGGGCGACATGCCAACATCAGTCCGAGTCCGTTTGTATATATGTATTGGTGTGTGTTGTGTTGTGCTTGTGTGTTTGTGTGTGTAGAAAGGTCAGCCTTTTATGTTTGTTTCGTATTTTGTTTATGCAAAAATTGCCAGAGCAATTTCATAATGGGTCAAAAGAGAAATCAACTTTTGTTGAAAGTGCTTTAAAATGCACGAGGACAACAACAACAACAACAACAATAGTGGCAGCAGTAGCAACAACAACAGCACTAACAACAAGAGGAAGAAAAATATAAAAGCAAGTGGGAAAGGCTATAGTCGAAATCCCGAGCAAAGGATACCCGTTACTTATTTCAATATTTATGAAAGTCCTTTATAGAAGTTACTAATTAATAAAAACTATTGCATACTTTTAGGTGATTGTCTTAAACTAATTACTTTATTATTTACTTTGGTGAGCTATTACTCCTGTTATACTTGTCCGATCTTGCTGCGGTTAAGTGAGATAATAGACATTATTAATGGACAACGTTATTTACCATAAAAACTGTATTATCCTAAAATCTGTGGGTGTGGTGGTTTTTCGCGATTTGTGGCAGCGCAAAGGGGCGTGGTCTAATTTTGAAAAAAATTTGATCTGCATGGGGTATATAGAAATCAGTGTGCCAAATTTGGTTACTCTATCTTTTTTAGTCTCGGAGATCCTTTTGTTTTTACAGACGAGCATACGGTTTTTCGCGATTAGCGGGGACGGAAAGAAACGTGTCAAGAATTTTGAGTCTGTAGGTGAAAGTTTGGCATCTCTATCTCTTATAGTCTCCGAGATATAGGCGCTCGCACAGACGGACAGACAGACAGACGGACAAACGGACATGACTCGACTCGGCTGTTGATGCTGATCTAGTATCTATATATACTTTATGGAGTCGGAGATACCTTCTTCTCCTTGCTACATACATTTAAACGAACACATTATACCCTTTTACTTATTTTTTAAGTAACGGGTATAAAAAGTAACAGGACATGCGCCTGATTGTTGCCAGGTCGTCGCTCAGTCCATTGACTAAATGGAGCGGATGTCAAAAACTAAAGTTGCAAATTTTTGGTACGCTTTTTGTTAGTGGCGAGGTCGAGGCACACACACACACACACACACACACACACACACACACACACACACTGTGAGCTACCCAGGCACGTCACTTGCATGCATCGTCGAGGATGTCGACAAGGACGACAACATTGTCCTGGCACTTAAGCAACCTTTCCAGGCGACGTCTCCTAACCGCCAATTGTTGTTTGGACGCCGGATCCGTTAGGTTCATTTCATTCCATTTCAGTTCGTTTCGTTTCGTTTCGTTTTTGGATTTGTTTGCTGCCCTCAGGAGATTTGCCTTTTGGCCCGTTTGCTGTTTGACCAATGAAGAGGTTTTCTTTCGGATTTGTTTAGCTTTGTCCGAACATGTCATGTCAGTTGACATAGTTGTACGCATAGTTTAATGCTTTTAATTTTTGACATTTCATTTGCCAAGTTTATATCACGCAGGCGGCAAAAACTATTTAATTGTCTGGTGTGAAAAGTTTTTGCAACTGCTTATGTGACAGTACCCATTTCCCACTCTCCAGTCACCATTGTAAGTCCTTTCCATTCAATTCGGAATTCTGTGGAGTGCTCTACTTTTTAGTAAATTGACTACAAATTTGCATGACTGAGGTTCTGTTTGGTTATTTGCTTGGATTCAATTCAATATCTTTTAAATCGAATAAACTCGTAGCTGCAAATGTAATGCATTTTCCATCACTATTTCCCTTGACATTTAAGGATGGCACTTGCCAATGCTCTATAAGGCTGTGAATGGTACAATTACTATGACATGAACTTGGGAATTGACCAAGTAGATACAAAAATAAGAATTTTCAAAGAACTTTTTAATTATTAACACTATTTTAAATAATTAAATTGGCTTGAATTGCAGTAGGTTTTTATTTTCTTGACATTTAATGATAGATTATGTCGATTCGCAATGCAAAAATGCCAGCAACTTTGGCAATTGACTAAGGAAAAATCCATAGTAATTAATTGACTTGATATCTCGAAGAGAATATATGCAGTCAATGTGGCAAAGATAGTTTCCATTTTGCCAACCATCCATCATGTTGCTGGCAAATACGTACTTGTACTTAAATAAGCATCTCATCATCCATTAGCGTAATCAACTCAAAGCTTAATTCATATTAAAAGCCAGGACAACTTCTTATATATGAGGCCAAGATGATTCGCAGCACAGCACAGTGTGTGCAACATTTTACTGTCACTTATGTGTGTCCACTTGTCACTTACCTGCTGCACAATCTG
This sequence comes from Drosophila innubila, assembly GCF_004354385.1. Taxonomy (NCBI): domain Eukaryota; kingdom Metazoa; phylum Arthropoda; class Insecta; order Diptera; family Drosophilidae; genus Drosophila; species Drosophila innubila. The sequence goes on from NW_022995380.1 coordinate 27,541,825, forward strand.
CACACGTACAGCGTGTTTATGGTACTATTAATATCCGCTGGTTGATTGGCTGGCCGGCCACAGAGGCCAACATGGTGGACTTGCCACACGTGGCGTGATCCTTCCACCAGTGAATTAAATTGTTGGCATTTCTCTTGTTTTCCATATTGGGAGCATTGTCTGTAATTTTTGTTTGTCAATCCCAGCAGCTTCAGTTATTTTGATTTCGGCGAGTCAGCATGGTGAATTATTGAAATAGCTTTTGGTTTCATGAAATGCAGCTACAATGAATGAAATGCACTCGAATTGGTTGTGTTTATTAATAACAGGTAATTAAAACGGTGAGACGAACCGTTAAGCCAATTAAGCGAACTCACAAATGAATATGCTCGTATATAAATTAAATCAAGTTAAAGTCAGATATGTATCTGATGATCTGCATTTGTAGTGCGTAGCTTTGATTAAACTGACTTGAAATAGTAGAAAATAGCTGAAAGGAATTGCGAAACTTTGTTGGCATTGCGTAATTGACTTGATGTTGTGCAACATTTGGCTGTCTCCTGTCTCTTTCCCCTTCACCATCTCCACCCCTGCCCATCTGCGGATCTTCCAATCTCCTGGTAGATCTGTGGCAAACAACTCTCCCCTTGCCAGGAGCTTCCATGTCATAGTTTTCTACGCTGTGCTAGTCAACTCAGCAATAGCTGACTTTACCTTATAACTTGGCTTCTTGTTCTCTCTTTTTATACCCGCTACTGAAAAAAATAAGTAAAAGGGTATATTGTGTTCGTTAGAATGTATGTAACAGGGAGAAGCAGACATCTGCAACCCTATAAAGTATATATATTCTTCATCAGCGTCAACAGCCGAGTCGATATAGCCATGTCCGTTTGTCCGTCTGGCCGTCTGTCCGTCTTCCCTTCGTGTGAGCGCTTGTATCTCAGAGACTATAAGAGCTAGAGCAACCAAATTTGACACACAGACTTCTAAAAGCAGGTCAAGTTTGTTTTAAATTTTTGACACGACCCCTTCCGTTCCGCGGAAAACCAACACAACCACCGCTTTTAAGACTTAAGACTATTTGTGTTAATGAGCGTTGTCTATTGTAATAGATCAACATTTCCTTAATTCAATAATTGATAGCTCTAAAACTACTGGTTTAAATCTTAGACTGTGTATGGATAAATTATAGATATAATCATTAGCTTTCAGAAAAAGTAAAGCTTTTGAATATTGCTTTTGGCATTCCCAAGTAATGATGACAAAAGTGGACGCACCTCTAAAAAACGGCAAGAGAAAAAAGCCAAATTTTGTTTTTTTTTTTTGTGGTTTTTATGTTGCCACCGTACAAAAACAAGACAAATTTTAAAAAATTCTAAAAAACAAAAAAAATATCTGCCTTTGAAAAAAAAAAAATGTTTTTTGTCGTACGGTGCCCCATATCTTTTCAAAAAAGTCCAAATTTGTTGCCAATTGTAATTATTATCTATCATCCTACTTAATCGCAACAGAATCTGTTAAACAGATAGCCGAAATTAGCTGTTTTCATTTTTAAGACAATTTATACTCCTAAAAGTATGTAACGGGTATTTCTGTAGTCGGGATATAGTCGACTATAGTCTTGTTGACTAGTTTTTTCTTTACTTTTTCTTTTGCTTGTTATTTTTTTGGCTTCTTCTGTTTTGGCGCTTACTTACGATAACTTTATGACGCTTATCGCTACAAATGTGCTTGTATCTGGGCACTCTGTGTGTATCTCTGTATCTTTATTTCGCCTGCAAGTACATTCCGCGCGCGCCACATAAAAGTAAAGTGTAGCCAAGTTGATGCAGCGAACCAGAGGGCAACATGGGGTGGGGGGCGGTGGGGGTAAGAGAAACAGGGCCAACTTGCTTCTAAGTAACTTATGCCATAATTTCGTTGCCAGCGCTTCCCGCGCGAATTCTTTATTTGCTGCTGCTTCGCAAAAAGGAGTCTGGCAAATATTATTTTTTATATTTATTTGAGTTTTTTTTGCGCCTTGCTTGCTTAATGCTTAATGTTTATTATGAATGTTACTCATGAGCGTATTTAGTTAATTTTATTTCACACAAGAGAAGTCAGCAAAAACCCAGGCAAAGCAACCCAACCACCTAATCCGCCCACATTGCCTAGTTGCGCCTCTTTTTTGGAGTTTTTGCATAGTCGGGCAGAGTAGAGAATGCTAGCTGAAAATTAAGTTGACGCCATCAACACTTCGCCAGTGTCTCTCTGAGTGTGTGCGTGTGTGTGTGTGTGTGTGTGTGTGTGTGTGTGTGTGTGTGTGAATGTGCGATGGCATCAACAAATTAGAAGTCAGTAAACCAGGCAAAAAGCAAAAAAGCAAAAAAAGCTAGCCGCTTATCTGCGTTAAGTAGATGAGAAAAGTTTTGTGCTGCGAATGTTGATAAGTTGAATTACATGTTGCCATATTTCCTTCAACGCAATGGCAAGAAGGGTGATTTTTGTTGGCTAACTTGGCTGCGAATCTGGACAGAAGCCAAATACATACTCGTGTACTTATACCCACTGTGCATACATATGCATTAATGGGTTTATGTGCCAGTTTTAACAAGGCATCTCCGCTCGGCAACTTAAACAGTTTTACGGCCAGTTGCGATGTTGACAGCATTAAATTGCTGACACTGTTGCCCAAATCTGCGCTCTACACTGCGTAAATGCAACCTGTCCAACATAGTTGCACTTGATAGGGTTATTCGCTGGGAACGTGCTCTCTAAAATGACCTTCAACCAAAATGAGTCTGCAGGGAATCTGCGTTACATCCCTCAATAAGATAAGGGGAAATCAAGAAAGTAATCTCGTATCTTAATTAGATTTAAGATACACTATATTTGAGACCATCGATGTTCTCAAGTTTCAGCAAGTTAGAATGGAAGCGAAGCAAAGTTAAAAATTGTAAATATTACGCATTCGCCACGTATGCTATAAGAACATTACTTACAAGTTACCGTTGCTAATTTATAAAAACACTACTGAAAAATTCCCATTCAGGGTTTTTAAACGTGCGTTTACTCGAGAATTTGCCGTTAATGTGTAACAAGCACTTGGTGCAAATTTAAATTAAGCTAAACTAATTGAGAAAAGCACGAGAGAGAGAGAGAGAGAAATGAACAAAAACAGTTTTATTTTTTTGTGTGGTTAGCTCAAAGCATTTGATACCATCGCTTGCCTGTTAAGTAGCGTTTGTTTGGATAGCGACTCTGCTTTCACCGCAACTTCACCTGAGAGGCTATTTTTTTACTTAATGAAATCAAAATATATGTTCCTGCTGCTTAGACCGTTGTTATCTGTGCAAAATGCGAACGATTTTGGCGCTTCTGCTGCTTGTTGCCAAGTCTAGATATTCCACTTTTATTTTTTCTTAGCTTTAAGAGAACTACAACAGAAGAATAGATTTAAATTTTCATTTTTTTTCAGAAGTGTTTGCTTGAAAAGTGCATTTAAAATGTGCTCTAAGCTTAATTCGAGATTCCACTACACACACACACACACACACAGAGACTCTTGACAGCGGAACGACAAATGCATTTGGTAAGAAAAGCTTTGGCCATGACTTTTGCTTTTGGTTCGTCAATCACCTTTTTATCTTGCAGGACATTACCAAGCAAACCGCAGAGCTTTGCTAGCATTATGTTCATGTCCTTCTACGAACGAGTGTTATATTTTTGTGTGTCGCGTGTGTGTGTGTGTGTGTGTGTGTGTAGTGTCCTTGTGTGCGCACAAATTTATTACAACCTTTGGGAATTCTTTTAAGTAGTTGCTCGATTCAAAATAATTTTCCATTTATCACTGTGATAACAAAACAGTTTTTCCTCTACCAAACGCGAAAATGGCCAAAATAACATCAGCAGTAACAACGACAACAACGACAACAAGAACAGTGCCAACATGCAGCATTATGAGCACGCCTGGTTTGCTTGCTTGGGGGCGTGGCACTGTCCAGGATTAAATAAAGTACTCTGCGCAAATCTTGCGCTTGTACTCGCAGCTATAGCAATCCAGGGAGTAAAGTTCTCTGCTCGTTAGGGTGTCTTGGCCTCGTTCCTTGACTTGCTGACGAGACGAACAGTGAACAAGGAGCTGGCTGCTCTAATGATAAATGCTGGGCAGCAGGTGATTTAAAATAATTTCAGTCAGCGTCTCGAACATTTTTGTTGTTTTGTTTTCAAATTTGTGAAATTTATGAGCTGCCGTTTGTCCCAAGCCCTCAAAAAAAGCAGAAACTGAGAGAGAGAGGGAATAAAGCCAAGGACAGAGAAACCACATGTTCGCAAAAAGAAACTTCAGTTTTGGTCGCGACACGTCTTTGCACTACCTCAACTTGATGCCACAAAGGAGGTTAGAGGCTAAAACTTTGCTTTTGCCATTCGGCCAACTCATTTACCACACTCGCTCGTTGCCAGTTTCTTTTGTGTGGACTTTTGGTGAGTTGATTTTATAAAGCGCATGGTCCAGGATACTGTAGCCGATGCCAAACGCTTGTCAGTGGCAGGGAGGCATTGAAACAAGGCTCAACATTGTGCACCGCAGGCTGCAATGTTCGTGGCTTCGTTGGCCCACAAAACTTTCATTTGTGTTCGAACCAACTTTGATGAGCTGCCTCTGTTGCCTCTGTTTGCCTCTGTTTGCCGTTGTTACTGCAGTGTTGGCCAAAAATTATGTGCTCGGCCCATTGAGCAGGCCGTGTTGCGCCATTAAGCAGAGAACGAGTCAGACAAAGAGAAGATGCCGTGTCCAGTCAACTAGTGAACTAGTCAGTCAGTCAGAGCGTCAAACAACCCGGCAACATAGTCAAGTGCATTTGCATAATTTGCTGCGCTGCGTAAAGTTTTTGCATATTGGCCAAGTTTTATGGCTTAGCCGGCTTGTTTATTTAGCCATCAATTATAAAGCTGGCCGTAGTACGAGTATATTGATTCTATATACTATATATGCACAGCTTTTAGTTGATGCTCAAGAACAGGTGTAGTGGCTGATGTAGCACGTGGGTCACTCAGTGATCGGCCAATTGGCAAATATTTGATATTTGGCCATGTGTATGTGTGGCTATCACTTGAGCAGCTTCATTGGCTACAACAATGAATGTCCTCGGTTTACTGAGTGCTTCAGTGGAGTGCTTGATAAATAGATTAAATGGCTGTGGAGTGGCGTTAAGCAGCAACTTGGCCTGTAAACGATACCCTTGTTTACCTTGCTCGCTGCCAAACTCATTCATATTGCGTTGTGCTTAGCTTGTTTCCTATGCAGATGGCTGTTTTGCCAGTCTGTCTGTGGGGGATGCTTCCACATTAAATTTAACGACATCGGAAACCGATCGAAATGTTGTTCGATAGTTGGCTTCGACTGTCGGCAACATTTGCATGCATACTTTAGGGGAATTAAGATGAATATATAAATACTATATTCGTGTATATGTACATTTTTACATAGTCGATATATATATATATAGAATTGTAAAAGTTTAGCATAAAGTTTGGGGCGCTTTGCATGAAAACTTGCAGTTTGCTAGTTGTCAGAGAATCGTGCAACATTCTTCTGGCTGCCTCAAAGTTTCTGTAAGCTGATAAGATTCTTTGCTTTAACGACTTAGTTTGCGGTCACTGTTCGCCACTTCACACACTTTACACGCTTCATCCCTTCATGCCCTTTATGCAGGTACAACTTGCATTGCTTTCTTCAGTAAGAAATTTCACATTTTATGCGTACACTCCTTCATTATAATTAAGAAAACAAAGTCTCATTTTCAACCTAAAGCAATAACGTCTAAACAAACATATATCTCGCAAATTTCCGAAGATTGTTAATCTGTTAATGTTTCAGTGAAAAAATATTGTAATCATTCTAAAGATAATTTGTAGAAAATCGGTCTGGTTTTTGACTTTACTGAATACAAACTCATTTTTTTGGGGTATGCTTGTGTTATTCGACCACATAAGAGATAGAGATACCAAATTTGGCACACAGATTTCTATAGACCACACGCAAGTCAAATTTGTTTTAAATTTTTCACACGCTCCTTTCCTCCCCAGAAATCGCGAAAAACCACCACAACCACAGTTTTTAAGATAATACAGTTTTTATGGTAATAAAGGTTATCTATTAACATTATCTATAATATCACTTAACCGCAGCAAGATCGGACAAGTAGAACGGGAGTAATAGCTAACCAAAGCTATGAGTAAAGTTATTATTTCAATACAATCGCCTAAAAGTATGCAGTAGTTTTTATTAAGTAGTAATTTCTTTAAAGTACTTTTGTATGTATATATTGAAATAAGTAACGGGCAACCTATGGTCGGGATATTGACTATAACCTTTGCCCACTTGTTTTGTATTTATTTGGAAGGAGAGTCGAAGATGGCACCTCAGTACATTCGCGGATATTACGACTATAGCCTTTTCGACTAGTTTTACACTTAATAAAGCAAAGCTATGCACTGTTTATTTGATTAACGATCTTGCCCTTGTCCCATCTACATCTAGCTTGAAACTATTGAATCCTTTCAGTGGCAGGACATTCGCAATGGAATGCGTGTTGGTGTCCTTAGTGCTGCTTTGTCCCAATTTCACCTGTGATGACGGTCACAGCTGTCGCACGTCGAGGTTGCACTCTGCGTGTGGTTGGTGCTTTCAATTAAAATTGCAACGTGCTCGTAACAACTTTTATTGAAATTACGCTTGCAGTTAGCTGCAGACAAACACACACACACACACCCGCACATACTCACTCATAGATATGCATATGTGAACAGTCAAACATGTCCATTTACAGAGCATACTTCATTGCAGTCCTTGGAGGACACATAACACAGACAAAGCTGTACTCTGCCATTTGTGGCAACCGCATCTAATGAAGCCCAAACACAAAGCTGTCTCATCAGGATATTCACGAGTTAAAGCGCAACAAATGAATGTTTTGTCATTGAAATTCCATACAATCATAGGTCAAAGGGGAAGAATTTTGGCATTGTGCCGTCAATTGCGATAAGAGATGTTTTGGATATTTGATTAATGTCATAGGGAAAATGGCTCTCCTAAACAGTCAAAAAGCGTGAAACAAAACCAACAATAGAACATCAACTGTGACAATAAAATGTTCCTTTCTTTCTATTCATGTATTCACATAATCCAAGATGAAAAATAGATTTTACCAAAAAATTTTACTGCGCAAAATGCTGACAAGGACATTCCGCCATACTGAGCTCAACATGCTGATGGTGGGCAGCTGGGCGGATGGGCAGCTGGGCGTGACCAGGCGGTCTATAGCCGGGACTGAGTAGTTGGTTGCCCGCCAGGGATGTTACATCAGCTAAATGGTTAAGCGCACTACTCCGAGTGTAAAAAAAAGGGCTACAGTTTTAGAAAAACAAAAAATTCGAAGCGACTTGCGACCGGCAACCGACGACAGCTCTGAACATTCATAGAACTGAATTTCGTGTTGCTTTCTCTGATTCGATTCCTCACTCGTTCTCTCAGCATTTTACTTTCACTTCCCTCGTTCTTGTCCGCTGACTTTGCTACATGACAATGAAAATCTGCATTGCTTTTATATGGCGGCCTTTTGATGCTCTTGATCTGTTTCTGTTAACCAAGGCTGCAAACCGGTTCTGAACCGAACCTCGAAGAACCGGTTCTGAACCGAACCTCGATGAACCGGTTCTGAACCGAACCTCGAATAACCGGTTCTGAACCGAACCTCGAATAACCGGTTCTGAACCGAACCTCGAAGAACCGGTTCGGTTCGGGTTTTTAAGCAGCCCGAACCGGATCATGAATTGAACCCCTGAAATTATTTATTTTGTGAACCCAAACCGTTTTCTAAAATAAATTCGGTTTGAGAAAAAAAATAATTACATAAATTTTATAGTTTTCTAATATTACGAAATTATTTGAGACTTCGGATTAAAAAAAGTCATATTTAAATCTTTACATAAATTTAATTTATCATCAAAATTTAATTTCTTTTTTTAAACAAATTTAATTAGTTCAAAATGTAGAAAAAAAGTATAACATTAAAAGTATTTAGTTGTATAAAAGTGAACCAAGGCTCGAACCCAAACCATGGGTTCAGGTGGTATGCAAACCAATTCGCGAACTGAACCGATGTCGTTCTCTATGGTTTAAACCACCGAACCGAACCTCTAACAAAATTTTGAAGGTTTGCAGCCTTGCTGTTAACTATGTAGTAATCTGTAGCATTAGTTTGTTAACAGTTAATTTTAGTTAGTCATGACTATATATCTAAATTTGTATTTTGATATTAATTAAAATTTTTTGTTTTTAGTAGGGTATTTGAACTTCGTTGGGTTTCAACTGAATTTGGCTGTCTGTTTTTCTTAGCTGCCGCTTCGATGCTTCGTTTGGAAATTGTCATTTTAGTATTCCGAATTCCCAGCTCTGCTGATTTTCTGCTGTCTCTGCAGTTTTCCAGTTTCCTTTTTTGCCCACTCTTCGTCTCTCACTCCACGTCTCTGTCTGCATTTGGTTTGGCATTGCTGAATTAAACCAATCACTACTATTTTCACACTTAACTTGCAATTTGCATAAAATATTACCCAAGACCCAACAGTCAAGCAGACGTTGTCGCTGGGGGAAAGCACTTCGGGTGGCGCTTTGTGGGTGTCTAAGTGGGATGGTGGAGGGGTGGTGCGGTGGTGCCAAGGGTTTTTTCACATGCTGTTTGGGGTTTGCAAATAAGTACGCAACCATTGACAGTTGCGTGCGAATTTCTTTTATTTCTTTATATGTATTTACAAACATACACAAGCTACACACACAAACAAATTCATCGATACATTGTGTTTAATTTTACTTTTTGCTTATATATTTATATTTTTTATATATTTTAAGGTACTGCCGAGTCCTTTAGAGCGCGAAAAACATTCCGTTTTTATTTAGTTTAATACAAAACGATGAAGTTTGAGTTGGAGAAGTGTATTTAAATAGTACACACTGATTTATTCACTGGGCGTGTGCACTCATTAGTGCGAATGTTGGCCAAAACTCAAAACTACGTAGCTTACAAGTAACTAAACGCAATTCGAGACGAACCATTACGCTACATTTAACAAATGGGTTAGACCCAACCAGGCCAGATGAGAGAAACGGCTTTGGCTTTAATGTGCGCCTTTGACGACCTCTGACAAAGGAGCTGAAGACTTTTAATGCCCGTTTTGCACATGTCCAAAACAGAGAAATAGTCCTCTTGCCCGGCAGTGTCATAGACAAAGGTAAAGTGCTTAGAAATCGGTAGAGAAAAAATGTGTAATAAGAAGGATTAAATAAAGTTAGGTCAAAGTGTACTTAGTAACTGTGGAACTGATGTAATTCTCAATCTGCTAAGTACTTATAAAGTGAAACATCGAGTTTATATTTCTGTAAGGAACCCAAACGAACTCTGTTTTAATAACTTTTAAGTGTGTTAATCAAGGCTACAAACCGGTAGAACCGGTTCGGTTCGAGTTCTTAAGCAGCCTGAAACGGATTATGAACCGAACCCTTAAAATTATTTACTTTGCGAACCCAAACCTAAGCTGAACCGCTTTCTAAAATATAAGGTTCGGTTCGAAAAAAAAAAATAATTACATAAATTTTATGGTTTTCTAATATGACGCAATTATTTGAGACTTCGGATTAAAATAAGTCATATTAAAATCTCCAAATAAATTAAGATTATCATCAAAATTTTATTTCTTTTCATATAAACAATTTTATAAGCTCTAAATGTAAAGAAAAATGTATAACAATACAAATATTTTATGCATGAAAATTAACCAAGGTTCAAACCCAAACTTTGGGTTCGGGGGAATGTAAACCAATTCACGAACCGAACCGATGTCTTGCTCTATAGCTCGAACCGCCGAACCGAACCTTTAACAAAATTTTGAAGGTTTGCAGCCTTGGTGTTAATGTAATAATATTTTATTTGTTCACAATCACATTAGATGTAATGATTGACATTATCTTATGCAAATGATCAAAAGTCGAGAGTTACATCAGCAGCACAATTGGCTTTGTTCTGTGTTGTTGCCGCCCCGTCAAAACACTCTAATACAAACATATAAACATAATACATGCATGCACTTACACTTAGCAAATACTTTGGCCAAACACATAATTTCGAGTATTTAACTAAAACAAACAGGGTGTAAAACATTTTATTGCATGTGATGTTCCCTTTTTCCTTTTTTCTGTCAGTTCTGCACATTTCTTTTTTGCTTGTTTTCACATTGCTTTCGCTTTGCATTTGAACAGTTGCACACTCGTACAGACAGAGACAAACAATCGGACATTCACACACACTCACACACACTCACATACACCCGCACAATATTTGCATTTCAGTCACTTGCACTTTTGACTGCTGCTTTTGCCCCTCAGCTAGACTGATCCTTTTACTCTGCTCTGTCCGCTGTCCTCAGTCTCTCAGTCTCTCACTCGTTTTTCACTTGGCACTTTAGCACATTTCCATTTGCAATTGTTATATCCTTCTTTGTGCTGTCTGTGTGTGAGTGTGTGTGCATGTAGGGTGCGTGCCCGAAGCATTTTGCTTTCTGGCATTTTATTTAAACAATATGCCGCTTAAAGAGCACGCGTAAATATTCATAAAAAAAAAACGCTTGGCATGCGGCTAATTAAAAGAGCTGTAAATTACGAGGGATGTGAGGCAACTAAATGCAAATGCAAATGTATAGGAAACTCAAACCTCAACCCAAACCCCAACCCGAACTTTGCCTAACCGTTGGGCGGCACTTGTGCGTGGCGTGGAACGGTCACCTTAATTAAAATGCACAATTTTGCACTTTTGGCCAACGCCGCGATGCGACGCGACGTTTGTGCTGCATTTGCATGAACAGCCCGCTTGCCGCTTGCCACCAAACGTTGCCAGCAATACCAACAACATGCACGGAGCCTTGGCGACTTCGCTTGCCACTGTCATGCAATTTATTTGCCAACTACTTTACACTTTTTGCATTTTGCAGCCGCTCTTAGTGTCCTCTTCACTTCTCGTATTGGGTTTCATTTTTTATGCACTCCTGCTCTTCCCTTTTGCTGATGGAATTTTGTTGCGGTCTGCGTTCATTTCGCGTATGAGCGAGCGGTACCCCCTTCTCCATCCGCTCGACTGTCAGGCATTCACAATTAAAAAGCTCAACACAAAAATATACATTGTCGCTTGATGGTCTGGCGAGCAAAACTCGGCACAGACCAGACAGAACAGTGCAACATCAGTTTGTCAGTCTGTTCACAGACTGTTGCAACTGTTTAACTGTTGTCTAATCAAGGTTTATAAGTCTTAGACTTCATTTAAGTCCAGAATTTGTCTTAGTTTTATGTCTTTATGTCAAAAATAATATAAATATTTAACTGTGATTTACTAAAAATTATTATAGGGTATCTTTTTGTCGTATACTCTAAAGTGTTGCCTCTTTAGGGTTCGCCTCTTTGGTTAGGCCCGAATATGACGTTGGTGCGCCATAAAATTGTAACGCTACTTTATGCGTTTTATGCTTTATGACCGCAAATGAGACACTATCTCCCTCCCCTTCCATCTCTCCCTTCTTCCCCTCTCTCACCCACTCACCATTAGGTGCAACTTTTATGCACACACACACATACATAGCATTTGATTATGGCACACTTGGCATTTGCCTCGGTTTAACAGTTTTTTTACTTGTGTTTTTGTGTTGCATAAATGCTGAAGTTTTTAATTTTAATTGTTAAAAGCTTTTTTGCTAGAAATGGTCAGGATACGCTGACTGCATTTCATTCGGTTCGCTTTCTCCCAGTTCTCTTCGCTGACTCGCACTCTCTCTCACTCTCACGCCTCGTCTTTGGCTATAAAATTCAGGCAACATTAATGCAATCACAGCTGCCCCAACAATTGAACTCCCCCCTTTGCCGTCTCTTTCTCTCTGCGTGTGCTTCCAGCTGGTGTCGCCCAATTCACATTTCCAAATGACGGTCAGTAGTGCGGCATGTGCAACATGTGCAACAGTTTTGTTCACTGATAAATTAAACAAAAGCACAGACCAACAGACGCGACCCAAGCCAATCCGCGAACAGTTAAAGCATTGCCTTCTTTGCAGGCCATAAACATTGCACATGAAGAGGTCCACCTGCCCACATCCCAGTGTCTGTTTGCCTGGGTAACTGGCTTATGCAATATTAAGCATACGCCACGACTGTCTGCCATTCATAGATAAATTGCCATTGCGTTTCATATGAAAAGTTATGGCACCTACAATTAAAATAGCGCGAATATGACAAAACACTTTAAAGCAAGGATCCTTTTTTAAATCGTGCCAATAAAAAGACTTAAAATAGTAAATCAAAACCAAAGAATCAAACCGAAACCAATAAAGGTTACGCTTTCGGTTCCGGTACGTTCCCACAAAACAATTTCGGTAAAAGGTTCTATTTCACTGTTCTTCCTTCCGGTACGTAACGGTTTACCAAATCAATTTTAAAACATTTTTAAATGATAAGGACAAGGATAGCAACTTTACAAGTCAAAATATTTATTTATTTACATGATTTTTTACATATATTTGAAAGGCTTCAGAATAAAGTTTAAAGTGTCGTTTTATACTAATTACGATATAAGGAGTTGATTAAAAGTAAAAACTTGAGATTTAAAACTTTGAATTTTCAAAATTTCAAAGGGAGGACCCTTACCATCACATAGAACCATGGCTTCGATAGTCGAAAAATAATAACATTTTCTAAATGATCAAATTTTAAATACAGAATTAATAAAGAGGCCAAACCATGATCAAAATAACATTCCGCTTGAAAATCGGCTAAGTTTTAGCAAAGTTATAAAAAATCAAAGATTTCGTAAAAATGTCAAGGGGTATGTATGGAAAATTGGATGATAGATAGCTTAGAATCGAAAATTTATCAAATTTTTTAGATGACAAAAATTTAAATGCAGAATGAATTTACAGGCCAAATCATGATCAAAATGATATTCCGCTTGAAAATCGGTTAAGTTTTAGAAAAGTTATGAGAGATCAAAGATTTCGAAAAAATGTCAAGGGGTATGTATGGAAAATTGGATGATAGATGGCTTAGAATCGAAGAATTATCAAATTTTTTAGATGACAAAAATTTAAATGCAGAACGAATTTACAGGCCAAATGATGATCAAAATGATATTCCGCTTGAAAATCGGTAAAGCTTTGCCAAAGTTATGACAGTTCGAAGTTGCTTAATTCCTGACCTAGCAACTTTACAAGTCAAAATATAACATAACAACTTTAGCACAAGCAAAGAATTAATTTGAGTAACGGGTTTTTATGGGTTACGGTGTTATTCCCTGATCAATACTAAATAATTTTCTTAAAATAATAAGCAATGATTTTATTAACTAATTAAATAATATTGTAAATAGGTTTAAAAATCATTATTTTTGTTATACGATAAATAATAAGTGAACTTAATACTTGTTGTACTGAAAGTCATTAAAACAAACAAATATTTAAACATTTTTCTTTAGTAAATATTAAATTTAAGCAGTCTATCAGCTGAACGATAAACTCTGCACAAAAGTCTTTACTTTTGAAACAACAATTACAAATTGATACGATTGCGTTTGCCTGCATAATTTACATATTTCCGTTTTTTTATGTACTATATACATATGTATATATTATTTCTTTTGTGTCCATATGGGAACACAGTCGCTCAGCCACTCGCTCAACAGGGGCCCGCTTACAAATTTTGTAATCCTTTAACGATGCCAACAACTTCCGCCATTTGCTTTTGCGCACGACTCCACGGGCGACTGCCGGGCTGCTGGGCTGCCTGACTGCCTGGTTGTGTCATTGTCTTGTGTTCTTGCGCCTCATCATGGCATAATTAATCTTCAAAAAATCATCAGTCGTCGCAGGCATTAATCTTTGTTAAAACGTTTCACGCAACTTTTAGTCCATTGTTACACATACGACGTGTGTGCCGCATACAAAACGAGTTTGAGAATGCTCTTGCTGCTTCCCTCATATCATAATTGTGTAGCATAGTTGCTGTTGCTATTGTTGTTGTAGTGTTTTGGCGTCGCTAAATATGAGTGCTTACATTCAAGCACACTTTGTTTTTTTTTGCTTAACAATTTCCTTGGTTAAAGACTTAAAGCTAACTGATTCAAACGAAATTTAAACACTTTATGAGCATATATGCTATATGTAATACATGAGTCTGAGTTTATGTGTGTGTGTATGTGGTATATACTCACTGAAAGAACCTGCAATGGAGTCAACTGAGTTCACTTCACTTGCAATGATAAATGATGGCCTCACATACTCGTAATGCAACTGCTGACAGCGTCAGGCTGCTTGGGAGCAAGGTATTGGCTGGTTGGGTGCTTGTTTGCACAAGTCGGTGTCCTTATAATAGAAAATAATGAATGATATGTTTCTGACACGTTGCCGCTGTCATTGTGCCCGTTCAATTTTACATTTTGCGTCATTTTATCGCGGCGCTTTAAGTTTCAGTGTCGACGCGTCTCGCGATTCGGCTATAACGAAAGGCATCTTTGGCATTGACACTGCCGACTGCTGACTGCTGACTACTGACAAAAAGCAACAAATACTTGCTAGCAGAAGTGGAAGCGACAACAGCAACAATAACAATAACAAAAAAAAAATAACAACAAAAGCTTGTGCTCTTCATCATGCTCAATTTGCGCGAATTGTGTTGTCTTGTCTTGTTTCATCTCGTACTCGTTTGTACCCCCTCTCCTTGCTGCTAGTCTGTGCGTCTGTCCGTCTGTCCGTCTGTCGGCCTGTCTGTCTGTTGCTCTGTTGTCTGCTCTGTTGTCAGTTGTCGGCTGTTGCTTGTCTTGTTTTCGGCTGCTCTTGATTTAAATATTTTTGACACTTGGATCCAGATAATTGCAAACATTAATCATTACTTAACAGCAACCATATCGAGCATATCTTGCCTTTCTTTATCCTGCCCCCTTTCACGCTCTCCTTTTGTTTAATCTCTTCCGCTTAAACCTTCCCTCTAGTTCTGTTTATTTTTTGTTATGACAATATTTATAATTTTTGTAGCATACTTTTAGGCACTTTTGGATTTGCTTGTTCTTAGTGCCGTTCTCATAGAGTAATATAATCCAAAAAGGCGTGTCAGACTTAAAAATTATATTTATTTTTGATCAACTTGAATCTATTCTGTAAACAGAATGGATTGAGTCATATTATTCTATAAGAAGCGCTCAATATCAACCTGACTCTGAAAGGGTATAAACTTTTTGGCCAACCGCTGATTTTTCTATTTTCTCGCCTATTTGTTTTGTTATATTAATAGAGATTTCCTTTTTTTTTTTTTTGGGGCTTTGATGGTTACCTAGTCATGGACAGAGGCTTGGCCACGCCCATGTAGCAATTAGGCATCTCTCTGTTCTTTTTTTTTTTTTTTTTTTTTTTTGAAGCACATCCATCCAAGTGCCAGCAATCTGTTTGGCGCTTCAATTGCCGCCTCGTCAATTTATCACCAAATCAATCAAAAGACTTAAGCACGTTGACTGTCGCTTGGTGCTGGTCTAGACTCCAGAATCCAGCATCCCGAATCCAGACTCCAGAGATGCTGCTGGCTGTCCTTTGCATGTGTGAAAAATGCTTTCAAATTGGGGGGCAAGAGGTCGCGCGGTGTCTCTCTCTGCCTTTGACCGTTTGCCGTGAAAATTTATTTGATTGTAGGCCATAAGCAACTGCTAATATGACACAGGCTGATTCCCTGCTCTTGATTTTGTGAAGCTGATGCGACAAACGTAGCTCACGTTGCTATTTGAACAGTCGATGTTCGGTTCAGTGACTAATGCTTGCTCTGTGTCACTGTGTGTGTGTGTGTGTGTGTGTTTGTATGGTTGTTTGGGCGTGTCTGGACCTTGAGCAGATACCGCTGCTGGTTTGGTTTTATGAACTGCCTGTGAAGTTGTGCACAGTTATTGGCACAGGGACACGCAATCTCAGCACTGATGCTCTCTGCTATGTTTGCTGGCCAAATTGCTTGTGATGAAGACAGTCAAGCGTCAATCAGTCAGTCGTTGGCTCCGACTCCGACTCTGGCACTGTCTCTGTCGCTCCATCTCCATCTCTGTCTGTGTTCCTGTCTCTGACATAGTCTATGTCTCGCTAGCCGTCTGCATGTCCTGCTCTGCTCCAACTGTGCGACTGTCCGGCTGTCCGTCTGTCCGGCTGTCTGTCAGTTAACATGCCTTTTGCGTTTGCCATCTCACAGCTCTCTGGATTTTTGGGGGCCATGGGCAAGGCAATGTCAGCCTCTCAGTCGCTTCGTCGAGAGATAATCACTTTGGGAAATTGCTCATGAATGATTTGTTGGCATAAATCAATTTGATTGATGAGCGTCAATATACTTATATGCCGCTTTGATGTGGGCAATTCCACAACTCGCACACACAGACAGACATACGGGCTGCCGTACAAACGTTACATACCTAAGTGTGTGTGTGTGGGTGATGCTCATAGGGCTTTTGTGTAGGCCAAATAATTGATCAATTAAGCATCAATTGCTTGGCTGCCCGAGCTGCGGGTCGACGTATTCAGCGGCCCTCAGCTGCAGCAGCAGCAGCAGCAGCACACTTAGTGGCCAATGTGGTGCAATGTGGTGGGGTCGATGATTTGGTGGGTTGGTTTGATGGGTTGAGGGGTAAAAGTTAAAACAGTTTCAGTGCAGAAGCAACAACAGCAGCACGCTCTATAAAACAAGAAGCTGGCGTTAACTTTCTGCTATTTCAACTTGAGTTGTTATGACACTTTTAATAACTTTATTATTGCATTTACATAGTAGCTGGGCATGCAAGCCACGCCTCTTTCAGACGCTTCGCCTTTCGTGCAACCAAACAACAAGCAAGTTGGCATCTTAAGTCTGTGTGTGTGTGTTGTCAACTTTCCTGCTCCTGCATATGCTGCAAGTTTACTCTATGTGTGTGTGTATATGCTTCTCTGCTGTCTATGCAATTAAAAGTTTAATATAATTAAATGGTTTTATGACTTTGACTGTGCACCGGGCGACAGTAGCTCCTTAAGCAGCTTTTGCAGTGTGGCTGCCTCTGTCGTTGGCTTCTGGCAATTGCCCCACGACACGTTTTTGAGGTCGCCAGTAAAGCTGTAAAGTCTGTAGCCGGTAAAGATGCCCCATAAGAAAACAGATAGACTGCAAATTGAACTTGCTTTTAGCTCAGCTTCTATCAAAGTGATTAAACCATCAAAGTTTGCACTCGACACGCAGCATTAACGCTTCGTCTTTGCTTAGGGACTGTAACTGCGATTCCCGTCTTCCCGTCTTCCCACTCCCCACTCCCCACTCTCCACCTCCGACTTTCGATTCCAAGTGCAGTCATCACTAGGTTGTGCACAAAGATGTCGATAATTACTTGGCCAGTGCGACATCAGCAGAAATTGGCTGACAGTAGTTACGGAGTCAGGACAAACGACACAGGACAAACGACACAGGACAAAGGACACAGGACATGGGACACCAGCGATGAGCAAAAAGATTTTGTCCAAATGTCGTCGCCACAAATCTCGTGTGACAGCTTCAACCGACAGCAGCATTCGGACCTGGGCGTTACTTATAAATGATACCAGCGAGCACGCCCCATTGACAAATACGAAATTGGACTAATTTATTTATGGCCAGCACATGTACATGTTACACTTAAATACAGGCTGCCAATTGGCCATCTACTAAGCCTTATCCTCTAATTTGAAATGTGTACATATAACTATAATACAAAACAATATACATATATATATATATATTTCTACATTGACTTAACTATTTTGCTCTATTATTTAGCGTTAAATACGGATTTAGCAGAATTAAGTGTAAGCACTTTCAATCGAAAACATATATGAATATATTCAACTTAAATATATATCATATTTAATTTATGTGTTATAATATTTAAAAAGCAAACATGACATTAATTTTGCATTTGAATTCAAGTGAAAAAAAATTTCAAATATAATTTGCTTTATTTATTTTGTTATTTTTTTGTATTTTAATTTATTTTAACTAGTTTTTACGGTTTTTAATTTTTTAATTTACTTTATTTATTTTTATTTTTTAATTTACTTTTTAATTTATTTTATTATCTATTTATTTTATTTTTTTAATTGTTTTTAAATTTATTTATTTTTGAAATACATTTTTTTATTTTAATAAATTTAAAAAGTTTTTAACTCTATTTAATTTTTTCCAGACTCTTCTCCTTAGCATGGCATAAAGTGGGTTTCGAACCCAGGCCTTTGAACTGAAAAAAGTTCCGTCTGTATCACGCCGGCCACTCTAACCATTAAACCACCGGACTTAAAATTAACGTTTTCCTATTTTTTGTCTAACAACGATGTACTAACCGGCTCCAATTCTATTTTAAAGTTTATTATATTTAATTTTAGTACGTTTTCTATTAAAATTTGACATCAATTCCAATACGATTTTTTTTAACTTTTCGCATATTTTTAATAAGTATGATTTAAATTTAAAAGAAATATGGTATTTTTAATTTGAAGTGTTTTTTTTTTGGTTTTAATATATTCCTAATAGCTCTGACGTTTAAGTAAGTTTTTTAGTTAAATTAAAGTTTATTATATTTAATTTTAATACGTTTTTTAGTTATATCAAAAATAATAAAATCAAATATGGTTATATTTGTTTTC
The DNA here is from genome assembly GCF_004354385.1 of Drosophila innubila. Lineage (NCBI taxonomy): Eukaryota > Metazoa > Arthropoda > Insecta > Diptera > Drosophilidae > Drosophila > Drosophila innubila. The sequence continues at coordinate 27,560,533 of NW_022995380.1, forward strand.
ACTATATGTTTTTTCTATTAGTGTTGGACATATGTAGTTAAATATCCTATATACTTATTATATATTTCTTATTTTATTATTTAATGCAAATCTTCCCTATAAATTATTTTTGTACTTACCAAAAAAAAAAAAATACATGTAATGCACATTTAACCACAATTTAAATTTTGTACTTGTTATAGAAATAACAGAAACATGCATAATACAAATTAATTGCCATCAACTCAAAAGTTCGTAGCAAAAACTTTCCGTCCGTTTGGACCATTTTCTTGTTGGCTCTAATGTTGAACCCGTCCGCCGCGTCGGTTTATGGTAAATTAGTAGCTCGTGGGCATTTTAATTGTGTTTGTAATGCGACGACTTTGACGCTGGTCAGACCCAGCGTAGTGGGAGTTGTGTGAGTTAAAAAATTAAATGAAAATGAATTCATTTGTACCCTTTTCAAAGCGCCATAAAAAATGATAACGAGCGACGCTTTGTAAGATGTGGCACGAGGCCCCAAAATGACTTAACTCATTTAATGCGCCTCTAATGGGATACAATTTAAATTTAATTGATTTGCCCGGCAAGCTTTTTATAACCGCAAAGAATTTCTCTAAATTAAAAATGCCTTTTTTATTTGTATTTGTATTTTTTTTATTTTTTGAGAAAAATGTGAAGCGCTTTAAAAGGCCATACAGATTAATTTATGTCTTATGCTTTGACTATTGATTAAATATGCACTGGAGCCGAGCCAAGTCGAGCTGACAACGATAGTGCTTCAAAAACCAGGAGCCTGACAACACTATGTTTTTCAGTGGCTCGCTGATTTATTGGTTTAATGCACCCGTGTGAGGCAGAGGCAGAGACAGAGGCAGAGGTCAGAGGGCAGCATGCAGCAGGCAGCGGGCACCTTGCCACCCGCATAAACATGGCGCAACAAACCGCAGCTGGATCGCATAGCTGCTGTTGGTGGCCATATCACCGAGACACCAACTGGCAACAATGGGAGCAACATTTGCCAGCCGCGAGGCGAACCTTTTGCTGCCCATAGCCATTTCTTAGCTTGGCAGCTAATTTATGTGCGCACGCCGCAAAGAAAATGCTGGCAAAAGGATACGTACTGCTAGTCCGTGGAGTAGAGAACAAGCAGCAAGGAGGCAGGAGCCAGGAGCCAGGAGCCAGCAGACGGAGGACGGCAGACAGGAGTTAGAAGCCAGCAGTCAGAAACCACTCGCCATTTTCATAGTGAGAATTATGCGAAATGTGGGAGAAGGAGGTGGTGGGACGCTTTCGTAAGGCGGCATCGCGCAAATGTCAGCGTGTATAAAAATTCGCATTTTAATATTTGCCAGTTAGCTGCGCAGCGTTGGCAGCTGATTTGCCAAAGAGCAACTCCACCCTATACTACACTGAAAAAAATATCAACTTTTAAAATCAAGAAAATTCATCTTAAATGTTTTTATTAATCTAAAATCTCTTAAAATCTTAATATGAGAATAAAATCTTAAATTGTTGGGAAAGTATAAATATGTACTATTTCATATGAAACTAATGGTGACCCCTTGACACTCTGTTTAGAGAAACTGCTATAACATTAACATTACTAATGGCCTATTTTAACGACAGCACATTTGACTCATTTGACGCCATTTTCATCATTTGGCCCGAATGTGGACTTCATTTCAGTACAAAATCCGAATGATCATTTAGGCACATTCATAATGAATGTGAAGATTTTTTGCCATTCGCCTCGGCGAATTTATGTATTTTTTTTATCGAACACGCGATGTTTATCGATAAGCTCGTGAAAAAAATGCAATTATCACTTTAACCAGCTGTTTTGTTCAATGAGTAAAATTTGCGCGAATTATAATTGCAAAATAGAAATTAAAATGTTACTTTTTCAGCTTTTATAATTTTTGCACAGAAATGGAACTGCTGATTTATATCGGGTGAATAGAAATTGTTTTAACAGTTTCACATTTGGTCGTGGAAATCCAAAAATCTGACACATTCAAATGTGAGCAAATGTGGCAAATGTGAGTGGCCGTGGAAATAGCCTATAAAACAGGATAGAATGTATATAAATTCAAAATGAAATGAACAAAAAAAAAATTATAAATATAAGAATTATTTTTTTTATTTTTTGATTTTAATTTTAAGAACATTTATTCTTATTTGAAATGTTCTTAAAACCAAATTGTGTTCTCTTAATTTAAGAGTTTTATGATCTCGACGCATTTTTTAGACCAATATTATTAGTTCTGAGACTAAAATTTTTATTTTAGAACATTTTTTTATGAGTGTACATAGCTCGAGCTGAAGGTCTTCGGGGTGGTCTCTTACACTCTGTCCCCCCGGTTATTTGCCAGCCATTTTATCTGTGCCCAACAGCTGGCGTTTGTTTGCGGTGCCGACGACATCGCGTGTTGACTTTTTGCGTCTGAGCCACCTTTCAACTGCAACTAATTTATTTTATTTGCAAGCCGGCGTTCTAGGTGAATATGATTCAAAACAAGCATTATATAATGTATTGCATGGTGCACAAAGGTGCACGCCGCTGCCTGCTGCACTTGATATTAAGTGCTGTGATCTCCAATGTTGTGGGCTGCCTAGGTGCGATTCTGCATCATCATCATGGACACGCTGTAAATGAGTTTTGTAATCTGCAAACAAATTGCATTATTCGTTGTGCCAGTGGCAGCCAAACAGAGCCAAACAGAGCCCCACCTGGAGAGCCGTTCGCACACTCAATGGCAACATGCCGAGCATCATGATGGTTTGCGAATTCTGAGCCTCCTTCAGCATCATCCGGAACATGTTGCGTTGCGAGCCGTTCAGTTCGTGCCAACTAATGCTGCAGATGCTTTCATAAACCTGGTCATACTGTCGTGGAGTAGACAGGAAGGAAATCGAATTAGTTTTTGGCTGTCGCATAGTTTGAGGCGCAGAACTAACAGCGTATTCAATTTTAGTGCCCACAACGCAGTAGACCAACATTTTGTAGCCACTGACCACAAAATAGATGACCGATATTAAATGGAATTCGCTGATGCTCACGCAAAAGGTGCACAGCATTGAGATGGCTGAGGACATCACCTGGCCGGCGATCAGGATGTGATATATATGGTCCACATTGTGACAGTATCTATGCAAAGTAGTTATTAATGCATTTTTATTTAAGTACACTGAAAAAAAAGAGCAGCTTCTAAAATCAAGAACATTCATCTTACATATTTTGTTTTTAAAATAAGATTATTCTAAGACCAAATTACTAAAACTAAGATAATTAATCTAAAAAATCTTAAAATCTTAATAAAAGAATAGAAATCTTAAATATTTAGGAAAGTATATAAAAATCTAAAATATTTAGGAAAGTATAAATAAATCTAAAAAATCTTAAAATCTTAATATAAGAATAAAAATCTTAATATTTAGGAAAGTATAAATAAATAAAATGGTAACACCGTGGTTAGAGAGTCCGCTTCAGTTGTGAAGCCGTAAGCCGTAAGCGGCGGTTCGAATCCCATTCGTAAAAATGTCAAAGACCATTTAAAAAAATTATTAAAAAAGAATAAAATGTAAATAAATCAATATTTAAAAATAAAAAAAATTATGAATATAAAAAATAATTTTTATTTATTTTATTTTTTGATTTTAATTTTTAGAACATTTATTCTTAAAATAAGAACTTAGTCTTATTTAAAATGTTCTTAAAATCAAGATGGGTTCTCTTAATTTTAGAATTTTATGTTCCCGACGCATTTTTTAGACCAAAAATCTTAGTTCTGTGACCAAAATCTTGATTTTAGAGCATTTTCTTTATCAGTGTATGGACTGATGGACTTACTCAGTCAACCACTGATGCCACTTGATTGATTCCAAGAGTCGCATTTGTGGTTCGCCGTATCCGTCTCCGTCTCCGTCAATTGTTGCACCTACCACGGCCGTGCGTCGTTTTTCTACCTTTTGGTCAAGTGCTGCGTTTAACTCGTCGGCTTTTACCTGTAAGATGTCGGAATAAGTGAGAATCTGCATCAGAGCGAGGCAGCCCATCAAATCGCCCGCATAAAACCCGACGCCAGCGATGAACATCGACACCAAGTGTGATAGATATGTGAAGGCGTAACCGTAGTTGTTGTCCAGGGGCACACCTGGCAGCTCGTACTGTACGATTGTGACGCGAGTGCCATTGTAGATGAGCAAGATTAAAGGCACAAGGCACATGACCAGGTAGGAGACAATGTAACCAAAGCGAATCATTTTCAATATATCAAGCAGTCGATCAATGCCCAAATTGAGAGCCTTACAATAAGCCGCATTCCGTTGCTCGTAGTTCTCAAACAGTTGCCGAGTGTTGATCATCAGACGCCTTATTTCCGGTTGCCTTAATACGATGGTAACGATCTCAGTGGACCCATTCAACATGCCCCCCATCATAATGCTGGCCTTTAAGCACTCGGTCCAACTGATCTCCGCCTGCCTGATCATCCAGTGGACACTGAAAATGCCGTAGCACGTAACGGCAATGACTGTGATCCAGGTGCGATAGTTGAATTTCAAGCGAGAATTTAAAATATCAAATCCAATGAGTTTCATGCAATAGTTCATGTTCTTCGTTAGCTTCTGATATCGCTGAGATGGCTTCATGTTGACTATTTTCTCTGTACTCCTATCTGAGGACTTTGCTGAAAGGACTTTTATATGCCGCCGAGTAAAGCATGTGCTAATTATTGTTGTTGTTGTTGTTGTCTTGCCAATGATAATTGCATGAAAGTGTAATTAATGCTGAAATTAATGCGAAACGAGTACTTTGCAGCTGTCTTTTGTCCCATGGCCAAAGGACAATATACATTGTGCATGCAAGGTCGAGCCAGAAAATCAATGGACCAATTGGATTCAGTTGTCGACCATGGATTCCTTACATATGCCAATAATCTACGTATAAATGCTGTAATTGCTTAATTTGCACTTAAGACCTATTATTGATATTTTATTATAATTACTTTATTTACTTCACAAAGTTGAAGTTGACAAACTTATGTTGTCTGTCAATATTCTCTTGTATATTCAAGTAAGCTAGTGTATATGGGATTTGTAATTAAACAAGACTAAAAAAAACATGCAAATAATAATAAATTACCTTTAGAATGGCAAAGTCGTTGATCACTTCACTCCCAGCTATTGTTCCTACTGTTGATTTTATTAAAACAACACAAGCAATAACGATGCACTTAATTACATCTGCATTATTATAACGTTAAAATAGTTATTATTACATTAACCAAGCGCCGACGCATCGCATTTATATAAAATGCGCATTAAAATATGGCTTGAATGCAGTTATTATGGCCAGAAACAAAATGCTGTAAGAATTGTAAGGAAGTGAGAAAGTGGCATTTCAAAAATAAATTAAAATTTTATGTCCATGTGCGATAAATTTTATGTTTTGCCCAGAAGAAACGAGAAAACTTTTTGAACAGTGACCACAATTAATGCATGTTTTATAGAGATGATCACATTTATTACTTATGCCAACAGTAATTACTTGCTTCGAGTTTATTCGAGCTAAAAACCAATATCAGACTGAATACAATGCTCTTAGAGAGCATACAAAATTTGTAATTTTCGTTTTACTATATTACGATGACACATGTGACATTACATTAAGTTAAATGCTTTTATCAATTCATAAAAATGTAGCTGATATTATGTTGAATACATATTACGTATACGCATCGTTGTCACACGTTGAATGCGCTTTGTTATTTAGTGAAACCCTTCGGCCATTATTCGTTCCACACACACACACACATCACTATATTTCTACGGCACTTCATTGTGCTCTCATCATTATTAATTTCCAAGCTATAAATTTCACTTTGCCACATTCCTAAAGGCCAATTTCTAACACAGAGTGCTGGGTTCTGTCTTGTCTTGGCTTCGGTTCGACTCACTCACCTTTTTCCACGCTCCAATGGGTTTGGTGGGGAGTGGGGGGGAGGGAGTTTATTCTATTTTGTCAGTGATGTTTTGTTATTCTGACCGATAGTACTCCTTCTTTCAGTCTTCGCTTAGACGCTATGCTGCATCTTTTGTTTATGCCGCACAATGGTGTTGCCGCAGGTTTTTAGTGCCTGCCATTGTGTTGTGTCTCTCTCTCTCTTCTGCTCGAGCCCATAAAATGCAATGGAATTTCATATAGCACCATTGTATATGTAAGCACTTAGGTTCATGTGTGTGTGTGTGTGTGTATCGCAGCTGGGTTAATGCTTTGTATAATATGCTTAAACATTTTTCGTTGCGGCACGTAAAAAATGCAAGCCAAACTTTGCAGCAACACACACAGACACACACACACACACAGACATACTCAAATGAATGTACAACTGTGTGTGTGTGTGTATATAATATGCATATATGTGCTCGTCTTTGAGTATATTCTTGCAAGTGTGTGTTTATTAATATCAATAAAGTGTATGTCACTGCATTTGATGTTTAATCAATTGAAAATTCAAGTGTGTCTATGTGTATGTCTGTGTGTATATACATATATGCATGTACTTACAACGCAAATCGAGTCAATTGTTTGGCCTTAGACCTGAGCTCACCTCCTGCTGATCCTTGAGCTGCTTGACTTCCGCATCTGGCGACTGTTTGCCCAGCACAAACTGCCGCCTAGTGCGGCAATCTTCAAGGTGCTTAGGATAAAACATTATCCGGATTCCAATGTGCGTATGCGGCTTTGACTTTGTCGGCACACCTACAGCTACAACTACAACTACAACTACAGCTACACCTACACATGCAGATAGATGCTTGACTCACTTTAATGGAAATCTATCGTTCAGCTTGACTTCGTCCTTTTGCATAGGCGTTGGCTGCTTTTGTGACTTGTTGAAGCGTTTGCCATGAAAGAGGAATAAAAATGACAATATTGACGCTGCAACGCAGGCCAACAACACATGCACACGCACGACTACACACACACACACACACACACACACATGCAAAGCAACAGAGTGAGAGAGAGTGGGAGTGAGATGGAATAGAAAGGAAGGAAGTCTGCTGATGCGAGCAGCTCTTTGCCACATGACGTTATTGTAAGGCGCTTTCAATGCGTGGTGTGTGTGTGTGTGTGTGTGTGCACTGATAAAAAAAATGTTCTAAAATCAAGATTTTGGTCTCAGAACTAAGATTTTTGGTCTAAAAAATGCGTCGAGAACATCAAATTCTTGAATTAAGAGAACACATCTTGATTTTAAGAACATTTTAAATAAGACCAAGTTCTTATTTTAAGAATAAATGTTCTTAAAATTAAAATCAAAAAATAAAATAAATTAAAAATTATTTTTTATATTTATATATTTTTTATCTTTAAATTTTGATTTATTTATATCTTATTCTGTTTCAGTAATTTTATAAATGTTATTTTAATTTGTTACGAGGGGGATTCGAACCGCCACCTACTGCTTCACAACTGAAGCGGCCTCTCTAACCAGAGCGCCACGAGTCCACCATTTGCTTGATACGAAATAGTACCTATTTATACTTTCCCAACAATTTAAGATTTTTATTCTTATATTAAGATTTTAATATTTTTTAGATTAATAATCTTAGTTTTAGTAATTTTGTCTTAAAATAATCTTATTTTAAGAACAAAATATTTAAGATGAATATTCTTGATTTTAGAACTTGGTCTTTTTTTTCAGTGTGTGTGTGTGAGTGTTTTTGTTGTTAGCATTGTATTGAAACTTCCTTTAATGGTTTCCGGTTATCATTTTTGGCGTTACCCGCTTTGCAGCAACTCTCTCTCTCTCTCGCTCTCTATCTGACTCTATGGCGCTGTCTCTTTCGCTTTGTGCTGCGTGTCAATAAAGATTAAGCGCATTGTTCTTTGCTGATTCCTTTCGTCATGCAAAGAAATTAATATTCGCAATCCATTATGTTTCTAATAACAATCCATATGCACACACACACGCACACACACACACGCACACACACACGCACACACATACAGCACAGCCTGCAAAAATAATTCAAACAAAAGGGCAATTTTTAATAACCTTAATGGGCAGCTTTAAGCCTTAAAGTCGCTGCTAGCTGGTGCTTTTGAAGCTTAACCACAGTCCAACTGACCCTCTTTTTAATACTTTATCAACATTCACACTCACATTCATACCTAACCCACCCAACCACCCACTCACATATACGTAATCAATCAATTTAACGCTTTAAGCTTTTGACAAATATTCGCAGGCAGCAAAGGCAACTGCCGCACAATCTTTTAAAGAGTCGCTATCTCTCTGTCTCTCTCTCTCTCTCTGTCTCTGTTTGTCTCTCTCTTTCTTACACACTGATACACTGATAAAAAAAATGTTCTAAAATCAAGATTTTGGTCTCAGAACTAAGATTTTTGGTCTAAAAAATGCGTCGAGAACATCAAATTCTTGAATTAAGAGAACACATCTTGATTTTAAGAACATTTTAAATAAGACCAAGTTCTTATTTTAAGAATAAATGTTCTTAAAATTAAAATCAAAAAATAAAATAAATGAAAATTATTTTTTATATTTATATTTTATTTATTTTTAAATTTTGATTTATTTATATTTTATTCTGTTTAAGAAATTTTATAAATGTTATTTTAATTTGTTACGAGTGGGATTCGAACCGCCGCCTACTGCTTCACAACTTTAGCGGCCTCTCTAACCAGAGCGCCACGCGCCATCATTTCATACGAAATAGTACCTATTTATACTTTCCTAACAATTTAAGATTTTTATTCCTATATTAAGATTTTAAGATTTTTAAAATTAATAATCTTAGTTTTAGTAATTTGGTCTTAAAATAATCTTATTTTAAGAACAAAATATTTAAGATGAATGTTCTTGATTTTAGAAGTTGGTCTTTTTTTTCAGTGTACATACATCCAATCCTATGTTCAATGATACATGATTCCCCCTTCCCGACTGCCCGTCGTCGGCTAATGATGACAAATTTTTTATGGGCGTTATGAGCAACATTGCGCTGCGCTGCTCCAAAGTGCACGGGCTGGCACATGGGATCATTGAGAGTCCTGCCATTGTCACAGTGCCATTCTCCCTTCCATTCTCAGGCAATACCATTCCATTCTGCCCGTGGGCTCTTTATTAATTTGACAGCATCAACAGGGGCTGCCCAACTCGACTCTCCACTCGCATCGACTCGACTCGACTGGACTCGACTCTGCACGCTAATGATTGAAATGAACTCCATGTCATGTCTGGTCTTAGGCAAAAGCCAGCGTCCAACGAGTAACGCCTTCCTTTCATCCAACAGCTTGATTGATGGTTATCACTCACTGGATTCACTGCTCCTACTCCTCCCCCTCCTCCTCCTCCTCCTTCTCCCTTCTGCAGCAGTTAACGTCGCCCTCAGATTAAATGCTGTAGGTGTGTCATAACTTTTTGTTCCTTTGCCTCTGTCGCTGTCGCTTTCTCTGCCTCTTCCTGTCATTTATTGTATTGCTCTTTTGTTGCGCTTGAATTGCCTGTCCAACTGTCCTCTTGTCAGCTCCTGGTCTCCCAGTGGCCGCTAAGTATAGAAAGTAAAAATCAAATCCAAAAATAGCTATGACAATCATTACACATCGGTCATGTTTAAAAGCAAATAAGGCCAATTAAAAAATGCAAATACGGCTAAATAAGACAGGCGTGTATGATGAATGATTTTTAAGTGCTACACTCTAAGATATCCTTGACCTTTCGAATGACTCAACTTTTCACAGTCATTCTCAAACATCTTTGAATGCACAAATCAGAGGAACATCAATTTTAATGTAAAGTATGGTCTAAGATATATTTAAATCAAGGCTGTAAGCCTCCAAAATTTGGTTAAAGTTTCGGTTCGGCGGTTCAAACCATAGAGCAAGACATCGGTTCGGTTCGCGATTTGGTTTGTTGTTATTTGATTCAATTTCATACAAATTATATTTATAATGTTATACAATTTTCTCTACATTTTAAATTAATAAATTTTTTTTTCCAAATGGAAATCAAATTTTGTTTGTATTTCAAATTTATTTGAAGATTTAAATATGCCTTTTTTTAATCCAAAGTCTCAAATAATTGCATAATATTAGAAAGCCATAAAATTTATGTAATAATTTTTTTTTGAACCGAACCTTTTATTTTAGAAAGCGGCTCGTGTTTAAGATCCAGTTCAGGCTGCTTAAAAACCCGAACCAAACCGGTTTTACGAGGTTCTGTTCAGAACCGGTTTGCAGCCTTGGTTTAAATAAAAAGCATACTCTCATCAACTGTCAAACAATTATTATGTTTCAGCTATTATTATATTTATATTATTTTGCTTTCAGTCAAGTATTTGCTCCAAGCACATTCCATTGAACAGTCTGCGGAAATGGCATCGTTTAGCTGCCTCCGTCTATCAGTTAGCAGCTTTGTGGCCAGCTCGCTTGTGCGTGTGTGTGTGTGTGTGTGTGTGTGTGTGTGTGTGTGTAATGAGCGCCAAGATATTTTTAAATCCCAGACCATGCTGGGCCGCGACTCACCTGCTCACCCCCAGCCAAACTGGCCGACATCTCACGACCCATTTGTCGGGGGCGTTGTGAAAATTCCCACTCACTAAAAAGTCAAAATCTCAAACAATTGTAGGCCACAAACGATGCCTGCGGCTAAAACAACAACAAAGTCTTGTAATCTTTATGAAAAGAGTAAAAGTACCGCACAAAACGAGCAGAAAGAGTGAGAGAGAGAGGGAGAGTGCGCTCAATTCCAATGCGAGTCAAGCTCAAGGGAAATTTACTCTTTTACTTAAGGGGAATTTCTGCTGAATGGAAGCGAGTATAAGAGTTCTTTGGAAAACACAAGGGAACTAACTGTGGGACATTTCGCTAGAGGGAATTGTAATTTGAAAACGATTTAACGGAAGAGGCGTTAATTTGGCAACAGCTTTGCACTTGTTGCCAATTCATAAATACAGATGACAATGATGACAATGCATCAAAGTAATTCGCTGACTTAAAGTCTGCATATCAGTAGTGAATATTTAATTAAAATGATTTTTATTATTTTCTTTTTATAACGGCTAACGAGTAGACGGTAATGGGCAATGGACGCCAAACGGAAGCGGAAAAATGAGATTTATGATGTGCACAATGGGCAGAAGTGAGTGAATTGTGGAGATGTGGGACAGTTACAGGTGCTGACGCCGGTACAGGTCGGTAGGGGTCGGTAGGGGTCGGTAGAGGTCGGATGGGTGGGGGGAGAGTTCTGGTGTTTATATACAAATGTGTATAAATAAAAGTATCTGTGTGCATGCCATAAATGCTATATGAATTATTAAAATAAAAGTAAAACGGAAACATAACAAAGGTTCAGCAACATTTATGACAGGAAAACGCGAAACGCGTAGCCCAAAATACAACAACAACAACAACAACACTGCCACAAAGAGATTGCCGTGGCACGCATCTAAAACGAGATATGCCACGCCGGAAATAAGCGCCGTATATACATAGTAGCCAAAATGTTCACACACATATAGACACATAAGCACATACACACACACACACACACATATAGTGTTTACACACTGCCAATTTAAGATCCCCTATAAGTAGGCTTCATTTAGCAAGCAAACGAGAGGCAAAGCAGAACCAAAAACAAAAAAAAAACAATACAAAAAACACATTTTTGAGACTGGCTGACTATGAGATACCCAGCAGCATAAACTGCTCACTTCTTCTTCCTTTATCCTATACTTTTTGAGTAATTCCTGATCTAAATTTGATTTCTATTTTTATCTTTTATTTTTCGGCCTATTTATTTCTAAATAACTTTTTACTCATTTTTTATTTATGTATATAATTTATTTATAGTTTAAACTGTTTAGTTTTCAATAGATAATTGTTTACTAATAGAGTTTCAATGTATATTTTGATCTGTTCAGCTTTTAATTTACGTTTGCAAATAATTTTCTTTGTTTAACTTAAAATCGGAGTTTCTAATTTAATTTTTAACTTAAAATCTTTTATTTATTTATTTATTGCTGTGCATTATTTTCCCTTCTTATTTTACATTCATTAAAGGTATATATAATCCCACAAAAAAAACCTCTACACGAGGTAAAAGTCTAGTGACGAAAGCAATTTCTAGCCCCAAAATTTCTGATATCCAATTTTGTGACGAACAAAATTAAGTTTAATCTAAAAATTTTAAATAAAAATATAAATTAATAAAAAAAAGGCGAAAATTGGCATTCGGCACTGCGCAAAAAGTAATTTTTATGTACAAAAAAGCTCACCTATTTTGCTCAGTGCACAATGCCAATTTTCACTTTATTTTATTAATTTATATTTTTGTTGAAAATTTTTAGATTAAACTTAATTTTGTTCGTCACAAAATTGGATATCAGAAATTTTGGTTTTACATTCATTTAAGCTATATATAATATCAATTTTTACAGAGTTTAGAATTTTTTTTACAACCGATATATTTATTTTACTTATTAATTTCTTTTTATAATGTTGATAACGTTTATTATAAAAAATTTTGTTTTTCACAATTTTACATATATTTTTGCGACTGCTTTAAGTCGAGGTTAAATAAAATAAAATATGTTTATAATAAAAAAAACATTTTTTAGCAAGTTTTGGTATCTTCCATGGTTTTTTTACTTCTCTACAGGGCATATTAAATTGGCAGGCTGTACAGGCCGACTAAATACGCCAGGTTGCTTCCTGCTGTTCCTGTAGTTGTAGTTGCTGTTGTTGTTGTTGTTGTTGTTATTGCTGCCAAAGTTAAATACAAATATGCATGTAAACAGGCAACTACTTAAGCAGCTTGCCCCGCCCATATTATGACCCCACCCTTGAAATCCCCACCCCCTTCGATGTCTGCCTGTTCTGGCAGTGTATTAATGTTCATTGAAGCGATCAAAATCAAGTCGACTAAGGCTAATGCCACGCACATTTTTTGCTCGATCCTGTGAACTTTTGCTTGTTATTTGCAATTTGCTTTCACAACAACAACAGCAACAACAACAAGTACAATCGAGAATAGCAGCAGATTCTGATTTTATACTACTCTGTATGTGTGTGCAGGCAGTTTTGTTTGTTTTTCCCCATCCTCTTTCGATTTTTTAAGGTCGTTTACAGCAAACATTTCGTCGAAGGCAGTGAGAGATTGAGGGAATTTGAGGATTGGGCAAATGTCTGTTATTATTATGGGGCATGTTGTTAACTACCCATACGCAAAGCTCACATTTTGTTCTTGTTGTTGTGGTGCAGGTTTTAGCATAAAACGGATTTGGGAAATCGCTCGGAAGAAATATAATCAAAATTGTTTTCAAATGACTTACAATTGCTTGGCGAGTGTGTGTGTGTGTGTGTGTGTGTGTGCTCGTCCAGAAACAGGCGTAATTATGCTCTTTGGGGTGTTAACTGTCAGCCAATCGGCATCCGTTGGCTGCACCCGTAATTTAAGCCACGCTATTGCCGTTGACAACTAGAAAAATTGCCTTTTTATGGCCATTGCTTGTTGGTGGCGATCCTGGCGGATATAACGGGTCCAACTCCGCCCTATTGGAATGTGTCCACTCCGCTCAACAACTGGAGCTTATATACTATTTTTGGTATGCGTTGAGTTAATAGCAAAGCGTGGAAATACCAAGCGACTTTTGTTATTTCGCAGACCAGGGCCAAAAGGGAGGGAGGAAGTCGCAACTCCATTGGCAATTACTTTTAGTGCCATTGTTTGTCCTGTGCTTCGCTTTGCACACTTTCTAGATCTAATATACGATATTAACTATTGGCCTCGAATCATCATGGAGAGCACCGATAAATATAGAAGCCACTACAGTCAGAGACTTAAGTCTTTTACCTATATATGGAGTACTGAAAATCAAGGCTGCGAACCGGTTCTGAAAATAAAAGGTTCGGTTAAAAAAAAAAAATTTTACATACATTATATGGGTTTCTAATATTACGCAATTATTTGAGACTTTGGATAAAAAAAAATCATATTAAAATCTTCTTAATTATAATCAAAATTTGATTTCTTTAGAAAAAAAAAATTGTGTGGTCCCGTGGCTCAAATGTCGCCGACCTATCACATAACTAACACTCCAGTTTGAAAAATAACTGGGTTCGAACCCTGCCATGTTAAAAAATCTGTAACTTACCTGTTCTGTAAATTCTTGAATTTGCACTGAAAATGCTTTTAGAAGCATGTAGCTTGCTCAAAATATAAATAGAATGTATCAAAAATGAAATATAAAAATTTTATTAGTTCAAAATGTATAACAATACAAATATATTTATTTGTATGAAATTAAACCAAGGTTCGAACCTTGAGCCTTGAGTTCAGAGGGTATATAAACCAGTTCGCTAACCGAACCGATGCTTGCTTTATGGTTCGAACCGCCAAGCCGAACCTTCAGCAAAGATTTGAAGCTTTGTTTAAATAATTATTTATTTTTTTCTTTGCGCTCGTAATTATTTGCATACTTGTTATTGCAAACAGACAAGTTTTATTCAATATTTGATTCAATTGCATATCAAGAGTTCCTTTATTGATTCAATCGAACGAACGAACGTTTCTTTACTGTTTCCTTCTTGAATACTCCTCTCTCCATCTCTTATTCGAGCCATGTCATTTTCAATATTTTATGACGGCTGCCATTGAACTCTCTATAAAGAGCACATAAATTTGCCAAATGTAGCCAATGTATTGGCCAAAAAGTGCCGCGAAACTGGACAACGCCGTTCGTTTCTTGAGATGCCGTTCAGCAATGCAGCAAAATGTTGTAGAGAATTGCTGCCGTACTCGTTGCCACTGCTCGACTGTCCTCGTTCTTGGCATAAAGGGCAGCGGAGACAAAAAAAAAAACTACGTACACATCATCATTGTCAATTGCCCGGATGTGGGCCAGTTTCAGTTGCAGGGAAACTGGGAGCTGGGAACTGGAATCGGGAATGGAAAAGGGAGCAAGCGAGCAATCGCTGCTGCTGTATTCATTGTTGCCACGTAATTGCATTTCGCTATCGCAGATATTTATAGCTACACTCGGTCAAGAGCAGCTCCAGCCAATGGCCAATAGCTGGCAGCCAGTTGCCAGTTGCCAGTTGCTCCGAGAGTGGCCATACTTGGCAGCAACAGATTTTTTTGTTCACAGCAAATGCGGTCAACCGCAAAAGCGCAGCAGCATCAGCAGTAGAAGCGGGAACAGGAGCAGGAACAGAAACAGGAGCTGGAGCAGGAGCACCGCCAAAGTCGTTACAAGGATAAGGGATAAGGGCGTTAGAGCGCATTGCTACTCGAATCATCTGTTGTTGTTATTTTTGCTGCTGCTGCTGCTGCTTCTGGTGTTGGGCATTAGTCCTGGCCAGGCAAATAAAAATAAGCAATGACTGGCCACGCTTTGTCATTGCTGTTGTTGCCGGACTTTTTTTTTTTCTTTCTTGTGATCATCATGGAACACATTGAACAGCAGCGAGTACTGAGTACTGAGTACTGTACATTGTCATTGCATTTCGCAGACAGGAGCCATACAAGTTGAATACAACTATTTTTTTGTGCTGCTCTTGCCACTTATGTATACCAAAGGCACTTGCCAATTGCAGCGCATTAGTGGCCTCCTTTAACAATGGCCGGCAGAGGCCAATTTTTATTGAAAGAGGCGTCATCATTCTCGAGAAGCCCGATTGAATGACGGCATGTGCTCTGGATTGTTGCCTGTTGTGCCAGTGATAAGCCAAGTCTCAGCTTTAATCCCGCAAAAAATTGAATGCAGTTAACTCAACGCTACGACTACATATCAGAGGAGCAAACCGTAGGAATTATCTGTTTCGGTACACTCCAAAACAACTATAACAAGTTAATTTTTCAAAAAATTTTAAAATGTTAGTGTTTTTTTTTATATTGATAAAGAAATATACAATTGATTAACAGCTAAAATTTGAGTTTTAACACCTATAAAGTATAAGACACCATTAATTTTTTTGTAATAAATCATGTGAAATTGAACAAAAATTTGCACTTGTAAAGTGGCTAAATCCGAAGTCTGGCCAACTTCAAACTGTCATAACTTGATCAAAACTAAACCGATTGTCAAATTGAATGTCATTTTGATCATGATTTGGCCTCTTAATACATTCTGCATTTAAATTTTATTAAATTCTTAAAAAAAAATATTTTCCTCTAGATTCTACTAGATATTGATTTCGATGCTAAGGGTCCCCCCTTTGAAATTTCGAAAATTCCAAATTTTAAATCTCAAGTTTTCACTTTTAATCAACTCCTTATATCGAAATTAGTATAAAACAACACTTTAAACTTGATTTTGAGACCTTTCATTTTCTTGTAAAAAATCATGTGAAATTGAACAAAAATTTGGACTTGTAAACTGGCTAAATCCGCAGTCTGATCAACTTCAAACTGTCATAACTTGATCAAAACTGAACCGATTTTCAAGTGGAATGTCATTTTGATCATGATTTGGCATTTTAATTCATTCTGCATTTAAATTTTATTAAGTTCTTAAAAAAAAATGTTTTCCCCTAGATTCTACTAGGTATTGATTTCGATGCTAAGGGTCCCCCCTTTGAAATTTCGAAAATTTAAAATTTTAAATCTCAAGTTTTCACTTTTAATCAACTCCTTATATCGTAATTAGTATAAAACAACACTTTAAACTTGATTCTGAAACCTTTCATTTTTTTGTAAAAAATCATGTGAAATTGAACAAAAATTTTGACTTGTATAGTGGCTAAATCCGCAGTCTGACCAACTTCAAACTGTCATAACTTGATCAAAACTGAACCGATTTTCAAGCGAAATGTCATTTTAGTCTTGATTTGGCCTCTTAATACATTCTGCATTTAAATATTTTAAAATTCGTCAAAAAATTTATTTTTGTTTTCGGTTTGATTCCCTGAATGAAACTATTTGTTTCGGTTAAAGTCTTTGGTACCGTTTTCAGTATTATTGCCTGGTACATATGTTTGTTTGAATAAATGATAATTGAATTAATAATTACATCATAAATAAAATATCAATTAAATTGAATAAATCTATTAAAGACATTGTTAAATGGTCCTAAAGTTTCTGTCCTTTCGATGCACATTCGACTGAAATGAAAATTTGACCTCTGCTGGCTGTTACAGTGTGCAATTGGTGTATAAATTTGGCACACAAACATTCAAACACACTCGTCCAAGCATGTAAATGTTATTGCAAGCATAATTTCCTTGGCTTCCGAGTGTGTGAGTGTGTGTGTGTGTATTGTACTTGTTGTTGTTGTTGCTGTTGTTGTTGCAGTTGCAGTTTTTGCACGTTACACGTTACACGAGCCATTTGCAGTGGAAACTACATGCGACTGCATTGCGGCAGTTGCTGTTGCCGCTTCGAGCAAAAGAGCTAGAGTCACGGTAATTGCTAGTACACCGTTGCTCTGTTTGCCAGCAGAGGCCAAGTTAGTTTTAGGTAAAAATTTCTAAAAATAACAATGAATAATTTACATTTGGCCAAGTGAAGCACTGTTACGAGTACGTGTATACTCGTACAGTAGCAGCTGGCAATGGGAAAAGTATGTGTCGCCTGTCAAAATAATAAATGCGAGTACGAGAGGGCAAAGGATATGTTGACCAAAGGCCGTTATTGCTCTTGGGTTTTCTTCTACTGCTGCTGCTACTGCTTCTGCTAGCTGATGTTGTTGTTGTTGTAGCTGTTGTTGTTGTAGCTGTTGTTGTAGCTGTTGTTGTAGCTGTTGTTGTAGCTGTTGTTGTAGCTGTTGTTGTAGCTGTTGTCATTAGCCGTTGTGCAAATAATTTACTTTACCACATTCACTTCGATAACTAACCATTGTGATGTTGCTCCTGCTGCTGTCTGGCTGCCATTATAGCCACTGTCACCCATACTGAACGGAGGATCGCACAAAGGACACCGCACACAGCACTCACTAATATCTGTGTGTGTGTCTATGTATGTGTGTGAGTTGGTTTGGAACTGCTTCTTACACTCCCTCTGCCATTCACTCCCGCTTGTTTCACTTATTGATTTCAATTAACATGCAACAGCATGTCTCTTTTGTGTATAAGTTTACACACACACAAACACACACACACACACAGATACACACACGCACAAGCGTAGATAGAGGCTGCATTGTTGTGGACTCGTGCTGCATGCAACATTTACTCGATGTCGTCGCTGTTGGCATCGTCTGCTGCTTTTCAATCTTTTCGTAGGCTAATGTTACACTTGTGCATCGTTACAATTTTGCAGTATCGAAAGGGTCTGTCTATATATAAATGGATGCCATATGCTGGATGCGAGAGGTCACTGCTGTTTCTCTTCTTTCAATAATTATCAATTTGTGTGTCTGTCTCTCTCTCTATCTCTGTCTCTGTCTGTGTATGTGTGCATAGATTTTGGTATACTTTGTTTATTTACTTGTTTTTTGGTTTCAGGCATTTTGCTGCTATTTGCTAGGCAAACAGTGCGTATGCGTACTGTGTTGTACAGTGTTAGGTTGTGTTGTGTTGTGTTGTGGTTGTTTGCTCTTACTGCTCAGTAAATTGTCCATTAAAGTTGGACTATAAATTGTGGGCCTAGCCTTTGACAAACTCGATACTAAGAGCCTTAAGCCGTACAGTTGCAGTATTCGAAAGTTGTTCAACTGATTTAAATATTTGTTTTATGTTTGTTGTACTATTGTTACTATTTCGGGTAACAAATGCCAGTGCATTTGGCCATGTCCAATTTGAATGTATAGTGAAATCGCTAGCATTTGGCAATTTAGAAATATTGCACTTTAAGTCGACTTATTTTAAATAAATACGCTGCATTTATACTTTATTTATATTTTATTAAACTTAAAATGTAAATTGCAATTATTTACATTACATTACATATACTTATGTTCCTGGTTGTGTGTGTATTTATTTACTTTTTTTTTAACATTTGGTTAATAAGTTAAATTTGACTTTGCTTGGAATTTGGTCTGTATCATTTACGACTTTCGGGCTTATATAAATGCTAATGAAGCCAAATATCTATTTGGCATACAATAGCCAGTTTCCAGTGGACTTGTGGTTTGCACTTATTTACCGTAATTAAAGGAAATGTCTTGAATATATTTTTCAGGTTTAGTTTGTATGTTCTTTCAAGCCATTGTCTTGTTAACTCCTATTGTAACTTGCCTGTTTCATTTTCTTTGATATTTAATTGAAGGTTTTCAGTATTTTTAAGGCTTCTCCTCAATGTATCTATGTTTGTTCAGTCTTTAAAGTCAACTGTTTAACAATATAAGAGTATTTCTTAATATTCTTTGTGTGGCAAGCCTTTAAAACCCGCTGGTATGGCGGCTCTTTCTGTTTTTTTTTGCTCTCGTCTGTGCACCATGCGTCCACGATTCTGGCATCCCAGCTGGCATGGCTTTTGTGTGCTGATTTTGTATTTTTAAAAGCCCAGTTTTTTTAATGCTTTGAGGTCTACATCACCATAGTAATCCTCGCTATAAACAAGAAATACAAGATATTAAAAAATATATATGCATGCGTTAAAGTAAATGTGTTTTGTTTTTTTTTTTCTCCCTGCGTATACGTAATATTAACAAGACGTAATGATCTTTGCTCTGGATTTGCTTTGATTTGCTTAATTAATCTTTTTGAATGCTGTTTTGCTTTGACTGTCACGCTTGCGGATTAACGGACCCGTGAATGACCGTTGTGTGTATTTGTGTGTTTGTGTAAAAGAAGAGAGCATAAAAAAATAGTGACTGTATTTGGTTATCAAGTCAAAGTTGCACGAATCATAGTGGCTGGGAGATGCTTTTAAGAGTTTTCAGAATGCCACCCTATTCTGATTGCTATTTTTTTTTTTTTTTATTATAAAGTTATGTTCCTTTGCGGGCTACTAAATCAACAAAGAAATTTTTATGAAAACCATAATTAAAAATAATTTTGTTAAAAACTTGTTGGAAGCGAGATGAGGGCTAATGAAAGAGCAACTACCACACAAGCGTTTGTGCCATTGCTGGCTGAATAGAATAGCAAGGGAGAGGCAACAGGACATCAAGGATTAAAAGGAGCTGCTCTTTGTTTCCTGACATCCCGCAGTGGCAACAACATCAACTGCTATGGCCACAACTAACATACACTCGGACATACACATAAACTATGGGTCTGGGTATGGGGAATGAGCAAATTGCCTTTAAAACGCAGAGCACAAGGACAAGGACGAGAACGTGATGTCAGGCAGCAGCAGGACATACTCATATATGTTGAGCTTCATACAAAATGCGCGATGTGGCAAATGACAAAAAGCGCAAAGCTATTAAATTAAATTCAATTAAATGGAATTGACCAAAAACATTGAGTCAATGTGTGTCATGTAAGATACGCAAGATGTTAAGTAATTATATTAGTTTTTTTTTTTTGTTTTTAGACTGTTTATAAACCCAAATATAATCTCGCTGTATCATAGATATATGAAATGCTTTATATAGTATAAGTCTGCTGCAGCATTTGCTTTACACTGTGCTCGCTGTGCGTTTATATCATTAAAATTAATTAGAGTCAAAACGTTAAAAGGATTTTCATAGCCAGCACAGCAGCTGAAGGTAGTCGGACAGAAAGCGCTTAGCCTGGTTATTATCCATCAGAAGCAGGAGTTCTGGTTGACCTCAGGACATGGTTCTGCTTCCATCTTTATACCAAAACAGTTATTGTTGCTACACTCAGAAAAAAATCAAGATTTCCATCCTTAAACAGGCGATATTCAAGTACAAGCAGTCTAAAATGTTGTCTAAGTTCAAAATTTATAAAGTTGAGAACAATAATTATTTAAAATTCGGTTTTCGCAAGTACGGAAAACTTAAAATAAGATTTTTCGGGGATAATTTGGGTACGTTTTGGGTTTAGTTCAAGTCTGTATAAATTTAAAACATACGATTTTAAGTACACAAAAATCTTGAGCTGAATTCAAAAGGTACTTGTAACTTGTATAAAACATTGTCAAAATTAATTAATTTTAATATTAAAACATACCCTAGTATGTAAACTAAAATTAAGCAAAATAGCTAAATTAAACAGAAATATTCCAAAATGTACTTGTTTTTAGTACGAAACGTTCTTATTTTTAACTTCCTTTCAATCTTAAAAAAATATATATATCAAGTAAAAAAAAAATCCTAAGATAGTTTAGTACAAATAACTCTCTTGTTTCTGGAGGTATCTTAACGAGACTGACGGATTATATATTTGCCATGGTCTTAAATATTCTGACTAAGTTTGGGTAAAATCGGACTACTATATCGGACAGCTGCCATAGGAATGGGCAGTCAGAATTCTAAAATTAAAATCGATTCATACTTAATTCCAGATTTTTAGTACACAGCAATCTTAAAATTTTAAGAACGAAACGATATAATTTCAAGTACGGTCGTACCTAATTTTCGGATGGCATATTTTTCTGAGTGTACTGGATGGACAGTTGTATAACTTTGCTTAATCATTTTTGTTTATAAAACACTTTTATGTGCTCTCTCCATCACTTCGTCACCATTCCCAGCACTGATCAAATCTGCTAACCTCAGTCAGTGCTCAGTGCTTGTATTGCTGACAGGGCAAAGTAGTCGCTGCAACTGCAGATGCTTGCAGCAACTTTTAATTGGAGATTGCTCACTCACAGTGCAACAACAACAACAACAACTGCAGAGCTGTGTAAAGCAGGTGAAAGGAAAAGATGACGAAGAGCGGTTTACAAATGTGTGCTGTTGTTGTTGTCAGGATTTACGTCTCTCTCTTTCTCTCTCTCTCTCTCCTTCCCTTTCTTTTTTTCTGTGTGTATAAACTGTTTCTGTTACCGCACTCTAAGTAGACCAACAGCAACAAGCAGCAATTGCGCCAAGTACGAATTATGTGCATGTCGACCACTTTGTGCTAATTTTCCAAAATGTTGTAGTCCTTTGCGCGGGTTTTCATGCATTTCCCGGCAAGCTTAACCCACACAAATACACACACAACACACACACAGAGAAAGACTAAGACTGAGGCATGCAACAACACACAGCATTGCTGGAAATGTCCTTTCAACGCTTAGGCAACTTGTGCAACGCCTGCGCCTTGAGTTTTGTATAGTTTTATAATTTTTATTTAATTAGTTTTAAAACTTTTTCAAAAATGTGGCTGTGTGGGTGTACTCACACACACACACACACGCACACACACAGACACATACGCACACACAATCATTCACAAAAGTCAATGTGAAACTAGGAAAAGTAAAGTTTGTCGGCTTTTATGATATAGCATCGTCGTACCGCATCCCATCAGAATTTCTATTGCTGGTACCATTAGCGAGGTACCACTGCCCACGTGGTAGTACCCATACCAATACCCGTACCGTTCATTGTGCGCTTGTATGTGTACATGTGTATGTGTGTGCTGCTTGGTTCTGCCTGCAATTGTGTTGATAATTTGAAAATTCATTTAAAGTTTTTGTATCGCGTTTTTGTTTATAGAATCTAATGAATAATTAACAAAGTTCTTGTGCATTTCAAAAGATGTCAACGACGTCGACAACATTGGCAAAGACTTCCTGGGCGGTCGAAAAGGCTGCCAACTTTTCATTTGCGACAAATATGGCTGGCGTCGCAAAGTTTTCTGTTTACTTATTATTTACAGACTCTACGACTTCACACAAAAAGTCAGCCAAGAAGTAGCACAAGAACACACTTCGGAAAACCCCCCACCCCCATATCCCCCATTTCCAGTGCCATTCTCAGTACCAGCCTCTTTCCGAAATACCCCAATGGCAAAAATTATAAATAATTTACGAGTGTTTACAACTTTGCTATTTGCTGCGCGTACTTTTGCCAGCCGTGAAGCCCCAAAAATTGTTTGACATTTAGTTGCATAAATAGAGCTTTAAATCGTGGGTCTGGCTAAGCTTTGACTATGTGCTGATTGCTTTCCCTTTCAGAGTACGTTTTAAGACATGTTAGTTATAAAAATGATGCAGAAATAACGATATAGATTCATAGCAATTAGTTTGGTAGACAGAGAGACAAATTAGTAGAGCTTTAGTAGGTATGTAAAAGAAAGAATAAGAATGATAGATTATTTTACTATTTTTTTATACTCAACATTAAGGATTCTGACTGTTCCAACCTGTCGATAAACATGTTTCAAAAAAATAGACTTGTTTTTTTTTTTAGGTTTTTGTGTATATTTTTTGTTTTTATGTATAAAATAAAATTATAAGCTTATAAACAAAGATCACTTAAATGTAAAAATCTCTCAATTTTACTCTTCAATACGAAAGATTTTTTTCTCTCTCCTCGATGTTATTTTCTGTTTTTATTTGATTACAGTTTTTTTTTTTTTTTTTGTATTTGGCCCTGAATGGACTTTAGATTTTGAATTTGGAAAACAGAAACCAAGAGATTCATATCAACAATTTGACTCATGTTTGGAAAGAGCAAAGCAAATACGAAAATTTCAGGGCATTGAACTGATATGATTAAGTTTGTTGATTTTGAGGCTGGCTGAGTATATAAATTTTGTTAGGTGACTTTGTGAAGTGAGAGTAGGAAAGTTGGGCAAAGGAATTGAGTTGATATATTTGTTGTAATTGTAGTTGTTTTGTTTTGTTTTGTTTGTTGTTGTTATTTTCATCTCAATCTTGTTATAGTATTTGCTGTTGTAGTTTAGTTATTGTTGTTGTTTGTTTGTTGTTATTATGTTTATGAGGTGGCAGCTTTGGTTTTTTGCGCGTTCTTAGTGCGACCTTCAGTGTTCAATCCAGCTAGAAGCTCGCTTTTGCGGATGCTCTTCAGATCCAGATCACCATAGTAGTCTTCGCTGCAATTGTAAAGGGACGAGGTAAAGAGATATGTGAGAATAGGCCAAGAGATATGTATGTAAATGTGTGTCAAAGCGTGTTCATGTGAATAGTTAAGAGTGAAAGAATGCAACAGAGCTGATTAGTGATTTTTAAAAGAGATTCTGCAAGAGGTCAAAGGTCAGTGGTCTGTGATCTGTAATCTGTAATCTGTAATCTGTGGTGCAAGCGTGGCAATAACTCAAACTCAATCAGCGCTCCCAAGCAAGCAAAGCAAAACCCAGGTGCTAATATTGTGTATACTACATATTGATAATTGCAATTGATGAACTTACCAGCCGGGAACATCCTCGGGATCCTCGCAGTTACCAGTGCCGTCGCTATCGCCAATCTTGAACACAGTGCCAATGGGGCAGCCATACTCACGGGCAACACCCTCCAAGCAGATGTAATACTTGCGGCAATCCTCGGGATGTGCGTGACGTGAGAAGGAGCCAGTATTGGCCAGCTCACCAGCAGCAGGGCAGGCAAAACCGTTGGCAACCTCTGTAAATGTGAGAGATTAGTTGGTTGCAAAAACACTCCTCTCTGCTGTCCCGAACCTACCTTCGTTCTTGCACTCGGGCACCTGATCGGCCCACATGCAGACACGAGCTTCACGATCGTAGGCCAGACCGGGTGAGCACTGATATCTGGATGGTTCGCCGTTCCAGCAGTTCCAGAACACATCGCACTTGTTCTCATCGGGGAAGATGCCGTACAAGCGAGAACAGTGTGGTGTAGTTATTGGTGGTTCTGCATAGTAAAAATACAAATTTATAAGCAACCTTTACAACAGCAACATTCTATTTTAGCAATCTCTGTATTAGCAACTTTTTTGAATTCAAATATTGAATACAAGCAACTAGTATTGTTTTTTTTTTTATTAGAATTCTATACTTTCATAAGATGGAAAAATAAAAACAGAAAAAGGATTTCTTTAAAAAAAAAAAAATTTTTATAAATGGCAAGATGACAAGAAATCATCAGAGTTATGCAGAAGGTTTAATATACATAACCTTAACACCAACAGAATCTTCTTTTTGCAATGAATCAAAGAAAAACTGTTTTTATAGACCTAATTGATATTATTTTTAATAAATAAAACTTCTTAGTTATTTTTATGTCGTAAAACGCATTAAATTTAAAACTTATACTCTTTTTTTTTCTATATAAGCAACTTTTTGTATATAGGAAACTTTTTTTTTCATAATAGGTTTAGGTGAGTTGCTTGTATAGAATGTTTACTGTATATATACATTGTATATACATTAGACACACTAGACAATTACCCAACTCTGACTATTTTTAATAAATAAAACTTCTTAGTAATCTTTATGTCTCAAAACGGATTAAATTAAAAATTTAAACTCCATTTCCTTTATTATATAAGCAACTTTTTCTATATAGGAAACTTTTTTTTAAAAATTGTTTTATGTGAGTTGCTTGTATAGAATATATCGTATATATATCGTGTATATATTAATTAGCCGTCATTCCCTAATTATGCAATCTGAATTCTAGACACTTACCCAACTCTGTGCGTTCACCGCACTCCACGTTGTGCAGATAGTCGCAGTTCTCCGTTAGGTATTTGGAGTCCGTAGCATCAAAGGCGAGTCCATTGCCGCAGGTCTTGAGCTCGGAGACGCCATTGTCGCACTTCCAGTATTTATCGCAGGAGGTCTCATGTGGATAGAAGCCAAAGTCATCGGGGCATTTGAAGCTCTGTTGGGCCACGGCTGCAAATCAATAGACGAGAGATGAGAAATGGCAAATTGGTCACATGTGTAAATTCAAATACAACACAATGCACTTTCCAATTAATTGAAACGCATGTGTTGATCTAATTGTGCATCATTTATAAGCTGCACACACAACTAGTTCCCACGGTTGCGGCTAAAAATGTGCGAAATGGGGCACATAATAATAATAGGCCCCACAGTGCCAATGGGCAATAACTCAAATGGGCAACATTTGCTGGCCATGTTGTAATTGCATGGCTTAAACAATTGCCAGCGGGCGGGCACTTGTTAAATGTATGCGTATGGATTTGTATTCGAGTACTTATATACTCTATATATATATATGGGTTTGATGTGCACAACAATTTGTCATCTTGGCCAAAAGGCATTCACTTTAAAAAGTCGCATGTCTGCCAATAAATCTTGTTGGCAACTTTCAACTCAAGAGACCCGAGATTCACAAGATACACACACATACACGTACATGCATATATGCAGAAGGACAGCAAGACAAACGGCATACATACAGACATACATACATAGCTATGTTTATATGTTAAGCGTTGACAGCTCAGGGCCAACTGCATTTACTTTTTGCACAGCTTTTTTTTTTTTTTTTTTTTTTTTGGCGATGAAATTACAGCGTCACCAACACCGCCAACAATATCGACAGCGACAGCGACAGCGACATCCACACCGATGCCAAACCCTGTGGCAGAGTTGAAGCACCTGAAACGTGCCACCAAGGACTAATCGCTGCCTCTCACTTCTGTACATCTGCCCACTCACTCTCTCTCTCTCTCACTCTCTCTCTCTTCTTGGGTCGCACTGAGTTGTAGTGCAACCGCAAAGCGTAACGAACTAAATTGCATTTATACACCTACTCGTAACTAATGTGGTATTTCACTGGGTTGCAATGCATTTTATTTAATTTCGTTTAATTTTGTTGCATTTCAAATCGAAATCAAATGTCAGCAGGCAACAAATAATTATCCAAGTGTGTAACACAGCAACCATTTCTGTTGAAATAAACAAAATACAAAACACATGACCCCGTAACCGATCCCAATCCCAATCCCGATTCCGATCCCGACCTGGCCTATTCGCTGTGTGATAATCTAATTGCAAAGCCGCAAAACTGCGGTCACACTTCAAATGCTCAATCAAAAGTGAGCTGCATTGCTGTGAGCCTGCCCTTCCCGCCATTCCCTTATCAGCCATCTAAGCGCATCAACGGTCACCGCAAAAACAACAACAACAACAACAACAACTGGCAAAAACACAAACAAAAACAAAATATTAGCCCCCTACCTGGGCCAAAGCAGCTCTTGCATAAACGACGTGTAATTTCACGTTGTGTGAACTAATCAAATATCAAAAAATGAGTATGTTGTGCACAGTCTAAAAATCAAAATCGTTGGCGCTCATAAAATATTTGGTTGCATTTAATTAAAAACGTTGATTTTACTATGGAATTTATTTTTTTTATGTACATTGCTATAATTTGCCGCTCAATATTATTCTCACTTTCATTTAGCCCGTATCAGCCAGTTAGTCAATTGAATGTGATAAAAACATTGGGTTTTTATATATTTTTTTTCAGCATTCTGTCTTTGTTGTTGTTCTATGTTTATAATGCAGATATTGCTTTAAATTGCAAATTGTTTAAATATATTTCAGTATTTATTTTCAATTTACAATAAAAAAAATAAACAAGTTTAATAGGGCAAGCAAAATGATATAGGAAAAATATATAAAATTAAATTATATTATTTTTAGTCATAAGAAAAATGAACAAAATAAAATTATATTATTTTTAGTCATTTAATAATGTAAGAAAAATATATAAAATAAAATTATATTATTTTTACTCATTTAATAACATAAGAAAACAGAATAAAATCAAATTAAATTACTTTTAGTCATTTAATAATGTAAGAAAAATGAATAAAATACAATTATATTATTTTAAGTCATTTAATAATGTAAAAAAAATAAATAAAATAAAATTATATTATTTTAAGTCATTTAATAAGGTAAAAAATATAAATAAAATCAAATTAAATTATTTTTACTCATTTAATAATGCATGAAAAATAAATAAAATACAATTATATTATTTTAAGTCATTTAATAATGCAAGAAAAATAAATAAAATAAAATTCTATTATTTTAAGTCATTTAATAATGTAAAAAAAAATTAAGATCAAATTAAATTATTTTTACTCATTTCATAATGCAAGAAAAATGAATAAAATAAAATTATATTATTTTTAGTCATTTAATAATGCAAGAAAAATAAATAAAATCAAATGATATTATTTTTGGCCATTTAATAACATAAGAAAAATGAATAAAATCAAATTAAATTACTTTTAGTCATTTAATGGTTCATTTAGTGGATTTATTAGCAGTCGGAGTCTAGCCAGCAATGCTCAGGTGTGCTACCAAACAAACATTTCAAACAGCCAGTACTTTCAAGCACTTAGGAACACACACATGTACATGTACACACAACATTTAACAACTAACAAACAAAACCAACTCTCAGAGTGTACAAGCCAACAGTTATAATAATTTAGTTTTGTTGCAGCCACCAAAGCAGCGCACAAAAAGCGCATTCCCCTTAAACGGGAATGGAAAAGGGAATGGGAGTGGAAATGAGAAAGGGAATGGGAATGGGAATGGCAATTGGCATAGGTATGGGTATGGTTATGGGTACTGCCAGCGGCGGCAACTCTGGCAACTCTGGCAACTCTGGCAGCCACAGCAGCAGACCGCAACACTAATGCGCTTACATATGTATGTACATAGCTTTCCTGTGTTGCAGCTATGCCCACAGTGATGATTACATTAAGTTATGTACATAAGTATGTCACTGTGTGTGTGTGTGTGTGTGAGTGTTCGTATGTTTGCTTTTGTCGCGCAGTGTAAATACCACATGTTAACTAAACAATTGCCTCCGGCCAGAAGTTGCAGGCTAGCCAATAGTTATTACTAACCGCTGGACTAACTGGGCGTATACGCAATAAATTGTTGCACTACAGAAACACAGACGGAACCCATCTAAAAAAAAAACTAATCGAATTGACATTAAAGATGGCTAATATCAATATCTAACTAGTAATCGAATTAAGTATAAATATTTCCTTGATTTTGATTGACTTAAAACAACCTTGGCTCAAACTGATGTCATTTGAAATTCTCTAGAATATTTAAGCTGTTAATTAATTCGTTCTAGAAGCAGTCTGCTAAATGAAAACGAAAGCATAACAGTTTCTAGGGAGTGAGGTTTCTGGAAACCGGTTAAACGAGAACAGGCAACAGGCACTTACACTAAACAACTCGGTTGTGGCTAAGATCGCTTGTGGATTGTTCTTTACGACGGTTTCAACCGGCACACCTTTAACTATTTTAGTGTTTTCTGATCCATTCACATGACAATCTCATAAATTAACAGCTTTAGTTAGACAGATTGCCGCATGTTGCATGTTGTTTAATTTGCTGTTTGCAATAATTGTTTTATCTATCAATTTAGCGCGCTTAATTACGTTTTTTTCTTATGCTGCCATATTGCGTAAACAATACAATTGGTGTATGTATTTGTGCATTTAAATAATACATTTTTATTGACATTTTAACAGTAAAACCGCCAATTGTATTGGTCTTGTCGGTTGAATGAGCATCATTGCCACTCTGTTGGATGTTGGAAGTTGGATGTTGCTGTTATTGTTGTTATTGCTGTTTATCTACTGCTGTTCATCCGGTCCGTCCATTAACATAATCATTTAATTAACCAAAACTGTACACATGCACATACTAATTATATACTGGATAAAGCGACTCATAATGCAGCAAAGGAAAAAAGAAAAATGAATTAATTTATGTTTCACCTAAATGACAGACATTGTCAAGATGCAAATATAAAAAAATAAATTAATTATTTAACTTGAACAACAATTTGCAGCTACATTATTTATTAACAACAATGCAAAGTGATATGTGATATTTACATGGCAGCACATTATAATAACTATGGCCAATTAATTCTCAATTGTCAAGAGAGTATGTTTGTAATTCAATAAATGCTACTTAAAACTCTGCTATCAAATTACTAGCATAAACGGTCTATGCTCCGAAATGTATGGTTATCATTGATATCATTCATCAGTGCTGTCATTCATGACGTTTCTCCTTGCTAGATCCCTAACATGTCTCCTTGGCTACGTGCCTGCAAAATATCATGACAAATAATGGCAAATTTGCATTTGCATTTCATGTCATGCAGTCGGCGCAACAGTGACTCATAAATTTGAATATCAACAGCACAGCGAGCATTGAACTCCGGCTAGATGTGTACACACTGTACAGTGTGTGCACACTCCCACCAAGTGCTTGCAATTCCAGTGAAAAACACTTGAGGCAACTGCTAGGAC
Source organism: Drosophila innubila (assembly GCF_004354385.1). Classification (NCBI taxonomy): domain Eukaryota; kingdom Metazoa; phylum Arthropoda; class Insecta; order Diptera; family Drosophilidae; genus Drosophila; species Drosophila innubila. The sequence goes on from NW_022995380.1 coordinate 27,590,584, forward strand.
TTGTTTTCTAGACCTCTGTCTATACTATATATGTATATATGTATTCGTTTTCAGACTCATAATCGTTAACAGCAATAGCTGCAATCACAGCTTTTTCTAGCAACCAACTCACAATAGGTGTCTGTGGCACTTGTAACTATCTATCATTTGCTTGTGGCAAACTTTGTTGCTGTTGTTGTTGTAGTTGTTGCCATTGTTGTCTGTTCGTGGCAGAGCCAAGACATCGCCATATAAATCAAGAAAATTGCTGACATTTAAGCACGTTTCATTTCATTTCATTTCGCTTCATTTCGTTTCGTTTCGTTGGTTTGGGTTCTAGACTGGATTGATATTTACACAGCAACAACAACAACTGTTTAACAGCATTTCCGCTTAATGTTGTTGCTGTCTTGGTCGTTACCAAAAACAGTTGCTCCCTTTACATTGTATACATATTCGCATATAGCCAGGCAACGTAATGATATTTAAATATTTACCTACATTGCTGGCGGCATGCAACGTATGTAGGTTAATCTGCGTTTGAATTGTTTGCCTATTGTTGGCTGTTGTTGCTGCTTGTTGTTGCTGCTGTTGTTGTGGTTGAAAGGTAGCGCGTGCAGCGTATGCGTCATCATACTGAAATCCCCAATAGTTTTTGAGCAATAAATCCGTTTAGCCTCAGAGTTATAGATTTATTTTCAAATTTACCGCATCGACGACAGTCTGAGTAGGCGCCAAAAATAGCTGCCACCAAAAGTGGCATGCAAATTGACTTTCGAGAAGCGTCAGCGCATTTTAGAGTTGTGTTTTGTTGCTCTACCTCCTAACAAATTCACACACACACACACATTTAAACGTATCTGACCCCATAAATCAGCACAGATACCCAGTGTATGTGTGTGTGTTTGTTTTTTTTTTAAACTCCTAATGCAACCTATAACAGGCCGCGCAGCTGTATGTGTTGGCCATTTCATTTGATTTTGTTGCCACAAAATAAAAACTTTTCAAGCGTTACTTGCTGTTGTTGTTGTTGCTGTTATTGTTGTGGTGTGGCAATAACAAAATGGCAAAATATACATGCATATATTGTTTGTATTTGCTACGCTTTTTACTGCCACTGTTGCTGCTTGATACTAAACCGCAGCAACAGCAGCCAATGCAAAAAAAAATAAAGAAAATATTTGTTATTTTTTAACACAAAAAGAAAAATAGTAGCAACTAAAAAAGTCGCGCAACGCAACCAAATGCGGAAATTTATTGTGTTTTTCGTCGCTTTTCGGAAATCTTTTGAACGCTTAAATTGTTTATTGCTGTGATTAGCATGTTTGCGGCAACATTTGTGGGCCCAGCTTCAGCTTCACTTGGTCCAAGTGTTTGCTTATTTGGGCCGCCTTTGGGTTTGCCATTCAAGCCGAACAAGTGATGTTGCATAATTTATGCCAACAGCAATAGTAACAGCAGCAATAATAGCAACGACAACAGTAGCAACATCGGCAACAAGCAACTTGAACTTGACAATGCGCTGCATTCGTTGTTTAGGCCCATTAAATGTTTATGCGGCCAACTCAGTTGTTAAGTTTAATAACTTTAAAATTGTTGGCAATTAAAAATAAGCAGCGAAATTGCCTTGCGGCCAAACAAAAATGCATAACACGCAATTAGCTAGCGGGCAAAGCAAATTTATTTTCAGTGTGTTGTGAGTTGAATAACCAAAAATCAAAAATAACGTCAACAACATGACGGCAACTCACTTTGATGGAACAGTTAAAACGAGTTTTATTAATGGGTAATTGGGCGCGGCGACATACTTAAGATTCCTGTGCCTAACCCTCTCTCTTATCTTTCAATTAGCCGGCATAACTTAAATATATATTGTTGGCAATTTAATAAATAGAAAAAAAATACCTTTCAATGTCAATGTCAAAATGTGAGCGTAGAAAATATGATTGGATATGATATTGATGCCCAGATCCAAGTATAATATTTAAATATTATATATTTATAATATTTAAAGTTACAACAAACTCGACAGCAACAAGATCAGCATTAGCAACATTTGATTGTGAAACTTAAGCTGAAACTAAACAGAGCAACCAAGCCGAACCAGACAAACTCTGTTGCAACTTCTTGCACTTTTAAAGGCGTCGCCGTCGATGAGGTAATGAAATCGAAACGAACCAATAGATAGAGATACAGCACCAGCTATAGATACAGATACGAATACGAATACGAGTGTATGGGGCACTAAAAATGCAAGTAAACGTGTCGGGTTGCTGCACAACATGGTCGATCTATTGGCTGGCTGACTGTCCGGCTGTCTGACTGTCCGGCTGTCTGGCAGTCGAGGTCTGGCGTCGATTACGCTTATGGTTTGCATTTGGATATGTTGGCTTTTTTTTTCCGCCTTCTATTGCAGTAAAAGTGGGGCAAGCTGGGTGATAGTTGATCATTTTGTTGCACAAGCAGCGCTTAATGTTATAACACTCTCGATTCGAACACATTTTAACACTGTTGCTGTTGCTCTTTGTGTTGCATTTCAAGTGTCCTTCAATGAGTTGCAACTCGTTGATTACGCAAGCGGAAAAACAGTTTTCTCTCTCCTTATATTATTGTCGATCTCGTTGTCGTTGTCGTTGTCGATGTTATTATTGTTGTTTAGGTATCATCAAATAACTATCAAGTAATACATACCGGCTCCGAATAATGCCACAAACACAACTAAAAATTTCTTCATTGTTTTTGCGGTTTTTTATTTGTGTGTATTTGGTGATTTGTTTATAGCGTTTATAGCCGTCGTTAGTTGTTGTTGTTGTTGCTGTTGCTGGTAGTGCTGGTGACGAAACGTAACCGAATCTGAGCGGGGGGGCGGACGGTTCAGCACTTGAACAATGAACAAAACTTGACTGCGCACCACTTGGACCGACGACTTGAACTGTGTGTGGCTGTGGCTGGTGCGGGAGCTTTTTATACCGCTGCGCACGCGCACAAGCCGCGAACAATCCACACGACGCGACGCTGGCGTCAACGGCGCCGCGGCTGACGCTGACGCCGATGCCGACGCCGGCAGCGCAGTTCATGCAACGGTACAAGCGCAGTAAAGCTAGGCTCATAGCAGTCAGCTTTGCTGTAGCTCACATTCACATTCACATTCTCCCTCTCACTCTGTCTCTTTTATGCTTTCCTGCTCACTCTTTGTCTATTTATCTGTCTCTCTCTCTCTCTATCTCTCTGTAAGTGTAATTGTCAGCGTCGCTTTTAACTGTAGTTGCTTGTTTTGTATGCAAGCAGCGAACTGTCGCCGGCAGCAGCGTCAGCAGCGCTGCCAGCGTCAACGTCTGCGTCCAAAAATCTTAACATTGTTGTAGCTGGGGCCTTAAACCATTCGTCAATTGATCTGCGGCTTTATGTTTTGCATTTTGAGGCGGGGGTTGCAAATGGAATTTTTGACTGAAAGTTTAGATCAATGTGTGTGTGTGTGTGCGTGTGTGTGTGTGTGTGTGTGCGTGTGTAAACAGGCAGCACAACTAGCATCAAATTTGTGTTATTGCTGTTGATGTTGTTGACGCTTTAAGCTAATTATGGCTTGAGATTTCGTTCAAGTGCCGACCTGAGGGCACGGCACTTTCTACACAGAAAAAAAATACATTCAAAATTAAAAAACTTGTTTTTAGTTTGAATTTTGTAAGTATGTATTCAGGATAAAATTTCTAAATTAGAATAAAACGTAGATAAAATGGCAACGTTTTAAAAAAAATCGATATTAAATAAGTCAAAGCAGCCTAAATTATTTGATCTAACTGAAAACAAATATTACAGAGCGCCAAAAATGAAAATATTGTTGAGAAAAACCGGGCTTGATTTAAGTATTTCATATTTTGTTTATTAGAATCCGGGATTAGCGTATTTCTGACACCGCATTGATTTGATTTTAGCCCGAAATGCCGAATTTTTATTTCTGTGTACCTAGCCAAAAAGCAAAATTCATAGTTGAACTTCAGCTCATTGTGTATGTATATGTGTGCCTTTATGTGGGTGTGTATCTTTGTGTGTGTGTGTGTGTGCTGTGCCTGAGTCATGCGACTGGCATTTTTGCCAACGTCTCTAGGCGTAAGCGTATTGCGTATACGCCACGTTGTCTGTGTTCTTGGTTGTCTGGTTGACTGAGAGCCTTATTAAAATGAAATCAGCGCAATTAATATGTTTTCTTAATGTATGGCAAAAGCAATGTGATGGTCAACCGGTGACCGGCAATGTAAGCAATTGAAATAATGCCGCCAGCGTGCATAAACAAATACGCATTCAACTGGCTGGCTGGCATTAAAAACAGGCCGTCAACTGTCGATGCGTGCAAGTAAAAGGTAGGCCAGCGAGTTGTAGTTGCAGTTGCAGTTGTTGCAGTTGTTGTTGTGGCAGCAACCACTATTAAAACTGACCCAGCACGGCGGTCAACGGCAGCCACTCGAACGGCACCGTTGTCGTATTTAAAAAAAATGGCTGCAATATGTGTGCAATTAAATGCAAGAAATGTGATTCAAGGTTTCGGAATGCAGGAAGAATATGAAATTACAGACAGAGACGGCCAGAACAATTACAACAGCAACTGAAACTGAGACTTTAACTGAAACAGAGACAGAGTGAATAGTTGAGCTGACATGTCTTGACTTGACTTGGCCAGGTATTTGCAGTGTTATTGAAGTGGTCTCTAGAAAACTTGAGGCTGCCCACAACGCCAGACAACGAACCAGTTTTAGAAGTGCAAAAAAAAAAACGACAGCAGCAACAACAACAATAAACACAAACTAAGCTACCTTGTCAGTTATGCTTTCGCTTTCAATAGCTACTGCAAAATGCATGAGCTGTTGCCGCTGCTGCACTCTAGTTAAATATGCAACCACACATACTTATTAAATAAAAAAAAAAACAAAAAAAAAAGGACAGGTTATGGCCGCTGAAATGTTGCCTTTTATTTTTTATTTATTTAAAAAAATTGTTGTACTTTGCAGGAGCTAAGAGTGAACATTTTTAGGGTTTGTTTGGCTAGCCCAAAACTGTTAAACTTGTTTTGCCATGCAGCTGTCAGTTGTGTGGTTTTGTTTTAGATTTGCTTTTGGCCGGGTTTCTATTCGGGTTTTGGCTTGGTATTTTGGGGATTGTGCTGCCGCCGTGTTTAAGGCGGTTCCAATCAAAATTGAATGCCAAATTGTGTCAAAAATTCTCTTGCAGCCAAGTCGCTGTTTATGTCTAAGTAGTAAATAGTAAATCAGTTGGCCAACCGCTTGTTCATAGTAATTTGTAGACAAGAAATTAAAAGTATTTGAAAAATGCAAAAATTGCATCAGAGCGCCGCACACTTTGTGTGCACAGATTGTGAGCACTGGTTTTTAATTGTTGACTTTTGTGGCCCATTTGTGGGTGGGTGCGGCGTTGACGTCAGCTTCAGCGTCAGCGTCTGAGTTGCTGCCACGTCGCCGTCGCATGTGCAACGCGGAAGAAAAGTTGTTTGGCCTGGCCTACTCACTTGCCACCTCATTCCGTTCACCCTGTTGAATGCATGCCATTTGTATGCTATCTGATTCGTCGCACACCCATGCAGTAAATACCACATGTGTGTGTGTGTGTTTGGTGTGTGTGTGTCGCTTTCAATTAAGCAAAGACCAACGACTTGGCCAGTAGTTTTAGTAACTGTCTGATTTGGCTCTGCGAGTTCTTAACTCGTTTTTAGCAAGTGCATTTCGAAACGGTAATTTGTCGTTAACTGTAGCTGCGGCAAGTTCGTGAGTGGAATCTTTTGTTCCTCATTGTTTGGCACCTGAAGCTAAGAATCCGTTAAAACTGTTTTTTTTATTAAATTTTACTGCATTTAACTTCAGCTTTGAGTTATATAGATACTTTGGAAATTGACTAGCCGGTAGGCCAAGTGTCTAGCAAATTGTAAATAGATTTCAGAAAAATTAAGGTTATATGCAAATATGTAAATTATTTGCATAATTATCAACAAGGTTTTGCAATGTAATCATTTTAAAGGACGCAACATGAACACTTTTTTTTTAATTTTTCTTAAATTAAATTCATTAGTCACAACTACATTTTCACATATTGATTCTTATGCATATATATTTATTTCAGTTTTTAATCTATTTTATTTTATTTGGATCACATATTGATTTTTATGTAAAACATGTTTATAGTACATTCTATCTATTTTATTTTATTTTATTTTAATTTTTGCATACGAAGTGGTGTTATATCTTTTTCTAAAGCTTCTTTTATTTTTTAATTCATATTTTTTTGTATTTTTTTTTTGTATATTTTATGTTTTTTAAATGCATAGTTTATTTAATTTTGTATTTTGGTTGCAATTAAATTTAAATTCTATTAAAGAAACATTTAATAACAGTGTAGTAAAAAAAGAAAATTTTCTCATTCTTATCATTTTCTATTGTTACTTTCATTTTTTAATTTACATTATTTTGAATTTTTTTTACATTTTATGTTTTTTAAATGTATAGTTTATTTAATTTCGGATTTTGTTTGCAATTATAATTACATTCTATTAAAGAAACATTTAATAAAAGTGTAGTAAGGAAAGTAAATTATTCTCATTCTTATCTTTTTCTATTGCTACTTTTATTTTTTAATTTATATAATTTTGTATTTTTTTTGTATATTTTATTTATAATTAAATTCTATTAAAGAAACATTTAATAAAAGTGTAGTAAGGAAAGGGAATTTTTTTAATTTTTATACCATTTACAAAATAAACAAGTAAGAGGGTACATTGTGTTCTTTGCTTTTAAATTACTTATATTGATAGCAGTGTAAGATTCCCTTCACAAATAAATGCGTCTTTTTAGCGACAACTATTTAAGTAAGTTTAGTATGTTTCCTTCTAATTTTCCCCTCAGAAAGTGCAACATTAAGTGAAACCTTTGAGTTCATATAAAATTGCACTTCGATCTGCAAAGTTGTGGTGCTCTATTCAAACGTAACGGCATGATTTCTATGTATTGAACAATACTATTTCACATTTCTCATTTCACAGTTCACAGTTTTCATTTATTAACTAATTTCGGATTTACGTAATCCCCAAAGTGTTCAGGCCTCAACGACGCTGTTTACACGCAACCACAGTCGAGGTCAATGATCAGTGAAATTTACTTTCAAAAAACAAATCTGCTTTTCAGCTTTTCTGTTGACTGAAAAGCGCTCAGCTTGAGCGGAAGCCTAAGCGTTATTTAGATTAATTTGTAGGTAATATCGAATGCCGAAAAACAAGCCAAAAATATTAATGATATTTCTATCTAAGAGATCATTTGTAATGTGGCTCAGCTTTTGACCAGCTTGTTGAAAGAGTAGAGTCATTATAATCACCATCATTATCATTGTCTGCCTACAACTACATACTTAGGTGTGATGGTATGTAAAGATATCCATTAGACGTCTATAGTAAAGCCCCAACCCAATCAAATCACGACAATGGGGCGCTGCATTTTACCACACTTGAAATCGCAATATAATGAATACATCTGCATAATTAATTCCCACTAACGAAGATGTTGAGTTAATGAGTTGGATGGATGTTTTGCACCAAAATTGAAGGCAACACAGACGCGCAGGTTGTTGACTTATTCGTCTCCATCTTCGTCTTCTTCTTCGTGTACGCCTTTATTGTTAATTTCTGGGAGTAAGTTGAGCCCACTTTCAGTTTCAATGCGCCATTGTCTATGCACTTGGTAACAGCTGTCACATCAAGCGGTGCCGCATTTAAGCCATTTGCCACACAGATCTATTTTTAATGATGGTCATTTTGAGGACTTGATATTTGCTTAACATTTGGCACAACAAACTTACCATCATTTTCAATTTGGCAAATGAAGCGTTGTTTTAAATCGCCACTGATGTACTTTTAATTATTTATTTGGAAATGTACTTAATTATTCAAAAATAAGTGTATCTTGTGCACTTATCGTCAACGTCCTGCAGCTTCTACCAGATTAAGACTCTAAATAATCCAAGGTTGACTTATTGTTATCTGATAATCGTGTGGCTTTTATCAGAGGTGCTGCAGTTTCATTTAATGGATTCAACATGCACGAATCGAATCGATTTCAGCTCATTTCTCACCATTAAATATGCATTGTTTTTTGCGTCAGCCGAACGCGCCTTGCCAAAAACTAGGTTATAACCTTGAAATATACAAAAGAAACGTTGAACATTTCAAAGTTATCAATAAATTCATGGCACAGCGACACAAAGGGGACATCGTATCAAAAGAAAGCCACACAAACCGAGCTAGAAGAGACAAAAAAAAAAAAACAAATAAATAAATATATTTAAATCCATGCTAAGCTTCATTAAAATGCTAAACATTTGAAGTCACAGTTGCCGTTGCGCAATACCACTAAAAGATATTTCAAAAGGCCGGGAAACAGCTTAGATTATTGCATTTGAAATTGCCAAAGGTCAGGCGGCATCATAACGGTGCAGCAAGCGCATCCCAGACAATCTATGTGTTAGTCTTTGGCCGTGTCAACACCATCATCAACATCATCACAATCATCATCATCGTCATCATCTGCGTTGTTGCTACATACGACGCCTGCGTGGCGACTTAAAGTTGTTTGGCAACAACAAACCGAATGACAATTAACTATATAACGAAAAAAAAATTTGTACAAATTGACAACGGCCGCTGTGAGAGTGAAAGAAGAGAGGAAACAAGCCGAAAAACTGGATTTATAATTTCAATGGCCAAACACGCAAGAAACCAAGCCAAGGTCACCACAAAGCAGCGAAGCTGCGAAAGAAATTGTGGAATAATTGGACGACTATTAACGTGGCTTGTCTCTCTGCCATTCAGGATTGCTCACAGAATCACTTTGTGAGACTTGTTGTAACATGTACACTTGCAATTATCGAGACGGTAGCACATGTTGCTGATAATGATGATAATGATGTTTGCCGAAGATGAAGATGAAGATCTTCGCATTCGCAGAAGTGACTGCGACGTGTTAAACATGTTTTCAGCGCTCTGAAATCCGGTTGCTCAAAAATGCGTAAAGTGGGACGATGTCGCTCCTTTGCAAATATTGCAAACAGCAATAACAACACTCGCTATTATTATTAAATGCCCGACAAGTGGCCGGGCAAAATGCCAAAATACAAAAACATCAAATCAATTAACAACAGCACAGAAATGTTCAATCCAACGATCGCAGCTCTCATATTAATATTGCTGTTGTTGTTGTCGTTGATGATTTTTTTTTTTTTTTTTTTTTTTTTGGCTGTTGCTGTCTATTTGTTGTGGCCTCATTGGGCAGGTGTTGATCAATACCAATAAAAATGCAACTAGCTGGGGACTGGCCCATTGCGTAAATTGAAGCATCAGCTTCAGTTTCGAGTTGTGCCACACCCCACCCTATAAAATGATCACAATGAGAATAAGTTGCCACAGCAGTTGCCGCAACTTTTAGGTGTTGCGTAAGCGAGGCCTAAACTTGAACTACATTGCGGACAGCTGATAATGCTTATCGCCTGTAATGTGAACTTGAGTTAGCCCGAAATGGGTTATCAACGAGCAAGTAGCGAACTCATGTCTCAAAATTCATAAATTCATGTTGCTACGAATTTGGCAGCTAGTTAGTATTTGTTGGCACCTAGAACTGGAAAGCAATTTACAAACATGCGTCTGCTGCTGCTGCTGCTGGCAGCATGCCTCTGGATGACAGTGGTAAGAACAGACAATGATGCAGACAAAAACAAAAATGTTAACTCTTAACTAACAGGCTGTGAGCTCTACGATGTTGCAAGGCGAACAGCGCAGCATTCAGAAATGTCTGCAGAACTTTGGCGGACTTAATGCGGCGAATGCGGAGCGTCTGCAACGGTACACACAGTGGTCGGACAGCTATGAGGAAGTGCCCTGCTTTACGCAGTGTTATCTGCTTGAAATGTTTGACTTCTATCACGATCAGGCGGGCTTCGACGAGCGTCGCATTAAGCAGCACTTCGGAGCTGCCGTCTACGAGGCTTGCAGTGAGCGTTTGAAGCTGGGCGACCTCAAGCAGAGCAGCTGTGAGCATGCCTATGCGGGCTTTCACTGCATTGTCAGCGTGAGTGTGATAAGAGATAAGCGATGAGCGATAAGCGAGCAGTGACCTTTTAAACTGATTACATTTGCAGCTGGAAAATGATCCGTTCATATTGATTGAGAACATGCAAAATGCGACGCGTGCTGCCAAGTCCGCCATGAAGAAATGCCTGCAGCAGATGGACCAAGTGGAGTGGAATCGACTTGGCGACTACGCGCGCTTTCCGGTCACCGAGCCCATACCCTGTTTCACGCGCTGCTTCATCTCCGAGCTGCAGCTGTTCGATGAGCGCACTCGACGCTGGCGTGTGCCCGCCATGCGGCAGGCTTTGGGGGTGCCACTTGTGGGCGCCCATGTGGCTGGTTGCGCCCAGCGTCGTGGTCGCAATCCCTGCTCAACCATGTACCAGCAGTTTACCTGCTTTGTGCTGGCCATTTAGTAGTCATAAGTTACATTTACAATACACACAATCAGCGCCGTTGCTACGAAAAGTTGCTCCCGGGGCAATTTTTTTTTAGCAACACATTTTTTAAGCAAATAAACAAAACAAAGATAATTCCTTCAAAAACATATTAAATTGACAACTGCAGTGTCAAAAATTTTTACTAAAATTAATTAAATGTAACTACAATAAAAATTTATAACATTTTATAATTAGCTAGTTAGCAGTTTGAACACTTTTATCTCCGAGACTATTCGAGTTAGAGGAACCAAATTGGGTGACAATACTCTTAGGATGTTGACCTATCGGAAGTTAATTTTAAAATTTGGCCAGGACCACGTCAGCCCTTGTTTTTTTTTAGTTAAATCAAATATTTGAGACTTCTTTGACTTTTAAAGTGCTAAGTCGTTGCCATTTAAACCGCATATTGTCAGAATTTAACAATACCATCCTGAATACATACTTTAAAAATACATGATAAAATTAAGAATTTTAAACTTTAATTTTATAATGGTTTGCTTTCTCTAAAATTGTAAAATTGATTTAAGGTCCACCAAATTGAGGTAATTAATTGTTAGCTTTTATGAAAGCAAAATCATAAATTACTTTACCCATATTTTGGAGATATTCGATTGATAGTCTCTGCTTAGTCTCTCTTGTAAGAGATCGTAAGTGGTTCAAATTCATTTGAAGTTTGCTAAATAAACGATGTACTAATGCTGATGTGATGTGAATCGTTTAAAAATCGTTGTCAAATTCATTGTATGCTTTTCAAGTTCACTGTCCAATTTGGATTTAGTGTTAAAGTCCTGTTTATTAATTCAAATCATCAGAAACAATAAAAAGTGCCTCAAATCTCAATTTTAGTTGCTAAATGATGGGGTCGATTGATTCTAAAAATGGAATTCGAAATGTAGCAGTTTCTGGTATGGTTTTGCTATCATCTGCAGCCACATATTAAAATTGTTTTCGCACTTTTCGCTGTTTGATTTATTTAATCTCAGGCCCAACCCCTAAAATTTTTTCTAAGCTCAAACTCTTTTTGAAATATTGGCGCCCCTAATATCTTAGCGCCCGGGGCGATTGTCCCCCTTGCCCCCCCCTCGAAACGGCGCTGCACACAATGTTGCAGCTTGGACAGCTAAAACTAAACTAGTTTAATTTGTTGCTTGTTGTGGTTGTTGTTGTTGCAGATTGCCATTATGTAGCTCCCAGCAGAGATACTCTGCGTACATCCAGGCGCACTTGTTGCCAGCCAGACTTCGCTGCTCCTGGCTAAGACGGCAGCCACTGTAATCCGGCTGCAGATCCTGTCGGCTGGGGCCAAAGGCTTGCTGCCAATTTAACAGCTGCCAATTGCCGGCCTCGTCATAGAAGTGCAATGCATCAGCGAAGCATTGAAACAGACAGGGAATGGATTCCTTTGAGCTGAGTTTGCTGTACTGCAGCAGCTGCACATTGGTGGCATTCAGCTTGCTGGTGCACTGCAGCAATGTGCTGATGCTGTTGCCGGCATGCAGCTCCGCCTGCTTGAGGCAACGCAGACCACGATGCGCATAGCTGCAACCGTCTCGAGATTTGCGGTGCAACTCGTAGTTGCAATAGTTGTAGATGTCAGCGCCCAGCTCGTCGACCAGTCGCTGCTTATGCCACTTGTTGGCCTCAATGTCGAACCAGCCCTTCTCGCTGGCCAGACAGCGCATCAGACATGGCACCTCCTCGCTGGTCCACTCGGCATAGCGCAACAGCTTGGCCAGATCGCTGCCAATGCGTTCGGGTGTGCTGAGCTCATGCAGGCATTTGTCCAGTATGTGTGCATCAGCTGTTAAATCAGCCAGAGTCTGTGAAATTTGTGAGTTTGTGAATTGAAATTCATTGGTTAAATGCCACTCGAAAACGCACCATGCCACAAAATGCCAACAAGATGATAAGCAGACGCATCTTGACACTCGGAATGAACAGTCTCAACTGCTGAGCGTCAGACACTGCCTGCCACATGACATGCAACTCGGCTTATCAGCAGCGCCTTGAGATAAGGCCAATGATCGCGAGTTCAACGAATGCTAAATGCAAAGATTGTGTATGGAAGTACCACAAGTACCACAAGTTCCACTCTCTGTTTCATTTCAAGACTGCATTTTATTCAACATAATAATAAACAACTTAATTAACCATAGATCATGCGCACCACTTGGCGATTGATGGGCAGCCAGCAGGAGAAGACACGATGGGCCCAGGTGCACACATCCGACTCCGCCTCATTGTGATCGATGCATTTCTCCAGTCCATGACGCACTTTCTCCGCATTCTTGAAGTTGTTGTACGTGAACTGTGTTATCATTGCATTCTCCAGGAATCCCTTGCGATCCGCAAAGAGTCCCATTTTCTCCACAAAGCACTTCACATAGCACTTGGTGTGACGATGCTCGGGAAACTCGTAATTCAGGAACTTCTCGTAAATGTCATCGGGCACTTGATTATCCACACGGCACTCCTCGTGCGCCTCCACAGCATCATCATGCGTGCGAATCTGAAACTTGGCGGTCACCTGCAACATAAAACAGCAAAGGACTGTCACATGAAAGCCCAAGGACAAGTGAGTTGGCTACAATTACCTGGGCAACGGCCACAGCAGCCACTGCAACGCCAAGTAAAAAGCTGTAGAGTTTCATTTTATCGGATGCTGACTTGACTTGACTGACTTCTGGCAGGGCTCGTGTGCGAATGTGCCAAGCGACTAAGTCGCACCAAGATTTTCCATAATTTGTATGCAGCCAATCGGCGCTGCCAGCTCTCAAGCCAGATAAATAAAAAAAAAAAAAAAAAAAAAAAATATTTATATATGTACAAAAAAAGCGAAACCAAGACGCTGGCTGAAAGCAGAGTAAATAACATGCCAAACCCGTTGCGAACTGGGCTGGATTGTCCAATGCTGCAAGTGGTGCGGTGGGGACAGCATTGCACAGTGGTCGATTCTGCTTAACTGGGTGGCAATAATACAAAATTAAAAATTTTAATTTTGTTGATATTCTTTATTTTCTTGCAAACTAACACTCCGTCAATATTTATTCTAGTGTTCACATATATTTCCTATCGATAATCAAGCAGTCGTGAGCGTGCAAAACTTACGATAGTTTTCTGCCCATATCTGAATTCATATTCGCGCTTTTTTAATGTTTTCATAATTTTATTGAAATAATTGTTAAACATTAACAAAGTTGGTATGTATTTAATAAAAAAAATATTCGTGTGTTCTGTACATGTATGTATTAGTGGTAAATTGATGTAGAACTTAACATTTGTTTAGAGTATTTTCTGACCAACACACCCGAGACTTTCTTGGAACAGAATCCTTATACCTTATTATTTCTTATTAATTCCTTATGTGTTTCTTACTATGCTCCTTAGTGCATTGTCCAGTGCCAAAATGATCTGCTACTTTATGCTCATCTTGAATATGTTCCGATTTAAAAAGCACGCGTATTTTCACAAAGGAAGAGGTCAAGAAACTGATAGAAAATATCGTCGAATAATTATTGTTAGTACCTATTTTTCATCTTCATATTTTTTTTTACTCTAAATAATTTAATAAACAATTCTAAAGTATTAAAAAAATAAAATCTTTTAAATTTTTTAAAAAAAATGTTTTTTTTATTTTAAAAATAAAAAAAAGATCAAGAAACTGATAGAAAATATCGGCGAATAATTATTTTTAAACACCTTTTTTCTTCTTCATATTTTTTTTACTCTAAATAATTTAATAAACAATTCTAAAGTATTAAAAAATAAAATCTATTAATTTTTTTTGAAAATATTTTTTTTATTTTAAAAGTAAAAAATATAATTGTAGTAAAATTGGCTTCGATTATTTACAAATTTATAAAAATATAAAAAAAAAATATTATATTTTTAGTTTGCAAGCTATTAATAAATGCTTGACAGATTGACAAAATCGACCACTGTGCGGTGGTGTTGGCGGTGGTGCTGCTGCTGGCTGGCTGGTTGTGCCTGTGGTGCTTGGCGGTACCCTTGCGTCAGTTTGCTCTTAAAAAACGAGTAAGTGAAGCAGCGACGTCTGCGAAACTAGTTTGGGCTTGGGTTTGGGTCTGAGTTTGCTTTTGTTGGGACGGCTTCGCTGTCAACAGCATTGTTGGGACGCGTTGGCTTAACTGGATTATATAATCGACGTTAACGCTGACGCCGACGTCGACGTTGACGTCGCAGTCGCAGTCGACGACGACTGCGTTGGCGATTTAGTGCAGTGGTTACGTTTTGTTTAAGCCAATTAAACGATTTGTTTTTGTGCCACAAAATTCACTTGGCCTGTGCCACACATTTATGGCGCCCAGATGTTGTTGTAGTTGTTGTTCTTGTTGTTTTTTGAAAAATGTGTGTATTTTGGTTGTTTTTTTTGCAGCCATTTTACTACGGCAAATTCTAACACCTCGTCGTCGGCAGTTTGCCGCACACTTCCGCACTGAAAATGGTGGCCTGGTTCGCTCACTGGCAGCCATTTTAACCTGCCACATAGCGGTGCAGTGAAATAGAGAGAAAAAAGAATACGAAAATAAATACGACTATATTGTTTGTTTACTTTTCGTTTTTTTTTTTTTTTATTTTATGTCGCGCGACTGCAGACCCCAAATAAATTAAATAAATTATTCAATTGAATTTATTTATTACCAACCATTTTGGTGGCCCAGCGGACTTTTGCATTTGTGTAATTAACGGCAGGTGGTGAAAAATGCACAGATTGCCAGCATTCCAGAATTGTTGTCCAGGTTGACGGTTGTCAGTAACGCTGCCTTGGGATTCTTTTCCGAATGCACATATACATAGGCGTAGAGTTACAAAGGAACCGAGTTACCAGGCAACCATTTTAGTCAGATAAATAGATAAAGATTGTAAGCTATTATATGAACGCTTTGGGTCTCAGCCTCTGTTTTTTGGCTGGCACTCAAAATATAAAGGTTGAAAAATATATGAATATCTGCTTTTCATTTTGCGTGCTACAATTTTATGTTGAACCAAACCCCAACTGTTCTAATGGCCACCATTTTCAGTCAACTTTTAACCTTTGATGCCATAAATTGAACAAACTGCTGCCACCAATGGCTCACACCAAGAGAAGTGTATAATATTTATATAACAATTCAGAAATATTTGCAATACACTTTACGACTGAATTTTTTGTGAAGCTATTTATTGAAAATTCTAATATGTGAAATATTAAAATATTATATTTAATTGAATTTTGTTAGTATTGAAAACTCTTATATGTTTAATGTAACAAAATTAAATTTAATTGAATTTTGTAAGTTTTACAAATATTTAGTTTCTGAGAGCTTGTTCAACATTTTTTATAATGTGATGTGATGTTTAAAAATGTTATTTTCGTTTTTAATAAGAATTGTGAAACTATACTTTAAACATCAAAGTAAGTGCTTAATTACAATTGAGAGCTAATAATAACAATAAAATATTGCCGGACCTTTTATAAAGTTGAAAAATATTATATATTTTGAAAGTTGTGTCTTTTGGCTGACACTAGGTGGATTTATTAATGTCAATATGTCAATATCACAAGCAACTACCGACAAAAAACTTGGCAAAGAACATTTAATAATTGATTGGGTGAATCGTTTCTGTTAGCTTAATAGATTGCAATTCTTGAAGTTTAAAGCTTTTAACATTGTTAGACTTTGGTAAAAGTATCTCAACAAGCCAAAAGCATAAAGTAAACATCATAGAATTTCATTGTTGTTCCATGGTGCACTACAAAAAAAAAAAAACCAAGTCCCAGTGCAATTAAAAAAACAAATTCCAAAAAAGTTACATGCAAAACTACACGGTGCTTTGTGTTGGTTTGCATGTCAGGGTTTTGTTTTGTTGTTGTTGTCTCTTTGTTTTGTTTTTTTATTTTTTTTGTAGCAGAAACCAAATGCAAATTCAATTGCACGTCGTATGCATGCTGGCTGTGTGCCACAGGATATCCGACTGGCAGCCATTTTAGGCATATCGAAATCCTTGACCAGCAGCGACAGCCAAAACTTAACATTAAAATTGCAAGGCTTTTGCAAGGCCTGGAAACTAGCAATAGCTGCACTGAAACAACAAGCAACTACAACAGCAACAACAACAATAACAACAAACAACAATCACACTTGCTGGAGAAAACACTTATGGAGTTTTGCAATTTTTAGGTCTTGTTTTCTTCAACGTCTATAAATCACAAATTGAGCTTCATTACTTCCCAAACGCCTATTCCTGTTTCCATGCCTGTCCCTCTCTCTGTCTCTCTCTCTCTCTATATATATATATATCTGTTCCTTTTCTGTCGCTGCCTCTGTATTTGGCTCGTATATTATGAGCTCATATTAAAACATTTTACACACAATTTCGTTGCAGTCGCCTGGTGAGCCTGCGGTCTGCCTGCCTGGTCCAGTCATGAATTATTATGCACCTAGGCGTATACGCAATGTTTAATTTTCAACTCGAGCTGCAGAGCGCGCGCGCTACACACACATAAATTCTACGGCCGCCGACAAACGACTTGTTCAATTTCTCTATATTTTTGCGGCCTTCCTTTGCCAAAGAAGACTTACAATCACCATTGCCAGAGCAAGAAAATATGTTCGAGTTTGCTAAGGAGCAGGCACAATTTTTTGTGTTTTGTGTTTTTTGTTTTTACTTTTCAGAATTTTTTTATGCAACTCTCGCCGCTTGCCTAGAAACTGATGCAGGCCAGCCACGTACACATGTCGAGAAGTAACTGCAGTCGAGCCAGCGAGGTTACCGATCCATTGCCATTGCTGTTGCATTTGCCTTTGCCTTTGCCCAGTGGCATTGTTGCTCTGCTAGTTGTGGTGGTCATTGCCCATCACCATCATCATCATCATCATCAACAGCGACGCAGCAGCAAAAATTTCAGCCATTTGTCCTGCATGCTTGCGGCATAAAAATATGCCAGGGCCAGCATTTTCATGCGGGTCATCTACTCTCAGCTACAGTTCCCAGTCTCCCAGTTCCCAGTCTCCCAGTTTCCTAGTTCCTGCTTCAACTTGCAGCATTTGAAAGTCATGTGCCGCCTTCCAGCGTCCATCGTCCATCGTCCATCGTCTATCGTCTGTTGTCCTATGTCTGGTGTCCACTGGGCGTTGCTTGTGTGGCAGAGAGTTTTGCACTTTTTGGCCAGCTTCTCAGTCTCTTCAATTTGGCTAGTCTGGCTGGGCCGCAGCCGGATTCAGAGCCTGCAAAAATCACACAAATAAAAAATACTGCTTGTTGGCCCAGCATGTAGTGTAAGTGGGAGGAAGGGGGTTGTAGCCGACAGTACGTTTAGCAAATGGACTCTGGCCTCAAATGCTGCTGGCACTTTCACAAAACATTTGAAATACAAATAAAAATCTGCATCATGTGTGTGTGTGTGGACGAGACGAAAGCTGCAGCTGGAAAGCATTTCAAATGCAAAATAAAATTTCATTTTGTTTTACTTTTCAGTTGGTCAGAGCAGCCCCTTACACCCTACACTTTACACCCTATATCCTACACCCTATACCCTAAATTCTACACCCGCAATCCGCAGCATTGTCTGCAAGTTGAACATGTTTGTTTACGCTTCATCATGTCGTCGTTAGTTGCTGCTTGCTGCTTGCTGCCTGCCAGAGTTGCCAGCTCTCTGTGCTGGTCAGGCGTCTGCACCATTGACACGATGACATTTTAATATGGCTCGTAACTTTTGTTTAGCTTAGACGACCAGCCTTCCCCACACCCCACTTACCTAGCTTCTTCACCAAGTGTCTTCACATTGACGTCGTCATTGCTGTTTAGCTCGTTGGAAGTTTGTGCTGATTTTTTTATTTTTTTTTTTGTTGCTTCTTACGTGCGTGTCATCAAGCAGCGCCAAGTGATTTGTATAAAGATTGAGATATACTCTATATGTACATAAGATAAAGCAGCAGCTGCTGCTTGATAGCAAAGACCGTTAATTCCATTCAATTCAATTCAATTCAATTTGATGCAATTTTATTAAATAATTTCCTATGCTTTCCACTGAGTAGGTTCCTTTTATTTAGGTAAATTGCTGTCTGATTTGTATTGAATTGAAATCCAAAGGTAATGTAGTGCATAAAATCAGAGTCATGCAGACATATATACATAACACGTATACACCACACCCACTGTACTGTACTATGGGTCGTATTGCACAGCCAGCACCTTTCGCCTGCTATGCATTCAATTTTTCATTACTCATGCTTCAATCAATCACAAAAATACGATTTTATTTCATTTTCATGCGTATTATAAGCGCTGATATTCACATTTCTTTTACAGCTCACATGTCGCGCACTCTGTTCGCTCGGTTCGGTTTGCTGGAGAGTGAGGCTGCATGTGTCGTGGCAACATGTGGTATGCGCAATATGCTTTGCATATTGCCAATCCAGCTGCCAACGTGAGTGTGCTTGTGTGTGTGTGCACAAATTGAAATTTATATTAATTTAAATGGGCAATTAAGCGGCAGCTATTTGAAAAGGTTTTTTGCATAAGCTGCGCCTTTACCAACGCCCAAAACGATGCGCTATAAAAATCGAAAAATCGAACCAGTGCCTGAATTTGTTGCCAATGTTGTGCTGTATCATCCAGTCGAAAGTCAGAGCGATTAAATATTAACATATACCTAATGAGATGAAAATCTGGTGAAGCAAATCAGCAAAAGCGATACAAAGTAAAGTAAAGTCTTAATTTAAAGCTAGTGGGCCGGTGCTACAGTCGAGCATACTCGACTGTCAGGACCCCGTTCTTACTATGGCAAAAACTAATAATGGAAAAAATTAAAGAATGTCTAGTTAACTTAAATGTATATTCTATCAGATTGGTTACGATGTCTCATAAAACATAAAAGATTTTCATACTAAGACTTGATTTTCACCCGATCGGTCCTATGATAGCTGAATGAAATAGTGATCTGGTTTGAACCAACATTGGACAGGATATATAAAACCAAGTTATATGCTTATTGTATCAGTTTGATTACGATATCTCATAAAACCATAAAGTTTTTCATACTAAAACTTGATTTTCGACCGATTGTTCCTATGGGCGCTATATGATATAGTGGTCCGATTTGAACCAACTTTGGACAGGATATATAAAACCAAGTAATATGCTTGTTGCATCAGTTTGGTTACAATATCTCATTAAACAAAAAAGTTCTTCATACTAATACTTGATTTTCAACCGATTGTTCCTATGGGCGCTATATGATGTAGTGGTCAGATTAAAAAAAGAAACAAACTTGATCTGCCTGCAATATTGAGGAATCTACATACCAAATTTGATGTCACTAGCTTTTAAATTGTTCTTATAAAGGGGTCGTGGCCGAATTTTGAAATAAACTTGATCTTGATCTGCAATATAGGGGAGGCAACATACCAAGTTTGGTGTCTCTAGCTCTTATAGTCTCTGAGATCTAGGTGTTCATACAGACGGACGGACAGACAGACAGACAGACAGACAGACAGACAGACAGACAGACAGACAGACAGACCGACAGACAGACAGACAGACAGACAGACAGACAGACAGACAGACAGACAGACAGACAGACAGACAGACAGACAGACAGACAGACAGACAGACAGACAGACAGACAGACAGACAGACAGACAGACGGACATTGCTATATCGACTTGGCTATTGATGCTGATCAAGAATACGCACATATTCGTTAAAACAAACCCAGTAGACCCCTGTACTTTTTTTTAAGTACGGGGTCTAAAAATACAATATTATTGAAATAAAAAATAGAATTTAATGTATAGTTGTTAATTGTTTTTTTTTAGACATAAACAACAAGCAGATACACTTTAATGCTCAGAAATACCCACTGATGCCTATCAGAACCTTTCTCAATCCGGCAATCATTCAATGTTGTGATGTCAACGTTCCTTCCATTCGCATATCTTGTATCGGCAACTAAGTAAACTCCATTAGCAGCTGAGCCCCTGGCAAGTGTGCCCCTTTCCGCCGCCTGCTGTCAAAGCGAACATCAACTGACGTGTCGATCACTATTTTTGATGCTCTCGCTCCCACACAGGCAGAAGTGGGAACGTTAAAGACAGGCACGGGCATGGGCACAGTTTTTGGCATTGTTGTCGCCGCATCGACAACGCCTTTTGTGATTGGAATATAAAATAAGCAACAATATATTGTGCGACGACGACGACGACGACGACAATAGCGATGAATCTGTGAAAGATACTGTGGCAACAGGGCATTGGCAACGACACAAATCAAACGCATCTGCTGGTGAATTCGTCAGACAGCTGCTGCGAATTTCAAAAGAAGTCGCAAGTGTCAGAACATTTTGGCTCTAGTATCTTTCAATGTGTGTGTGTGTATCTGTATCTGTATCTGCAACTGTAACTGTATCTGTAACTGTGTATGCGTACACATTTCTCAATTGATGACGGCTGTTTAGTAATTACGTGACGTTTTTGACAAAATTTTGATTCCCAACGTGATTTGCAGACGACCATAACTGTAGACTGATGTGCGGCATGCTCCCAGAATTGGAACAAACGCCTCAACTTTATGGCTTTAATGCATTTCTATTAACGGTTTAGCTTGGCTACAACCATCACCAATGCCACATGCTGACCCAGTTCGTCAATGGAATCGACAAATACACGTACATTCGCGCCAAGCGGACAAATGACCAGCCTAACGAACAGTCGAGAGGTTATCAACCCAATGCATTGACACATTTTTGGCTTACGGCCAGCCAAATGCAGAATTTTGAGCTGCGCCTTCACAAATTATTATTTATGCAGTTAACTAAAAGCAAACACACACACACACACATACACACCTACACAATTATATACTATGTCGAATATAATTGGTCTCTTCCTGCCACCGAATGTTGCATTTCTGTTGCTGTTGTTGTCGCTTGGTTTATTTTAATGTCATTATGCTAATTTTACAGTTCGATTGAATCGAACTACCAGAAAAAAAAGGTAAAGTGAATGAATTGGTGAACTGGCAAGTGAATGGCAGGCTGGCATCTCTGTTGTTGTTGTTGCTGTTGTGGTTCCTGTTGATGTTGTTGATGATGTTGTTGTCGCTAATGTCGCATTGATGTTATGTATTCTCTACTCGATGCCTGCATTTGACATTTTGCTCATTGCTTTCTTGCAAATGTTGTTGATATTTTTGCACGCCTGTTTAGCTTTCAATAAAAATCGTTGAATAATCAGCAGCAGCAGCAGCAGCAACAGCAACAACAGCAGCAACAGCAGCAACAGCATTCAAAGGTTCAATGTGTGGAAGAAGAAAGCGTATTGCGAATTTTGTGCGACTTGATTTGCGTGATGTGCATACTGTCAAGACGATGCCTGACAAAAACTGCTGTCCGTACTTTGTATTATATAAGATTGCAAATGTTATGGTATTTTCAAGCACTATATAAATAACAAGAGTGTGTGTCTTAAACGCTTAAAATGGAAAGGGCGAAAGTCAAAGACGAACGAGATTAAACGGAAAATGTGTAAATGGGGTGAACGGAGTCATTAGTGGGTGAATCGGACGGAATGTGTAGAGAGACAGCTTTTAACTAAATACCATTCAGAAAAAAAACTGTCAATTTAAATTTATTTATTTAATTTATTTATTAATTAATAAATTAATAAATTAATTAATTAATTTATTTATTTATTCATTTATTTATTTATTTATTTCTTTCTTTCTTTATTTATTAATTTATTTATTTATTTATTTATTTATTTATTTATTTATTTACTTATTTATTTATTAATTTATTTATTTATTTTTTTAATTACTTATTTATTTATTTATTTATTTATTTATTTATTTATTTATTTATTTATTTATTTATTTATTTATTTATTTATTTATTTATTTATTTATTTATTTATTTATTTATTTATTTATTTATTTATTTATTTATTTATTTATTTATTTATTTATTTATTTATTTATTTTTTTTTTTTTTTTTTTTTCTTTATTTATTTATATATATATTTATTTACTAATTTATTTATGCACGACTAAAAGCAATCGGCAAAGAAAAAGATTACTAAGTATAAAAATTAAATTAAGAATTAAAAATAAAATCAATATTAAATATAAATCATGAACTGTAAAGAAAAAATTAAAATAAGATCTGGAGTATGCTAAAATTAAAAACAAACCAACATTTGTTGCAAGAATTAGGGATAAAACCCAGAAAAACCTTATCACACCAATAAAAATTAGTGTTGGTTTTAGTAAAAGTATTAAAATTCGACTAGTACAATGTAATATAAAAAGTTATTAGTATTAGTCAGGTCAGGTTATGCTTATCTATTCACTTTCTTGATCAAATACTTTAAAGAATTATAATTAAGTTTATTCATCCATAGAATCAAATCTACATCGTAAACTCTAGCAACATGGTCAGCGGTAAAATCAAGTAACGATTCAACACTTTTATTTTATACAAAAAGTGTGTACAAAAAGAGAAAACCAAAATTACCCCCACCACTTATAACATACTGTCCTCCTTCCTGCAAGTAAGCAGCACAATTTTCAACAATTTCGAGAGCTTGACCCAAAGCATTTAGTGCTTAACAGGAAAATAGGCAAAACGTGCCGGGCATAAGTGAAAATTTCTAGGCAGCACCATATTAGATGTTGCCCAGACCATATTTAAAAAACCAAAAGCCAGCAAAGTCACAGATTGTTGTTGTTGTTGCTGTTGTTGTTGTTGATATTGTTGTTTGCAGCTTAGCTGAGCTGCTGTTGCCAGTTGCCAGTTAATAAACTAAAACCGGTAACATCAAATGCCGCTGGCTGTTGTCGTACCAGTGTCTGGCATGTTAGCTGGATGAGCGGATAGCTCCGGCAATAGCACTTGCAACAGTATGAATAGAAAAAAAAAGGTCAGACGTCCAGAGATGACTTGGTTGGTATTTGATTGGGCTTAAACTGGGTTCGGTGCGCTATTGAATTCGTAGCAGATTATCGCAATTTGTGACAATTTGTGCGTTGCAATATTCCTTAGGTTTCGGCAGGCAAAACCGAAGTCAAGTCAAGGTTCAATGCACCGAGGGCACTGCATTAACTGTAAAATGTAGCCATGTTGAGACGCCAGCAGCTGCCAATTAACTGTAAATGTCACGGGCTCACTTCGAGCCATTAATCATAATTAGTTATGGCATACGACAGCAACAACAACAAGCAACAAGCAACACCAAAGTGGTCATTGATATGCAAACAATTAGAGTTGATTTGTATAGGCGATTCGAGTTCAAATTTAAGCATAAGTCGAGTTTAAGTGGCAACATAGCAAAGCGCTATTGTTGAAAGTTTCAAAGTTTGTTCAACAATTAGCAAAATGTAGCTCAAAGGTTTTAAGGGATTGTTGTTCGGTTGTTTCACTTATTTTTATTATTGTTATGCATCTACGTAACGCAAATGAGTTAACAACAGCGAAAAGGAAAGCAATAATGGTGCACATAACCGGCTCTGGATTTGAAACGATTCACTTTGCTCAAAGACAGAGACAGAGACAATTCAAGCAACGCGGCGTATGCGTAATGTGTGTGAGTTGTGATGCTTTGTTTAACCCTTTCGAGAAGTTATCTAATCCAATTAGGAGCTGTCGCAGCATTAAAGTTTTCGAGCGCAACATTGCGTAAATTGTACAATGGGCGTGGCACAAGGCAACGGCAAATGTTTTGGCACACAAATTGTTGTTGTTGTAGCTGCTGCTGCTGCTCTCGATTAAGTTTCGAGCGCCAACTGACAAAATTCGTTATAAAATTGCAATGCAATGGACGTTGGCAGCAAACATTTTAAACAATTATAAAACTTGTTTTACGCTTCACAAAACTACACAAAAAAATAGAAAAGCAAAAGAAAAATTGCTGCAACTGCAACGGCAGCAGCAACAATTTGCCATCAAATGCGCCGCAGCTGTCAAGTGCAGCGACGCCCGTCTTCCTTTTCCCGCTATGATTTGATATTGTTTTGTTTTAGATTTTGGTATTTTTGTGTTTTTAGGAAATGACCCGATTCGGATTTCACTAAAATCTTTTCACAAATCAACGCTGTTCATTTTATTCAACTTAACCAGCTATAAAATTGATTTTTTAACACTCTATTGCAGTAGGTCATGAACCGAAATGAAATCTTTCTTAGCACATGTTTTTAGTATAAACAACATTGCTTTGTATTTATTTTAAGCCAAGCATTCGATTTGTTTCAACGTAATTAAACAATTGTTTTTTTTTTCAAAAAATGTCACATCGATCCGTTGAAGATGGTAAACTAATGGCTGTCATAGGCGACGAGGTTTGAACATTTTTAGAGTATGCAGCTTTAGTTTATGTAAGTTATTTCTGCAGGACACCTGCATAGGATTTTTGCTTGGCGGCATTGGGGAAATTAACGAGCAGCGACAATCCAACTTTATGGTCGTGGAGAAGGGTAAAGGGTAACCAATGTTACCAGTAGCTTGACACTGTTTAAATTCCTTTTCAGATACTAGTACGACTGAAATTGATGATTGCTTTAAGCGTTTTGTGGCACGCAATGATATAGCCATTATAATGATCAATCAGATCTATGCAGACAGGATACGCTCGACAATCGATAAGCATTTGCTGCCTGTGCCCACTGTGCTGGAAATACCCTCAAAGGAGCAGGCATACGATTCAAGCAAGGATTCAATACTAAAGCGAGCGCAGGTAAGTGTTAAATATGAAATATAAAAATATACTTTAATACAAGTTAAACCTTATCTAGGGCATATTGAAGCCAGCTGGACGGCATCGTCAGTTCCAGAAATTTTAAGAAATCTTTAACATTACTTATGAGCATTTTCAAATAAAATTTGCATAGCTTATGGCAGCAGCTTTGGAATGCTTTCGACATTGTTACAAACTTGATGGCACAATTGATTTGAAAACTTTCAAAATATAGGAAAAGAAAAAAAAAACGAGCACCACAAAAATTTCATGCAACTTTTCAAGTTTGCGTTTTAAGGAAATTGCCAAAAAAAAAAATAAAGAAATATATATAAAAAAAAAGATATCACCATAACAAAAATCTGAAGAAAAGTAGCATTGCTCGTTGAACGTTGCACTGGCAACCGCAACAACAGCACCACCAATAACAAAAGTAACAACAAAGTGAGCGAAAACGATACAAATAAGCGCTGAAAATGCCAATACATGGCAGAATGCAAGTGGAAAACAAAAGCACAAGAAGAAGAACGCAACAAGGCACAACAAAAGTACCAGAAAACTCTTGAAAAGACAGCGCACATTGATACAATTTACGTTGCAAGACTTGAAACTCTGCTTAAAAAGGTGGTGCAGCGGGGAAAGAGTGGAAAGAGGGGGAAGAGGGGGCAGAGGGGCAGAGTGTCAGGAGCGGAGCGCTTAGCGCAACAAAAGCATGCGAAAACAATATTTGCGCAAAGTATTTTACAGCAAACTTTTCGCACCAAGAAGTTAACAAAAAGGCATTCAAGAAGTTGCGACAAGTTCGTCTTTTAGAAGGCCTAGCTGTAGCAGCTGAGGGCGTGGCTGGTTCAAGTCGGTTGCTGGTGCCGCCCAAAAGTAGACAACGCCATTAAGCGCTCAATTCGAGTCGATGCCTGCAAGTATGCAACGATAAATCGCACTGTTAATAAATGCACATTCGCCCACTGATGTCTCTATTGAAATTTAATGAGCCATGCAATTTGAGAGCATCGAATTGGCTGGCTGTCAAAAACCAGCACTGCAGGTACAAAATTCGGACAACAAAATGGCGTGCAACATTTTGGGGCCTAATTAACCACAGGGCTGACACAGTCACTTCCCCCAATTTCAAAGCGATGCACATTGCGTATACGTAATCGCATTTCGTTTGATCTGCCAAATGCATTCGACAACTCAACTGTAAACGCCACAAACCTGCAGTGAACGTAACCAAAATGTGAGTAGATTGAAAGTCCATTTCACAAAGCAGCAAACAGGACTTGAGTCCACTATTTTATCAGGTGTTTTCCATTAATTGAAGCTATGTAATCATTACTACAGCTAATACATATGTTTAACATTTTTGTAATGCAATATTATGAGATCAATTTAATTTTTGTAAACTCATAGTATATTTTTTATTTTTAGTTGTAGTTCATATTAATGGCATTTAGTATTACAAATCAATTATTTTATTTAATTACTCTTACGTGGCCAACGGGCTTCGAATTGTTTCTTTTCTTGTTATATAAACATCTGGATCGATGTCATTTTTAATTAAAATACGAGTACAAGTCGTTGTGCAATGCATTGTTGCAGTCATATACAGTTCTTTAAATGACATCAATTGGCTGGTTGAAGGAAAAAGAGAGTTTAAAAGTGCTGCGAGTGGAAGGGAGATGCAGAACTTTTGACATACGACGACAAGTCTGGAGAGAAAGAAGAATTACAGAAGGGAAAACTAAATAAATAAGTGAATGACAAAAGTCGAGCCAGTTGCATTGGCTGCAGCAAAACTTTTGCACGAGGCTGCGTAAAAAATAAATAAATAAAATATTTGAAAAAGTAGTTTTGAATTCTCATGACAGCGCTTAAAAACAAGCAGCTGAATGCAATTTGAAAATGGGAGAATGAAATGTTATTATAAAGAGGCTGGCGATAACAAACACTGAGACAGACAACAAAGCCAATGTAAATGAGATGCATAGCCGTAAAAAGATCTGAACAGCTGGAGCAGTACATCAAGTGTTAATTGAAACTGGCAACTGAAAGCGGAGCACAAAGACAGAAACCACATTTTTGGCATTCCAATTTTAATGAACTTGGTTGGATCTCTGTTTATAATGGAAGTATTTTCATTAAATTATTTTTCTTGTATTGACCAACAACTGCTTGCAATATTCTGAATGCAAATTAACAAATGAAATTGCTTCAACGTTAAATTAACAGACAGCTGGCAACTACAATGCAAGACAATGGATGAGCAACTAACGTTCTCGTCTCGAAAATTATTGGATTTGGGGCGTTGGTTGCTTCAATCAGCTGCACAGACACACAGGCACAAAAGACGCCCACATACACTTAGACAATTGAAGGCACTTGACACTGTGGCAGAACGACCTGCACAACTGGATGTGCTCGAAAACAAAGTTAATTAAATGATCTGATCTCCATTATTCCCAAGTGCTAATCTCAATTACAAAATTGAAATGAGCAAAGCACACGAGTAGCACACTGGACACACATACACACACACACACACACAAACACACACACAAACACACACATTGCGACTGATACATATACAGACTCTGGGGATTTTCAACCTTTCCTTCCTCCCACATTGACAAACATACGAATGTAAGAAACTTGGCCAAAATGTAACTCGAATGTCAAAGAAAACATAGAAAGGAAAGTGAATTGAACTCAGTAGATTGAAGTGCAACAGAGAAGCTAGAATCGGGCAAAAAGACAGTCTGAGTACACTGAAAAAAAGGACAACTTCTAAAATGAAGAACATTCTTCTTAAATATTTTGTTTTTAATATAAGATTAATTTAAGACCAAATTACTAAAACTAAGATTATTAATTTTAAAAATCTTAAGCTCTTAATGTAAGAAAAAAAATCTTAAATTGTTAGGCAAGTATAAATAGGTACTATTTTGTATGAAACAAATGGTGGCACCGTGGTTAAAGAGACCGCTTCAGTTGTGAAGCAGTAGGCGGCGGTTCGAATCCCACTCGTTACAAATTAAAATAACATTTATAAAATTACTTAAACACAATAAAATGAAAACAAATCAAAATTTAAAAATAAAAATAATTATAAAAATAAAAAAAAAATTTTTTATTTATTTTATTTTTTGATTTTAATTTTAAGAACATTTATTTCTAAAATAATAACTTGGTCTTATTTAAAAAGTTCTTAAAATATAGATGTGCTCTCTTAATTGAAGAATTTTTATTCTCGACGTATTTTTTAGACCAAAAATCTTAGTTTTGAGACCAAAGTCTTGATTTTAGAACATTTTTTTTTATCAGTGTATGGTTCGGCTTTACATATGTTGAGGCGTGGTGTGATATGGTATGCCATATATAGTAGTATGGTAGCAATGCAATCGGCACAGCACAAAGCGATTCATTAACAATTGCAAATTGGTATCAATTCATGACAGACATTCAAATGTTTCTCTGCCTTCGTGTATGGCATTGCAGAGCATATACACACACACACTCACAAATATATATATATATATATGTATATATATGTGCACATATGCGTATGAGCACAGTTGAACTTAATTCTCCGAATCACTGAGCTAAACAAAATCATTGAAACTGCCATTGTCTGAGCACTGAGAGTGTGAGAGTGAAGAGTGGAGAGTGAAGAGTGAAGAGGCAAACTGATGATGATATTGGCATGGCGTATTATTAGGAGTATTGAGGACTTGGTGCTGTCAATAGCGTTATAGTATTGTTCTAGGCATGACACAGACATTCAAATTGTGCGTTTAATTAGCTAAAGCAGCGACAGAGGTAATGGACAACTACAGGTAAACGGAGATGACTTCATTGCACTGCCTGGAGTACTGAGTACTGAGTATTGAGTATCGAGTATCTGCATCTAATTAATTAGTTTGAATTTAAATTAAGTCGATGTCATCAATGACTGCGTCGACAAGAATGTCGATGTCCTTACGATTGGAAGACTTGATTGGAGGCGTGTCTGTTTGTCGAAGTTGGCCATCACTTTACCTAATTTGTATTCAAAACACAGAGCAGCAGCAACAACAACATCAGACACTGCTGTGCCGTTACAATTACAGTTACATTTGATTGAATGAGTCCCGCTATGATAACCCCTCACTGCCTTTTACATCACAGCCAGCGATTAGACATTCGAGCTGATTTTAGCTGTGACGCTTAGTTTGGGTTTCCAAATTAATTGGTATTGAGCAAAGCGATGTTTTGATCGGATTAAGAAATAAAACAATTATACGAGACAAGAACATTGATATATTGCATTTAATTGCATTATTCCATTTGTTGTTGTTTGTGGATTAATATTATAATTATTGAGTTCACTTCTAAACGTTGCAAATGAATATCGGATTATAAATTATTTCAAAGATTATTACGCAAGGCCTTTCTACCTGTGATACAGTGATTTTCTGCCTGCCATATTCGCATTTGTGGTGCAAACGGAAACCACCCACAAACGCTCCACTAATTTGCCGAGCACTTTGAGTGCACCACGAACACAACAGTTAGACAACTGCCAACAATTCCTTTGTTGTCTCTACAACCACATTGCAGTTTTGGTCTACTTCATATGCATAACAAATGCATGGCTTTTGTATTGTGATACTCGGGAGTCAAAGCCGCAAAGCACAAAAAAATAAAATAATATACAATTGAAATGCTAAAAATTCCAAAAAATAAAATATAAAATAAAAACCAAAGTAAATGCAATTGTATATATAAATATAGATACAAATATATACAAATAACCATTATAAATAGTTAGTGAAATGAAAGAGGAAACTATTTAGCTTCAGACTGTGTGCAGCAACACTAAAATGTTCAAGTCGCTGGCCAAAAAAAAAATGTATATAAAAATGCCTGTGGAAAAGTACTAAACACACACACACATGCACAGAGAAAGGAAATAAAGTTACACTTGCACACACACAAACACACACACACACACACGTGTATAACAATAAAATGGCGGCAAGCCGCCGACGCCATCATTTTTGGGGTAATGCAAAATTACGTTATAACGGCATAAATTTAAATAAATGCCGGTCTCGGGATTTTTATGCATTTTTACCGCATAACAAATACTTGTGCTGGCCCATGCTATCGCTCTAATGCGCCTCTGTAGCCCAGGCCACCTTACACACACCTACATATCCACACACACACACCCACACACACACCCTCCCATACAGCAACATGCCATTTACCTTTACCTACACTGAAAAAAAAGACCAACTTCTAAAATCAAGAACATTCATCTTAAATATTTTATTCTTAAAATAAGATTATTTTAAGACCAAATTACTAAAACTAAGATTATTAATCTAAAAAATCTTAAAATCTTAATATAAGAATAAAAATCTTAAATTGTTGGGAAAGTATAAATAGGTACTATTTCGTATCAAGCAAATGATGGCACCGTGGCGCTCTGGTTAGAGAGGCCGCTTCAGTAGAGAAGCAGTAGGCGGCGGTTCGAATCCCCCTCGTAACAAATTAAAATAACATTTATAAAATTACTTCAACAGAATAAAATATTAAATAAATCAAAATTTAAAAATAAATAAATTATAAATATAAAAAATAATTTTCATTTATTTTATTTTTTGATTTTAATTTTAAGAACATTTATTCTTAAAATAAGAACTTGGTCTTATTTAAAATGTTCTTAAAATCAAGATGTGTTCTCTTAATTCAAGAATTTGATGTTCTCGACGCATTTTTTTGACCAAAAATCTTAGTTCTGAGACCAAAATCTTGATTTTAGAACATTTTTTTTATCAGTGTACCTTGGCTGCTGTCGCTTCTGCTGCTGCAGCATTTTCACTAGTGAAATTTCCTTCCGTTTTCATTGGTGCACCCGGCTAGAGGTTGCCAAGTCACATGGTCGGGTGTGGAGAGGTACATAGAACCGCTGCCTGTTATTTGTATGCCCCTAAAATTATGCAAAGTAATCCTGTCTGCTACACTGGCCGCTCAAAGTTCTCATTCCGCGCCGATACTTGCAATTGTTAAGGTAATAAGCGGTTTTAAGTGCAAGCTGCACCTGTCTTCAGAGTCAGTCTACAGTCCACAGTCCTCAGTCTTCTGGCTTGGTCGCGTCTGTTGCATAACCAAATATTTGGCCACCTTAAGCGACAGGCATCGGCTGCAGCAGTGCAACAGAAACTTGGCCAA
Source organism: Drosophila innubila (assembly GCF_004354385.1). Taxonomy (NCBI): domain Eukaryota; kingdom Metazoa; phylum Arthropoda; class Insecta; order Diptera; family Drosophilidae; genus Drosophila; species Drosophila innubila. Next base: position 27,622,062 of record NW_022995380.1, read on the forward strand.
TTAAATGGCTAGCCGTAAGCGAAACTCTGACTCTGTCTCAGTCTCAGTATCAGTCTCAATTCTATACATCCAGCTGCAGTATTTCCCTGCTCTGTAGCTGTGCGCACTGACCGCCCCCAATCCCGCTCCTACTCCAGTCTCTGCCCCTGTCTCTTCCCCTGTCTCTTCCCCTGCCCACCGGATGTGGCAGCGCCATGCTTTTCGGTTTACGTAGTAAATTAACTTCCGTTTTATTTGTAAGATTTCCTTTCGCTCTGCTCGTCGTTCGTTTGCCTTTTTTTCTGCGCCACCAATTCAGCCCTGTCCCTGTCCCTGGTCGGAGTGCTTTTGTTACATTACTTTTGGCTGTGGGAGCTACGGGTTTGGCTGCTTGGCTGCTGCTTTTGTATATTTTTAAGCGCTTTTTCATTCAATTTGCGAAATTGAAGTGGGAATTGAGAAATAAATTCCGTTCCGTGTGTTTCGCCTGGCACTGCGAATCTGATACCAGATCCAAGTCTCGACTACAACTCTGGCACTTTGCGTGTTTGCACACGAGTGCAACGGATGTGGCCAAGGCCTCCGAATCGAGTCGAGTCGACTGGGCGGAATTAGGTGAAATGCAAACGTTTTACTTAATGAAATAATTGAGGCATCTGAAGGTCGGCAACGACCGACAGTACTGTCCGGAAATGGGAGCATTTAAATGCGGCATAAAGCGCATTTCCGTTTGCTGTCCAGTCCTCTATCTCTCTCTCTCTCTCTCTTTCTCTTTATTTCTTAAACTATCTTTCAATCTATGCTCCACTTTTAGTCGCTCTTGAAATGTCCGTTCACAAAGATAAATAGCTGCGGCTTCAGTGAGTCCAAATGCAAATTTTAAGCTTGACATTTATGCAAACGGAGAATGGAAGCAAAAGGAAAGGACACGCGATATTTTGATATCGCTTAGTCTCGGTCGCTTATCTCAAATAAAGTAGCAGAATCACACAAAAATCAATACACCTCACTGAAAAAAAGACCAACTTTTAAAATCAAGAACATTTATTTGAAATATTTTGTTTTTAATATAAGAACATTTTAAGTCGATATTACTAACTTGAGAATAAAAATCTTAAATTGTTAGGAAAATATAAATATGTACTATTTCATATGTAACAAAAGTTCTCCCCGTGGCGCTCTGGTTAGAGAAACCGCTTTAGTTGTGAAGCAGTTGGCGCCGGTTCGAATCCCACTCGAACAAGACCAAGGCTGCAAACCTCTAAAATTTTGTTAAAGGTTCGGTTTGGCGGTTCGAGCCATAGAGCCAGACATCGGTTTGGTTCGCGAATTGGTTTATATACCCCCTAAGCCAAAGGTTTGGGTTCGAACCTTGGTTCAATTTCATACAAAAAAATATTTGTATTGACATTTTGAACTAATAAAATTTTTTTTTTAAGAAATCAAATTTTGATGATAATTTAAATTTATTTGAAGAGTTAAATATGACTTATTTTAATCCGAAGTCTCAAATAATTGCGTAATATTAGAAAACCATAAAATGTCTGTAATTATTTTTTTTTCGAGCCGAACCTTTTGTTTTAGAAACCGGTTCGGCTAAGGTTCAGGCTCGCAAAGTAAATAATTTCAAGGGTTCGGTTCATGATCCGGTTCAGCCTACTTAAAATGCCGAACCGAACCGGTTCTACGAGGCTCGGTTCAGAACCGGTTTGCAGCCTTGACCAAGACAGAATAAAATGTATATAAAATCAAAATTATAAATTAAATTTAAAAATCATTTTTAATTTTTTTAATTTTGGTTCTTAAATTAAAGAACATTTATTCTTAAAATAAGAAATGCTCTCAAAACAAAGATGTGTTTTCTTAATCTAAGAATTTTATGTTCTCGACGCATTTTTTAGACCAAAATTTTTTGTTTTGAGACCAAAATCTTGATTATAGAACATTGTTTTTATTAGTGTATGAGTTGCCGCCTAGTAAGCCGTGAACTCATGTGACCACTCATTTAATCGGTCATGTCTGTTACCTGCTTATCACAAGTGCGCTGTCTTCAATCTATTTGAGTATTGGCCTTTTTTTTACTTCAGAGAGTCGGGCAGCTAAGATACAGTCCCCCCCTGTCACCCCAAGCATTTTCAATTTGTATTAAAAGCTTTTTTTCATGAAGCGAAGCGAAGGGGAGTGTTTAGCTTAACATATGCATTAAGAAAAGAAATCTGCTCCTCAATTTTCCGCACTCTGTCTACCTCACTCTTTCTCTCAGCATTGCTCTCAATGTTATCGTCCAATTTGGGTTGATAATTTCACGGTTTGTTGACAACTCAGGTGGACAAAACATTGTGTGTCCGTCCATTGCTTTTACTGCTTCTACTGACTGACCTCGGCTCGACCATTGGCTCGTCTGGTTCATCGCAATGCGAGTAATGCTCTTGAGTGCTCTGACTCTCACTCTGACTCTGGAGCTGATTCTGTCCCCTATCCAGATGCCATTGTCATGACATTTACATGCACTACTGACTGCCATTAAGTACTAAGTCCTAGCTATGCAACCATACCAAATCATCTGAGCAAGTGAGACTGAGACACAAAGCAACTGCTGTTTGAAAAGACTTTACTTTGAGTCAAGCATCCGAATTTCGCCTCAAATGATTGCCTTGTCAATTGGTTTATGGCTCAGTGTGCCGGTAAATGTATTTGGACCCACTATTCACTCAATATTCAATGGCTTGCTATGAATAGCCCTTAAGGACTCTACTGAATCACAGACAGAATTAAGAGAAAGTGAGCGATTATTTAGTGGGTATGAGAAATCTACATTATTAACTACAACACTGAACTCTAATAATTGCCGGAATTGGATTAGTTAACAGTGTAAGACAGTTGATCCAACAATTTTAAGTATTCTGCGACTTCTAGCAGTGCTCGTAAACTTCCATATAAATACGAGTAAATCAAGTTCCCAGAAATGTTTATATACTTTCCCTTGCCAAATGACCAATGCGTCCGTTTCCGATATCTCATTACAAGAGCAACATTTTTATTTAAACCGATTGAGTGATTTATTGTAATTTATTTCATTTAAATCGTTTGTCTGACACAAACGCAGCGCAGCGCAGCTCAATAAAAAAGGCAACCCACATAGAGTCAACCGAGCCACCAGCCGCCAACAGACGAGCCGAAAAAAGCGTGAAATTTACAATACATTTTACAGTTGGCGGTGGAGCACGCACCGTTGCCCAGGACAAGCGGGACGAGGGGCAATACCCGGCCCAGGACATCGCTCGTTGTACGCATTTAAATGTTGGAGAGCAAAAAAAAAAAAATAAAACACAAGCAGAACATTGACGTCGCTCCGCTTCGCTGCTGACGGGCCGATGATCTGTCGCAGGCCGACACTTCAGCTGGCTACTGCTACTCTCTACCCTGTAGCGAGTTGTCAAACGGGTGTAATACTTACAGGGCAATGCAAGTGTTTCAGATGGTCTACTTATGTATATCCAATTCTAGGGTGTCTTCTCGTCGAGCTGTCTGCATTCTTTCATTCATTTTGGCCCTGTTTTGTTGCTTATTTTTGCGTGCTCAGTTCAGTTGCTTTCGCTTGTATTGACTTCATTTTAAATTGGCGGTTAAATCTGTTTGAAATTGTCACGCAATCACACACCAACACACTAACACACACACACACAACATTCAGAGCCAGACATCAGTATACACACACACACACAGAGACACACTCACTGCTTGGGTCTCTGCTTGGCAGCTTGGTCGGCTGCTGATTTTAGTGATTTTACTTTTGCGTTCGTTTTGTATTGCATACTTTCGTGCGCTCTCTCGACAGCGACGCCAACTGCGACGTCGACGGCGACAGCAACAGCACTCGGCGCAATCAACGCAACGAGGCATTAATTTGTTGTACACTGTGACATAATTGGGTGACAGTGCGGCAAAAAACAAGTTGTGGGCCAGTATTTTCAGAGAGCGAGGCGCCTCTTTCTTCTCCTCCTGCTCCACCTGCTCCGCCTGCTCCGCCTGCTCCTGCTGCTTTTCATGCAACTGGCCCCAGTCACATTGCTCGCTTTTGATATAGCATTCAAGTTTATTAGCCTATGAACAATTTGTTAGGTGTGCGCTTTTCTCTTGGCATTGCATTCAAATTTTAATTAATGCAGTCACACCTCGACATTTCCATTCCCATTCCCCATTGCCAACCCAGTTGCAACACTTCCAGCAGTTGCTGCTGTTCTCATAGTTTTTAGGCCAAGTCAAAATAGATTTTGACAACTCAGGCTGCAGCAAGAACTGCAGCTGTTTGCCACTGAAATTCCTCTTTGCATACGTCAGTCAGTTCTACTTTGTGGAACACCAAATGCAAAGGTACAACTCTGACCCTGACTTCAATTTGGCCTGCCTCGTACTCTGGTTCCATTTGGAGTTTGCTCACAGCAAAAATGTTGGCAAACCGCAACAACATTCTTATGTTATGCCGCTGGCTGCCGCTCTTGCCCTTTGACCATTGGCCAGACGCAACGTTGTGGTTGCTGGGGTCTCGTTTGAGAGCCAACCAAAGACATATATTCTCTTGTGTTTCTCACTTCATATTTTTTAATTTGCGTCTGGCACTCTTTCTGTTCATGAAAGAACCAAGACTCCTGCCTCTTGTGCATTTCAGTCTGGCCAAAATGAGTCAATTTCAGTCATGCCTTTGCCAACATAATTATAAAGCTCGTAGGAATCGAATGCAATCGAAGCTTCTGATTTATTTCCTTTCATATTCAAATGTGTGAAATATTAAAATTTGCAAGTTGTACTTTCCTTTCAAAAGGAATCGATTGACAGCACTTGCTAATTGCACAAATTTTTAAAAAGAAAAATATATGAGTAGCAGCACAAAGTAAAAACCCCAATTATTGACATCCATTGAAAATGTGTACTTTTTAAAATGATTTTCTTGGATATTTTTTAATTTTAATAAGTACTGCAAATTTACACTTTATGAAAGCATGCGCCCACTTTAACAGCTGTTATTTTAACATTGGACTGTTATATTAACATTTCTGGTATGTAGCATAACAGTTTGATGTATTTATTAATGTATTAAATGATGTATTTATATATATAAGTTAATACTTGGGATAAATGAATTAATGCAAAAAAAAAAAACGACCCATTCTGCATCTGTTAATTTCTTAAGATCAAAGTGGAATAAGCGAGATTTTATTAACAAATCACAAAAATGAATTATTGTTGATGAAAATGTATATTCCCTGTCCTAATAAAATTTCCACAGAGAGCTCACATAGAACTTCAAGTGGATTATAGTACTTATTTAAATGTTTATTTTCGTACCTATTTATTATTGGTTATTGAAATTAAAATCAGCGCAAAAAACCACAATAGAATTCTGAATATTGTGAAATTTACACACATTAATCGGAAGTGGGTGTGCGATAGTGTGTGTGCGTGTGTGTGTGTGTGTGTGTGTGTAGAAGAGTGGCTGCGGGCACTTAGCGATGAAACAATAGCCAATAAAGTGCATGAAAAACTAATTGAAAATTTTGTACAACAAAATTGAAGTACAAACAATGCGAACCAAAAGTGCATATTAAAAATATGCCGTAAATCGGCCAGCTATATACCCATAACAATTTCAACAACAATAACGTTTCTCAGTTAAGTAAATACAAAGAGAGCAGCAACACTTATATCAGCAACAACAACAACAACAGCAACAACAACAACAGCAACAACAGCAACAACAACAGCAGCTTCACGACACGAATTAAAAATTAATAAAATGCATAACTTGGTTGCACATTTTATTTACATGTAATAAATAAATGATTGAAATTCCATAATTATGTAGGTGTAAAAAGAGCAAAAATGTGGAAAAGCGCGTCAAACGGATGCAGCATACAGAACATTTTAATTGTTGCCATACTCATTGGTTAAACATTTGATAGTTATTTTTATGTTTTTTTTCCAATCACTTGTGTGTGCGTACTGCGCAGCTGCCGAGCTAAGCAGTGCCAACGGAAACCGGAAACCGGAAGTGGCGAACGCCATTTGTGACTGCCGCCAAAAGTGTGTATAAATCAGCCTTGGAAAGTGCCATTGTCTGGCTGTCAATGCAACCCGACAGATCGGACCGGACCTTATCGGCAGCAGGGTTCATACTGTTGGGCGTAATTGTTTAACCACGGACTTGTGCTTTAACAGCATGTTATTGAAAAGTAACAACATCAGCACTAACAGCAACAGCAACAACAACGACAACGACATGCATTACTGATATACACTACATATATACAATCATTATGATGATAACAACACTCACAGCAACAACAACAGCATCCACTGCATTGACCCCCGTGTCGTGAGCGCAACAATTGAAAATTCAATTAAAAGTCTTTATTAAAATAAAATGCGCTATAAACTCGCTGCGGCCACGCCCACACGCCCACATGCCCAGACGCCCTTCTGTGCTCTGATCTCCGCTCGCATGGAAGCACTTGGTGGTCGTGCCTTTTATGCCCACCTGCTGTGGCACGACACACGCCAGCCCCCGCCGCCCTGCCAGCCACGCCTTCCAGCCTCCTCGATTGACCCAAACGCTGTGCTGTGGTTTTTTTTCCGTATCTGAAGCGATGCAAAGTTAATTTGGGTTTGTTGTTGCCAATTTTAAATGGTGGTTATTATTGTTATTGTTGTTGTTGTTGTTGTTGTTGATTCGGTTTGGTTTGCTCGTAAGTGATTTTAATTAATTTAAATTCGAATTAAAGCGGTTTGTCCGATTAAAACTCAAAAACTGCAACACTGATCGGCACCACAATTAAAATTTAACAAAATTGCATTTATACAAATTGTGCATAATTTAAATCGGCAATCAAATGATATATAAATAATGGCTGCAGGTCATTTTATTAATTGGCCGTGCAAACAAATACAATATTCAAAATAATAAATTCGGCTTTTAATAAGCTCTGACAATGGATTTAAGCTTTCAGCTGGAATTTTAAGCTGCGAAGCAGGTCAAGTATCGTAATAGTAAATTTCAATCAAATTATTAAAGCATATCATAATATAATTAGCAGTATAAGTAAATTAGAATTTGATTTAATTTAATAAAATATTCACTTTGATTTGTCATGATTTTTTAGTGCATCTCTATATCCTAGCACTATGGCGTCTAATTTATCTGCCTCGATTCGTTGCAAACTTCACGACTAACTTATTATACTATCTGCTGGTTCAATGGATTTGCACAGCGCAGCTCAAAGCTCCGGCTAAGTCGTTGTTATTGCATTCACAAGATAAATGATGCTCCCATCCCGTTGCCATTACGGTAGTCTGGCAGCTGGTACAGCTTGGATCCTTCGTGCAGTGCCAAGGTAAACAAACATCTCGGATTAACAGTGGACGCTGGTCAGTGGGACAGTCCAGGCATTGGGTTAGTAGTTAGAGCAGGACATGGCTATTAGAGTGGAGTGAAAATGACTTTTTTTTTATTTTCGAAAACAATACAGTTAAATTAATTAACCACAATCAAAAATAACATGCCTTCTTTATACATTGCACACATTCCAAAAGAACGTGTCCGCCGTAAATGTACTATTTTTTATTTTCGAAAACAATACAGGTACTTGTATTTCACAATTTTATAACTGGTACTGGTACCTACTATGGTGCTAGGCTATTTTACAACATTTTCACAATCATATTATTAAATTAATCAACCTCAACCAAAAATAACATGCCTTCTTTATACATTGCACACATTCCAAGAGAACGTGTTTGCCTCAAATGTAACTGATTTTTACTAATTTTGTTATGCTTAAAAATTCTGTAAGTCTGATATTTTTACACCGATTTTAACAGTTGATATGGTTTTCGAAAGTTAACAGTTAGGGCTAACTAAGAAAAATAATATTTGATTTTTAAATCATCAGATTTTGGGCTTAAATCACAGTTTTGTCGGATTTTTTGAGCTTTTGACCGATTTCTCAAAGTTGATCTTCGATGCGCAAGCTAAGAATGACCTCCAAAAAAATTGATTTTTTTTTACAGCTTTTGCTTTTATAACGTATCATCCATTAATGAAAAAAAAAAAAAAAAATGTGATATTCACTCCACCCTATTGGCCATGGACGTGCTGTTGCTGTCGCGCACAGTGCGCCAGTGTGACTGTGTGTGTGTGTGTGTGTGTTTGCAGTACACACCTTGCACTTGGCCGAGCGCCCAAAGTTGTTTACACTTTTGAAGGCAGCACATAAGAGGCATGACAAAACACGAGGCAAACAAAACTAAAGCTGTAAATAGTGGACCAGTAGCAGGACCAGAGACCATCCCAGAGTTAAAAAACGCACCAGCAACGAAAACTTCAGCCAAAGCTACAGTCCTCCATTAGCAGCGGGCAGTCACCAACGTGGACGGAGGCTGCTTGACCAAACTAACTAAAGTTGACTAAAAGCAGTTTACGGCAAAAGGCGTGGATGTGGATGTGGATGTGGATGTGTACGTGCAAGGCGCACGTGTACGTGTATTTGGCACTTGGCCATTGTTACCTTTGGCTTTGTCTCTCCATCTTTGCTCTGTGACTGAGTGACTATGTGTGTATGTTTGTGTGTGTGTGGACTTTAAGACTGGCTAAGCAAGCTTTTGTGGTGCAGAGTTAAACAAGAAAGTGGCCAAGTCACAGTCAGCACAGTCAGGTGTCAGGCAGTCGACGTCCTTTGAATGGCAGGCAACCTAAAACAAAGGACTACCTAGCATAATCAGCACTCTGCAGTCGCGTTTTGGCCAACGCCATTGCCATGGCAATATTGCATTTATAATTTCGCCAAAACGCCACAGAATGAATGGAGTCAAAGGATTGCAAGGATTGTTGTTTTCTTGCGTAGCCATTAGACAGCTCCTGGCAGCGTTTCCGCCACCGCAACAAGACTTTAGACAAGTTTTCACGGCTGGCTAAAGGCGGCTCTGATACAACGCGACTCAAACCAACTGAGGCGGACCAGAACTGATGCCTAGACTACCGTCGAGGGGTAATAGAAATGTTCATTTCGTTGTTTTATGCCTATTTACGCTTCTAACAGGACATCCGGCAAAACGGGGCTACAACTTAAGCGGCTGCTCGACTCCTGCTACCCTGTTTGATATTTCTCACACGCTCCAATTACATACTACCATATAAAGCTCCCACTTATTCAACCTAACCCAACCCAAGCCTATTTCCACTTGGCTCTGCAAAATAATAGCGTGCCAAAGAGCTACTTCATCGTTCAGCGGAAGTGATTGAAGGTGTGCCGTTGTATGAGTGCCCTCACATGTGTGTGTGTGTGTGAGAGTGTGAGTGTTGGTATTTTCGCATACAAAAGTGCCAGGCCATTGCTGAACTTTGAGTGCAGGTCGCTTGGGTCGCTTGAGTCGCTTAGGCCGCATACATTATACTCGTAGAAGCAGCCCCGACTCGACCCCGGATCGGGGTGACGTTTTGATTTCTTAGGTGCTGCTCGTAGCATACGAGTATACCGACAAGCTAGACGACCGGTAGCCAAAGTGCTAAACTATGTTGCCCGGCTTTTGAGTGTGGTCCTGGCACCTTTTTTGCAACCTTATTCTACGCACTGCCAAGCATTGCATATGTGTGTGTGTGTGTGTGCGTGTGTGTGTTGTGTGTGTGTGTGTGTGTATATCGACGACGACAAACGTTTTCAATTAGCAGTTCATGAATTTTTAAGCCATTAATGAAATATGCAAAAGGCATTTTAAATACGGTTACATGTTCCTCTGACTATATGTGTGTGTTAGTGTGTGTGTGTGTGTGTGTGTGTGGGTGAAAGTGAAAGTCCTAGCATATACGCTACAAGGTATGCAATGTCAAATGGCTGCAATTTTACGTTGCAAAGCAAAACCGCAGGAAAAGCAGCCACGTCAACCGGAAGCTCCTTCGATTGGCAACGACTTCCGCTTGACACGTTAGCTAAACAAGCTGTCGTTCTGCATATTGCTGTCGTTGTTGCTGTTGTTGTTGTTGCATCGTTTGACATGCCGAAATTGCGTTGGCACATAATTAACGCTCTGGCTGCTCAGCTCGAAATGCAACTGCGACTGACAACAATTACAAATGTAATAAATGTAACGGCAAAGTGCAATTGCTGTTGCCGTTGTGTTGACAACTTCAAAAGTCAACGAACTACATGCTAAGCAAAGCCACACACATACACACACAGACACCTACACACCTGCATACATTTGCACCTCTGCGCTGAGTTTCCTATTTAGAAGTTGCTCGAGTGTTGCTGCTGTTGCTGTTGTTGCTGCCGAGGCGGCACTGCAGCAATTGGTGCATATGTGTGGTTTAGTATACACACATACATACACACATACATACACACATACATACACGTGTGGTCGTGTGCTTGTGTGCACCGAGTCATACAATTTCATTTACATATTTGTGCTCGTTCTTCGCCCAGACAAGGAGTACGACGAAGTCGACTTTTTCTTTATGTAACATTTGTGTTTGGTTTTGGTTCCTGCGGTTTGTTTTTGTAGCCTTTCTCTCCTTCAGTGTGTTGTGGCTTTTCTACACACAGAACTTGCCACCACACACACACACACACACACACTTACACACACAGCGCTCATTTCATTTAAATTTTAATTTTAATTGTCGAAAAATGCCATACAGTACCATTGAGAACTTGGCACAGTCTCTTCGTCCCGCACTCCTCGCTCTGTTGCCTTTAAAAACTCGAAGAGCAGGCCAAGCGGCAGATTTCTTTGGGCGCAAATTTAATTCAAATTAAAGCCAAGCTCGAAGGCTAACAGGAAAACTATGCCATACTGACATGAGACTGCAAATACCGCATTCCTTTGCTTCCAGACAACAAGATTGAACAAAGCGAAAGCAACTTCCCGTATAAGCATGTGTGTGCTTACATATACACGCATATACACACATATGTACATGCCTGTATATGGCTTTTAAATTGCAGAATTTAATTAAATTTACTTCAAGTACTGTTGATTGCATGCTTTGATAATTCTAAAGCCAAATATTTAATACTCGCACAACACTGTTATATTACTCAATTTCAATAAGTATATTCATTCAACTTAAGCTGTTATTCATCGAGAATTATTACACCAAGCTTAATTGAAAATAATTGTACCGAAAATGAGAAATACGTGCTGATAATATTATAGCCTAAACTAACGTAGAATACACATATAAAGTATATGCTTCTCCCTAACTAAACTTAATCAGTATAAGCTGTAAATATATAGAGCATATTATTTGTATTCGGCGTTTAAATATAACACACGTAGTTTTCTGCTTTTAATAAATATAAAATGTTACTGCAAAATAACAATTTGCCAAGCATTAAATAAGGAAAAGGAAAGTAAAAGTAAATTTGAATGCAGAATAAATTATGATGCCAAACCATGATCATAATGATGTTCCGCTTGAAAATCGGTAAATTTTTGCCAAAATTATGATAGTTCTTAGTTGCTCAAGCCTCTAACCTAGCAACTTTACAAGTCAAAATATTTCTATATTTTGACATTATTTTTTACAAAAAATTGAATGGTCTCAGAATCAAGTTTTAAGTGTCGTTTTATACTAATTCCGATATAAGGAGTTGATAAAAAACTAAAATTTGAATACAAATTGAATATAGAGGCCAAACCATGATCAAAATGACATTCCGTTTGAAAATCGGTTAAGTTTTAGAAAAGTTATGAAAGATCAAAGATTTCGTAAAAATGTCAAGGGGTATGTATGGAAAATTGGATGATAGATGGCTTAGAATCGAAAAATTACCAAATTTTTTAGATGACAAAAATTTAAATGCAGAATGAATTAAGAGACCAAATCATGATCAAAATGACATTCCGTTTGAAAATCGGTTAAGTTTTAGAAAAGTTATGAGAGATCAAAGATTTCGAAAAAATGTCAAGGGGTATGTATGGAAAATTGGATGATAGATGGCTTAGAATCGAAAAATTATCAAATTTTTTAGATGACAAAAATTTTAATGTAGAATGAATATAGAGGCCAAATCATGATCAAAGTGACATTCCGCTTGAAAATCGGTTAAGTATTAGAAAAGTTATGAGAGATCAAAGATTTCGAAAAAATGTCAAGGGGTATGTATGGAAAATTGGATGATAGATGGCTTAGAATCGAAAAATTATCAAATTTTTTAGATGACAAAAATTTAAATGCAGAATGAATTAAGAGACCGAATCATGATCAAAATGACATTCCGTTTGAAAATCGGTTAAGTTTTAGAAAAGTTATGAGAGATCAAAGATTTCGAAAAAATGTCAAGGGGTATGTATGGAAAATTGGATGATAGATGGCTTAGAATCGAAAAATTATCAAATTTTTTAGATGACAAAAATTTTAATGTAGAATGAATATAGATGCCAAATCATGATCAAAATGACATTCCGTTTGAAAATCGGTTAAGTTTTAGAAAAGTTATGAAAGATCAAAGATTTCGTAAAAATGTCAAGGGGTATGTATGGAAAATTGGATGATAGATGGCTTAGAATCGAAAAATTATCAAATTTTTTAGATGACAAAAATTTTAATGTAGAATGAATATAGAGGCCAAATCATGATCAAAGTGACATTCCGCTTGAAAATCGGTTAAGTTTTAGAAAAGTTATGAGAGATCAAAGATTTCGAAAAAATGTCAAGGGGTATGTATGGAAAATTGGATGATAGATGGCTTAGAATCGAAAAATTATCAAATTTTTTAGATGACAAAAATTTAAATGCAGAATGATTATAGAGGCCAAATCATGATCAAAATGACATTCCGTTTGAAAATCGGTTAAGTTTTTCCAAAGTTATGACAGTTCGAAGTTGCTCAAGCCCATGACATAGAAACTTTACAAGTCAAAATATTTCTTAATTTTGACATGATTTCTTACAAGAAAATTTAAGGCATCAGAATCAAGTTTATAGTGTCGTTTTATACTAATTACGATATAAGGAGTTGATTAAAAGTAGTAACTTGAGACTTATAATTTTAAATTTTCAAAATTTCAAAGGGGGGACAATTACCATTAACGTGAAACCATGACTATGATGGTCGAAAAATAATCAATTTTTCTAAATGCAATTTAAATGGAGTATGTATAAAGAGACCGAATCATGATCAAAATGGCATTCCGATTGAAAATCTGATCAGTTTTCGTCAAGTTATGACAGTTGGAAATTTGTCAACTCTTTGACCTAGCAACTTTACCAAAACCGTATTGGTACCAGCGTTTCGGTTTTCGGTTCTTTAAAGAGAATTAATTTTAGTTGCGCTTTCAGTTCTTTTACTAAAAAAATGAAACGGTTAACGGTTAACGATTCCTATACCGGTTACGTTGTTATTCACTGGTCTTATCATATTAATAAAATTAAGAACTGCTCAATAGTTTAACAGTAAGTCTTTAAAATCCTATAGTAAAGCCAAAAAAAGACCTTTTGGCCGACAGACACTGTGTAAAGAATAATGAATATTACATTCAAATTGTAGAAGTGCCACTTAGGCACGCGCACACATAGAGGGACACATAGAGGGGCACATAGAGGGAGACATAGAGGGAGACATAGAGGGAGACATAGAGGGAGACATAGAGGGACACAGAGAGACACTGAGTACCCGCCTCCGTATGTTGTGGGGTGTGTGTATGTGTGTTAGTGGGTGTTACTTCTACATCTTCATACTTATGTTGCAAAAGTCAGGCAACTTGCATAATGCCTCTTCTAGCCATGTTTATGCCACTTTATGCAAAAATAATTGCACAATTAGTTTGAAGCTGCCAGTTGCCGGGTGTTAGGTGTTGGTTGTCGGGTGTTAGATGTTGGATGTTAGATGTTGGATGCCTGGTGCCGGTTGTTGGGTTCCTGCTGCCTCTTGGTTGGTGCAACCTGTGCTTGTGTACATGTCTACATGTGTACTTTGGTTGCCTCGTTGTTGATGCCGCACATTGTGAAATTGGTTCAACACTGCGCCGCCGGCAAGGTGACGCCAAGCAGCGGCCGCACATCACCTGCTCGACCTGTGGAGACGCCGTGCTCACACACCCTTGCAGCCAGTGCCTCACTCTGCTCATTAGCAAGAGTTCTGAATGCTATTACAGCGTCATCTACTCCTCAGCTCCTCAGCTACCCAGTTCTTTAGCTCTCTGGCTCTCTCTAGCTTCTTAGCTCCTACTGATCCTTTTTCCTTTTCTCGCTGTTTGTACACATGTGCATAAGTGCAATGCAAACACACATTCACACACATTTACACACACAAACTAAAGCACTTACAAACACATACATAGAACACTGAGATACCCTAGGCACTTTACTTTTTGCGCACTCGTTGGGTTTTTGCCTTGTTCCATTCACAACAAGTACAATAACAATGCAGGAAAAAGACAAAACGCTTCAAATTGGTCAGATTAGCCTGAAATTTTGGCATTGCTCGGTCGGTGGCAGCCATTTGACATTTGCCGAATTACCTGCGCATTACCAAGCTAAAAGTGCATCTGAGTCAGTTTTAGAACTATTAAGTTTTTCTTTTGATTTCGAGTCCTTTCTTTAGGAGTGTCACTTAATTAGTTGACTTAGCATTTTACAGTTGTAGTTCCCAAAATAGAGGAGAGTCAACTGTGCGACAGATATAAACCCAATATTATGACATCAGTCAAAACTTAGATTTGCATTTATCTCAGGTTTTATGTTAGGTTTTTTTTCTGAAAAAATAGCTGGAGTTTGCTGTTGATATTTCTTAAATATTGCTTAAAGTACAGTTGGTTATAAAAAAACTTTGGTAAACCTTATTTTTAGTTCCCTTAAAAGCGCCCATAGGACACCCTTTACTTATTTCAATATATATAAAAGTACTATAAAGAAATTACTACATAACAAAAACTACTGCATACTTTTAGGTGATTGTATTGAAATATTAGCTTTTGTAATAACTTTGGTCAGCTATTACTTCCGTTCTACTTGTCCGATCTTGCTGCGGTTAAGTTATATAATAGATAACGTTAATAGATAACGTTTATTACCATAAAAACTGTATTATCTTAAAAACTGCGGGTGTGGTGATTTTTCGCGATTTGCTGGGGCGGAAGAAGGCATATCAAAAATTTAAAACAAACCTAATCCAGGCGTTCACATTTAAATTTAAATTTATTTTTAAATTTAAATTCATAGCATCAGACAGTCATTAAATTTACCACAAATTACTAGCAGAAGAGTATTCTGAACATTCCCAAAACGATTGCACTCACCTCAATGAGACACACAATCAATAGTTGAAATTAACTAATCAATTGATTGATATTAATCAACACTGCCATGCAAATACGGATCATTAACAGCTCTTGCCATTCCAAATCAATAATCGTATTAATTACAAAATGAGGTATTCGACTTACCCAAACAGAATTGAGCTTATTGTAAGGCTTTTGTCAACACACTTGAAATTTGAGATGTCAGTGGCATGGTTGAGTACTATGAGGTGAACTTCTCTAAGGGATTTCGTTTGGCCTTCTGAGCAGTTGTCAACAGGCAACGAGTCTGACATGGCACTTATGGAATCAATTTGCGTAATATTTTCCATTACAGCAGGTCGAACACACACACAGACACACACACATAGACATCCATAAGCACATAGAAAGATACTTGCACACACAGATACACACACTCAGAAAAGTCCTTCAGATATGCATAGGGACAGACATTGGTTTGTTTTGTGTCAATCTCGTTCGCATGTGCTTGTGGCTGTTTGTAATTACTTTAAATTGATATAAACACTTTTGAAATGAAATCGATCTAAGCTTCTTGTTAACAGATTAACATGTGCACACCCGCACACACATAAGAGTGTGTGTGTGTGTGTGGCTTGCAGTTTACAATTATTATTTATACCCACAATGTATATAGATATGAAAGCTATACACAGATCTTTGCCGCCCACTGTGTCTGGCAAGCTGAACTCATGACTGTGGTTTGATAAGATTTTACAGTGTGAGTGCGTATGTGTGTGTGTGTGTGCGTGTGTGTGGGTGTGTGGCATACAAGTAATCCTTGAAACATGTTTTTGATTTGCAATTTAATCAAGATAATCAAGTTTTATGTGTTTTAAGAAAATTGAAAGTGTGCCTTGTGCCATGTTAAACATTGTTTGCTTTTGTTGCTGTTGCTGTTGCTGTCGACTGCCTCTAGCATTTAACTGTAATCTTTAAATCGTCCATTATAAATATTATTAAATGCGATTTAATAGCTACCCATTACTTGCCACTTCTCCAGAAATTACAGCTCAGCCTGTGCGTTAGCATTAAAGGCATTGTGGGATTTGCGGTACTTCGAGAGCTGCGGCAATTAGTTCGAGTCGGCAAACTTTGGCCCAGATGCTCATTTTTGTGGCATTTGCAACGGGTCACAATTTTCACACATTGCCCAAGTGGCAAGCAATTTGGATGGCATTACTTTTCATCGAAATGTAAAAGTTTTTCATATTTTTCCACTTGACAAAGTCTTTATGCATCTTGCAAAATAGTTTTATGTCCGTGAGGAAAGCGCAAAACTTTGGTTATCCTAGAAAATAGCACGCCCCTTTTCATGCTCCATACTCCATACTCCACACTTCACATTCTGGGGCTGCCCTTTCAATAACCATTCAATTCACCATCTGCATTTCCACTCCCCCCCATTTCGTCTGCTGCAATTGCAGTTGATGGCTTTGATTTTATTCGTGGATGCACTTTTCTTGTTGGCTGCCCCATGTTCTGATGTTCTGGATGGGCACTGGCGCATCCATTGTGTGTTGTGGCTGTCCCTTTATGTGTTGCATACTACTGCTGCTGCTGGTGCTGCGTGCTTTTATTATTAATATTTCTTTTCTGCGTTATTATTTATTGCTGCTGAAAAATGTTTAGCCACAACTCAGGGCAAAACTTGACTGCAACTTCGACAGAAGACAAATTTTATTTTCCTCTCTACGCGCACTGACTTTCTTTCTTCGCCTTATTGTGTTGGCCAGGTCATTATGTGAACTGATGCTGATGGAATTCCCAGTGCTGAGCTGCGTACCAATGCACTTATCGGCTAAGCTTTTAGCCAACGACCAACGCGGCGTATGCGTAACTCTTTAGCTGACGTAACGCGATTACGTGCTACTCATGCCAATCAGCAACAACATCAAATCAGTGAGAAATTTGTGGCATATGTAAATAGAAAATTTATCAAACTAAATTCACAACATGTTTGTTGTCAATTTCAAGCAGAATTCAAGCCAAAAGGTTCAGACTGTAGCCTATTAAGGGACAAGGCCCAAAGCTAACATCAAATACACGCACCAAAGCAATCGGCAAACACCAATCTAGACACACTTCTACCCCTGCCCCTGCCACACACACATTGCCATCTGCTTTTGCACATTGGCAGCTAATATCGTTTAATATACAAGTTTGGGTTGTTTGGGACGTTAGAATGGACGGCTGGACAATATGGCTGGCTAATTCAGGCGCTGGATTGGTTAGCCAAATCTCAAGGCGCACATCATCGTGTGTGTGCCACGCCCACAGCCAGTGCCCAGGCTAGGCACACACACACACATTTTGCATAAATCAAACAAGCAAATCGGCATGTAAACAACAATTTTTGCCAATTCAATTGAATTTCCAGTTAGAGATGTGAAACTGAAACCCAAACCCAAGGACGCCCCCAAGAGTAGGCACAATCCGTACAATTTTGGCAACAGCACGACACACGTGCCAGTCAGCGCAACAACAACAACAATCGAATTACAACAACAACAACAATAGCACGCACACTCAATTATTTGCTAAAAGCTTATGTAAACGCCTTCGTGTCAAGGGATTTTATTAACTGTTTCTTTGCGCCTGGCTTCAGGTGGTCTCGACCAAATTTTCAAACTAGCACACCTACACACACCCACAGAGATCCCAGAAACACACACATGCACATGTATATAATGACAGTTGAAAATTTGCACACAAATCGCTTGGCTGCTGAGAAGCGTCCTAGATAAAAATCGCAACAGAACAAGGCAGAAGAAAACGAACAAGAATTCAATACAAAGAAATTGAAAAATGCTACAGAATGAATCAAAGTGAAAAACGAATGTGCGAAACGTAACGGCAGCCAAAGAAAATCCGTCTAACCGTCTGTCCGTCTAACCGTCTGTCCGTCTATCCGTCTGTCCGTCCGTCCGCCTGTTCTTCTGTATGCTGGGTACTCCCGCTAGACCTTTCCCTGTGTGTGTATTGCGTCCGCCTAACGAGCAAATCGTGTTCAATAAATATTTGCCAGTCAGCCAAAGAGTTAAACAGAGAAAGACTGAACAACATATAGTGTAAAGAGCAGGCCGAGAGAGAGCAAGAGAGAGAGGGAAAGCGAGACAAGACATGCGGGCAGGTGATCCTGAAGGGCGCATCAGAAGCAATGGAAATCCAAACTCCAACTGGAATCCGCTCCCAAACTGTCCGACAGCTAATACTCGTACTGCCGAGCATTTTGGAGGGCAGCAGCATTCGGGGACTTTTTGGCGTGTCTGCATCTGCATCTGGGTACGTAATACGTATTCGCATCTATGAAATATTCATTCATTTACAACTCCCAAATGAGAATTGACTCTGCAGCGGCTGCCGTTGCGGTTGCTCGCAAGTCGCGCTTCAAACTCAATTTATGAGCGCCCGGTGTGTGCTTTAATAGTTCGCAGCTGAATTAATTGACTGCAGGGTAGCAGATGGGTCGGGGTGTTGCTATAGGCACTGAGCAAGGATACGCATTTATATTTAACCATATATCTTTTACTTACCATTAAAATAATTTAATCAAAATGCTGTTTACCCAGCCAAAGACACACACACACACCCACACACACACACACGCACTCACAAGTTGAAAGGCAAACTTTCGATAAGAGCAAACGGTTTTTGCGAGTCCGCTTCAAGTATCTATAGATTGTGTGTATGTGTGTGTGAATCAGATAAAACGCATAAATTTTAATCAATTGTTTACTTACTTTTAGCCGCACTTTTCCCTTTTTGATTTTATTTACTGCGTGCAACTTGTGAATTGTTTAGCACTCTTGTCCCAAAACCGAGGGTATTACAACTATCTGTTGACAATGGCTATGATAATGAAACAATGCAATGATAACAACAAAAAGCTACTCTATTTGATTGAGAGTCGCCAAATATTTAAGAAATATCAAAAGGTTTTTAATAGGCATAATGTTGAAAGTTTTATTTATTTATTTATTAATACTCGACTAAAAGCAAAAAAATATATTTAGATAATAAAATAAGACTTAAAATTATATTAAGAATTCAAAATTAAAATTAATAGTAAATTAAAATATGAACTGAAATGAGAATAAGAATTATAATTACGTCTGGGTTAAAAAAAAATTATAATTGATCCAACATTTGTTGTAAGAATTGTGAAATACCCTGAAAAACCCAATCAGATCAAGAGAAAAAAAAAACCCGATAAATCTTTGATCCGATGGTCTTTTTTTTTCCATAGAACATCAAAGAACTTTATCCTGTAGATGGATTTGAACCAAGTTTATTTTATTTATTTATTGTCAAGCTATAAGCAGCCGACACTTAACTATACAGTTAAATTAACAAATAAATTAAAATATTACTGTGTAATGTAAATGTAAATATAAATATCAGAGTTATAAAATATAAATTTGTGTCATCGGAAAACTGCCTTAAATAAAAAGTGTACCAAATGTAATTAATTTTGTTGATTTTATTGTACACAGTATGTATATGTGATACTTGGAAATATCGTAAGATGAGTATTCAGTCTTCTGTGTGGTGCAGTCTTCAAAATAGAAGACACATCCACATTTCGTATCCGAGCTGATTGTAACAAAGTCAGATTAAAACTTATGCACACTCTGAAAGCGTTGAAGTCTCTAGTTGACTGGACTATTCCATAATGTGAGCTATGTTAGTTTTATGGTAGACACCAGAATAGAATAGAGCAGTTGTTGCTGCCATAGCAACAACAACAACAACATTAGCTACAGCAACAACAACATTAGCTACAACAACAATAGCTAGTATGTATGACAATAAAAAATGTAACTAAGCGTCGCTGGTGGCGGGGCCAAGCATTGTGAATGCTTTATGAGCCTTAGGAGTGCCATAATTTTCACTTAATAATCCGTTGAGTAGCTGGCCGTGATTTGTAGCCCAGCCCAGTAACAGTAATGAGCTGTAGCCATGGTAAAGGGCGTTAAATGGGCGTGGCGGAAGGTTGTGGCAAAACAATTTCAAAGTTTTTGTCGAAAACATAATGTGTTCCTAATTTTATTTGTCGCCAATTGGGAGCGCAGACACACACATACACACACACACACACACACATACACACACAAACACACACACATACACAGAGAGACAAATTTGTAGTGCGCGACAAAACACCTGCGCCAAAAAGTATGCAGTATTAGGAATAAGCTCCATTGCTTTGGTTACATATTAGAGGCACTGCCGGAAAGTATGCCAAAAATAATAATGCACACAGAAGCTGAAAAGCAACAACAACAACAACAACAACATGAGCTACAACATGAGCAACAACAAGATATTTAATGACCGAAATGCACATGAAATTGCGCGCATAAACTAATTACGGCGGATAAAGTTAACAATGGCAGCTACGAAGCTACGGAGCTACGGAGGCAGTGTGGCTTTAAAAGGTTTAACTGCCAGCAGTTGGGCCAGGCAGTCAGCAGCCATTTTGTGGAGCGCGGAATGCGGAACTCAAGCTCGGCGACAGCTCCTGGCTGCCCGTCCTGCCCGTCCTGTCAGCCTGCCCGTCCTGTCAGCCTGCCAGTCCTGCTGTGGCCACAAGCCGCTCAGCGTCGATGCTGCCGTTTGCCAGCATTACCGGCATTTACAATATTTATTTTAATATTGCACGTTTTTTGGCAGTCACCCAAATGGGCCACCCCCCGCCGTCGCCATACTCCAGCCCACAGTGGTCGATTTTCCCTAAATGGCAGGCAGTAATACAAAATTAAAAATTTTAATTTTGTTGATATTCATTATTTTCTTACAAACTTACAATCCGCCAATATTTATTCCAGTATTCAAATATTTTTCCTATCGATAGTCAAGCAGTCGTGAGCGTGCAAAACTTACGATAGTTTTCTGCCCATACCTGAATTAATTTTCGCGCCTTTTTAATGTGTGTTTGCATGGCACTGTAAAAATTTTTGTTTTCATAATTTTATTGAAATAATTGTTAAACTTGAACGAAGTTGTTATTTATTTAATAAAAAAATATTCGTGTGTTTTGTACTTGTATGTATTAATGGTAAATTGATGTGGAACTTAACATTTCATTTAAAGTATTGTGACTTACATACCCGAGATTTTCGTGGAATAGAACTTGTGATAAAAATAAAAAATAAAAAAATTGTCTTGCGATATTTACAAAATTATAAAAATTAAAAAAAAAATTACTTCTTTAGTTTTCAAATTATTAATTATTGCTTTCCAGATTGACAGTGGAATAAAACTTGTGATAAAAATAAAAAATAAAAAAATTGTGGTAAAATTGGCTTGTATTATTTACAAATTTATACAAGTTTCAAAAAATAATATTACATATTATGTGCGCAAGTTATTAATTATTGCTTGCCAGATTGACAGAATCGACCACTGTGCCGCCCTCAGGCCATAGCTCATACCCCTTTTCGGTGCCCCTGCCTCCGCCACTTTGTGTGTTATTGTGCCAAATTGTTTATGAAAAATTGCGTATGACGACGTCGACGACGACGACGACGACGATGGAAATGCCGATGGCGTCGGCGGCGCTGTTGGCGCATAAATCAAGTTGCCTTGGCTGAGGATTTGGGCCAGTCATTTGGTGGTTCGCTCGACGGGTCGCTCGGTGGCTCTCTGCCTGGTAATTACAATGTAGCCGCCTGTGAATTTAACGATCCGGGGCCAGTGCTAACAGTCGCCAACAAGCAAATGCGGAAACAGAACAATTTTAACAGCACCCCGCTGATGCTGAAGAAGCAAGGGTTGCTGCTGGCTCAGGGTCAGCTGGCCTGGTCAGTTGGCTGGTCAGATTGCCCAGCCGTCCAGTTGGCCAGTTGGCCAAATGGCCAGTTGACCAGTTGACCAGTTGGTCGGTGCGTGTGGGCGGCAACTTAACAAAAGTGTGAGCCAAGTGGAAAATAACATTTAAAAACGCCATAACAATAACTAACAAAGACACCAAAAGCAAATGGCAATGGCAAATGGAACAGCCGGACTGGAGAACTGGCAAACTGGGAAACTGGCAAACTGGAGACCGAAGGCTCAAAGGCTGAGGGCAGGCCGACAGAAATTAAATGGCGCGAGAAAATTGCACGGTCAGTGTGGAGTCAGAGTGAAGCAGGTTTACATAATTGCCAACAGAAAAGGCATAGATGAAGATAGAAAGAAAGAGGGTAGAAGGGGTAAATGGGGAGAAAGATATGCTGGAAACACAAGCAAACTGCTGTTTGTATTCGCCACTCAGAGTAATTCTAATAAAATTAAAAAAAAGCTGCAAGAACTAAAAGTATTTCTGGATTATTAACAAAACAAACTGTTACCTTGTATAAGCTGCAGAGTGGATAAATATATAACAAATCGAAATAATTATTAATTATCAATTTGTTAAGAAAAACAATACAAAAATATTTAATACAAAAAAGAATGTATTTACCTTTGATACTATTTACTACTTAGAGCTATAGCTAGACATGTTTAGTTAGTATTTTAATCATTCTTTTTGACTAAGTTAAGCTGAACTTAAAACTAATTGGTTACACAAAATGAAAGTAATGCACTAAAATGCTATATGCGTATGTTAGATGATCCACAGTGATCTCAGTGATCCACAGTGATCTCAGCAGTTGTGACACTTGACCAATCCCACCTCATCGCAGTTCATGCATTTAAGCGCCACAAATTCCGCCGTAAAGTGATTGCGATGCACCGACTTCTTTGAGCCATTGCAGGACGGACATGGTAACAGTCGATAGCCACCGCAGGTCTGGCAGGTATAGTTGCTGGCAATGGACTTGTAGGGCTTGAGAAGCTGTCGCAGCTCTCCCGACTCGTTCATCCGCTCCACAGTGTCGGCATCGCCAATGTGCTGACCCTCCACATACAGCTGAGGCACTCGGATTTGTGAGGTCTGCATACGCTGTCGCATTTCCGCTTGATACTCGACGCTCATGAAGACGTCTCGCTCCTCGAACTTGACCAGCAGAGTGCGCAGAATCTGTTTCACATTGGCACATTTGGTATAGGTGTCTCGAATGACGCCCATGCTGGTTGTGTAGAGCACCACCTTGCCCAGATCTTTCTCCTTGTAGCACTGCAAAATGCGAAATAGTAGAAAAATGAAAAGAAAAAGATTAGTGGCAGTTCCAGTTCCAGTTCTCCAAGTCTGTGTTGTGTCTGTGTTGCTGCCAGCTTGAAAAGCAGGTCGCCAAAAAGCTTGAAATTGGCACAGAATTCGCCACATCGAGCTGATTTTGGCTTCTGCAACGGTCATGGTCATGGACTAAGCCTGAAAGAATGGGGCGAGACCAAATGGAAAAGGCTGGCAAAGAAAAAACTAAGAACAAATGAGTCTGACAACCATAAAACAATACCACAACCAAATATAATCTCTACAACAAAGCGACATTTTCAGCTTTCATTGCCCAATGAAATGGGGTCCATACTCAAAATGGGAGTATTGTCAGGTAAGTAAGAGAAATCTTCGAATAAAAGAATAACAAAAACATTTAAATTGTTGGAATGTGTAATCGTGATCGTTAACAACTTCTGAAACTGTACAACTTGTTGGGTTCATTAGCTCTTGGCTCTGTCTTCTCACGTCTTTCTCACGTAACCGAACAACTCTGCATGTCACTCAAAATCCTATTAATCAATTCAATTAAGCAATAATGGAAAAACTGCTAGTCAATTGACAGCAGTTGCCTCGAATACACACATATATACACACACACACAATGGAAACGACATTTGACGTTTTTCCGACTATTTATGATGGCTTATTTTGTAAGGCTGATGTCGAACCGGTTTGGGTTCACTCATTCCATTTGACAATTAACATTTCCGTTAGTTGGCCAACTTTGGTGGCGTCTGCTTTGGCTAATGAACCGCTTTCAGCCAACCAGCAACTGATATCAATGAACTGTGCAAGTGCAACCGCTGTCTTGGAGCACTCAGAGACTCAGAGAAAGACATTGTGAACCGGTGTAACGAGAATTTGCCAGCAAACAAAATCTACAAAAATTCGAGATTATAGTACAGAGCGACACAGCATTAGTTGCTGATGAAATTTAAGATTAATGCATTTTGTCAACAGCAGGGAATAAAAATATATATTTTTCACATGAAAAACAAGCGGAAAAAGCTATATTCGAGATACCGACCATAGGATACCCGTTACTTTTTTCAATATATATAAAAGTAATTTAAAGAAATTACTACCTAATAAAAACTACTGCATACTTTTAGGTGATTTAATTGAAATAATAACTTTATATATAACTTTGGTTAGCTATTACACCCGTTCTATTTGTCCGATCTTGCTGCGGCTAACTGATATTATAGATAATATTAATAGATAACGTTAATTACCATAAAAACTGAATTATTTCAAAAACTGTGGGTGTGGTGGTTTTTCGCGATTTGCGGTGGCGTCAGGAGGCGTGTCAAAAATTTAAAACAGACTTGACCTGCATGGAGTCTATAGAAGTCTGTGTGCTAAATTTGGTATCTCTATCTCTTATAGTCCCTCAGATCTAGGCGCTCACACGGACGACAGACGGACAGACGGCCAGACGGGCAAACGGACAGACAGACATGACTTTATCGACTCGGCTGTTGATCGGAGATGCCTGCTTCTCCCTGTTACAAACATTTTCAACACACTTAATATACCCTTTTACTTATTTTTTAAGTAACGGGTATAAAAATGTATATGAAAAGTTCAAAGACTCGAACCACTAGCCAAATCTACAAGTCGTCTAAACAAGATGCGGTCAAAAGGAAAGTCAACTTTTCAACTGAGTGAACGTCGTCGCCTGGCGGTTTTTCCCACTCCATTTCAATTGTCCCTGTTGCTGGGGAAAACTCATTCCCCTAACAGAGCCTGATTAACGCTCTGCTTTGACTGCTGCCTGATGTCAACACGGCCTCAACCTGTGTTTTTTTTTATTTTCCAAAAACACTAACAATTAACACACGTGATTTGCACGGCTAACCTCGCAGCAGTTTGATATTTTTGTTCGGTTTTTGGCTAATGTCAAGCTGCAACCACAACGGCAACAGCAACAATAACAACAACAACAGCAACTGTGGCTGCTGCATGAATTGGTAAAAAGAGAAAGCAGGTCACTTGTATGGCCAGCCAGCTAACAGTCAGTTGGAGTGATTGGCAATCGAACAGTTGAGCAACAAACTTCGAGATAGAGACTAATGCCAATGCCAACAAAAGTCGCTGTATATTGTCAATGTGGTTGTTATTGTTATTGTTACTGTTGCTTCTCGAAGGTGACAAAATGAAGGCAATGTGTTTAGTGCGTCTTCTGTGGAAACACATCCAATTTGGCAGCCATCAAGTAACAGATTGCTCTAATTAAAGCTTAAAGCAAAATCGAAGGGAGCGCTTTAAGATTTCGATTTCAGTCAAGAAAGCAAATGAAAAAAAAAAAAACAATGGTCAGCATTTTCACTTTCGATATATGATTGCTCGGTTTGTATGAGTCGAGTTGACTACATTATAATTAGCAGCAGCATCTCACATTTGTTATTGTTATGCAGATGATGTTCAATGTGTCCGCATTGTTAGCCTCAAGCTTCTCGGCTTCTTTAGACGGGCATATTTGCATGTGGGCCGCTATAAAGCCATAAAACATTTCGTTTCTTTGGCATTTGGCTAAATTATGCTGATCTGCTGCTCTAAACATTCCATCAAATTCATCAAGGCAAGTCAAGCTCTGTGGCTTCGAAAGTGAAAAGTAAAACGAGCGAACCAACAACGGCAATAACAAACAACAAACAAACAAAATAAAACAAAACAATTAAACTGATCTTAAATCTGAACATTAAAATAGATAAAGGGAAATTTCGTGGTCTTTCTTGGAAGAGAAATGCGCGCACCTGACTAACCTAATAATAAAAGTTAAAGAGCATAAAAAGCTCTCGAAAATCATAATCATCTGCATTGGAAATTAACATAAAATAGATGAGTTGATTTTGATGCTTGATAACATAAATGTAACTGTTGTTTTCATATCTTTAATGATCATTAAAACCTGATTGGCTTTGGCCATCTGAGTCAATTAAAATTGCGGAAATAGTTCAAGTCAAATCATTTTAATTTTATTTGCATTTCAAATGAGATCTTAGTACACGCCTCATAGAAAATGCTGATTATTTCTTTTAACTTTTCTCACTTTCTATGATTAACTGTTGCTTCAGTTTTCTAACTGGACAATCTTGAGATGCCATTAGTCACTCAACAGCAAACCAAACTACATATTTATCTATGGAGACAAAAACAAAAAAGCTACACGCCGATATCTACATAAATAAGCTAAAGCCTAGCGTCAGCTCTGAGAGTGTCGACAAAATAAGCCACTTAACGGTTTTCATTATATATACTCTATAATTGCAGTAGAAACACACACACACACAAACCACATACTAATGGGAACCCATACAGAAAAAGACGCTGAACACGGAGGTAGTCAGAGTTGTAGACTCGCAGACTCGCAACTCATTAGATTACGAGCAAAATGAGTGGAGCTAAAGGCGACGAGACATAAATACCAAATGTGAAATGATAGATATTGAAAAGCAACAACCACAGCAACAACCACAGCAACAACAACAACAACACAATAACAGTATATACAGCAAACGGCAATCGCAATTGTTTTGCTAGCACTTTCTCCTGTGAAGCGTGCAGTGCAATTGTAAACAATCCGCACATCACAAGATGCGCACTTGGAGATTGCATAATTTGGCCAGCTAGTGACTTAATAAAAGGTACAAGATACATGTCTTTGTGTGGGGAAGCAGAAGCGTGGGAAAGGGCAAGACTACGTAACAACTGCAACAGTCTGTAACTAGTCTGTAACTAGCTAAAAGTACACTGATAAAAAAAAATGTTCTAAAATCAAGACTTTGGTCTCAAAACTAGGATTTTTGGTCTCAAAAAATGCGTCCAGAACATAAAATTTTTAAATTAAGAGAACACATCTTGGTTTTGAGAACATTCTAATTAAGACCAAGTTCTTAATTTAAGAATAAATGTGTTCCCTTTTTAACAAAATTGGCAAAAAGTTTTACCCGTAAGTTTTAAATTGCAATTGATTTTTATTTTGATAAAAAAAATATAAAAATCAGAAGTGATTATATGTGATTTTAATTTTTTTTTTACTCAAAAATAATCATTATCAATAAATTTAAATCATAGCGATAATGCAAAGATTTCATGAAAACGATCATTTTGGTGTTTTTCTATTTCTTGTATCTTTCTTCCTTGTCGTTGACTATTTGAATTTCAAAAAAAAAAACGAAAATGCTCATAATTTGTTATCTCTGAATTTTATAAGTGCTATTTTAATTTGTTCCGAGTGGGCTTCGAACCGGCGCCTACTGCTTTACTTTTGAAGCGGCTTCTCTATCCAGAGAGCCACGATTTATAATTTTTTTCATATGAAAAAGTACAAATTTATACTTTCCTAACAGTTTAAGATTTTTATTCTTGCATTAAGAACTTTGATTTTATAGATTTTATTCTTAGTCTTAGTAATATGGTCTTAAAATGTTCTTATTTCAAGAAAAAAATCTTTAAGATGCATTTTCTTGATTTTAGAAGTTGGTCTTTTTTTTTGTTCAGTGTAGCTGTAGGTAGCTGCAACTTACCTTGGCATTTGGCTGCTGTTGCAGCTGCAAGAACGTGGCTATTCCATTGCGCACACGATTCTTAACGCCGCGCACGGTTCCCTTCGCTGAGCGTATGGTTGACTGTGTGGAGCTGGCGCTGCTCCGCACATCCCGATAGCCGGCGAACACGTCGTGCTGCTCATGTTCCGTTAATCGTGCCAGCTCCCCTTGTCCCTCGCCATGTCGCGCAAAGCTGCTGAAGTTCTCGTGCTCGTTTATGTGAAAGCTGTAGTATTGATCGTCGGCATATTTGTAGTTGTTGCTGGAGCGGTTGTTGATGCTGCTGCTGTTGTTGCTGCTGCTGATGTTGCTGTTGCTGTTGGCAGGCAGCGACGAGGCTGTTGCCTCGTGAATGTCCAATGGCTCCTCACCGGTTTGCACAAAGTTGGCTCGCTGCACAGCCGCCCGCAGCTCCTCGATGCTCTCCTCGTTAAGCGACTCGCGCGATAAGCGATGTGACGAACGCGACAACTGTGACGAATGCGACAACGGCGACGACGACTGCAACTCCGCCTCGACTGGCGCTGCCAGCGGCATTGAGTGCCGGTTTAACGGCTTGTCCTTGACCTCTGGGGGGCTGGTGAACTGTACCACGTACTCGGCACTACGTCGATCCCGTATATCCCGCAGCAGCGAGTCGGGCAGCAGGGCGCCGAGCATGCGCAACGACTTGTGACGCTGACGGAGTTGACCGCTGGGCTTGGATGCCGCTTGACGCACATACTCCGTGCTGCTGCAGTTGAGTGAGTCGGAGTTCAATGAGGATGGCTCGCTCTCCTCGCTGTCGTCGGTGAGCATTAGGGCTGGCTGCACTGGGCCGCTGTTGCTCTCGAGATCGCTGCCATTGCCGCTGTCCGCCGTCTCGCAATGTGTTGCATATTTGTGGTACTGTTGCATGTAACAGTTGGCTGGGCTGTCGGCAACAGCTGCTGCTGGCAGCGTGGGCGTGGCTGCCTTTTGCACAACCATTGTAGAAAAACACTTTAAATGCTGCTGCAATTGCCAGATACTTTTGGCTAGCACTATAACACTTGTTGCTCACTCTTCTCCACCGTCTACAGTCTTCAGTCTGTGGCTTTGTTTATTTCTTTGTTGAATGCAATGCGTTCACTGACTTTGTCGGCCGTTGCACCCGTCCTCGCATGTCTTTATGCTTCAGCTCTTGTCGCTAGACTGCGATGTGTTTTTCCCGCAGCTCTAACAAAGCTGCCGCGATCCAAGCAGTCAAACAACCAAACAGACAAACAGTTAAGCAGTAAATGAAATAGCCATCCAAAGCAAGACTCTGATCGTCTCTCGCTCTCACTCTCTCATTTCTCATTTCTCGCATTTCTCATTTCACCTAGTTATGCGGCATTCAGCGTGCAGCTGAGATTCAGCAAACGCTGACTGCTGCTTTCTTTTTGAGCCAAGCCAAGAGATTAGACCCAATGCAGAGGGAACGGGTATTCCATTAGGCGCGCATTATTAAATTTG